>NC_080439.1:21704214-22397041 GCF_028018845.1 Melospiza georgiana | reverse complement strand
TGGAGTCCATGGCTCTGAAATGAGCCTTCCCCCCAGCTTTTTTTAACTACCAATAGTGCTGTAATAAATGACTTGTGCAGTTTCAATATTTGTGTTACAATAGAGCTTTTATTTTTTTCAAACAGTGAGGAACAGTCTAGGATAAAGTATTATCTTTTTTATGTTAGCAATTGGAGAGCAAAATCAGGATTTTAACTGGTGGGAGGGCAGGGTTACACCATTCATTTTTCTGTCCTGCTCTTCCTGTTGGTATAGGGTTCTATGGGAATTAAAGTCTAAAACAGAATTATATTTTCTCATATGAGAAACAATTTACCAGTTTTTTTCTCAGAAGTCTTAAGTAATCAATACTTGATTATATGGAATATGATTTGTCATTTGAAAGCTGTAACTATTTGTGTAATCTAACCAGTTTTGACTTGATTCTTGTGTGGTAGCCCTACAAGTCAAATACAAGTCAATCAGGCTTCCCCTCCACCTCTGAGTTGAAATATTCTCTATTCTGCTGTAGTGGTTGGAACATGGACTCAGTGAAACCAGCATCACTTCTGGACAGTATTCTCCTGATAATTCTGAGATTGTTTTGGCACTCCTGCAGAATTCCCTTATTTTCATAGCTTTAGAGCTCTCATATCTGCTAATGATGAAGGACATGAGCCTCTTCTGCTCCTTTTCCTTAAATATCACAGCAGAAGGTTTACAGGGGAGGTGTTTGTAGACAATTCAGTGGCAATAGCAGAACGCTGAAAAAGCAACCTGTATTTGACAACTCTGCTAGCACCCAGCATTAGATCACCTCATTTTTCTTCAAAACCTAATGTACTGCTATTATCTTCAGGGCCAAACTTTGTAGTTCTTCCACATGTAAAACTGCCTCTGATCTGGAAAGATGAATAACAGTTGCAATATATCTTCACCTCTGATTTCCTTGGCTTCAGTTTTCCTAATTTTTTTCCCTCAGTCCTTTCTACTTTGTCATTCCCAAGAGTTATCTCATAACGTGCTGCTTCATCAGATGCCTTTTTATGTATGCTAATCTACAAAAGCACAACTATAAAATGTTATGGCAGGGTGCTGCATTTACCAGCCACTAATTACCTCATGTTCAAGGCTGAGCACAGACAGTTTTTGCATGGAACTTTTTTCCATGGCACAGTATGGAGATGCTAGAGGACAAAAATATGAAACTAAAAAAAAAAATTAAAGAAAAAAAAAGAAAAATAACACTGAACTGTGGGGGAGAAAGTTGTGTTTTGTTTTCCTTGGAATTCATTTAGGCACAAACACATTCCTGGGAAATTGAGCATCCCAGTGAGAACAAGACAGTGCCCTGAGCAGGGAAGGGCCTGCCCAGGTTCCCATCTCACAGCAGGCTGAGTGAGAAGGGAAAGGACAGCTGAGCAGGGAATGGATGTCTGAAATTTCCAGGGAAGTGCTGACATGGCTGGAATTACAACCTGGCCCCGAGGCTTGCTTTTTTTCACGGAGATTACAGACCTAAGTAGACCTTGTGTAGGTCTCAGTTCTGTTAATTAACAGTTTTATAACACATCTGAGGGACCACAGGCTGGCAGAATTTCCTAGCTCACTTCCATTTGTGCAGAAGCATATTGGTATTTCAGATTAATGATCCAGAAGTAGTAATTATGGTTTTATAGTAGTTTTTTATGAGATATCAGCTCTCTGTCAAAAGAGTCATTTGTATGACTGGATAGAAACAAGACAGTGTCTTTTGAATTTCCCAAACAAAGGCCATAGCACTGCTCTGCTCACTGCAGCCTCTGCTGCATTTACCATGCCTATCTTTTGTTCATAATTAATTCAGTCTGGGGCTTTTTTGGTTTTGTTTTCTTCTCTCAAGAGATTAATTTTTCTGAAAATGCACTGAAAAGCATAGAAAATCCTTTTACATTTATTTAGGACATGGAAATATATACAATAAATTGGTAGCAGACTTGTTGCTTACATGCTGTACTGTTGATGGCAAAATGGCAAAAATTACCACTATAAAAATACTTCTATCATTGTTCTTCTGGATGGGATATGTAGTTCAAGTTGGCTTTGTTTAACTCCTACAAACATTTGGAAATTGCATTTTAATAACTTTAAGGTTTGCAGAATCTGAACTTCAGATATTCACATTTAAAATGTCCAGGTGCTTGGATGATGTTCAAGCTACATAGAATGCAGAAATACTTGTCAGGATGGGATTAGTGTTTTGCTGTGCCAGAGCAAAGCTACAAGACCAATGAAATGGATCAGATAAATACCTGACAGCCCCTTGTACATCTTGAGGGATTACAGGACAAAGGGTGATGGCTTCAAATAGGATGGGTTCATGAAATATTAGGAAATATTAGGAAAAAATCCTTTCCTGGGAGGGTGCTGAGGCCCTGGCACTGGATGGGCTTCAAGGACCCTTCCAACCCAGACCATCTTGGGATTCTGGGAACATGCACAAGTGTTCCTTAATGTAAGGAGAGAAATGTGAGTGCAAACTCTACAAAGGATGTCCTTCTGTACATTAGCTCTAGAAAAAACTTATCTGATAAGAAAAATGGGGGAGGAGGGACTATAGGATGTAACACCAATTATTATAGAATAGTAAAGACACCTAGATATCCATTGTCCATCTGCCCATTTCCAGTGTTTTGAAATGTTTGATTGCAAAATAAAAATCACTTTTTTTTTTTTTTTTCAGATTGCCATTTGTTTCTGGAGAGAAGCATTTGAAATTAACTCCATGTAACTAAATCCCACTTCAGCTCAGTGTGCTCTGCTAAGGTGCAATAGGAGGAGATGGAATGGCTGCAGCTCTGATGCCGAGAGCCCTTTATGCACACCACCCCATGTCATGAATTTAGCTCCAATCTTCAGTTTGACCCAAGGCTGGTCCTCTGCACTGAGCCACAGTGAAGAGCTGGAAGACACCAGCTGTGGGCAGGAACCACATTTGCTGCTTTGATGTTGCTGGACAGGAATCCAGTTCATGTGATCTGTGTGTGTTCCACAGGGTAAAAGGGTGTAAGAGATGCTCTGAAGTTTCCTTCATTTGCCTGATTCTGGGAATTCAAGGACCCTGAAGATGCCCAACAGGAGCTCTGGCCTGGCTGAGGTGGATGTTTTCTGGATGTTATGACAAGTGATTGTTTGCAGGTGTGCTCGCTGTGCTTTCACAGAACGCTGTTTCAAACAGGTTCTGATTAATGGTGGCTTGTCCTTACACGCCTGCACCTGCCCCATGAGCTCTGACAAGCAGTGGCTTGTTCTTGCAGGCTCTCACCTGCCCCACAGACCAAGGGGTCTCAACACAATCTTCCCCACCTTTTGGCCAGATGCCACTGGCTTTGGATTGAGACAATATAGACTGTAACTTTTGAGACAACCTTGGTGAGCCCCACAGATGATGGTGTGTTGTCATTATACCGCAAGAGTTCTATTGTCATTACATTGCAAAGGTGCCAGAGTTTTGTACCCCCTTGATGTTTCTTGTAGGCAGCTCCTCTGGGCACTGACTCTTCCTTGTCCTCTCAGCAGCCAACTGACTCCAGTTCCCTCAGCCAACCAACCCACTCTTTTATAACACTCTTCTTATTGGCTACAGGTGTGGCCTGTTAACATCAGGCCTGCTCCTAATCCTTAATAATTAACCCAGCTGCAACTCTTTAGGGGGTAAGATTACTTTCTATACCACCTTCATTTATCCATATTGTATCCCCCTCCATCAGCAAATCTATGTGGCTGGACCATGAGGATTCCATCTCGTTGGTATCTACATTCCCCCTCCTCTCTTTTCCTTTCCATCCTTTCTTTCCTTTTCTGATCCCTCTATGGTATTTGCTGTTGGCTCTCAATAAAGGTGCATTTGTTGTGATTAAACTGACAGTTCCCTGCTATTTGTCCTTTGCAATTTTGGGATCTGGTAATGAATTATCAGGACTCGCTTGCCCTAGTGACAAAGGGGCACGGTGGGCTGGGACTGTTTGTTTTGTTTGCAAAGTGTGTCAAACCAAAGTGGCGACATGTTCATCCTCAGCTGTCTTTTATCAAAATCTTTGTGTTTTACCTAGTTTGCTGCTGATCCTGCACTTATAATTAAAAAAAAAAAAAAAAAAAAAGGAAATATTACACTTTTGATGTGCTTAATTTACAACGTAATCACACTTCTTATGATTGATTTAGTAAGGTGGGAACAGGCTTCAGAGAGAAGGAAAGCTTGTTTTGAATGTTCTGAACAACCTATCAATCAATTTTCTTGGCAAGGGATAATGTGATATCACTTGAACCAAATGCTGATCTGGGGGTGTTTTGTCTGAGCTGCTGAGTCCCAGACTCCCTGTGTGGCCAGGAGCTGTGTCCACGCCCAGCATTCCCAGCTCAGAGTGCTCCTGGGGGGAAGGCAGAGCCTCCTCTCCCTCCCAGCCCATGCTGCTGTGACAGAGCTTTGGTGGCTGGGTGCTTCTTCCATGGCTCAGCCGCAGGAATTCCCTTCCCACTCAGCATTCCTGGAGCTCCATGGAGGGGATGGTCCTGCCTGAAGTGTCCTGGTGCTGCTTTGGAGGCTCCTGTGGGATGAGCCCCATGGGTGAGAAGGAGCTGGAGGCCCCCTTGGAACAGGGATGGGAATTTGCTTTCTCTTTTACTTTGGAGTTGTCCTAACTCAGTACATCCCTCTGGGGGTTGCTGAGGACCCCACCAGGGGGCTTGGAGACCCTGGCACACAGCCCAGAACACCTGGGGATTTGATTTTGACCCCTGGAGCAAGTTGCCAACTTTGTATGAAGGCATGAAAGTCACACAAGTTTGAATGGTGTAATAACAAAATTATCACAGGGTGAAAATGTAGATTTTACGATTTTTGGTATGGGGGTTATGGGGACAAGATGGAGGAATCAGGGCGTGTCCAGCTTTTCTTCTTCTTGTTCTCCATTTTCTGCAATGATGTTGGCACTTTGGGATTGGTTTAGAGTAGAAGCTCACTGTCTAACACAGGTGATGGGTATTGGGAATTAAGTGTAAATATGTTATATGTAGTTTGTAGTATAAAAGGACAACACAGAGTGCCTGTGGCGGCCCTGCTGAGCAGATCTCGGCTGGGTAGAAAGAAATTTTATAGATAAGAATTAATAAACAACATCAAGATCGAGAAGTGAAGAGTCCAGACTCGTTCTTCAGTTGCATGGGCTGAAGCAGAGACACCCTGCACATCTGGGGGCTGCAATTAAAACCAAAACCTGAGATGGAGTCACATTCCTCTCCCATTCAGAGCACGGCTACCAGCAACTGTATTGACTCTGCAAACCTCCAAACAAAGCAGGCAAAATAATGATGTGCTTACTGAAAACATTTTTGGAAAAGTAAACATTCCTCTTGATTAATGGACAATTTTAACCTGCTCAGGGAACAGGCCATTCCTTATTGATCCATGGGCAGCTGAAACAATATCATGCTGCTTGAATGGTTTTGCATTTTAATCATAATTTTGCTTTTCCTCTTAATTGGTCCCTATCAAATTCTAGGAGATTTCAGAAGCTAATGATATTTTTTGTATTACAATACCAGCTTTTTGTATTATCACATCTAAATTGCAGCCTTTCTAAACTTAAGTAACTAAAACATAGAAGTTACTTTGTTGTTGCCAAAGACAGATGAAATGTAAATGCCAATCACTTGTTGGGCAGCTGCTAAACAATCCTTGCCCACTGAGCACTGGGGATAAGAATTTCACTGGGAAATTTGCAGTCTGTGCAGCAAGGCTCTGCTCTGTGAAAAAGCTCTGCTTCTTTTCCTTTTATTTTCTTAGTCGATTTACAGTAGAATTTGAGTCACTTAGTGGGCAAATAAGTTCATTCTAAATCCATTGCCTACCACAAGTTTTGCTGAAGTTTACACTCCTCAAAAAAGTCCATTCTCAATTATTTGGAAGACCAGCACTGTCCTTGGAAGTGCAGCAAGATGTAATTTTCCAAACTAGAGCAGTTTCACTAATGATGTTCTATACAAAAAATTAAATAAATACACTTGGTCAGGAGTCTGGTGCTGTGTTGCTATAAAGTGAGGGGATGGGAAGGGCACAGTAAGGGGAACCCCATTCAGGCAGCAGCCGAAATCTTTTTTGATTTTTAGAGAATGGGGTAGGATACCTTGTGTTCCAATGAACTATTTCTGCAAGTTACTGTTGGTTGTGGCCACTCCATGTGTCCTCTGGGGCTGTAAACAAGGCAGGAGAGTTTGGAGGAATACTTCAAATTTGGCTCACTTAATGTACTTAGAAGAATCCTTTTTGCCTCCCTTGCAGTGTTTGGCTTTGAACCATTTCTTGTGGAAAAAATGTTCCTTGTGACCGTGTTCACAGGGGTTTTCGGTTGAGGGAAGAGACAAGGATCTGACTCCATGTTTCAGAAGGCTTGATTCATTATTTTATGATATAAATTACATTAAAAACATACTAAAAGAATAGAAGAAAGGATTTCATCAGAAGGCTGGCTAAGAATAGAAAAAGAAGGAATGAATAACAAAGGCTTGTGTCTCAGACAGAGAGCCTGAGCCAGCTGACTGTGATTGGCCATTAATTAGAAACAACCACATGAGACCAATCCCAGATGCACCTGTTGCATTCCACAGCAGCAGATAACCATTGTTTACATTTTGTTCCTGAGGCCTCCCAGCTTCTCAGGAGGAAAAATCCTAAGGAAAGGATTTTCCATAAAAGATGTCTGTGACAGTTCCTTGCTCACATTTTATTTATATACCTAAACTTATCATTTGGGGAAATTGAGAGCAATTGCAGCATTTCTCACCTTCACAGTTAAAGGATTAGTGATTCTGGGAACTCAAGCCTTGCAGTGAGGCAGCACGCCAGTAACTGGGATATTGCAGCAGCTCCTGGGTCAGCAGTGACACTGTGAGTTTGGAGATATCTTCTGGGACTAAAGCAGCAGTTATTTGTGCTTGGCTCTATTTGAGTTTCCCATAAGAAATCTGCTGTTTTGTTGAAATCTATGCTGAAGAGATAGCACTTTGGAATGGTTCTAGGACGTGAACTCTGCTGGTTTTATTTCCTTTAGTTCACAAATCCAACAAAAGAGGTTATATTTTTAAGAATTCATCTTGGCTCCTGGAATGATGAATCTGCTATCTCTGCCCTGTGTATGTAATTCCTCTCTGAAGTCACTCTGGGTTTCTCAAACTCATTTTTTTAGAAGGACTTGACTGTAATTCCTTTCTTTGGTTTCAGCTGAATTTTGCTGAAATTCAGAGATTCATGGATAGCAATGTGGATGCATTTCAGCACTGAATCTCTCTGCTGAAATATTTCCTTTATTTATCATCCTTGGGAACACTGTCTTTCAGCAACAGCTTTTCTGACTGGCTTCCAAACCACATTTTTATTCATCTGGGTGTGATACAGTGACCCACAAAAATCACAGTAGTTTCTCTTCTAGCTGAGAAGGGCTCAGCTTTGCAAAGGGAACAGGCACAGCTGGAGCAGCAGAAGCTGAGTGATAACAACAGCACAATGTGAGGTGCTGCTGAGGACCCAGGAACTCTGATTTCCTGTGACACAGATCCAACCTGTGGGAGTCTTTAACCCAAAGTAATCCACATTGCACTGTGTTTCTCTAAGTGGGCAGAAAGGCCCCGGTGCTGTGACTCAGACATTCAGGTTTTCCCCATTTCCCATTTCCCTGGAGCTCTGTGTGGCTCTGGATGTGACCCAGGCAGGTTTTCCCCATTACCCTGGAGCTCTGTGTGGCTCAGGCAGATTTTCCCCATTTCCCATTTCCCTGGAGCTCTGTGTGGCTCTGGATGTGACCCAGGCAGGTTTTCCCCATTTCCCATTTCCCATTTCCTTGGAGCTCTGTGTGGCTCTGGATGTGACCCAGGCAGGTTTTCCCCATTACCCTGGAGCTCTGTGTGGCTCAGGCAGATTTTCCCCATTTCTCATTTCCCTGGAGCTCTGTGTGGCTCTGGATGTGACCCAAGCAGGTTTCCCCCATTTCTCTGGAGCTCTGTGTGTTCTGGATGTGACCCAGACAGTTTTCCCCCATTTCCCTGGAGCTCTGTATGCTCTGGATGTGACCCAGACAGTTTTTCCCCATTTCTCTGGAGCTCTGTGTGCTCTGGATGTGACCCAAACAGTTTTTCCCCATTTCCCTGGAGCTCTGTATGCTCTGGATGTGACCCAGACAGTTTTTCCCCATTTCCCTGGAGCTCTGTATGCTCTGGATGTGACCCAGGCAGGTTTCCCCCATTTCCCTGGAGCTCTGTATACTCTGGATGTGACCCAGACAGTTTTTCCCCATCTCCCATTTCCCTGGAGCTCTGTGTGGCTCTGGATGGCACTCTTCACCAATATTCCCTCTGAAATGATGAGCTCCTGGAAATACCAGATCAGCCAAAACAGAGCAGCTCAGATCAAACAGCACTAAACCTGAAGTGGTTACTTTCAAAAATATGCCTCAAAAGAAAGCAAAATAGATCCAGTATAGGGTTATATTATTATAATAATCAACAGAAAATCAGACATGGTGGAAAAGGTAGGAAATTACACAGAATTATCATCAATCAAAAAAATGAGCAGCAATTGAAAGTTAACTGGCTTAAATTTAGCTTGAGGAAGAAATTCTACAGTGAGTGCAAAATCTTTACCTGCATCAACATTTTTTGACATTCAGCCTGATGTAATAATGGTAATTAAACTCCAGGAAAGGTAGCACTGCAGCAATGTTAATAGCCATGTAGAGATTCCAAGCTTTGACTACATTTTTGTATCAGAATATTCTTCTCCTGCAAAGGTGGTTTTTTTCATTTTGAAGTCTATGAGTTGCCAAAGGGAGGCTGTGCTTTGCCAAATAAATAGAAGCTCTCTAATTGTTAGTTTGGAATAACTTGTGTTTGTTGCAAATATAATGCAAAAACCTCAGAGATATTAGGCTACTTTACCCTAATTTATAATCTGACACTTTGTTCATGAGCTTCAGGAAGTATTAAGAAAAATTACAGAAATTAGAAGAAAGTAGGCACAGCAAATGTTGATTAATTGAAAGGTTAATATGTAAAATATTGAGGATGATGTAAAATAATATTCATTTAAAACTTCTAGAACATGCAGAAAGGTATAAGAGCTGAGAAAGTTCTGAAGAAGGCATGGAGCAGCAAAAACATTCTACAGAAATTTTGTTGTGCTGTCTGATGGGAGCCATGAAAGGCACTACCATGAAGGGTAGATAGAAATGCTGTAATTTTTCTCTTCAGTGCCATTAAAATTTTGTCAAATTGCATTTTTAGTTGGGCTTCAAAGGTCATCTTGGATATTTATTGTTATTTCCCCTCCACACATTCAAATATGTCCCTACATGGATTCACATCTTCCCTAAAGTCTGTACAAAGCAAAAAGGAGAATAGAACGAGTGAACATGGGCTATAAACCTTGCAATGGAGCTCCAATTTACACCTCCAGCTTTACTGTGCTGTTTACAGTCTGTTCTGCATGCAGGACAGAAAGGTTGGTTTGAAGGCAGGAAATATGAGGAAGAAGAAATAAATGTTTTGAAGGAACACTTAAGAGTTCAGTGAGTTAAAGAATTTGCGTGCTGTTCCTTCAGGTGACAGCATTTCCTCCCAAGAACTAAGACTGCTGGAGTGATGTAGATTGTCATAGACATCTTTTCTGAAAAATCCTTTCCTTAGGATTTTTCCTCCTGAGAAGCTGGGAGGCCTCAGGAACAAAATGTAAACAGTGGTTATCTGCTGCTGTGGAATGCAACAGGTGCATCTGGGATTGGTCTCATGTGGTTGTTTCTAATTAATGGCCAATCACAGTCAGCTGGCTCAGGCTCTCTGTCAGAAGTCAGAAGCCTTTGTTATCGTTCCTTCTTTTTCTATTCTTAGCCAGCCTTCTGATGAAATCCTTTCTTCTATTCTTTTCGTATAGTTTTAATATAATATGTATCATAAAATAATAAATCAAGACTTCTGAAACATGGAGTCAGATCCTCATCTCTTCCCTCATCCTTGGACCCCTGTGAACACTGTCACAGTGGATGTTCTCATTTCCCCTGGATGTTTAAGTCACCCAAAGTGCTGCCATCAAAGTTCAGCAAGCCATGAAGTCCATCCTGTGAAGAGCTGACTTAGTGTTCCACAAGGCCACGTTTTTGGCTCTCTGAGTGTAGGAAAAATGGTCCCAGAGAAAGGCCCTGGTTCAGCAGGTTGCACAGCAGCACCAATTTCATGATCTAATAATCTGCAAAGAGCATTATCCACTTGTGCCAGGCACTCCCTGTGCACTTTTCCTGTGGTCTGGTGCAAGCCCCAGTGTGTCACAGACATCTTTTATGAAAAATCCTTTCCTTAGGATTTTTCCTCCTGAGAAGCTGGGAGGCCTCAGGAACAAAATGTAAACAATGGTTATCTGCTGCTGTGGAATGCAACAGGTGCATCTGGGATTGGTCTCATGTGCTTGTTTCTAATTAATGGCCAATCACAGTCAGCTGGCTTGGCTCTCTGTCCGAGTCAGAAGCCTTTGTTATCATTCTTTGCTATTCTATTCTTAGCCAGCCTTCTGCTGAAACCTTTTCCTCTATTCTTTTAGTATAGTTTTAATGTAATATATATCATAAAATAATAAATCACGCCTTCTGAAACATGGAGTCAGATCCTCGTCTCTTCCCTCATCTGAAAACCCCTGTGAACACGGTCACACCAGTGCAGTTGATCAGTCTCATGCTCTGATTCAGGTCCTGTCTCCTGCTAGGGCAGCTCTGACCCTCCTGTGTCTGACCAGGAACCAAATAAAAACTCATTTATTGCTACTGGGGCCCAATTGCTAACGCCAAATAGGAGAGATGAGAAAGATTGTCACTTTTCACAGCAGGAATGACACTGAGAGCACTCACAAATGAAATAGGGGAGAATTTGAGGTGTTTTGAAATCATTCTGCTATGATTCATTACTTTTCCACTGAAATAATTCCAAAAAGTACAAAAATATTAACTGGGGGGACCCCAGAGGTAAAATGCAGTGACTTACTTGAAATCAACAGCCACCAGTTTAAATGTACATATAAGACTGCATTGCCCAGACTTTCAGAGGGGGAAGGAATTTCTGGTGAGTGGATGTGGGAAGCTGCAATTGTAGCTCTGCTGGAGGCATTAATCTCTGTGTCTGGCTAGTCAGGATCTGAGACAGTGCCCTAGCTGTGACTTACACCCAGTGGTTTTGATACCTTTGGATAGAGGCAGCAAAAACTAATTCTAAGTCAGACTTCCCAGAGTTTAAAAAAAAGAAAATTATTCAGTGTGTTCCTAGATTAATTTTCTTGAAATTACATCTTGGCTATAGGCAAAACTCACTTCCAAATTTTAATTTTAACTGTATCTTTCCCAATTTGGATCCAATGTTAAGTTTGAAATCCCGTGTTACCTTCATTTAATATTTCCCACAGATTTGCTAATTTTCTTGTTCTCTGCTGACAATCTCTTTAATGCTATTAAAAATATGTTATCTCTGCTTCCAGATTCTATTTTATTTACATAAAATGTAAAATGTCTTAAATGAAAGATCCAAATTGGATAAGACAAAAGAAGGGTAATAGCACCCAGTAATTAATCTAGCACTGAAAAGACAAACAAGTGTGACAGGAGCAGAGTTTGAAGGCAGCAGTGTTCAGTGCTGGGGATTCAAACACCAGAGCTGAGGAACTGAGTGCATATTTCCATTATTCTGATTAGCCACTGCAGGGTTAAACACACTTGCAGAGCTCCCATCTGTATTCTCAAACAGGAATTACAGCACTGTGCACAAAGTGGAGGGGACAATGCAAGGGCCTGTCAGCAGTATTAATTCCCACCATTACAGTTTTGCTTGGGTTCTTAATGGTATTTAAACAAATACAGTCCTCTCCCCACCTTTCATGTGATTTTTCCTTCTGCAATAGGCCCTTTTGTTTAAAAACCTTCCTGATGGTTATAGAACACACATATTTATTATTCAGATGGTTCATTTATTAAGAATAAATAATTTAGGTACATTTTCTTCTGTTTAATTAACACATTAGCAGTTGCAGCGTATGTGGTAACTAATGTTTGTATTTATACTCATTTCTCAGGCTGTTTTGTTCTGCTTGATGGCCACCGTGCTTATTTATGGAAAGTTCCTGAGCTGCAGAAGTCTGCAGAAATGTTTGCAAATCTCTGCACAGGCAATGGCCCCTGTGGCAGCAGCGGGAAAATGCTGCTTCATTCTCTTCATGTCCTCTGATGTCCAAGGCAAGTATAAACCCATGCAGCAAGAACAAATAATCAGGATGGCCCCAGGCCTGCTTCATGCTTGTTGGGAGGAAACATAAATTACATCATTGCTGCTGCTGCTGCATTTGGCACACAGCAAACCCATTACTTTATATTCACCAGCAACCCCAATATTTACTTCCATTCTATTGGAAATTTATTTTTCTATCCTGTGACTGCAATAGCAAACTGCCATGTGTCAGAGAAAATGCATGCTCTATAATGCTGTACTTTAAATCCATTTTCTTCTTAAAAATTACATTTATGCTCCTTTCCCCTTTTTTTTTCTCTCCAACATGAAAATATGCTGCCATTTTCTTAGGTAATATATAAACATCTTCTAAATGTGATCAAATATAGATTCCTGTACCTTAGCTGGTTGGTTATTTCTATCTATACATTAAAATTTTTGGAATCATGGCTATAGGAACCCAATCAGATTATGTGCTTCCCATTTTTGGTGTTACACAAACATGTCTTAAAACAAAATTGTGAAGAACTTTAAACCTTAGACCCTGATCCTACAACCAACGCTGCAATGGGGTTTGCTGTAGGATCTGAATTATGTGTATTTACATACTGAATTCTTTTCTATGGATGATTAAGTGACTTTTATAATGTTAAAAGAGATTATTCTTTTATGATTTCCTTTATTTTTGTTATTTCTGTTCTTTTTTAACTAATGGAGTCTAATGCACTTAACAGTAGAGTAAACCCCACTTTATACCTGAGTATTACTGCTAAATTCTCTCTTTGTTTCTCTCTAAAATCTAATATTCACCTTGATATTAAAGACTTTTATTCAGAAAACATGAACATCCCAATAGTTAAATCTCCCAGCTAAATGTCCCAATCTGTGATGAGGTAGGATCAACCATGACCTTGGAGAAACCCAGATTTCTTCATCAAATTCTGCCTGTCAGGGTTAAATCCTGGCCTCCAGCAGTATCTTGAATCCATGCTAGGGAAATTATGATAAAAATAATCTTTACATCTCCAGACTCGAATGGATCTTTCTGATTGACTGCCTCTGGTGCCAGGCCCGTGTCAATAATTCGCAGGGAATGCATGGCTGTGACCTTTTCCCCCTTGTTTGAGAATTTCTATTTTACAGGACCAATAAACCATGTCAGGAGAAAGTGGCGGCTCTAGACATGTGAATGGATGGATCTCAGGTCACAGGTAATCCTTCAGCACGGCCCTGTTTGGGACTAAAGAATACATCTCCCTGCTGCAATGCTTCTGTCAAAAATGCATGCAAGGAAAAATTGCATCCTTCAATTTCCTTTCTTTCAGTTTAGCAATGATTAGAAAGAAAGAATAAAATGACTGAAGGATTTTCCCCTTACTTTCTCCAGCCCCAGTGAAGGCTGTAGGAGTTAATGGACACTCTGGGTTTCAAGACAGCATTAAACAGAAGAGGTAGTGGCAATTACCTATTATAAATTCCTGCACAGTGCCATATCATCATTACTGTTTGTAAACCTTTCTATCCATCCACATCCATCTCCTGTATGAGACACCAGCAGAAGACTGCAGAACACCCAGGTTGTCACATCAATAAACAAACACAGGCAGGTGAAAAGGAGGAGAGTTTTTCATTAAGGCACCAGAGCTGAAATTAAGATTCTGACACCACTGCAGTGTTATCTATTGGTGAGGCCTCTCCTTTTGTGATTCAGCTCCCTGCCCATGGAATGGAGCAGCATTTATCCCCTTTTATTTCTGTTATCTGGCTTGCTTATTTATTTAGACTGTAAGTTGGCTGAAGAGATGCTTCTTGCTGTACCACATCTGCCTTGCAAACCTGCGCTCTACATCCCACCACCAAATCAGTTTTATTTGGGATTGTTAATAACAGGCTTATACTAAAAATGCAATATTTTCCACTTTTAGCTCCCTCAAAGTCTTGCTGGTTGCCTGTAGGAAAATACCCTCTTCTAAATGATGATGCTGTGTTTATATTTATATATATTGCCGAGTGTTAGGTCGTATTTCTCGCCTTTCACAAAGTGGGATGTTGTGTTAAAAATGCTTATGCTGTTTGCCACTTTATTTATTTATTTATTTGTAAATTAACAGTCCTATAGGTTTTAAAGTTTTTAAAAGAACTGACTGGTGGCAAAAATTTCATTTTTCTGGCATTCAAAGTTACTTTACTTATGATTTTCCCTGTTTGTTCTATACAATATTCTACTCAAGCTCACAATAGAGATTACAGGAAAGCAGATTCCATAACTAATTAGACAAGCAGCCAAAAAAGAACTTCAGAAGTTTGTCCCAACAGTTTTGATTTGGACTTTATTTTTTGTCTGAATGCAATATAACAGTAAACGTGTATTTCCATCTGTCTTCCTTAGCAGATGAAGCATTACATCTCTGGTTTGGAAAAGGGCTTGGGTTCTTCTCTCTATATTCCATCCCAATTTTTCTATGTGTGTGGACAGGAGGAGGAGGAGAGAATCCTTCATTCCATCCACTCAATGCATTTTGCTGAATGATTCATGCTTCTAACATCACATATATGGAAAAACAATGGAGAGGAATAGTGATAGAGAACCTAAACAATTTTATACAATGACTGTGTTGTCTGTGGTGCCAAATTTACTGTGCACTCTGTGGGACAGCCCTGGGGTTGTCCCTAGGTACCAAGTGCTCAGGGAACATTTCAGGAGAGCATCCTGGCACTGCTCTATGAGAATGACCACGCTCCCACAGCCCAGCGACCAACAAGAATCCCTTGGAGTGGTGATTCTGTTGGAGGTACTGGCTTTTCCAGAGTCAGGTGGCTTTGATAAGCAATTTATGGGACAGAGCACGGATGAGGGAGCATTTGAAGCAGGGAGGGAGCTTTGAAGGGTACAATAATTCCTTGTGGCTCTCACAGTTTATGTGGAGCTTGCAGTGTAATGTGTAATCTTAATTTGTAATCTTTGTGCATCGCGTCAAGCCTTGACAGGGCAGTCTCTGTGTCTAAGGTGTGTCTGTTCCTCGTTCATTTCTGTGTCTAAGGTTTGTCTATTCCTCGTTCATTTCCTCCCTTTACCAAAACCTTTGCGATTTGTCCTTTTCCTCCAACAACACCATTTCACGTCCAACCCACCTTGGGTTTCCAAGGTCTTCTGTCTCCCTCCAACTTTACTGAATTGTTATTTCATCTTTTCTCCTCCGTTCCTTTCTTCCAGCCGCCGCCTTAGTGTCTCCCTTTCCCGGGGCCCTCCGCATCCTTCACCAAAACCTCGTTTTCCTGCTGTCTGTCCCTTCTCCACCGCTCTGCCGTGTCCTTGCTCCCGGCTTGCCGCGGGCTGCGGGGACACCTGCGGGGCTGCGGGGACACCTGCAGGGAATGCGGGGACACCTTGGGGGGATGCGGGAACACCTTGGGGAGATGCGGGGACACCTGCGGGGCTGCGGGGACTCCTGCAGGGAATGCGGGGACACCTTGGGGGGATGCGGGGACACCTTGGGGAGATGCGGGGACACCTGCAGGGAATGCGGGGACACCTTGGGGGGATGCGGGGACACCTGCGGGGCTGCGGGGACTCCTGCAGGGAATGCGGGGACACCTTGGGGGGATGCGGGAACACCTTGGGGAGATGCGGGGACACCTGCGGGGCTGCGGGGACACCTGCAGGGAATGCGGGGACACCTTGAGGGGCTGCGGGGACACCTGCGGGGACACCTACGGGGCTGCGGGGACACCTTGGGGAGATGCGGGGAGACCTGCGGGGACTCCGGGGACACCTTGGGGGGCTGTGGGGACACCTGCGGGACTGCAGGGACACCTGCGGGGGTTGCGGGGAGACCCATGGGGGCTGCGGGGACACCTGCGGGGACACCTGCGGGGGCTGCGGGGACACCTGAGGGTGACTGCGGGAACATCCGCGGGGACACCTGCGGGGCTGAGGGGACACCTGGGCGGGCAGGTGCGGTGCCGGCCCCGGCCGCTGCCCCGGCTCATGAATATTCGGGCCTGCCCTCGCCGTGACGTCGCCGCGGTCCCGGGCGGGGGCCGGAGCCGCCCCGGCGCTGGCAGCGAGGGCGAGTGACGGCGCGGCGGCAGCAGCCTCCGCCCGCCGGCTCGCCCGCAGCGCAGCGCACACAGCCGGGCCGGGCCGGGCCGGCGGCCGCCACCAGCGCCGGGGATGCGGAGACGCCGCTGCTGCTGCTGCTGGGGCCCGGCGGCGCTGCTGCTGCTCCCGCTGGGGCTGGGCAGCCTGCTCGCCGCCAAAGGCAGGTACCGGGGCGCGGGCCGGGCGCGGCTCCTCGGGCGGAGCGGGGCTGAGCGGGGCAGAGCCGCCGCTGCCCTCAGGGAGGGCACAAAGTTGGGGCGGGGGTCTCGGCTCGGTGCCCGCAGCTCAGCGGGCGCGGCTGTCCCGGGGCCGGGCGGGAGGCGCCGCTGCCGCTGCCGCCGCGATGCTGTGGGTACGGGCCGGGGCTGGGCTGAGGGGAAGCGCTGGAGCTGCCCAGGCCGGGAGCGGGTGAAGGAGAAGCGCTGTGCTCCCCCAGGCCGGGGTGGGACTGCCCGCCGTGCCGCAGGTGCATCGGGGCTCTCGCTGTTCCGCGGGGCTCTCGCTGATCCGCAGCGCTCCCATCTCCCTCTCAGCCCCTGCCGACAGCTCCGCTCGCTCAGGTGTTCGGAGATTTCTTGCCTCTGTTTGTTTTCTTTTCCCTCGCAGTGTTTCCGTGCGGTTGTAGGACTGGCTTTGGAGCCCCCAAGTTTTAGAAACTTAGTTTTGAGAACTCTGTCTCAGTGTTTTTTAATATTCTTTTCAAACCTTACACTTGCATTTACACTTATATTTTTGTATGGGGCTTTGGTGTTTATTTCATTTGTAAGCATGTGTGTGAGAGAGAAGCGAAAACTTCAGTGTTTGTTTGGCGTTTGTTTTCTTCCCAAAACCCCAACCAACTGCTTGAGCCGTAACTTTGTGAGAAAATTGATTTTTTCCAGCAAATGTTACTTGACTTTGTTTACATGTACGTGTAGGAATAGCAGAAAGTGACTGTAAGAAATTAATTGCTCCTTCTGTTACTGACCCAACGTGCCTTGGTGTCCTGGTGGGAATGCCGTGTTTTCTGGGCGGATTAACATACAACGCGTAACATTTCGATGGAGGGGAGTTACTTTCCTCCTCTTTACTTTCTAATGTAATTCAAGGTAATCGTCTCCTTTAAAAGGACCTTTTCCTTAGACAAGCGTGGGAGGTTTTATTTCGTGGGAGATGTCTTTTAACCTGCCCGCAGCTCATCAGACAAAACGGGGTCGGTCTCGCTGTGCCTTTGACCACTGGAGGGCTGCAGAGAACATTTCTGGATAGCAGAAGCCACAAGCTCCCAGTAGTTGGTGGTTAAAAATAGGCATTTTAATGATATTTATATTGATATTCGAGTGCTTAAGTTTTTGGTTATTACTTTATATACCTTGTTTCTTAATATTGGGTATTTTCAAAGGCTATAAGGCGGTGTTAATAAATGAGGTAAGATGTCTTGGCGCTGTATGCAGTAAATATCTGATATGCTTTTTCTTCCTCCACCTGGTCGGTAGAGGGAAGAAAAAAAAGGGTTTATTTCAGCAGGAACCTCGTGCTGCTTTCTCCTTGCTCTCTGTTTTTCTATGGTAGGGAAGTTCTAAGTTAAAAAGCATTTCGTGGGTATCTCGTGCACACAATTGCAAGGCTTGGTGCTGTAACCACAACCTGGACTTGTGGTCTGAATTGTGGTCTGAAGGTGCATTCTGGTGGGAGATGGAGGTAGGATGCAGGAGGTGTGTGCAAAGCTCCCCACGTGCCCTGAGCATCCTGTTATTTATAAGATCAAATACAACCAAAGATAATGATTTCAGTTCTTGTCTTACATTTCCTTGTGCTCTGCTGCTCTTCATTTTAAAAACAAAACCAAGCCCCCTCCACCCCCACTCCTTTTCCGTACATGTTTGTGAGGAAGGGGAGAAAGATTACAGGAGCAGTTCTGGTTCTCACTTTTCACTCAGCAGAAAATACAATTTCTTTCACTAAATTGTTTACTCTGAATAGAAGGGGGAACCTACCCTGCCCCCAAAAAACAAACTCCCCAAAGTTTTTCCGAGGAAAAAGAAATAAGAGGCAACATCAGAGTGTTTAGGAGGTTGTTAGTTACAGAACTTAATGTGTGTATTAAATATGCACACGCAATTTGTTAGCTTTGCAGCAGGTTGTTCATACTGAGATGTCTGTCATAGGGGTACAATAAAAATTGCCATTTTGGACAGAGAAATGTTTGCTTTTAAGTATTTTCAAATAGCTTTGCTCCATAAGACAGAGGCACACTTTGTGGTTTATTGGAATTGCATTAATGATGTCTGGAAATTTTGTGAACTGTCTCTTGTTCTCTTCAGTTATAGAAAACAGAATATGTTGAAGGATAAGGTTTGGGGTTTTTCCCCATCATATTTAAAGTTCATAGGTCCATGTGGTCACAGACAGGGAGTATTACAACCTGCAGCACTTTTATTTCTCCAAATCTCTGCGTAATGCTTATCTCTTAAGTAATTTATTACCTTATTCTAGTATGTACTACTAAACTACTCAATGAAGTCCTAAAAGGGCTGTCATATCCAAATTTCATGTAAGACCCAATTAATTAGCCTCTTAACTGTTACTGTATTTGAACTTCATCATTACCATAAACAACATTTCAGTCTTCATTTTTAAGGATGGCCGAAAGCCTTTCAATGAATAACTAAGCCTCTCAATTAATAACTAAGCCCTCAATGATCTGAATAACTAAGAATATTTGATCCC
This sequence comes from Melospiza georgiana, assembly GCF_028018845.1. NCBI lineage: Eukaryota > Metazoa > Chordata > Aves > Passeriformes > Passerellidae > Melospiza > Melospiza georgiana. The sequence goes on along the minus strand of NC_080439.1, from coordinate 22,377,966 downwards.
AGTTAAATTAATTACGTGGGCAAAACTTGAAGTCTTAGCCACTGCAGACATTTCCAAATCAGTGGAACATTCAGTCCCTGTTGGCAGGTCTGTGATGTGAGTGCATCAGATCTGACTCTCAGGAGCAGCTGACCCAGGGAGACAGAGCCAGAGACTTCTGTGTGAGAGAAACCTCACAGCCAGGGGGAAGGACAGTGAGGAGGAAGCTTTGAGAACACACTGGACAGATCCTGGAGTCTGAAATTTTCTGCATCACTCAGTGTTTCCTTGTATCCCTTTCTATCGTAAATAATAAGGAAATACTTCTCATCATTAACAAAAAAGTACCTTCTTTCCAACCTCATTCAAAATACATCAGGAGCAATGATTGGCCAGTGCTGAAGTCAGAAGATGGGAGGTGAAGCAACTGTGCTTTCTTTTGCTGGTGCTTCCAGTAGCTCACCAATAAACCCCAATAAAGACATGTAAATGATTTCATCTTCCTGTTACTTTTCATCAATAAATAGAGTTAGGAATCCTTTTTTTTCCTAGAGTGTTTTGATTGAAAAGCAGTTCATGAAGACTGACTCTTGTGTCTCACAGGATAAAAGATTTGTCTGATTATGAAGTCTGGGTGTCAAGATAATGAAATTATTTAGAGATCTCAAAAGACAGAAGTCAGTATTTGATAGCAGCTTTAGTATTCAGGTATTTCAGCACAGAAGACTGACAACTATATTTAAATTGTCATTATGAAGTTAGAGAATGTTTGCCAGTCAGAATCATATTGTTACCAATTTTAATTGCATTACTTGGAAGACTACCAAGACTGGGAACTTAGGAGATTCCAAAGCATATTTTAATTGTAAGCAGTGTGTGTGCCACTTAAAGAACACCCTCCAAGGTGTGTTTTTGTCACTTCCCGTTAAGTGGCTTGTGAGCTGTCAGAGCTGGATCCTATTTTTCCCCTTTGAAGTGACTGGTTTTGAACTGGGAGGGTTGTATCTGTATCTGGACACACCTTCTACTGCCCAAATTGCACACTAGAAAGGTGTAACAGGACAGGGGGTGGGCCAGAGACAGAAATGACCACACACCCAATGTCCATATAGCAACACAGCATTTATTGTCCTTCAGCTAGCTGTTCTTGTGCTAATGATTTTAGGGCATCTAGCCTCTCTCTTTAAAGGAGCCACTGCAGTATCCACACAGGGTGACTACTAAGCCATTTCAGAGCTGGTGTGGGACACTTAACACCCTTCAACACAGTGGCCCCTGTTAAAAATCCATCCCCACCTGGACATCCCATGCAGGCAAAACATCCCTCCCGCACAGGTGAAGAGGTGCACGAGTGCTGTAAGGCCAGGTCGTAGCTGTTTGGCCCTCAGGATTTTTGATCAACACAGGATTGGTGCTCAGGCTGTGTGGGCCCTCCGAGGCCAGCAGTGGCAGATCCCACAGGCATCGTAGGCCATGATGGAGGCCAGCAGTGGCAGATCCCACAGGTGTAGTAGGCCATGATGGAGGCCAGCAGTGGCAGATCCCGCAGGTGTAGTAGGCCATGATGGAGGCCAGCAGTGGCAGATCCCACAGGCGTAGTAGGCCATGATGGAGGCCATGTGTTGGCAGATCCCACAGGCGTAGTAGGCCATGATGGAGGCCAGTAGTGGCAGATCCCACAGGTGTAGTAGGCCATGATGGAGGCCAGCAGTGGCAGATCCCACAGGCATAGTAGGCCATGATGGAGGCCAGCAGTGGCAGATCCCACAGGCGTCGTAGGCCATGATGGAGGCCATGTGTTGGTAGATCCCACAGGCATCGTAGGCCATGATGGAGGCCAGCAGTGGCAGCTCCCACAGGTGTAGTAGGCCATGATGGAAGCCATGTGTTGGCAGATCCCACAGGCGTAGTAGGCCATGATGGAGGCCAGCAGTGGCAGATCCCACAGGTGTAGTAGGCCATGATGGAGGCCATGCGTTGGCAGATCCCACAGGCGTCGTAGGCCATGATGGAGGCCAGCAGTGGCAGATCCCACAGGCGTAGTAGGCCATGATGGAGGCCATGTGTTGGCAGATCCCACAGGTGTAGTAGGCCATGATGGAGGCCAGCAGTGGCAGATCCCACAGGCGTCGTAGGCCATGATGGAGGCCAGCAGTGGTAGATCCCACAGGTGTAGTAGGCCATGATGGAGGCCATGCGTTGGCAGATCCCACAGGCATCGTAGGCCATGATGGAGGCCAGCAGTGGCAGATCCCACAGGCGTAGTAGGCCATGGTGGAGGCCATGTGTTGGCAGATCCCACAGGTGTAGTAGGCCATGATGGAGGCCAGCAGTGGCAGATCCCACAGGTGTAGTAGGCCCTGATGGAGGCCACGATGGTGATGTCTGCCCCTCTGTCTATCATCCCACTGACCTATATCTGTGAAGGCTTTGCCTCAGGCACTGCAACAGTACAAACCACATTAGATCTTTGATCTCCTTCAACCTGAGTGCAGTTCACCTGGGGCTGTCCTGTTGATTTGAAACCTTGGTCTTCTCACTCCCTAGAATCTGCTTTGGGGGCACAAGACTTAAAAGGGATGAATTGAGGAATTCTGTTTTTTTCAGGGATAGTAATGGGTGGAGTAGGGGTGAAAATCAATGCCTGTATTTGTCTGGTAAAATCTGCATCCAACAACAGCAGGGTACCCAATGATATTTTGCATTGTGGCATGGGACCTTCCAATTAACAGTGCACTCAATCCTTTCCCAATAGGCTCTCAAGCCTTGAGAGGGACCTTATGTACCTTTGACGTGCTTATGGTTACTGCAATGGAGAAGGGCACATCCATTCCAGCTGCTCCTCAAGTCTTCCCTGCGAGCTGATCACATAAGCTTGTACTGGAGGGTGGGAAATTACTTGTGTCCTCACACATTCCCCTTTCACGTTCAGTTTCTTGTTTCCCCAGTTCTTGAGAAATTGATCATTAGCATGAGATTTGGACCTGCATGCCTTGCTCGTATGTGCCTTCCACATCAGCTGCATCGTGCATTTGTTCCCTTCTGTCCTTGAAGCATCCCCTGTGGAAAGGACTTTTGGGGACAGTTTGCTCCCAGGTGCAAATTTACTTATCAAGAAGGTTAATGAGTGGGATCCAAGTATTTAAAATGTGCAAGTGTCGATTTCTAAAGTGCGCTTTAAGACAGTACACTCTAAATGCCTTCAAATTCTTTGCTGTGAGCATTTAAATAAAAATGGATATGTTGATTGGTTACATCTATAAGATACTGATAAGAGCAAGGGAGTGAGTTACCTCGAGTAAGTTGATAGAACATTATGCATTATAATATGGCATCAAAGTTCAAGTGGCTTCTTGATAAAATTAGCCTAAAGGCTCTGGATGTGCATCAGTTTATTTGGTACTTGTTGTTCTCAATAAGTGATATTAAAAATGTTTAAAATCAGCATTTAAGACATATTAAATCTAAGTGGGTTTTATCCCAAATCCTGCTTGATGTGGAAGATGGATGATTCTTAAAATCCATCGTTTAAGAAATGATTTGGGTTTGTGTAAATCTCTTGTGGTGCTTGGTGGTGCAGTATCCCTGATGCTGCTGGCTTTGTGGTACAGGTTGGGTGTGCACAAGATGTTCAAGCTTGGCAAAAATTAAAGGGATTGGAAAAGTGGTTCAGGTTTTTTGGGGCCCTTACGGGTCTGAGCATCCTCAAGATACAGAGTCTGAGTTGACCAATAGATTGTTGAAGAGTATTGGGCTAGGAAAGATGATTTTTGCAGTTTACCTAAAAACACATTTTGGAATAGAAGTGTATGTGCTGAATTGCAATTCACTTTAATGTGGCTTCTCTCAGTATTGATTTTAAAGATGGCTCTGCATGGATTTGCAGTTTTCCAGCAGTTAATGCTGTTATTTAGATGTTTGGTTTTTGTATGTGTAATCCTGACCCTCATTAAATCAATGTGAGATCTGCAGTGTATCTTGGTAAAATCGGAGTTTCATCCTTTGTGTGTTTTCCTATAAATGTAAACAGTTATTTCAAAGCTTTAATATTGTTCTGCTAATAGCTGCCTTTATCCAAACAGGAGGAATGTTTGATTTTTCTTTCCTTTTACAGCTTCCTGTGGTATAACTGCTTTCATTGAGCCAGTAGAACCATTCTTGGTGGATTTTGTTTGGTTGGTTTGGGTTTTTTGTTTGTTTCGTTTGGGTTTTTTTGTTCTTTTCAAAGTACTTTTTATTCAACTTCAAGCTATCAAGTGAGGAGTTGACCAGAATTGTTTCTTGCAGGTTTAAGTGTGGTTATTTTTCCCTTTGCTGCCTGTCAGAGCAGCAGTGTTGAAGCAGGCTGTTTGCTCCCTGTCTGTATTCCAGGGAGTGCCACAAAGTCAAGCAGGGCTGCACTCTCACAAAGTTTCACTCGTGCTCGTTTTGTGGAGCTGTTTCTTGTTGCTGTTGTAAATCAGAACAATCACTTGAAGTCGCATATCCCAAATATGGGTAGTACTTGGCTGTTTTTCTAATAGCAATGATTAAGAATGACATTTAATTTACTAGTACTGTACTTTACGTGCCTTAGGACAGTTAAAATGAAGTGGGACAGCTTTTATTTCATTTGATGAAAAATGCAATCAAATACAAATATTAAGATTCTGCTTTTTGATCAGCATTCATCTGTCACTCACTTGCTAGCAGGCTGTAGTAAGTAAAGTAGGTGAGAAAAATAAACTCTGCTCATTTTGCCACTGATTTCCTAATATTTTCTTGGGTAGATTCTCTTCCTACTGAATATGCACATGATTATTAACACTGTGTATGTGTTTATATATGTACTGCATGTGTGTCATCATTATCAGCAACAAGGATTTCATGACTTTTCAGACACATGGGTTTTCTCCTCCAAGCTTCTGAAATAAGCAACAAAGAAAATTTAGTCTTTTATCCTTTAAAAAAAAAATAATACACCCTACCTTGAATGTGAGGGAGAAGCACAAAGGTCAGGCAGGTAAATCACAAAAAGTGACAAAGGAAGTAATGAGGGTTTCCCTCACAACTTGGTGGGTCATTTTTGTCTCACACCTGGCTCTTGGAAATGCAATCAAAGCGTGACTGTGGCTGGAAATTATTACACCCCTTGCCTATACCAGGCTGCACATTTGCAGTAATTGGGTTGAATTTTTTTGTTTGTGAGAGCAGCTTGTAAAATATGAGTTGGTGGAACTAAGTTAAATCATTTGTGAACTCTCTCTCACAATTTACCGTGTGATAGATACTGCTGGTTTCTGATATTTGGTTTGGAGTTAGTTTCACAAAGGTTACTAGCACGGGTCGGTCTGTGACAGAATGCATTGGCAGGTATATTTGAGGCATTTCTGAAAAAGCTGTACAGCAATAGTGTTTGAAGGGTGATTTTCCCTTTTCCTTATGAGAGCTACTTTAAAAATTCCTGAGCTATAGCTGAACAGATGGTATTTGCCATTATTGTCAGGCTTAGATCTTAAAAGTTCATTTTTTCTTCCTTAGTTAACAGAATTTTAAATTTGTGTTGAAAAAGGAAAGCTAGAAAGATGTTAAATGTCTGATTTATACTGAACTGCCATAAAAAGTCAGCCTTTTGATGGTGGTCTTTAAACCTGGCAAACCTGGACTCAAATTCTTGCTTTGGTGTCATAAAGGAAAAAGCATTGGCTACTGAAGCCAGTTTTAGTTGGTTTCTGTCTTTTTCTTGCTCAAAAAAAAGCATAAAGACCATGTGTATAAAATTATAAAAGTGCAATTATTTCAGTGTTCTGCTGAAGCGAAGGGCACAAGATTAGGCAGAGTTATGGAGATGAAATAATTTGAAGAGAAACATTTAGAGGTTTATTTTGGGAAGCTAAACTAATTTCCTTTTTTTGCTTCCCCTGCACTCCTCCTTTAATGGTGGTCTTTGGTGTCATGGGATCTGTGGGACTGTTCCAATGGCTGCAAAATATAATCGAGAAAAACATGTCTATTTTCAGTAGGCTTGTATTACCATTCAGCTGTCCATCTAAATTTGTAGGGATTCACAAATCAAAAGGAGCTGGAGCTGCTTGTGAAGATCAGCAAAAATATCTGAGAGAGGATATTTTTGGTGGAAACAACATGACCTCAAAAAATGTCAGGCTGTTTGTCGGATGCTTGACTTTCTAATAATAAAAAATGTTAAGATATTTTTGTCCAATGCGTTTTCTTTTTAATAACTTAAAATCTGTGTAGATTTGACTGTAATGCCTTTAGTTAGAAAGTACTTCAATTTGAGATGTCTTAAAAGAGGTAGTTCCCTTCTGAGTTTAAGGGAATATTTACTTTTCCCCCCCTCCATTCTACAAAATACAAACTTGTCTTGTTTTCCAGTCTCAAAGAGTATATATTCTTTAATGCAGAGTGGAATTTACTAGGGGATAAATCCTAAATGCTGTAATGATTTCTTAAACTCTCCATTTGAATGTGAAGAGCTAAATCCATGCATGATTTGTCTTAACCTTCTTTGCAAATACTTGAACCTGAACAATAGAAATGCTTTCTGTACAGAGTGAGGCTGTGTACTTATTCTGCACAATAGAGAGCAGTTATTTACAGCAAGATCAACAGAGGAGGAAAAGCAGTTTCATGTTTTGATAAGCAAAGCAGTTGGCAAATCAAGTTTTGAGGTTTTGAGGCTTCAGTGCTTTCAGCACTGCAAACCCAATGGTTTGAGCTCTGAGCCACGAGCCTTCTCCAAAGAATTCAGATTGATGGGAAAACGTTGAAATTCTGTAAACTTTTGGGTGTGTGGCCTTGACTGTGTTTCAGGAAGCAGTTCTCATTGAAACCACAAATTCTAAAAATAAGTTAGGGCAAGGGAATAAGGTCTGTTATAGAAATTTAATTATAGACCAGCTTCCATCTCTTTGGAAGCTAATAAAACCCAATATATTTTTGCAAGACTTGCCGATATTGGCAGATTAGTGGATTGAAGGGTAAACTGGGACATAGTAGGAAAATTAATTTTAGCCTGTGTTTAAGTTCACTTTCTACACTAAAATACCTTCTACAAAGTGCTGACTGTACCATAATTGTAAAGGATTTTTGAGATTTTTTGAGTTTATCTTTGCAAAATGTTTCCTGGGTATCTTTTTGCAGATCTTATCTAACCCGGTTCTTTTAGGCTGAATGCACATCAGAGAATTATTTTATATTCCACATAAGCAATTACTCTGATATAATTTATGACCTGCTTACCTTTTCACTTTTCTGCTGCAATGATTATAATGAGTGTGTTGAACAAGGAGGAAATTGAAGGCCAAACACACAGGGGAGTTGAATCACCAAGAGCTGGAGAAGTCTGGTGTAATCTGTGGGCAGGGAGCTGATTGCAGCCTTTTCCCGGGGATAATGTGCAGATCTCTTTCTCAGCTATTGTTGCAAGCACAGGAGGAGAAATTTGATGATGGGGATCGAGGCAAGCAAGGAAATACAAGTGGGAACTCCTGGAAAAGCAGTGGGATGCTACTTAAAGATTATTCTGCATTGTTCTGGGCAGCACTAACAGCTGTGTCAGTCCCTCCTCACGAGGGAGGGAAGGGACAGGAGCCTGTGGGACATCACAAACTACTCTTGGTTTGTTCTCTGCCTCATAAGAGATGAATTACTTATAAGGCTCCAGAGGCTGGGGGACTGAACTGAAGAGCTCTGGTTACAGAAAAACAGTGGTTTTTTGGGTTTTTTTCCCCCTGGTTGGCTTGTAATACTTCAGCTGGTTTCATATTTTTTATTACAAGTTAGATTTCAAGTTCTCAGATCTAAATGTAAAATTTATTAAGAACTCTGTAAACTTGGCAGCATTTTTGTGATGCATATTGTTATAAATGATCAGCCAGAAATCCAAATTAATAAATGCGAAAGATTTTACTTCCGTGACCAAAATACGGTCCCCCAAACGCACAGCCAAAGAGAGAGCGTCGAGATCAGTGCTGGGTGAACCTGGATCTGACCTCTGTCACATCAGAGCCCCCTCTGTTCACCAATGCCATTTCCAGCAGGGCTGTGCTATACAGTTTTTTATGCCTGAGGCAGAGGTGCCCCAATTTCCTTTGTAACCTCACATATGTATGAGAGTTTCTGTCTGAGTATCCCTCTGGGTGTCCAGAGCTGCTGGGACCCTGCCAGGGGGCTCAGAGACCCTGGCACACAGCCCAGAACACCCGTGGGTTTGATTGTGACCCATGGAGCAAATTACCAGCTTTGTATGAGGACCTGAAAGCCACAGAAGTTTAAGTAGTGTAATAATAAAATTATCACTGGGTGAAAAGGTAGATTTTGGGGTTTTTAGAATGGAGGTTTTGGGGACAGGATGGAGGGACTTGGGCATGTCTAGCCCTTCTTGTTCTTCTTGTTCTTCTTGTTCTTATTCTTCTTCTTGTTCTTCTTGTTCTTCTTCTTCTTGTTCTTGTTCTTCTTCTTGTTCTTCTTGTTCTTCTTGTTCTTCTTCTTGTTCTTCTTCTTGTTCTTCTTGTTCTTCGTGTTCTTCTTGTTCTTCGTGTTCTTCGTGTTCTTCGTGTTCTTCGTGTTCTTCGTGTTCTTCGTGTTCTTCGTGTTCTTCGTGTTCTTCGTGTTCTTCGTGTTCTTCGTGTTCTTCGTGTTCTTCGTGTTCTTCGTGTTCTTCGTGTTCTTCGTGTTCTTCTTGTTCTTCTTGTTCTTCTTGTTCTTCTTGTTCTTCTTGTTCTTCTTGTTCTTCTTGTTCTTCTTGTTCTTCTTGTTCTTCTTGTTCTTCTTGTTCTTGTTCTTCTTCTTCTTGTTCTTCTTGTTCTTGTTCTTCTTGTTCTTGTTCTTCTTCTCCTTCTCCTCCTCCTCCTCCTCCTCCTCCTCCTCCTTCTCCTCCTTCTCCTCCTTCTCCTCCTTCTCCTCCTTCTCCTCCTTCTCCTCATTCTTGTTTTTCATTGTCGTCGTCCCTCAGCTGGACAGGAGAAAAATTTCTATACATAAGATAAAATAAAAAACTCTGAGAGCGAGAACTGAAGAGCTCTGACTCATTCTTTGAACGTGCGGGCTGGAACAGAGACTGTTCACGTGTCTCGGGGCTGCAATAAGCTGCAGAACTCCCGAGAAGTTTCTTTCACTGTGCAGGGCTGGACAATCACTGTTTCCTGGGTAGTGGCAGGTGCTGATCATGTCAGGGGAAGTTGCATATTCAGATGTATGATCATTGGCGACTTAGATTATCTTGATTGATGGTATCTATCAAATGATCACCCTTGGGTGTCTCCTGATGGTTGCAGAAGTGGGAAGCGGATCATCGCGCTGGCCACATCTATTCATGGGTAAACAGGGCATTGTTCTCCTGTTGCCTTCAGGAATTTGAAAATTCCAAAGGAGTTACCTGTCCTTGGGCCGCTTGTGGTCAGAGACTCATTGGATTTTACAATTTTTATAATATACATTTTCTTCCTAAGCATGAATTACTTTATAACATATCAGTGTATGTCACAGACATCTTTTATGAAAAATCCTTTCTTTAGGATTTTTCCTCCTGAGAAGCTGAGAGATCTCAGGAACAAAATGTAAACAATGGTTATCTGCTGCTGTGGAATGCAACAGGTGCATCTGTGATTGGTCTCATGTGGTTGTTTCTAATTAGCGGCCAGTCACAGTCAGCTGGCTCGGACTCTGTCCCAGACAAAAACCTTTGTTGTCATTCTTTCTTTTTCTATTCTTAGCTAGCCTTCTGATGAAATCCTTTCTTCTATTCTTTTAGTATAGTCTTAATATAATATTTATCATAAAATAATAAATCAAGCCTTCTGAAACATGAAGTCAGATCCTCATCTCTTCCCTCATCCTCAGACCCCTGTGAACACTGTCAGAAGTGTATGTAGTGAGTCTGTCAAAATTCAGCACTCTGTGATCTCTGAGAGATCTGGAAAGCAGAAAGAAAATTAAATAGAACCTGTATGCTTTCACATTCTTAGGCATGTAGAAATTAATGTCTTCTGTGTTAGGGCTTTGCTCCTAACTTAGTGGTGGTTGTTGTTGTTGCAGGGAGTTGATCTAAACGTAGAAGAACTGATATTTAATTTCTGTAGTAATAAGTGCTGTTCCACTTGGTGTCCCCATTATTGAGTGGAACTGATTGCCAGCATGTTACTGTGTTCACAGGGGTCTCAGGTTGAGGGAAGAGATGAGGATCTGACTCCCCGTTTCAGAAGGCTTGATTTATTATTTCATTATATATATTATATTAAAACTATACTAAAAGAATAGAAGACAGGATTTCATCAGAAGGCTGGCTAAGAATAGAAAAAGAATGGATAACAAAGGTTTGTGGTGAGAGTCCGAGCCAGCTGACTGTGATTGGCCATTAATTAGAAACAACCACATGAGACCAATCCCAGATGAACCTGTTGCATTCCACAGCAGCAGATAACCATTGTTTACATTTTGTTCCTGAGGCCTCCCAGCTTCTCAGGAGAAAAAATCCTAAGGAAAGGATTTTTCATAAAAGATGTCTGCGACACCAGCAGCTTTGTCTGACCCGTTCGGTGGGGAACTCGCTTTGGCTAAACTTTGGAGCGCAGCAAATCTGAGAGTGACTCCTGCCCTTCAAAGGGAAGGTTCTTTGTAGCATTTCCAAAATACCTGGCTCAGAACAACAATTGCACCTGCCTTGCTATGGTCTTGAGTTCCCCTGTGGTCCTCAAAAAACATGGGCTGCTCAAATTGCTCAAAGCTGCAGCATCCTGTGCTCACACTGGTGTTTTTTCTCCAAGATGTGTTTGGTGGGGAGTGCCCATGATCCCATTGCAGAAAGGGAATGGAGATGTCATTGCCAGCTTACAGATCCAAACGGGCTGAGTGAGAGTGTGACCCTGAAAAGCTGCTGCACTCTTCACTGCAGTGATTTGGCTGGAGACACTTTGGCTGCAGGGGAATTTCCATGCTGTACCTATCTGACAAAAATCGAAGAAAAAGTGTGTGTTGGTTTTACTGAAGTGTTATTCTGAAGCATTCTTGTATTTCAGTGGCACATCGGCTCAAATGGAAATCAATGGCTCGTTTTCCTAACTATGGGGAAGCTGGGTCATTCCTGTGTGCAGACCCTTGGTAATCTGCAAGTTTGCACACATTGTGTTGATCGTGTTTGATAGCCTTTATATGAAAAAATACTCCACGTTGTCATGACCTGAAATAGAAACATAGGAGGTAGTATGCTGGAAAACCCAACGAACCATGTGGGATCGTGCTCCTTTGGGCTGGCAGAAATTGTGGAGAAGATTTTCTGGTGATTTGCAATATCTGGGTGTGAAAAAGTGAGACTTCTGTGTGAAACACCTGGCTGCTGCTGAGATGTTCTGTTAACACTACAGACTTTGTCTGAGCAGGAGAAAAACCAAGAGTGCTTTTGATTTTAAAATAAGTTCTCATCAGCTGCTGACTGGATTAACTAGGTATTACATAGGAATTGCTGTCTGGGCTATGTTGACCATGCAGCTGCAGATATGTTATTTTCAAATATCACTGAAAATAACATTCCAACAGAAAATTTGTGTCTTGTCATCCTCGCTTTCATAGCAGGAATTACATGAGGTTTGACCATTCCTCCTCTCTATTCAGAGCAGGCTTCAGTGTGACTGGTACCAGTGGATTTGTTTGGATTTTCTTTTTCTTTCTTTTTCATTCAGAGTGGACATATTGACTTTGTTCTCACTATACTAAGGCTGTAAACTTCTACACATGGTAATGGTTCACCTTTTCTGCTATAATTCTTGAACAACTGTCTTTTGTGAGTTTGGGCTTGGTATTTCAAAAGCATCTACGTATCAAAACCTTCTTCAAATTGAGGGAATTGTTCTGGAATATAAACAGGTCATAGCTTTGTAGAACTAGCTCAAATTCCAGGGAACTTCTCTGTGTTCTTTCTTTCCTTTGCCTTTATAATAGGGGCAAATAGGTTTTAATATATTTTTTTTGAGTTTTTGTTAAGGGTATTAACTTTTGGATGAGATAATCTGCTGAAGTGCTTCATTTGCATAACAAGTTACTAGAATGCAGTATTGATTGCTATTCACCAACATTCACTGAATAGCTTGGAAAGCTAATTAAAAATTATAATTGACTTTATTCTGCTTTCTCCTGTTAATGTTTCCCTTTCCTGTCAAATTGTAAAGTTGGTTTTTGTCTTCAGTGTTTGAAAATAACCTGTCTTCAGCACAGTCAAGAGACTTTTGCAGCCTGCTCTGAATTGTTCAGGTGCAAAGTTATGGGTGAGTGGGATGAAGTTTCCTGGGGCTTCTTGATACCTTCTTTGTAACTCAGGTAAGTTTAAAGACAGATTGTTTGCATATTTCACAGCCTCTTAAGATTAGAGAGTAAGATTTTTGTTTAGCAATTTTAGAGAACTAGAAATGAACCAAAATGTTGATTTATTAACAAAAAACCCCTTTACATATGTCAGTATTGTAAATATCTTCAAAAATCTTGTCTTGAGCAAATTGCTGCCTGACCAAATGATGTGCTGAAAAGTGTCTTTATTGCATCAGTTTAAGCCACCGTTTAGTTTAACTAATGTTCTGTAACAGGAGAAGATGACAGAAATAATGATATTGTCCCTGTTTCTGGAGTCTTTGAGGTGAATATTGAGTGAGGCTGGGATGGTGTGCCAGAAAGTCCTGCTTTGTGCTTGCGGCTCAAGTTTTCCCTGTTTCTGGAAAATGCTGTTTAGCCCACTGTTGTAGACATCTTCTTGTGAAAGTCCTTTCTTAGGATTTTTTCTTCCTGAGAAGCTGAGCGGCTCCAAGAACAAAATGTAAGCAATGATTATCTGCTGCTGTGGAATGCATCAGGTAGATTTTTGATTAGCCCATCTTAGATGTTTATAATTAATAGCCAATCAAGGCCAAGCTATCTCGGACAGAGTCCAAGACAGCTAGCTTTTGTTACCATTCTTTTCTATTCTAATCTTAGCTTAGCTAGCCTTCTGAGATGAAGCTTTTCCTTCTATTCTTTAGTATAGTTATAATGTAATATATATATATATAATAAAATAATAAATCAAACCTTCTGAAATATGGAGTCAAATCCTCTTCTCTTCCCTCATCCAAAGACCCCTGTGACCACTGTCACAGCCCACCCTGACCTTTTGAGCTTCTCTTTTTCCCAAGGTGACCACCTGGGCAGGTTTTCTGTTCAACTGCAAGGCCTTTCAGTCAGGGACATCATTCCTGAATCTGCAGTTTGAAGAAACTCAGCAGAGCATTTTGCACAGGACACCACTGCTGCCACTCCTAACTCATGCCAGGGGATTTTTTAATGTATCCTATGTGAAATATCGAATACCATGGAGCAGTTGATAAGGATATTAAAACAAAGTGGAGTGTGTTAAAATAGCTTTTGCAGGTAGAAAAAAATGTTATTTAAAGACTGAGAAGGCAGTTGATTTGCTTAACACTGAGCATGAGATGCACACTGTTGGGTGGACAGGGCTGTTTCTTGGCATGGTGCTTCTGAGGAGAAGATGGGTTTTAAAAAGTCTCATCACCAACGCATCCAAATGCAGCTGGTAACAGGATAAAGTTCATTGTGTGTGCCTTTTGTAGTTCCTTGTGGTCTACTCAAGCATCTCATACAAAATGTTATGCCAGCAGCTGAGGGAAATGAGTTAGTTCAAGGTTAGGCTTACTTTAGGCATATATATTGGTGCTTAGAATTTAAATTTATTGTCAAGTAATTTGTAAAATCTCTACCATAAAGAATGATTTTTCATGCTGTTAGCTCTTTTTAAATGCATTTGGCACACTGATTCATGAAAAAGTTTACCATTTAAAGTTGACTTCCTGAAGAGAACTGTAATATGATACGAGCAGTTAAGTTAATTGTAAAAACAGCTTTGAAAATACTGTGTATCCTTGCTGCATGCCTTGTATCATTTATGTGTAAGTACCCTGCATATTCTGAAGAAATTATTGTATGTGGAGTCCATTTCCATTTTGTAGAGCAATTGATTGATTAGCTTTATGTCACTGTTCCTGTGAATGAGAATGGTGCATTTGTTAACTTTTTAAATATTAATTTGTAATTTTTGCAGGCAAGATCTGTAAACAGTTGAAGCACAAAAAATACAAATATGATTTATGCCTTTCTTAATGACTTGGTGAAAAGACACGCTTTTTGACTTAAGTTTAATGTCTGTCTCTTTGTTATACATTACTTGTGGTTTGTTCTGTAATCAGATGGCTTTTGGGGATTAATGTGCATCAGATTCTAATCCTTTTAATTATGCTAGCTAATGTGTTTTCCTATTTTTTCTCCTTCATTGAAGTCAGCAGGGTGGCTTGTAAATGAATGTGAAAGTAAAGAGATCAAAACTGGGCTTTCAGTTGGGAAATAATTACAGTGCGTATTCTGCAGATCAGGACTGGTGTGCAAGGCAGTACAAAACTATGTACTCTGTCTTTTTCATAAACCTGTATTTCACAATGAGATGACTTTGTATGAGGATTTGCCTCCAGATGTGGCACTGGAAGGAAAGAAGGCTCTGGGCTAAGACAGTGCTCATGGATTTGCTCCTCGTGCTTCCTTCATGGCTCGGTGTGGAGGGGTAGAATGTAAGAAAATAAAGATAGTGCAGAAGGGAATCTCACACCTGAGGAGTTCCAGCTGTGCTAAGCACCAAAGATTAGGAACAGGCCTGCCCTTAACAGGCCACAGCTGTGTCCTATAATGATGACTGCTGTAGAAGAGTGGGTTAGCTAGGTGAGGAGAGAGGTGGAATTTGTTGGCTGTGCTGTGAGGAGATACCCATGAGAAATCTCCAAGAAGGTATGGGACCTTTCCAGTAAGATGACAACAGCTCTGTGAGATTCCACGGACAGGATTTGTCTTGAAGCTTGTTTGCCTTTGCTGCTTATTCTTCGTGGAAGAGGCGTGATGCCTTTTCTACTTGAAATGCTGCTCTTTGTTGAGAGGTGAGCCACGTGCTGTGACAGTGACCTTGTCACCCGTTCTGTGCTCCCAAGCCAGGGCTCTCCATCCACTCTGTGCAGTGAGTGAGGAATAGGATGGAGTGCAAGGAGAGCAAGCAGTGTGTGCTGCGTGTGGAGCCAGAGTACAGCTTTATGGGGCTCCTTTTTGTGAACTACAAAGCTGTGTTTGGTGTCTGGAACACACAGGCAATGTGTGTATTTGTGATTGTAATATGTGTGGAAACCAACCATGGGACAGTTGGGAATTCTAATAATAACTGAGAAAAGTAAAGCATGGAAGAAGGCCTTTGAACCTATCTTTTGTTTGCAATTAACCTTAGCTGATTTAGGAGCATTGGAATTAAAGCATTAAGGATGTGGCTTTTTGCTTGTAGTTAATCCTTGAAGAGTTCTGCAATAATAATCTTTTGAAGTATAATTTTAGAATATTGCTTGTATCCTTGAAACTATAGCTTTGGAATATATATAAAGGAAATATGCTTATCTCTTACTAAAGCAGAGAAAAACAGCTTGAGAAAGGAAGATGAACATCACCTCAAGGATTTATAGTTTTGACCAAGGGAAGCTGGACATCACTGTGAGGAGATTTATAGTCCTTGTCATTAAAAGGTGGACACACATCTGGGGAGCTGGACTTGACCAAATGGGATTTGTCTTTCTTCTTTCAGAAACTGGACCCCCACCATCTGGGGATACTCCTTTTGGGATACATCCTGAGAAAAACTAAATCACAATAGTGTGTGGAATTGTGATGTAAAAATTGGAATAGAAACTGCTGAGAAAGCTGATGAGTGCCCCCATAAATACCTGTAAGCCTCAGCTATGGGTGTGCAGCTGGAGGGAAAACTTGCCCCACTGTACCCAGCGCTGTGTTGCTCATACTTTACCATATTAATTAATAAATTGATTGCTGCTTGAATATTGGCCTAGTCAAGCTTCTTATTCATAACAGCGCAGTGGGCTTCTAAGTCCCAGACTACAGTTCTTTCTTTCCTTTCCCTCAGAGTTATGTACTATTCCTGTGAAACACTTTGTGACTTCTTCATTTTTTTCCCCCCAATATTTTGGTTGTTTGGCTTGTGGCAGGGGTTTTTTGTGGGTTTTGTTTTGGTTTTTTGTGCGTTTTGTTTCTTTTTTGGGAGGATTGTTTGGTTTTGTGTTTGTTTGGGATTTTTTTTGGTTTTTCCTTTGCTGACTCTGCTAGATCTTAAAGAATTCTTTTCCCCTTGCATTATGTTTTATTGTCCAGGGCATTACAGATATTTTTCTTTGGGTGTTGCTAATTTTCTTATCACCCCAATTTATCTTTAAATTTCTCCTCTAGCAAAAGCACTGAAGGAGCCTCAGAAAACAGAGACGGGAGAAAATGTTTAAATTTTTTTTTCCCCCAGGCAGAACACTTTGGCTCTTATCTCTACTTTCCATTTGCGTAGGTTTTTATTTTAGCATTTCTAGCTACTGTAAAATAAGGATGTTATTTTTAATAGGTGTGAAATTATAGATAAGAATGGTTTGAAATAGGGAAAAAAACCACCCACCAAACCCTCAAAGCAAACCTATATTGTAATATAGATGCTACTTATATTTGCATTTGGTGTATTTAGGCATAACAGCCAGACTCTTGGCCTTAATTCTGAATGAAACATAGTTTTCTTTTACTTTATTGGCTAGGGAAAGTTAAGAATTGTTTGTTTGGATTTTTAAATTCTTCTCGTTAGAAATTTTATATGAATTAGGTTTTAGACTGCATAAAATGTGTAACTACTCTTATTGATTTTTCTTGCTGATGGAATAATGGTCATCTCTCTTCTTAGCTGGTCTCCTGAGATTCTGTAGGTCACCCAGTAACATAATAAAATCAAACACAGACACATTATCTGTTAAACTATACACCATGAATAGAAAATGAGCTCTGGAGTGACTCTTTGGTCTCTTTTGTATTTTATTTTACTGCTGACTTTGTTCTTGTGGGTTTTGTGGGTTTTTTAAAATATCACGGGGTATTAATATAGGGAAAAAAGGTAAGTGACAGAAACTACTGCTCAGGTGGAAGTTGTTATATTAGGATTAGCTGATAGATAAAACATAATTATAATCTATTTGTTTGCAGTCATGTACAAAAAAAAGGTAGTCGGGATTATGTCTCCAATGTTTTTACCTCCTTTCGTTCTTTTGTGAAATCAAGATTCGTGGGGAAATTTCATGAGGTGAAAAAGGGAATGTAAAATTACGTGTGAGCCATTAAAGCGCTGATTTCTTATGTTCATTTTTTACTTCATAAAATTCAAGGGGGAATAATAAAGCCATGAGTGTAAGAGCAGGGTCTCCTCCTTATTTGAGAAGAAATCTCAGAACAAAATTAGGACAAAGCTTTATTTTAGTCTTCATAAGAATAAAATTAAGTCAATTAATATTTTTAATAATTTAGAAGTTGGTCTCCATACTGGCTGTTTATTCTTGTCAAAATGTATTTTAAATTTCATTTGAAAATAAGTCTCTTTTAATGTGATGCAGCTTTACCTTGCAGGAGGAAGCATCTCTCTGCAGCACATTCCTTTGTGGTTTTTTTGTCTAAGTCTGTGAACAGACTGTTTTAACCTTAAATTACACCTCACATCCCTGGTTGCTTTCTTTGTAGGTTCTCCTGTGCCGTTTAGTGTGCAGGGTTTTATGCACCACCAGTTAGGGGACACCATGGAGAAGGTTGTGGTTCTTTTCAGGCTGATACAGGGCATCTCTTCTACCTTACATTAATATCAGCAGAGCAGTATTTCTCTGTTTCATTCAATTATTCTGCAGTCAGAATGCTACTGTTGAATTTAACTTTCATTAACTAGGAATAGATAGTACTCAAAAAAAAAGCCAAGGTAATTTTGAAGAACCTTCCGATGCTATAAATACAATCCAGACTGGCAGTGGTTTAAGCAGTGGGAATCATGCTTACATGGGCTTTCTTTTAGATGACTTTTTAAATGGCTCGATGGATTCTGGGAGGAGCTTCCTATGTTTCTGACAGTTTTCTATCAAATAGATGCTGTCACAGTTCAAATAACTATTCAAGAAGAGGCCTAAATTGTAACAAAAAACCAAAGTCAGCCAACTTGAGCACAGTATATAAATAAAAAGTGAAAGCTGCTGTTCCCTTTTCCAGTCATTTGCCCATACCCCCTCTTTGTTTTAGGGCCTGTAAAATGGGCTCGTTTTGATTAAACTGGCTGTGCTGTGGTTATGTTGGTTTTTAATTGCAGTCAGCGAAGAAGTTTTACTGCTGAGTAAATTAGTCACTTCCAAAAGTAGGAAAAAGCAAATTCAGTCAAGAAAAAATGTACAGGTGCTAATGCTGGGCTAGAATTAGATTCACTCTGAGCCACCACTACGAGGTAATAAGGCTGTGGTGATACTCAACAGCAATTGAATGTTTAATCAACAAAGCTTCCCGTCTGAGCATTAATATAAATGCAGTGAGAAGTCTGGTGCTCTTAAATGTAAAGATCTGAATCGAAGATTGCATTTAATCTGTAGGGAAGATGATTCTTCCCCTGTGAAAAAATGACTTCGTGAAGGTTGTAATTCCCTGTTTTTCTGCTTTGTGTGTTTGTACCTGTGGAACAAGAGGCTGGGGGGTTCACACTGGTGTTTTCCATGCTGGATGAGAAAACAATTTGCATGTCAGAGAGGAGTTTGGGTTGGTATTTTTTTCTCCCTGCAGCTGTTCCTTGCAGAGGTGCTGCACAGGTTTATTTTCACTATCTTGCTCTGCTGGTGTCCACACTCCAATGCTGCTGGCACAAAGAGCACACTGGCACTGCATCTGGGGCTGCTTTCAGATGAGTTTTGTGGGATGGCTTTTCTGTGGATCTCCTCTTTCCATTGTCCTTTTTTCATTGTGCCATGGGTGCTCTCAGTGTTGTGAGGGCAGCCTGTGAGCACTGTGCCCCTGAGATGAGAGCTCCCTTTGTTGGTCACAAATGGCCACACCTCAGTGTTCAACAGCACCTGTGTGTTCCTGTGGAGGGATAGAATGTAGGAAAATAAAGATAGGGCACAAGGTAATCTCACCCCTGAGGACTTGCAGCTATACTAATCACCAAAGATGAGGAACAGGCCTGCCCTCAACAGGCCACAGCTGTGTCCAGTAAGGATGAGTGCTATAATAGAGTGGGTTAGCTGGTTGAGGAGAGAGCTGGTTGTGCTATGAAGAGAGCTGGAGTTTGTTGGCTGTGCTCTGAAGAAGAAGGAGTCAGTGCTGCGAGGAGATGGCCATGAGAAATCACCAAAAAGGCATGGGACCTTTCCAATAAGATGACAACATGTTCCCAGGGCACATTTCATGGAATACCTTTTCTGTTTGTTCTATCAGCAGTCTGAATGTACTCAGTATGGAAGGGATCTTCCTTTCCTCCTTTCAGGTGTCTGGTACAACACTGCACAAAGCTCTTTTTGCACCGCATCAGGGTGTGAGTTGTTGGTCTGGGCGCTGTCAGGGCTCTCCAGGCAGCTCTGTGGAGTTGCCCATCATGTCAGCTGGGGTGCTCTGCAACTATAAGGATCAAACACAGAAACACAGATATTTTTTCATCTGGCCGGGATCCTGAAGGGAGGACAGGAGGTAAGTAATATCCAATTGATTTCTGCCAGGGCAGTTCTGCCTTTCGCATGCTGATATTGCTCGTTGCCTGAGAATTTGTGGTGGCACCTGGAGCTTGATGCAGATATTGATGTTAATGCAGCAGCTTCTGAGGCATCATTAGGATGATGAATGGGATAATTCCGTGGTTAGATTCTTCTGCCACATGCTGTGCCCGGAGCTGCAGCTTAGCTTGCAGCCCACCGGGAGGGGAAGCGTTGCTGCAGTGTGAACCGTTCAGTCCGTGTTCAAATCTGAATAATGTTTTTAATAAAAGTAAATGCATTTGGTAATCAATATCCCTGTGCAATTGTTTAGCTGCTTTCCCAGTGTGAATCTGTGTGATTTAGGTGCTCTTTTGCTTAACAAGCTGCAGTCAGTGAAGCGTTTCTTGCAGTAAAAGAGGTTTTTGTGGAGGGGTGGGGGCAGAGAACTGCAATTGAGTTTTGACAAATAAAAGCTTTAGGAGTAAGAGCAAAGCACATGATATTGGATGCTTCTCTCCCTAAATTGTGAAAATCTCTTGGTGACTTAGTGAATATATACTATTTCACTTAGATTGTAAAAGCTTCAGTATCAATACCGATTTTCAGTCTTGTGGAATTTGATGGTATAATTTAAACCTGCAGCTGTTGTTTGCATCATGTCAGAGTGAAAAGGATTAATCTTCATTTGTATCCTGCCCTGAAATTATCTAGAGGTACTGTGTGCCCTATATGATATAATCTGATACTGCAGAGGATTTCTTGTAGTCTTCATTCAAGCCAAACTTGAAGGGAGAATTTAATTTCAGGAAGGATGGTTGTCATGAATCAGAACAGAAAGTTCTGTATCAGAACTGCTCCTCAATTTCATGCCTGTAGTTCAAGCACTGCTGTAAAACTGCAACAGAATATCATTGTCCTCCACCTGGAGATGAGCAAGGGTGTAAATACAAAGTATGCAGGGGTGCTAAGACACTGAAGGTAGTGGAAAAGAGAAATGAAATCTGTGGGAATGTGGTTACATAATAGGAAGGAAAAAAGAAATAAAGAAATTTGCTGTCTCCACTGTATGTATTTCCACTCTGTAGTTAGCCCAGATGACCTGCACTTGAATTTAAGTGGTTTAGGTGGAAGAGGCCATGTCTGAGCAGAGGTGTGTTGCATGTCTGTGCTTTCTGTCATTTTATGTTCATTTCTTGGGGCTCAGGCCTTCTGGATATGCCAGTCCTAGTTCAATAAACTGTAAATTGCCTCGTTGTTTTTCAAGGGATTATTTCTGCTTTTGGCTGGTCCTTGTGCAAGATCTTCATTCTTCCAAAATATGTTTTTCTGGCAGTGGCATTAAGCAAACATTTGCTCCCGTTCCTCATTCTCTGCAGCTGTGAGCCAGCACTGCCAAAAAATGTTGATGCAGTGATGCTCTGGGTGCCCGTGTCTGGCCAGGCAGAATTGAGGGGTCCAAGTCCATGAGATGAATCAAGATAAGATGAGCTCAGCTGGGTGCAGTGACAGTGTGGATCAATCTCTCTGTGATCTTTGGGCTTCCCCTCCAACTCAGAATATTCTGTGACATCAAACACAGCTCTTCTGTGGAATCAGGCTCTTACTGGGAGAAAGTGAAAATCTTGGTAACTGTGACAATCGGTGACTAAATCAGTAAGGAAGTTTTCCAGTGCGTTAAAAGTTCCTCTTAAGTGGATATGAGTAATTACACCTTTAAGATTTTGGTGTGAATTCTAAAAGCAGGAGCAGGGATGCTGTTGATGTACATGAATACACAGCCAAAGAAAAGCACATGTCTATCTTTTCAACATTAGGAAAACTCAAACTGTTGCTGTCTGAGATTTTTGTTAGGCCTGGTTTACTAATCCAAACTAACAGGGTTTTTTTTGGTACCAAATAATTTATTTCTTTTTATTGTAAAAAGTAATTTCAGCCTGTTTCAGGAGGAGTTGAAGAATCACAATTTAATTGTGGTATTGAAGCAGGGTCTGCAGATTTCCAGCTTGCTTCTGAAAAGCTGTACATACACATCAGCTTGTAAGTCATAACATAAATAGATTTCTACAGAAATGCTGAGGACACTGAGGTGCTGTGCAGACCTGCAGTTTTTCATAATGTCATATTTTATTTAGTATTAAGGAATTTTACAGAGGCTTAGGTAACAGCTACAATTCTAAGTGACTTTTTTTGGAGACATAAAGAAGTTCATAAAGGCTTAAACTGGTTTGGTTATTTCAGGGTTTCTCCTTCTGTCTCCTCGTTCTGCTTTTCTCATTAATGAACTGGCATGAGCTACTCCTTCCCTCCCCAGGTCAGACAGTTGTTGGAAAGTGTGAGCATTGTTCTTAAAACCTTACTGAAACAGAGGAGAAGGGTAACCACAAAAGACTTAAAATTCAATCATCGCCAAATAATGTTCATGAAATTAAATACTGTTTCTAATCATGTGGAATAATGTAGGCCAGCTGTGGTCAGTTGTAGTAGGAAAAGCCCCCAAGAAAGTATTGAGAAGCAATTAATTAACTTTAAGGACTAAGTGATTTTTTTGAATTTTCATCCAGCTCTTCTGGCTTTATCTCTGTGAGTAGAACAGTACTTATTTCTGAGGATTAATTAATAAGAGCACATGGTAGCTGCAAGTAACCCATTGACTGGAGTTCTTTTGACCTCTCGGGCAATGTATTGATCTGAAATGACTTTGCCATTATGTGATCAAGAGGAATAGAAGAACATAAGAATTGAAGTTAATGAAAACTACAAAGTTACTGTAATGTGAGCAGAGCAAAGCCTTTTGTGTGAAAACATCAAGGTAAGGTTTTACTCCAGTGAAGAGTGACTGTCTTGTCTGTTCAGGTCAGTCTAAGGTTTTGGAAGCTTTTGCCCAACACAGTTACTTTAGAGGGAATGCTGTAGTGGAGAGGGAATGGAAATAGTTCTGTGGCATAGAGTTCTATCTCCTCTTGCAGGTGTAATCTCATAGTTTATGTTTACAGTATATTTCTGTACATGTGTGCACACCGTCAGCACTTCCATTTCATATCACAGGCTAGGGTTTGTATACAAACCACAAGCAGGATGGGTTTGCTGTGGAACATGCTTTGAGCTGTTTGATTTTCCAGCATCACTCTCATTCCATGGTTATGGCAATGGGAAGATGCAACCAGCTCACATCCCAGGCAGCAGACACAGAACTTAATGTTAAACTTACTTTAAAAGTTTTTTGACCAATCACACAAAGCAAAAGCACATTGACAGTAGTTCTGTCCAACCACTATAAGCACAGGTACCTTTGGTTAAACAATGCTTGCTTATTTCAAATACAATACCTGTTTGTAAGCCTTAAAACACAATACACAGAGCTCCATTATTAAGCTTAGAACTTCCTAATATCTTGCTAGATAAACTTTTCTGTATCTTAGAGAGTTATTCCGGACAAGTGTTAATACACAGACCATTGTTCTGTTTGTCCTTGCTTTTCTACTTTTTAAATAATTTTTCTGCTGATCTGCTGACCAATCTCATGGCTGCTGCTTAGCTCTAATCACAGTTCTGCTGTCTCTGAGGCCTGCCTTTTGCAGCATTCCCAAACCCCTCTGATTTTGTGGGTTCTTACATTTGGAACTGAGTTGATGCAGAGGCTGCTGCAGTTGCCTGGGATGGCTCACACCTCATTTGTGGATCAGCTTTCTGGCTGGCACTCACCTTCCACCATGTTCTTACAGCTGCTTATAAGACCCCTGAAACTGAAATGCTGGAAAAGTGGTACTTTCCAGTACCATGTTATGGTCTGGGGATTGATAACCACAGCCTTAGGATAAATCCTGTTGACTTTCATGAGGAGAAGGCCCTAAGACATTCAGGCTTTGTATTTCTGGTTCTTATCTAGGAAAATGGATGGAGAATCGAGTAAAATCATGGTGTTCAAGTCCATCAGTATCGGAACTGAAATACAGATCTGTTATTTCTGAAGAGCTGTATGTGAGAGTTCATTTAAATCTCTCTTTAGGTTTCCCTGCTGCTGCAGATGTGCTGCCTGCAGATGTGCTGCTTCATGTCCCTGTTCCCATGGCTGATGTAGCGCAGGTGCTTGGCTGGGGATGTGATCCATGGCAGGAATCATTGCTGTGGCCAGGGGAGAGGATGTGGGATCTCAGGAATACACCTGGACCCTCCAATCTGACTCACACTAAATGCTTTCCCTTGTAAAAGGAGGAAGCTGGGTGCCTTCTGTGATCTCTGTGGTGTGGATAAGGGGAACAGATAATTTCTCTCCTGCATCTGGAGCCCTGTGGATCTGCTGCCCTCCCAGCCAGAGGTGCTGGCTGTGTGCAGCCCAAAGCACTGTCACCCCAGTGGATCATCCCCTCAGGGAATGGAGGGGTGCAGAGGCTCAGGCCTCAATCCTTGCTCCACAAGTGCTCCTGCTGTCCAAGAGATTCAGCTGCAATGCACAGATGTGGCTTTCTTCCTGCATGAGCCTTTACAGGAAGGTCCAGCTCTCTTTCACTTAATATCACACTTTTATGTATGTGTGGTCATGCGCAGCTGTGCATGTGACACTATGGCATAGATATTTGTACAGGATTAATGTTTTCCTTGCTATAAGGATTATTCTTTATTATTTCCTCTGATGCATCATGAGTAAATAAATTTAAATAGGATAGCCAATTTAACCAGTTGGTCAGTGGAAGTAACTATATATGAAGTCAAAATAAGCTCAGGGTTGTAATGGAGGGAAAGTGTAGCTGTAACTCTTAGCTGCTGATTTGTATGTACAATCTCTTACTTTCTAATGCTTTCTAATGTAGCATATTCCTCCATGTGTCATGCCAGAGGATCAAATGGGTGCTTTTCTCAGCAGTTTACTTTCTCCGTGGCAAAACAGTGTCTGGGTAAGAGGTTAATGATTATTTGAACTCCCTTTTTTCAGAGGATGGAGTTAGTTGGCAAGGTTTAACTCTGTGTTTAAGCCTGGCAGTGCAGGGTGAGTGTGCTGATACACCAGAGTTTGGCAGCCCTGCTCCTGTGGGCTGGAACAGCCACTGGGTGCTGGCTGGATTTGCCCATGGAGTCCAGCATTTCTCAAGTGATAAGCTCTGTGCAGCTGAGAACTTGAGTATTGCAGTCATTGTTGCCCTCCTGCCCTTCCAGTGGCTTTTCTTGCAAATCCTGGCCCTGCCTGCTAAGCCTTGTGCTGCCAAAGCTGCACATGCCATGCAGTCCTAGGCACCACACACTGCAGCAGGAACCCATTTTATGAACTTGAGCTGGCTAGAAATTGTCTCTAAGCTACTTCTCTAATCAATATTTATAAAGAGAGAAGGGCTCATCTAGAGAAGATGGAACAAATCATTCTTTTTGACAGCTACAGTAAGTAGAGTTGGATTCTGGCTTGAGTCTAGATTATGAAATAGTGAGTTTGGAAAATTTTGAATTTTCCCAGTCTGTTACTGCTGCACATACAACTGGGTAGGTTTTCAGGAATTAATTATTCAGGTTGATCTTCTCTGAGAAGGAAAGAGAACTTAGTTCATGTGAACTGCTTGTTTGTAATTTATAATCAAGGGCAAGCAACTTGAAGTGCTCTAGGTAACAGATTGTGTGAGAGACCACATGAATTACAATGTGGAAGTATTTTCGTGTAATGTTGATAAGTATTTTCTTTAAATGAGAAAAATTTCAGTTTATTCCAGCTTTGTTTATGTGGCATAAGGAGGTAACTTGATTCAGAATATTTCTTTACCACCAGAAATGATCTCTGGGAAGAGAGGTAAATGTCACATTTTGTAAAGTGCCGCTGTTTGCTATTTGTCCTACATCAGTGGTGAAATTAACTGGTTCTCATTCTTTCATGAGAGGAAACTTTTCTGACCTTGATTTGCAATATAAGAGCCGCAAGAGAGACCTGAGCTGGAGAGACGCCGTTTTGACCTTTAGAGCCACATTTGTGAGTGCAGCTTTGATAGCTGAGCTGAATAAATAACTTCAGATGTGAGAGACAGAAGCGTTCCCTGGGAGGAAAGGGCAGAAGGAGCCTGTTCAGAGTCTGGATGAGTGTGGGAGATGACTCCAGCAGGAGAAGAGCCTGTGGGCCAACACCACCACCTAGTCTATTCACAAGCAGCCCGTATAAGTTTTTGCTGTTTCATCTTTTGTATTCCGTCAACAGTTTTAAGTGTTAGTAAGAGGATAATTTACAAATCTTGGCTGTTATAATTACTCAGCAGAACAGGAGACTGAAATAAGCCTTCAGAGTGCTCCTGGCTTTTGTGGCAGAATTCAGCCATTAAGGCAGAATCAAGGTCTCTGTCTGGAAGGATGCCAGTGGAAATTATTTCTGTAATTTTGATTAAAATTTTAAAACTTAACCTTCTAAATTAATTCTGTTAATTTTAAGACTATTCTTGAGAATGTGATTACATTTTCTCTAAGGGGCTGAACACAGGATCTATCAGCGCTGTTAGTTTGGGTATATCTGGCCTATTATTTCCTCTGACACCACTGCAGGTTGTGAAGGGGCTACAACCAGGTGATGGCAAATAAATGATGAGTATTAATCTGCAAAATTTTATTTCAGAGGAGATGGAGTTAACTTTTGTGTAGATGGCCAAGGTGTCCTGTAGATTTCTTTTCTGGTTTTGACGTTCTTTAAGGAAGAAGCCTAAATATTATTGTGTAAGTTGCAGGAGGGAAAATGAACTTTTTGGAAGATTGCTGGATTAGTCCTTAGAGCCACCATGAAACTCCTATGCTAGGACAAAACCTTTAGTTCTGATACTTGTACAGCATCACTGTTAGTTAGACCACAACTCTTGTTCTATCCAGTATCTTTTGTTGCTTTAACTAGGTGATGCAGTAGGAAAAACTCAAACAGCTTTCTTGATGTCACAGACACATTTTATGGAAAATCCTTTCCTTAGGATTTTTCCTCCTGAGAAGCTGGGAGGCCTCAGGAACAAAATGTAAACAATGCTTATCTGCTGCTGTGGAATGCAACAGGTGCATCTGGGATTGGTCTCATGTGGTTGTTTCTAATTAGTGGCCAATCACAGTCCAGCTGTCCAGACTGTCTCAGTCAGTCACAAGCCTTTGTTATCATTCTTTTTCTATTCTTAGCCAGCCTTCTGATGAAATCCTTTCTTCTATTCTTTTAGTATAGTTTTAATGTAATATATGTAATAAAATAATAAATCAAGCCTTCTGAAACACGGAGTCAGATCCTCATCTCTTCTCTCATCCTCAGACCCCTGTGAACACCGTCACACTTGACTCAAGGGAAAAAGAACAACGCTTACGTGTCCTAATCTTACCAGGATAGATTATATAGAGATTAGAGATTCAGTCTCTAATTAAGATTGGTCTATAATTCAGGTGTTGATGATCATTGGGGTGGCAGGGATGCTAGCAGAAGTGA
This sequence comes from Melospiza georgiana, assembly GCF_028018845.1. Taxonomy (NCBI): domain Eukaryota; kingdom Metazoa; phylum Chordata; class Aves; order Passeriformes; family Passerellidae; genus Melospiza; species Melospiza georgiana. The sequence continues at coordinate 22,350,981 of NC_080439.1, read as the reverse complement.
CTCTTCAGCTCCTTGGCTGCAAGATGGGGATTGATCAGGAGCTGGCCCTGGGTGCCCTTTGGTTTCAGGAATGGTTCCCTATCTGAGGGAAGCCATCCCTAATCTTGGTACTGAATGCTTTTTTAGGAGAACATTCACTAAGGTGTTGGAGTTAAACTTCAATAGAGTTGTATTGCCAAGGACTTAGAAATAGCAATTTAATACTTCTGTACCTACTGTTCTTCTGATAAACATTGGTGGAGGAGCATTATGGTGAAAAGTGGCCTGAAGAGGAAGAGAGTCCAAACAAGTGAACAGTGTGGAGCAGCACTGGCACCAGGGACTGTTCTTTTGAATTTGCCCAAGGTGTTTTGCTTTTAAATATGTTTAGATGGTGTTTGGGTTTCAATTACAGGAATTTGGGAATTGAAACTCGAATCTGAAGTGATCTGAAGAACTTGCTTTCATTTCTCCAGTGTTTGATTTCAGTGTTAGCTGACACCTGGTGTGATTGATCTCATGAGGGAGTGGGGTTGTTGTTACAGTCTTCTCTAAGTCCTGGGCACTGTGTGATAAAACTGATTCTTTTAAAACCTAGAATAGGCAAGGGCCAAATGAAAATCCAATGGCAATTGTGGAATATTGGATCTTCAGGGAACCAGGTCTGTTGGGATAGACACTGAACTGCAAGGAGAATGTGCTAGATGAGGAAAAGACTGCTGGGTGACCCTGCCCTGATTTGTTTTACTGATCTAGAGAGGTTCACAGCAGCTCTGTTTCTATTTGGTCAGCTTAAGGTAGGCACGAGTGGGAGATAGGGTCCAAACCTGAAGTTAAGTTGAATTAGATTTTGTTCCCCTGTATATACAGTGTTGGAAATGTTATGGACCTTCTGTTTCCCTTCCTAAAGCAGGAGTGAGCCCTTCCCTCTGCTCAGAGCTGAAGCCACTCTGTGCTTCAGAAAGGAGTGGTGTCATATCTTACAGGGGCAGGGGTTGATGGGGAGGAGGACAAAGAAGGGTGGAAATAACACTTGTGTACACACAAACCCTGCACTGAATACATTGGCAGTGTACAGCTACTGGAACTGTGACAAATCCTTTCTCACTTCTTGATCTCTAGGAAAACACGTGGCTTGTGTGTTTTTAATTCTGAATGCAAGAGCTGCATTTCTGAGGGCAAAAATGCTTTATTTAAATTAATCCACCAGTGTTCAGTTAAGGCCCTCATTTACTCCCCCAAATGAAAATTAATAATTATTTAGTATATTATATTAGTAACTAAATTATATATTAGTATATTTACTAATTATATTTAGAATTATTACTAATTAGTAATATTTGTTTCTACTTTGATGGATTTTGAAACAAATCAGTCTTTCTGAAAGATGTTTGTGTTTTGCTTCAGTATGCGACCTTAACTCTAGGTGTTAATGCCTTTTGCATGATGAAAGGTTTAACAGAGGTGAAAGATAAATGTTCACTACAAATTTCATTCTTTATTATATGGTGGCAAAAAAAGTATTTTCATAAGGTTAGCTCTGCCTGTGGAGTTTGGTTAATGTTGAGTGTGGGCTCATTAGGAATTCTTTTGAAATGTATCATAAAACTGCATATTAACTATGCTTATACTGCATATTAACTATGCTTATTTGCTGTTCCTGCCCAGGGTGCTGTGGAAAAGTGTAATGGATTTATTATAATTCACCTTTACATATGTGTTAGTTGCTAGACACTGAAACCCCTGTTCACAAATGGCTCCCTGAGCTCTTTGTTAAAGGTTATTTTGCTGGTGTAAATTTCCAACTTTCATCATTATTTAATAGCTGAGGTGTCTCCCTGTCTTTGGGAAAATTGCTGATGAGTTAGTTGTGTCAGTAACTGGGAAATGTAGTGTATAAAAACCCCAGAAATGAAAGGAAATAATAGACCCAGCAGGAGCCTTGCTGTCGCACAGAGCTGTGCCCGCTGTGCAGCCCTGGCATAGCTGGATCAGGAATTGAGTAATTGAGGGGATCAGGAATTTTAGGAACTTTTGGCCGCTCAGTTAGAGCATGGACAGGCCCGAACAGTGAGGAGCTCCCAGGGATTCAGGCAGTGGCAATTCCAGCCGTGTGTGGGCTGCAGCTCTTGGTGAGCAATCAAGGGATGATTGCTCCCTCCCCAGCGTCAGTTCAGAGATAGAAAAGGAACTCAGACCATTGAAGGAAGACTGGTTTTTGAGGTTTAAATCTTCCCAAGAGCTCATGATCAAAAAGAGCCTAAAACATTAAATTTGAGATCACTGAGAGTTGTCATAAAGCAAAATTGCATCTCAATATAACTTGCAGGCACCATAACAGAGTCTGAAACATAAATCCAGTGTGACAGTGTCTTCCTAAATCTTCTTTGGAAGGGACAGTTCCCACTTTTTTGCCCAGTTTTAATCAATTTTATTTTAATCAGCTCCAATGCAGGGCATGATGTTTGAGTTGCTGAGTTGGGCTTGGATGTTTCCTGCAAACAAACAGTGGAATTCTGGAATTTGTTTTGATTGTCATAACATTTGGGCTGACACCAGCAGCTGACATTATGAAGTTGGTGTCTTCAAGGCTGCTTTCCCTTCTGAAATGACCATGACTCTGAGGACTCTACCCCTATTGTTTTTTTATTCTCATGGTACAAAGTTGTGAAATGAAATCCCTGAGTAAAGTGAAATTTTGCTAATTGGTAGAGCTTGTTTTCAGTAATACATTTACCATATTTTGAACTGTCTGCTAAAGTTATTATTAATAGCTATTAATAGCTATTTTGTTCTATTATGGAATGGTACATTCTGTTACTGTTTCTTTTTCTGCTAGGGAAGCATGAGACAATAATGAGAAGTGAATGTCTTGCACTTGAATTCTAATTTAGATATGGAAAGAAACCTAAATGCTTAGTGAGGTTAGGGAATCTAATAAAGGGAACACTGTTAGTTCACACTTTGAAATGGTGTTCTGGCATTTGCCAAATTAGCTTTCATTACCTTCATAAAGAAAGCTTTTTCTGAAGTGCAGATTCGAGTCTTTTTAAGAGTAATTGGTGTCACTTTGGCTGGATTTTATTTTGGTGCTGTTCAGTCAAGTTACACTTTCTTCAAGAACAACATCTCTCAAGTTCATTAGGTGACCTGATAAGGAAGCTTTTTCTGGTGCTGCCTTGTATAATATGGATATTTTTTAACATCCCTTGAGACTGCAGTCAAGTAGAGTACCCTCAGATAACTGATGGACAGATTTGTAACCAAAATGAGCATTTTCTTTAGGAGTCAGCAGAATGAAAAAGGAGTCTGGGAGGGACATGTGCAATGACACAGAGGCTGGCAAGGCTGCAGTGGACGGGCATTTCTCTGCCTGTGAAATGGTCTGATCATGTAATTAGAAGGTTTTTATTACTCTGCCACCCACTGCAATCCAGTTTTGCTGCAGCAATCAGACTTGTTCTAATTTTTAGCACCCACAGTTGCAGAGGAAGCTCCTCATTCATTTGGTTGCTGCAGAAGTGAGCACAGGACAGGTTCCTCTCAGAATTCCTGTGCAGCTCCTGTTGCACCTGGTGAGAAACACTCTCCTAGAGCACCTCGTGGAAGAGATACCAAGGATACAGATACAAACCTTTTTGGTGATTATTCATTTCTGAATGTTGATGTGAAATGTGAAATATCCATTCTTTCAGTTGTAAAAAACCCCAAACTCTGTGCTTCCCATTTTCATGTGATAATTTTTCCTCTAAAAAATTCCTCAAATTTAGTTTTTTAAGAGCTGGAATTTACATCAGTCAGTTTGAAGATCCCATCATAGTTTCTTCTGCAGCTTTCCCTGAACTGTGTATGGGATCTGTGATTTGCCAGAGGTAATTCCCAGTGCACAGCACCAGTGAACTCAGGGGACAATAAATGGGACAATAAATGCATCCCTACATGCTGCTACACTCTTTTGCCACCTACCAGTTTGTCTGGTAGCAGCAGTGTTATGAACCCTGCTGGACTGTCGCAGGAGAATCAGGAGCAGTTTTTTCCTAGAGGCTGTTTTACCTCCAGATAAAATCACTTAACAGTGTTTATTTAATACTAGCACAAGAGATCATCAATGTTTTATAATTGTTTCCAAACACCAACAACCAGTGGTGAACAAAGCTTTGTTAGGTGTGGGCTTTACTTCTCTTTGTTTACTCTGTTGTAGAATTAGGAGTAAATGTAAATGAAGTGCATTATTTCAGAATCAATAATACTGTGGGCAAGGCATGAGAAGTGAATAATATCTGACTGCCAGGTGTTGGATGGAGGACTGGAGCATCAGATGCAGGAAGAAACAACAGGAATTCATTGTGTGTGCTCTGTGTGTGTCTGTAATTCTAAAAAGTGTTTTGGATGAAACCTGAAACTAGGGTTTTGACAAATTAGGTTAATTATGAGACTTGCAGTCCATTTTCACAGCTGCAAACTTGTCGTGTGCAAATTCAGGTCAGATTGTTGAATTCCTTCTGTTTTGGGAAATACCCCTTCTGATTTAGTCCATAAGTGGTTCTGAAAAGCTTTTTGTTCTCGTGGAAAAGAGGATATTTTGTAATGAAATCTGAGATGGGACAGAACAGTAGTAGTAGATGAGAGGATCCTCTACACTAAAAAATTTGGTACTTGGTGCTTTTTTTCTTAAATATCGTTGGAGTTGGAAACAGATCCCTTGATGAAGCAATCAGTTTTAAAACAGGGATAAAACATGAATGATGTGGACAGGCGAAAAATGAACTCTCATTTATGAGGACAGAAAAGTAAAGGTAAAGCTTTGTAAGTTGTTGTGTAAGAAAGCAACAATTTTTGTGTTATCTCTAATGTCACATTTCATTGCATTGTGGAATTCATAAGAAAAGGCTATTTTGGAAAAATTATAAAATATGTTTGCAGAGTTGTAAAAGAACTAAAGAGGGGTACACAGAGTGATGAAATTCTCAGAGCACATTCAGTGTTCCTGAGCAGTCTTGTAAACACAAAACATAGCAATTAACATTTGATAGATTTCTTAAAGCAAAAAAGCTGGGAGAATGTACTAAGGAAAAATTACTTTGCACATTCCCTAACCCTATTTAAATAATGGGATGTACTTGCTAATTAATGGTATTTTGAACTGTGAACACGAGTAGGTTTTGAAAAATCTCAACCTTGTGTAATGTATTATTGGATTTGCATAGGAATTCTAATGAATGGTTAATTAACAGTTGAGATTGAGTCATCCTGTAATGAGGCATCCTCCTTACTGTTGAGATGTGTCAAGTAATAAAGATTATCTGCAATAGACACTTTTAGCCCTCTTGGAGCATGAATCTGTTGGTAAGCCAGGGTGGTCCCTGAGGAGCTGGGGACAGAACGTCCTGTGAGGAGCTGGGACAGAACATCCCATGAAGAACATCCCATGAGGAGCTGGGGACAGAACATCCCATGAGGAACATCCCATGAGGAGCTGGGACAGAACATCCCATGAGGAACATCCCATGAGGAGCTGGGACAGAACATCCCATGAGGAGCTGGGGACAGAACATCCCATGAGGAGCTGGGGACAGAACATCCCATGAAGAACATCCCATGAGGAGCTGGGACAGAACATCCCATGAAGAACAACCCATGAGGAGCTGGGACAGAACATCCCATGAAGAACATCCCGTGAGGAGCTGGGACAGAACATCCCATGAAGAACATCCCGTGAGGAGCTGGGACAGAACATCCCATGAAGAACATCCCGTGAGGAGCTGGGACAGAACATCCCATGAAGAACATCCCATGAGGAGCTGGGACAGAACATCCCATGAGGAGCTGGGGACAGAACATCCCATGAAGAACAACCCATGAGGAGCTGGGACAGAACATCCCATGAAGAACATCCCGTGAGGAGCTGGGACAGAACATCCCATGAAGAACATCCCGTGAGGAGCTGGGACAGAACATCCCATGAAGAACATCTCTTGAGGAGCTGGGACAGAACATCCCATGAAGAACATCCCGTGAGGAGCTGGGACAGAACATCCCATGAAGAACATCTCTTGAGGAGCTGGGACAGAATATCCTGTGAGGAGCAGCAGGTGCTGCTCTGATCCAGGACCTTCTCATCTGTTGTGTTTGGATACCGGGCACTGTCTGTACCTGAACCTGACTCCAAACAAGCAGAAATAACAAACCCTTCTGTTTCCTTAGCCAGATTTGGATATATCTTCACTCAGTACTGTTGCAGTTTCTGTGTCAGGGAGGTAAGACTCATATTCTGTTACTCATTGTCTCCAGAAGGGGAATTCTTGCATGGTTTGGGATTTCCTCAGGTGACCAACAGTGGCAGAAATTGAACAGCAGTCGTTAAATAAAAAAGGCTTTATATTTCCATGTCCTCAGAGAGCTTAGTCATTGAGCTGGCTTTGGTTGAAACAACACAATTAGATTGCTCTTGGCTTGTCCTTGCATATTTATCACTGTCTTTACTGCATTTGCAATATTCTGCTACTAAAGTCCCTGAACATACACATGAAAAGAAGCGTTTCACGCAGAATGAGAAATGTTAGCTTGGATTTTCACAGAAAAGATGCCAGCAAAGCCTTTTTTCCCCTTAATGTGCTCTAAGTTAGTCTTATTTCTGCCTAATTAGCTTTATTAATATTAAAGACTACAAGCTGGTGTTCCCTTAATTCAGGGATCTTAAATACTTATCTGGGGATGCAGAGAAAATGTACATTATTATGTTCTGTCAATGCAAAGCAAAAGCCTTGAAGTCCCGTATTTATCTCAGTCTTAGCAAGGCTTAAGAAAACAAGTTACCCAAGTTGTAAACCAGCTGAGAAATAAACATCTGAAACTAGATCTGTTTTTGTGGAACGGGAAATGAGCTGGTGACGGGGAAAAATTACTTCAGATAGGTTTATCTTGTTTTTCTTTTGGCTCTTTGACATTTCTTGTGAGCAGAACATTAACTGGACAAGTCAGCTGCCTTCCCAGGCTGGTGAGAGGTGAGAAAGAGCTGCTGTGGGGTTTGGAGATGCTGTTTCCTTTAGCAGCAGCAGTGGGGATTTGGTGATGCTGTTTCCTGCAACAGTGGGGATTTGGACATGCTGTTTTGCTGTTTCTTGCAGCAGCAGTGGGGATTTGGAGATGCTGTTTCCTTTAGCAGCAGCAGTGGGTTTTTGGAGATGCTGTTTCCTGCACATTCCCTGTGCTCCTTGGGAATGCCTGGGATGCTGAATGGGAATCAGTCACAGTGCTCTGAGGGCTGGGCAGAATTTTTTTTCCCTGGGCTGCATGAGAGCTTTATGCTAATTCTGTGTGCTGGAGCATAATTTCATCTCCCAGGAAACACTTGTTTCCATTTTTCTCCTTTGTCCTTTCTCATAATATTTGTGCTTTAGATATTTTAAGTGATCCAGCTGCAGAATTACAAGATTTTAACTTCTGCTTTCTGTTGAAATTGTTCAAGCTTTCCTTTGGGTGACTTTCTTTCACTGGCTTGCCCATATATTGTCTTCTCAAGATAGATTATTTTAATTTTTCTGTCTCTTGCTTTTTCTTTTAAAATCAGAGAATTCTACTGGGTGTATGATCTCTCTTGCCATCTGTGTGCAAACAAAGCACCTAATTTTTAATGTTAGCTTTACTAAATTGAAAGTAGTTAAGGTTACTATCCTAGGGTTTGGATAGGGCCATTTTTTACCCAGAAGTGTTATTCCAGGAATTCCAAAGTGCACTTTAATGAACAAATGGTCTGTCAATAGAGATGTTCTGGTAGCCCAAGTGGGAGCAGAGTGAAGTGTGGCAGTGTGAGGATGATGAGATCAGAGGAGCCCCTTGGCTGAGGATTTCCCCTCAACCACTGCATGTCCTCAGCACTGTTTCAGTCAAATCTGAGAAGCTTTCATTCCAAATTTGAATTCTCACTCATTTATATGATCTAGAAGAGGCTTTACAATAACTTCATCTGTTTTGTTTATGAGCACGTGCAAGAGGCATTTTCCTTGCTGTGTGTTCATTGTAAACAGAAGTGCCTCTTTCAATTTGAAGTCTTGTGTGGAGGGGATGGAGGAGGGGCAAGTATTCAATATGGATTTCTTTTTTTTTTGTTATACTTGAAGAAAAAAAAGAATGCTAGAAACGAGCTCTAACCCACGTAATTTAATGCTTTTTGCAAAGAATATTAGAATGCTGTGTTCCTAATTGCATTGAAGCCTTGTATTTACACTTTTATCACTTGACTGTAAATGCATTACCTCCTTTGGTATGCATATTATCCTTGTATTTTATTTAAAATTTTATTAACCAACGGCTTTGTAGCTGTTACAGTGTAAGGAGCATTTCCTACATGGTGCTCTGTATTAAGAACCTGTTTTTAATATCAGTGATGGTTCTGAACATAAAGCAGTGTTTCTTCTAGGACATAAATAGTCTTTTGTATTAATGTTTGCCTCTGTGGCCTCATGACCTTCTGGTGTTTTACTGAATTTCCAGACTTACCTTCAATCATTCTTCATCTTTAAAAGAATGGATTACAAAAATGGGTGTAGTGACTTCCAAGCTTGCCCTTCATTATCAGTTTCCTTATCCTAAACACCTGGTCTGCTCCCAGACCCTTAAACAGGGAGAGAATCATCCTGCACAAACCTCTTAAAGGCTAATTAATCAATTAACTTTGTCAGGTAGACTGAGATTACTGTGCTCTCTAGGCAACTCCAATCTTTCTTAAATTATTCCAAGATTTCAGTCGTTTCATCTGCTGCACTTGACACTTACATTTTTATATTTCCATTTTTATTTAACAGTCTGATGGTTCTGTATTAAGTTCTTGGGGGCTTCTTTACATTATCTCCATTCCTATTTCCCTGTGCCATGGGCTGTAGAAATTCTATATCTTGCTTTTGTTTTAGCTGCTGCTTGAGTCTTACCTGCACACTTAGGGTAAAAAGTTGAGGACTCATTTGCATTTTTCTGCTCTTTAGTTTTCTTCTGTGCCTGCTCTTTTTCCTCTTTTTCAGCTCCATACCACTATTGTACTCTGAGGCTTGGAGCAGACACCAATTTTTGAAGCCTTTTGAAAGTTTTCACATTAATTTTGGAGAAAGAAAGGATATAATTTGCTCTTCAAGAATGTGTTTAAATGCCTTCCTGCTCGCTCTGAGGAGTTCAGAGTTTCTCTGAATGGGCCTCAGGATCTGCCTGAGGGGGACAGTTCCCTGTTCCATGGGTGACAGATGTCAGAGAAGTGTTGGATTTTGCAGCTGTGAAAAACGCCAGTCACTTGTTTTTAAAATTTTAAAAGTTTAATGGTTATAAAAAATAGTAATACAATTAGAGTAATCATAATTTGGACAATTTGAATTAGGACAATATGTGACAATAGAGACAAAGAGTTACAGACAGTCCAGGTACCTTTTTCTGGGCAGCACGAGCCCTAAAAAGGACCCACGTTAACAGAGGATTAACCCTTAAAAACAACAGCCTGTTGCACATTCATACACCTCATACATGATGCATAAATTCCATTCAAACACAGGATTCTGTCTGGGTAGTGTCAGCTTCTTCCTCTGAATCCTGACAGCGCCTTCAAGGCAGGAAGAAGTTCATTTCTCCTGATAAGAGAGCAATAAATTCTCTTTCTCTGAAAGATTCAGGTGTCCTGTGGCTGCTATCTCGCTGTGAGTCCTTTCTTTGAAAAAAAGTATCTTACGTAGCATCATTTCTATTTTAACAATTTTTATAACCTAAAACTATATTTAACACAGTACTTAAGAGAATTAATACAGCATTACTTTCTAACGTAACACATCTAATATTCATTTTAATATTTGTGAAAAGCCAATCATAAAATACACATTTTTCCCACAGCCTCCCCCTCTCTCAGCCATTAAAATTGTCCAGGCAGTTAAAGGAGCTCACCACGGTCATGAGGATTCAGCATCAATTCCTCTGTACTTAAATTCAGTGTGAGTTCTCAGCTGCCCCACTACATCTAAGAGACCTACTCCAAAATATATCTTATCTTTACTCAGGGATATTGGGACTCTCTGTCCTAGCTGCCTGGGGAAAAACATTCTATTTTCGTCAGTTAAAGAATGCATCTAAATATCCCTTCATTAGAAAATCTCGTCTCTCTCTTCCTCTCTCAGAGAGGGGACGAAGAAATGGAACTTAAGAGCATCTTCTCCATTCTGACACCACCATTAATATAAAACCACTGAGGGTTAAAGAATGATGCCTCTTTGGAGGCATGTTTCAAAATTGATTTTTTTTTGAGCCTGCATGGCTTCCAAAATAAAGTTTCTTCATGTGGAAATAAAAAGGCATAAATATGTATTTTTCCTTAAAATGTAATTATGAAATCCATCATAAGTTTTAGTGCTCAAAAACCCTACCTTTAATTGCATTTGTGAAAATCCAACAGAGTAAACAAACATTTAATTTACTTGTGCAATAGGAACATGATTAATGTGTATCATGATGGTACCTGGGGCAGAACAAAACCCAATTTTTTTCCCCCTTTAAATTAAATTGATTCTTGATCAAGAGGATCTGAAAAATACAAATAAACTATTTCATCACCAAAAGGAGAAAGCTGTGAAGGATTCTGTTGGGTAAAATGTTGTGATGTTAAGTCATTTTTGAGACTGTAGCTGTCTTTCCAGCATTGCTGCCTAAGGAATGTGTACCTCATGGCTGGTGGCTACTGATTTCTGTTCATTTCCAGCAAAAGAACTTTGTCTGGTTTTGTATATGTTCCTTCTTATAAATAATTAGGTGCATTTCTTCCAGAAGCTTTGTTAATTTTGGGATATGAAAATATCAAAAGGCCTTTCACGAAGTGTTTTCTTTACAGGTGGACAAATTTTCCTTCTCTTTAGCTAGAAGTTAACAAGATTGAGTAAGCAAATGCGTTCAATTGTTTTGTGCAACTATAAAAAGCATATTCTTATATTTTCAAATACCTTTTCATAAGGTATTTACAGAAATTATATTTGAAATGATAAAAGGATTTATTAGCCCAGACTAGGATTTAGGAAGCAGTAATGCTCTTTAAAGATTAAGGTTTGTGATTTTTTTTTCTTTATAATTCTGCTTTCACCCAATCGGGATCTCATTCTCAATACTGCTAAAAAGGCATTTGACATGTGAAGGCATTGTGTGCTTAGCACAAAATATGAATTAATTGAGGGTAATCCTTATTTTGTTACTGAGGATTATGATAATTTGTTGTTTATAAAAATAGTTGTTCCCTGAGTTTGGTTCATTTGAGTTTCAGTTCATGACAAGTTCATCTGGTGAATACGAGCAGCTTTATTGAATATGAATGGAATGAAAGCATCCATGTTGAATATGGATGCTTTATTTTGCTGTGGTACCTGGGGCTTGCAGTGGGGAGCCCAGAGGGCTGTGCTGGAGAGAACTGTGTGCATCCAGAGCTGCTGTCCTGTATATCAAGGGTTCCATTATCATTATAGTGCAAGGATTCCATATCCACAGGGTTTCATACCTCCTCAGTGTTTCTTGCAGACAGCTCCTCTAAGCATTGACTGGTCCTTGCAGAAGCCATCTGACTCTAGTTCCCACCAATCCACTCTTTTATAACATTCTTATTGGCTACAACTACATCAGGCCTGCTCCTAATTTTTAGTAATTGGTAAAGCTGCAACTCTTTGGGGGATAGGATTACATTCTATACCACCTTCATACTGTACCCCCCTACACAGAGCAGTGGGAATTGTCAAATATGCCATTTAGTTCATTTGCCAGGAGCTCAGGATCTCTCTGGGGTGGTTGGGTGTGAAGCTGGGTCTGTGGTTTGGTGCGAAGAAAGAAGTTAAAGATGGGAGCAAGCTGTGCAGTGTGGCTGTGCAAGCAGAACTGGGAGGTGCCTGGGGGAAGTGCTTTTCTCTTGCAACTGGAAATATAACTTGCACTTTTGTTTCTTGTTCTGCTCATTTCCCTATTGAATGGAGCCTTTGTGTGTCACTGTGATGATTCCTCCATTGTAGGGGGATAGAACATTAGTAAATAAAGGCAGTATAGAATGTAATCTTACTCTCCAAAGAGTTGCAGCTGAGTTAATTATTAAGGATTAGGAGCAGGCCTGATGTTAACAGGCCAGAGGTGTAGCCAATCTGCAGAGTGTTATAAAAGAGTGGATTGGTGGGAACTGGAGTCAGTTGGCTGCTGTGAGGACAAGGAAGAGTCAGTGCCCAGAGGAGCTGCCTGCAAGAAACACCAAGGAGGTATGAAACTCTGGCAATGTGGAACCTTTGCAATGTAATGACAGTAGAACTGTTGCACTACAAGACAACACTCCAGTGCTCTGTCCATCCCCTTTGGGTGCAGGGCTGTGCTTTGCTCTCTGCGGTGTGGGCACCCTGAGCACAGATCATTCATGGATCTTTGGCCTTTCTGTGGGCTACCCTTGGAAATTGTGCTGGGGCTTGTCCACTGCCAGGCTCTGAAAAAGATAAGGAGGTGACAGAGCTGACAGGAAAGGAGCTGGAGGCAGATATGCTCTTGTATCCCTGTCATTTCTTGCTCCAGTGACAGCCAGGTCCTTCAGTTTGCTAAAATCAAGCACAGATATCTATAGAAGATGAGGGCAGGACCTGATTTGAGGATACCGGTTTTTCTTAAGGAGGAGGATTTAGGGTGATTTGGAATAAGGAGAGATTCAGGCTATGACAGGGGGAAAGTTTCTGTGTTTCTGGGAGAGAGGAGGCTGTAATTGGAAGGACTGGAAGTGAGGCAGCAGTGGGAAGCCAGCAGAAGAGCTCTCTGTAGCTGGAGAAATGTGAAAAGAAAAAGTATTAGTGGAAGAGATGGACCTCTGCCTTAAAGAGTGGGAAGACTAAAGAATGGACACAATTTGAGGAGGCACTGAAGTTTGTGGAGTGTTTCAGGTGTATGGCATGAAGCCACAAATAAAGCTGGACAGAAAGATTTATTTGCTGTACAGATGTGTTGGAAAGGTAGACCTTTAGCTGGTCATTTGGAAGATACCAAGATCAGTGACAGCAACAGACTGAATTGAACTGGCTTTAATTCTTTCTAGCTGCTGTTTTGTATCTAGTATTGACATTAAAATTAGACTTTGTATAATTATGAAAAGAATTGTTTCTGCTGCTGCCAATTAACTTGAGAAACACAATTACATTAATGCTTTTAACCATCTTTGTATTGATACGATTTCGTTTCCAGAAGGATGGTTCAAAACCTGCCATCAGCAGTGGAACAGACCACAATGCTGGAAGAGGCTTCCATTTTCCAGTTAGTAGACAGAAATCACATAGTGAGTCAGTTTTTACATAGGCTGCTGTGACTTGTCCAATATTTGAGAGAAATACATGTGAACTTGCTGGAGATGTGGCTTCTTTAGGCTGTTATTTACTGATCAGAAGGGTGAGGCAAAAGCAGCCAAGAACCACCATGCAGAGCACTGCAATAACAACCTCTGTATTTGAGAGCCTGCAGGAATGTAGTGAAATCCCTGCTGAGTTCTGCTCTGAAAGCCTTTGTGACTCTGGGGAGGTGAAATTTGTGACATTCCAGAGTGAATGTTCTGGTTTGTTCCTTTTCTCAGTTTATCCCCTTTTCTGTCTGTTAATATTGAGTTACTGTTTCTGTTGGTCTTTTTGACCAATCATGGCAGTGATACCTTTTGTTTTACAGCATCAGCCTTGAATAAATAATGACCTGCACTCCTGTAATCTAACCTAATGATCCCGAGACAATGGATAATGTGCTTCTCTGAAACTTGCTTATAAACGTTTTAAGGTCTCCTGTTCATTCTAGCATTTAAAATTCAGCTTTTATTTGGCAAATGGACTGCTTGGCTCTGACATTCATAGCTGTGAACAACTTCCAGCCCTGAGTTAAGGCTTTTACAAAAGACACAGACCAGTTTTAAAAATTGATATTATTTTGCTTACATGTGAGTGACATGGGGCCCTGGACACTCAGTCTATGCATTTCTGGTATTTTCTTATATGCCTCATGACAGTTTCTAGAAAGGCTTTGAAATTATTATCCTTCTGGAGGGACACCATATGTATAATACCTGGTTTGATTTCTCAGAGTGGATGTTCTTAACCGAACAGTTTGATGTTCTTCAGTACAGAAGAGGATAGAGGATATGTATTTCTGGTATTTTCTTACATGCCTCATGACAGTTTCTGAAAAGACTTGGAAATTATTATCTTTCTGGAGGAACAACATAGACTTAATGCCATTAATAGAGAGCCTGGTTTTATTTCTCAGAGTGGATGTTCTTAACCAAACAGTTTATGATGTTCTTCAGTACAGAAGAGGATAGGATGAGTATCATCAGGTGTTGCAGCAGACCTCTTGTTCGGGGTAGAAATGAGCCAAGACACAGACTCTCATTTTTCAATGTGCAAAGGGTCCTGGTTTGTTCTTCTGCACAGCTCAGCCCTCCTGATGACTGCAGCCAGCTCCTGCTGGAACACGACTGCAGTCACACCCAGCTCAAACATTACTGCAGCTCCAGCTCCATCAGAGCCACACTGAGCTCACAGCACACCTGCAGCAGCAGGAACTCTCTGCTTTGTCCTGTTCTTCTTTGGATCTCTCTAGCTCCATCCTTCTTCCTCAGGGCCCCTCTAGCTCCTCTTCCTCCAGGTTTCCCCTGCCAGCCAACCCACCCCTTTTATCACACTGATCTGGATCAGTCACAGCTGGGACCCATGAAGGGCAAGGCTGTTCTTCTTCTTTGGTAATTAGTACAACTGTGATTTATCAGGGGTGAGGTCACTTGTGATCCCTCCTTCCACACCTACAGTCAGGAATGGTATTTGGAGTGGAATTTGTGGCATTTCTTTGGCAATGGCACTGAGTGAGGCTGCTGTGGAAGGAACCCAGAGCAGCAGTGCTGGTGCCCCAGGCTGGCTCTGCAGAGCTCTCTCAGCCCTGTGTGCAGCAGAGATGTGCTTGTGCTCACTGTCAGCTGCACCACTCAGCAGCTCTTGGGGCAAGCTGAACACCTGGAATGGGCTGACAGTAACCTTCCTTAACAGTTCAGGGCGTGAGTATTCAGAGAAGTCGATGGTATTTTTTTCTTTCTATTTTTTTTCTTTCTATTTTTTTTTTCTTTCTATTTTTTTCTTTCTATTTTTCTATTTTTTTCTTTCTATTTTTTTCTTTTTTTCTTTCTATTCTTTTTCTTTCTATTCTTTTTCTTTCTATTCTTTTTCTTTCTATTTTTTTCTTTCTATTTTTTTCTTTCTTTTTCTTTCTTTTTCTGTCTCTTTTTTATTTTTTCCTTTCTTTTTTTCCTTTCTTTTTTTCCTTTCTTTTTTTCCTTTCTTTTTTTCCTTTCTTTTTTTCCTTTCTTTTTTTCCTTTTTTTTTCCTTTTTTTTTTCCTTTTTTTTTTCCTTTTTTTTTCCTTTTTTTTTCCTTTTTTTTTTCCTTTCTTTTTTCCTTTCTTTTTTCCTTTCTTTTTTCCTTTCTTTTTTTCCTTTCTTTTTTTCCTTTCTTTTTTTCCTTTCTTTTTTTCCTTTCTTTTTTTCCTTCCTTGTTTTCCTTCCTTTTTTTCCTTCCTTTTTTTCCTTCCTTTTTTTCCTTCCTTTTTTTCCTTCCTTTTTTTCCTTCCTTTTTTTCTTCCTTTTTTTCCTTCCTTTTTTTCCTTCCTTTTTTTCCTTCCTTTTTTTCCTTCCTTTTTTTTCCTTCCTTTTTTTCCTTCCTTTTTTTCCTTCCTTTTTTTCCTTCCTTTTTTTCCTTCCTTTTTTCTTTCTTCTTCCTTTTTTTCCCATTTTTTCTCTTTTCTTGTTTTCTTTTCTCTTTTTTCCTTCCTCCTCCTCTTTCTTCCTCCTCCTCTTTCTTCTCCTCTCTTTTTTCTTTTGTTCTCTTCTCTTTTTTCTCTTTTTTTTCTTCTCCTCCCTTTTTTTCCTTTTTTCTTTTTTTCTCTTTTTGCCCCTACTGCATTAATTCTCAGCGCTAATACAGTGAAGTCGCAGACCTAAGACTGAGCAAAGCTCATTTGAAGAGAAGTATTTTGATATGTGACTGAGCTAAACTAGACTGAGCTGAACTAAATAAATTTAGTTTGTGCACAGTTGAATTCTGGGGTTTGCAGGAGTGTGTGTGGAGCTGCTGCCCAGATAAAGCCCAGGCTGTTGGGATGTGTGTGCTGTGTCCTGAAGTGCCAGAGGATTTCTTTCCTTGCATCTGATGTGGAGTGCTGCACCTGACACCAGTGAGATTAATTGAACGTGTACCTTAATTAACTCATTATACTCTGTGTTTATTATCATTAATCAGCGGGAATTTGGGTCTCTTAATTTACACAGATGTCTGCTAAGACCCCCGGTGTCAGCCCTGGCAGGTTCAGCCCAAGAAGAAAACTGCTGTGAGGAGCAGAGCCTGACTGCAGAGGGCTGTGCTGCTGAGAATGAATCCTCACAAATGCTCCCTCTGGCCATCTGCATCCTGGCAGAAAAGTGGGGAGACATCAGGGGTAGCCAAGGACATTAGACAAAGGTGGCCTGGCAAAATAGCCATTTCAAAAAGGTATTGGAAGTCCTTCTTTAGTGGTAAGTTTTGCACAAGAAAAAGTAGTTTATCAGTGATAAAGGCTGGATAGAAAAATTAAGAAAGAAAGGCCTTTATTTGGTATTTTTTACTACAAACCTCTTAGTCCAGTCAGTCCTGCTGTGTGTGAGCACAGGGCCCATATGTCCTCTGCCAGAACTTAATTTTGCTCCTCTGTTCTTCTGGGCTCTGCAGTTTCTAGATAGGAAAATGGATTTCATTCAAGTGGTAGGACTGGTTTTATACAGGAACTTAATAATCTGCAGGATGAAAAGGTGTGATCCCTCTTAATCATTATTTTTCCTCTGTGTGTTGGATTTTTGAGGTGTGACTGCACTTTAAAGATGCTGCTTTCCAGAAAACAGCTCAGTGGAAAGACAGAAATGATTTTTGGCTGCTGCTCAAATGAGCGACTCCTCATCTAATGCTTAGTAGCTGATTGGTTTTTCTCCTCTAAATCTGTGTTTTCCATTTGCAGTACATATTGCCTAATTAAATGTTGTCAGCCACTGTCTGACCTGTGGTGGTGGAAAACCTTAGGCTCAATTTATAAAGGAAGAAACTGTGCTGTAGTGTCAGTGAGATTAGTGGTTCAGAAAATGCCATTATTGTTTAGGCCAGAAAAATTGGAAAAGCAATGTGCATGTATGTGGACAGCAGGAAAAGGTTTTCTGACTCAAAATTCTAAGAATCTCAGTCTTTATGAGTGCCTTGGGTTTTCTTCTTAGAAACAATTTCAAGTAGTTTCCTTTCTTTATTGTTGTTTCCTCATTCTCATTGACATTTGAGATAATGTTATCCTGGCTCTTCGAGTGGGATTTGAGGGAGCTGTCACCGCCTGACAGAGAGCTGTTATTCAATTATATCCTGATTTGAGAGTGGCCTTTCCTAATGCACTGTACAAGGGCCACCCTGTCACCCTGACTGGAACCAGTTGAGAATCAGCCAAGGTGGCACTGCTGGATGTTATTGCTAGTGAGTGGTGCTGAGGTTTTAAATTCAGCCATGCAGAGGCAGAAAGTGATGCGCAAAATATGATCTGCCTGCTAGGAATGTACTTTTCTCTTTTAAACTAGCAGGAATGTCAGTAACAACTGTGCTGTAGCATCAGGCCTGATTTAGTGGGCACTTATTCTGTAATTAGCGCTCTCAATTTAGCATCTGTTTTTGAGGTAGCACAGCAGGCCCCAAGGTAATCACAATGCATATGCTCTTTTGGAGTATTTTGAGGAATTAAGTTCTAAAATCAAAGTTCTGTTTGACTGTATCTATGAATCTTTTTACTTTTCCACCAGACTGTGGAAGCTCCATGCTCATCTTTAGTGATAAAGACTTAAATGCCTCTGTTTTTACCTCCTTATGAGCATGGCTAAAATCATCCTGTATCCTGAATTCCATGAGGTGATGGAGTGGCTCAGAGCTCCAAAGGAAGGACAAAAAGTGGAGTGGTATCTCCTTCAGCCTAATTTTAATGTCTTCATATGTGGTGGAAATAATAATAACTCAAATGGTCTCATAGTATTTCAGAGAAATAGTTCCAAGGGAAGTAAAAGTGCAGGTATTTTATAAAATGCAAGAGGTAGGTGATGTTTAAGAATGTAAATAAATGTTTGTCCAGTTGATCAGGGCCTCTCTCTGCTGGCAGGAGAAATGACTGTAGACTGCTGTAATAAACTGCACTGTCATCCTTAAAAGAAAGCTTCTTGCTAATTTAGCTCTAAGGGCAACTTTTCAATTTTTTTTTTCCTATAACATAACAAATACTTCCTTAAAACAATCTGTTCTGTTGTGATTGTAGTTGTTGTATGGATGTTTATTATGGAAATATCTCTTTATTAGAAGTACAAAGTGATTTTCTGAAATATTGCTTTCCTTGGCTTTAGGGAAGTTCTAGCATAGGAGTGAGGGAGTATTTTTCAAATGATTGCATAAATATAAATAATGCATTGAGATATTCAGATTAAAATTCAGAACTGTTTGTTCAAAAATCCAGGGCCATTAATCTCAGAATGGAAGAGTCATTTTGGTTTTCATATTCTCAGCTGAAAAACATGTCTAAAAGAAAAGAGGGGATTTTTTTTCCCCTAATAAGCAGAAAACAATAAAAACAAAACTGTGATTGTCATATGAACTTTCCTACAGCAACATAGCAGCAATCACTCTTCTGGGTTGCACTAATACCCCTCAAATCACATAATAAAACATTGCATCACAAATAATTACCTATCAATTGTGTATTTTCTTCCATGATGGAATTACCATATCCCAGCTGATGCCTTTCAATTCTTCCAGACACAGAACATTTAAGTGTTTAAGCCATTTTAACAACAGCTGTTTCTCTGCTTGTTGGAAACGGAGGGAAAGGTTTTTCTTTTCTAGTGCTCCTGTAGAGGATTCAGGTGTTTTAGAGCTCTCAGGGAAAGTTTTGTATGCTAAGAAGGCTTCAATGGCTGGAGTGGTTTTTGAGGATCAGAATGCACAGCTTGAGTTCCATGTGCAGGAACTGGAGTGAGCCAGGGAGTGAGAGCTCAGGTCAGGACTGGAGCTGGATGTGTGTCCTTTACACATGGCGTGATGGAATATGGGTGTTGTGCTCTGTGCTTCAGAAATCATTTCCTCCCTGTTGTTTCCAAACAAAAATTCAAGTTCAAACCTGGTCCAAATCTCCTCCCTGATGAGAGCCTGCTAAACAAGTGCAGAACCCCAGCTCTGTGAGCAGCAAAGTCATTTGTTTACAAACTGCTGAGTACAAAACGTGAAAAACGCCAGTCAGTTGTATTTAAAATTTTAGAAGTTTAATAGTAATAAAATGGTTGTAAAAGTAGTCGTACAATTAGAGTAATAATAATGTGGACAAATTGAATTAGGACAATATGAGACAGTAGAGACAAAGAGTTACAGATGTCTTGGTGCCTTTTCTGGGGAGCATGAGCCCTAAAAAGGACACCCATTAACAGAGGATTAACCCTTAAAAACAATCACCTGTTGCATATTCATACACCTCATACATGATGCATAAATTCCATTCAAATACAGGATTCTGTCTGGTCAGTGTCAACTTCTTCCTCTGAATCCTAACAGCGCCTTTGAGGCGGGAAGAAGTTCATTTCTTCTGTTAAGAGGGCAATAAATTCTCTTTCTCTGAAAGATTTAGGTGTCCTGTGGCTGCTATCTCACTGCGAGTCCTTTCTTTAAAAGAAGTATCTTACATAGCATAGTTTCTATTTTAACATTTTTTTATAACCTAAAACTATATTTAACACACTACTTAAGAGAATTAATGCAGCACTACTTTCTAACACAACACATAAAATATTCATTTGAATATTTGCGAAAAGCCAATCATAAAATACATGCATTTTTCACAAAAAAACAAAAGCTGTTCCAGCTGATTGAAGTGGATGGTGTAGTCATTCCTTGTTGTGCCTGGTCCCTTCACAAGGGATAATTCCTGGGTTTGGTTTGCTGCCTTGGACCAGCCCAGCAGGACCTGAAGGAGAGCGAGGTCTGTGTGCCCCTGGTGCTGCTCGTGGCTCCCTTGATGGCACAGCTCCTGCCAGGCTGGTGTGCTTATCCAGGCTGCTTATTGTGACCGTGTTCACAGGGGTTCTTGGGTTGGGGAAGAGATGAGGATCTGACTCCATGTTTCAGAAGGCTTGGTTTATTTTTTTATGATATAGATTACATTAAAAGTATACTAAAAGAATAGAAGAAAGGATTTCATCAGAAGGCTAGCTAAGAATAGAAAAAGAAAGAATGATAACAAAGGTTTGTGGCTCGGACTCTGTGTCTGAGCCAGCTGACTGTGATTGGCCATTAATTAGAAACAACCCCATGAGACCAATCCCAGATGCACCTGTTGCATTCCACAGCAGCAGATAACCATTGTTTACATTTTGTTCCTGAGGCCTCCCAGCTTCTCAGGAGGAAAATTCCTAAGGAAAGGAATTTTTCATAAAAGATGTCTGCAACAGCTGATCAAGGGAGTATCTGCTTCTTGGACTCACAATTTCCACATTTCTTGGTGCTCCTATGGAGAAACTGCCTGGCTGGGCAGTTCCCTCACCTGCAACTACCACGTTTTAACAAAAAAGCAGCATTCTGTACTGGTGCTTATGTAGAACTTCCTCAAACCACTGCTGATTTATTCCTTTCACATCAACTTCTCCAGGCCATGCTTTGTTATTAGATTTCCCACAGAGCTCAGCCTTAAAGGTAGCTTCAGCTTTTTTTATCTCACTATCTGATTGTATTTAATGTCAGCAAAGTAAGGAGACTTGAGGAAGGGATAGGATGTGGCACTTCTGGGACTTTCTTTGGAGTGAATAGGATCACATCAGTCCCCATTTCTTAGGCAATATAAAATGAATTTCTTTAGAGTTTTGGAATCATTCAAGTTGTGGAAGATGTTCAAAGAAGTTATGGAAACCATTGCAACTTTCAAACTGTGTTGGAAACCTGTTGCTTTTTTCAAAGGTGCTTTAATGTCTTACTGCTGCCTTCCAGCAAATTTGTGTACTTTCTTCATTTATGAAAATTAAGTTATTGTAATATTTAGGGTAAGATAATATCAACAGGGATCCTGTGGGAAAATTTTATTACCAGCATTTGCCTTGGGTAATATCTTATTTCATATAATGATGAAATAGGTATTTTTGTATTCTCCGGGGTGATTCAAAAACATCTGCTTCACATTAGCTCCTCCAAGTACTTTGTTTAAAAGAAATGTATTAAAGAAGCCTTTCACAGCTTTTAGTAGAGCAACTGTCTCTTATTTAGTCTTGGGCTAAGTGCTTTCCAATATGAATGATTGCTCTGGCAGCAAGGACAATTAGAACAGCAGCCTGCAATAAAACAGCACCCAGTCCTATTTGGAGACTATTAATGGTGTGCTTTCCCAGCAGGTTATGATCCAGATAATGCAAAATGAGCTGCTACTAAAAGTTCCTAGAATTTTATAACGCTTTATTATTTTTTTTGCAGCACCAGCTACTGTAAGTGAACAAGTTAGAGACCATTAGGTGAAATTTTGCAAAGGTGTGGGATGATCCTCAGATTTGTGGTTCTTCACTGCTGAATTAATAGGAATGTTGTTGTCTGTCACTGTTTTGTTGTCTTCTTTGTTTTCCAGTCAGAAAAGCATTTGAATTTTTATTCAATGACTTTCATTATTTAATCTGAAATGATCTTCAGAAGAGAACACTGAGGGCTATTTTTAGTAACCTTCCTGTCTGGTCTTATTCCATTACCACCATTCCATTATTATTCAGCCCTGTTTTTCTCTCTTGCATCTGTCCTATATTTCTTGTTTTCAGGAAGAACTAAATTTACAGCTGTCTTTTGACCCTCTGATCCTGGACTGATTCCTTCTCTGCAGAATTCTCTCAGCATTACAGTGTGGGAGTCTGTGTGGTTCCTTGGGGATGTGGAGTCTCAGCAGCCTCAGCCATTCCCACTCTGCAGTGACCAACAATAACAAATTATTCACTTGCACATCACTGCTTTGCCCCTGTGTCCTTTCCCTGCATGGGCAGTAACATTACCATGCTGCACATTTCATGGCTTGCTGCTGAACTGATTCATGTGGAGTTTGAACTCTCTGAAATATTAGAAATAATTATGTCCTTTTTTTTATTCCTACAACTGCTTTTCATGGAAATGCACAGAATTTGGCTTTTTCTGTGTGTATAACTGCAATACTTAGTTTCACGTAATTTTATGTTCCTATTTTTTAAGTAGGTAAGCAGGTGGTTTAGTTGTATAATTTTTTCCTGCAAAAGCACAAGAGATAAAAGAGGACGAGAGAGCGAGGTTCCCATTACAATACCATAAATCTTCTTTTCTGTTGAATATTCTGATTCTCACTAACCAATCTAGTACAAGATACAAATTCTATAGCATTTACATACAGCCTATAAGAATCATTACATTACCATACTGTGTTACATTTTAAACCCTAAAAACTCCTCTTTGGGCCCCTTCTGCCAAGCTGTAGGGTCTGCTCTGACCCTTGGAGCTGTCTGCAAGCAGAGGGTGTTGTTCCATCAAAAGGGGATTACCTTCAGCCAGCCACACCATTGTTTTCCAGCTGTTCAGTAACTAAGGGATCTCAAAGCTTGCTTTCATTTCAATCTTGCTTATAGTTTCCACATTCTCAATATCTTTTGCCAGACAGTCGTATTTATAAGGCTTTCCTGTTTCATCTTCCCCAACAATCAGTGTCTTCTGTGCTACCCATGCAGGATTTGTAGCTGTTTCTTATCCTGAATTCAGGAACAGTGTCTGTGTTGGTGCTTCTAAAAGCCAGCCTAGGGGACAGGAGGTGGCTCTGCAGAGTACTAGTTTATTTATCCACCTTCAATAAGCAAATAGCAAAATATGTGCAGCCCCCCGAGCACTTCTGTTTCTACAAAGTGAATTGTAGCTAGCTAGCAGTGCCATGAATGCTCATGCTGGCTGAATCTTGCCTTGTTTTGAGGTTTGCTCAAATGGGAGATGAATGACTGGTCTTGAAGCCCAGCAAAATGCACTTCTTTTGAGAGGTTGAAATTATTTCAACTTCACCAAAAAAACCCACTGATTTTTCAAACTCATCTTAAAGTACAGAATACTATTTCATTTCTTTGACCTTTCTGAAATGGATTTGATGGGAATTTTACATGTAAGCAACAGATAACCAACTCTTGACTATAATGTGAAAATTATTAGTATCTGAATTGCTAAATCTTTAATGCAATCATGGCTGACTCAGCAATGCTTAAAGCCTTCAGCTTCGGCCCTTGTGGTGTGTGAGAGTGTCAGTAAGTGATGGCCCATTTGTCATGCAACATTTGGAGATTTCTTGAAATTTCGGGGAAGGCAAAGGAAATTTTTGTCTATTACAGACTTCCAGCCTGCTGGTGAGGCAATAAATTTAGAAAAGTGTGGTTCAAAGAAGATTGAGAAGTTATAGTCTAAATAAAGAAAAATAGTTTAAAGCGGAAAGGATTAATATTTGCGAACATTGTTTGTCTACTGAAAAACACTTAGAAGCTTTTTTCCCTCTAAATTTTACTGCATGTGTAGTAAAATTTAGGGACGGCATAGTGTGTGAACTGCTCTTGTCTTACTGAGCCAGCAAGATAAATCCTGCACATTCAGGGCTCTCACTGAGGACTAAAGGAAATCCTGTCATTAATGACAGCTCTCATGGGAATTAGGTGTTAGTATAAACCATTGGGGCTTTTTGGAATAATGAAATCATACCTGCTGCATGGAGCTGATTTATTCTAAACAGCCACTGGCGATTAAATCATTGGCATTTATTTACATCTTAGTTGAGAAGTAAATCTGGTCATCTTAGCACTGTGCCTGGAAGCCAGGCCTCACTGAAATATGCTGCTGAGCTTTCTCCTGTTATTGAGAACATTTCACTGTGCATATTGCCCTCAGGTAGATAACCCAAATAACCATTAATCCTTTGGCTCTCTCAGTTTTAAGGGGCCACTTAACAAGATAAAGTGCAAGTATAAGAGCATTTTTCTAGCTGCCAAAACCCCAGGCTGAGGAGAGCCTGAATAATGCTCCGCTGTTTGCTTGTGTGGAGAGGCTGTTTCAGATGAGGGAGTGCTCTGCTGTTTGCTGGGTGGGGTATTCCCTGGAATATGGCTTGCTTCATCACAGGCTTTCCTAAAAGTAGCAGGTGGCTTTATTGTTGTTTACCCAGTGTGAAAAATGCATGTATTTTATGATTGGCTATTCGCAAATATTCAAAGGAATATTATATGTGTTGTGTTAGAAAGTAACGCTGTATTAATTCTCTTAAGTAGTGTGTTAAATATAGTTTTAGGTTATAAAAATTGTTAAAATAGAAACTATGCTATGTAGGATACTTTTCTTTGAAGAAAGGACTCGCAGGGAGATAGCAGCCACAGGACACCTGAATCTTTCAGAGAAAGAGAATTTATTGCCCTCTTATCAGAAGAAACAAACTTCTCCCTGCATCAAAGGTGCTGTCGGGATTCAGAGGAAGAAGTTGATGATGACCAGACAGAATCCTGTGTTTGAATGGAATTTATGCATCATGTATGAGGTGTATGAATATGCAACAGGCTGTTGTATTAAGGGTTAATCCTCTGTTAACGTGAGTCCTTTTTTGGGCTTGTGCTGCCCAGAAAAAGGTATCTGGACATCCATAACTCTTTGTATTTGTTGTCTCACATTGTCCTAATTCAAATTGTCCAAATCATTATTACTCTAATTGTATTAGAGTAATAATAAATTACTATTTTTATAACCATTTTATTACTATTAAACTTTAAAAATTTAAAAAAAGAAGTGATTGGAATTTTTCACACCAGTCTTTGACTGCTGTGGCCCACATTGTCTGGGCATTTGGGAATTTGTCCCAGCACTTCCAATTAGCAACAGCCTGTGCTGGTGATAGAAATACAGTTACAGGAGCCTGTTTTCATAATGCAGAAAGTTGGTCTACACTGTTTTCCCTGAGAACAGTGGTGATTCTCATTAGGTGAAGATCTATGGCTCACAGAGCCATTTAGATGGGAAAAGGCCTTTAAGATCAAGTCCAGCTGTTAATGTAGCACTGCACGTGAGAAGTTGGAACATATTTTATCAACCAGTCTGTGCATCTTGTAGCTGAGTTCTGATGCAGTGCTTTCACAGACTCACAGAGGAAGCAGGACAAGTGTGAATCTTCAGCTCCTACCAGTACACAAAAGTTCATTCTGTGTTGAAGCAACTGAATGTGTACTTTTTGACTATGCTGAAGTCTTACTCTCCTTTCCTATGGACCACAAAATAAATGGGTTATTCACCCAGCTGAACTCTTTTTCCATCTCTGCTCTGCAGATGTAGAAAATAAATTAGATTTCTGGCCTTTGTGCTGTATTTGATGAGCTCAAGTTGCACATCCCTATTTTTGACATGAAACTATATGGCCATGAACCATTGGCTGGGTGAAGTATTGCACTGAAGGGTTTCCACCAGTCTCATTCTTGAACACAGATGTGCAAGGAGGGGTTTTATTGTGCTGAACACACTTCCAGGAAGATCTTTCCCAGACAGAAATTACATCTTGCTGCCAAAAGAGTGAAAGTCTACAGAAAAGCATGATAATACATTTTTTTTTAGTCCATATGTGTATTGCCCAATGCATTGAGTTTTGTGCGCCTGGAAAATAGTGAGATAAACAGACCTTAACTGCAGCATCTCTTTATAACAATAATAGTAATATGGCATCATCAGAGAAATTAAATGCCAGTATGTTTTGGAAGTGTAGAGATATATCTGAAGTCAGGTTTTCAGCATTAACTTTGGTTCCCTGCTGTTTAGGCTGCAGTCCCTTAAGTTCACTTAAAAGCAGAAAGCACCTGGGTTTTACAGTGATTCAGACTTCATTTCATTCTCTGTGTGTTCACCATCCCCAAATACACTCTGTGACTGTGTTTATTTTATTGTACCCTGGTCCTTTGGCTTGTGCACATTCTTGCTGTCTCAGTTCAGTTTCTCTTGGCAAGGAAAGGGAACAATGCCCATTGTGCCCAGCAGAGCAGGTGAGAAGGTCAGGGAGTCTTTGAGGCTGAAGAGACACTGTTTTATGCTTAAATTTTAAACTAAAGTTTGTCCAAAAGGGTTGGATTATTAAAGGTGATGTGCTTGTAATTGGGTTAGGTTAATCTGTGATTGATTAAAAAAAAAAAAGAGAGAAGGAAAGCATGGACATAAAAAAAAAAAAAAAAGGGGTATGTTTTGTAGAACCAAATGCTTTTAGCTGTTTACTTAAAACTTTCATATGTGTGGCTTTTGTACCTCATTTTAAAGCCAGCACATCTTGGGAATTGATTTTTGAATGATGGACAGATCATTAGAGTGCTGAGGAGCTATGCATGGGATGATTGCCCCCAATCCTGTGCTCCCATGTTGTGTTGCTTTCAATTCAGGCACTCACAGGAAAATAAAAGCTGCTGCCCTTGCAGTGTCAGAGATCAGAAGGAGCTGCTGATTTGGATGGAGAGCCTGTCTCAGCAGAAGGAAATAACACTGGCTGTGAGGAGCCTTTGCTGAGAGCCATCAGCAGCCATTAGCAGGAGGGGGATGCCAGGTGTCAGCTGGCTGGGGATGCTGCTGCTCCCAGTGGCTTGTGTGCTATAACTGGTGACAGCTCCTGGGAGCTGCTGCTGGAGGCACTCTGTGAGCTAACAGGAGGTGGTGTGCAAGGAAAGGTCTGAAAATGGGACACAGCAGATTTCAGAGCATGGTGGGGTCTCTGGCTGCTCAGAGTGACCCCGAGAAGAGTTCCAAAGTCTCTTTTCCCAGCCTGGCACTTGAAGAAGGAGTCAGGGCTCTTCATTTCTCGGTCTCAACGTTGTTTATTGTATCTTATCTATAAAAAGTTTTCTCCTGCCCTGCTGAGGTCCATCCAGCAGGACAGTTCCAGGCACTCTGCCTGCCCCCAGGGCAGTGTTATGTCTTTATACTAAAAACTACGTGTACAATGTTTACAATTACTTCCCAATACCTATCACCTGTGTTAGACAGTGAGCTTCTACTCTAAACCAATCTGTCAGTGCCACCATCACAGCAGAAGATGGAGGCCAAGAAGAAGAAGAAGGAGAAAGGCTGGGCACACCCAGATCCCTCAATCTTGCCTCCTGAACCCCCATACCAAAAACCCCAAAATCTACTTTTCCACCCCTTGATAACTCCACTATTATTCTGCCTAAACTGTTGTGGCTTGCTGATTTTCATACAAGGTTGGTAATTTGCTCCACGGGCCATAATCAAACCCACAGTTGTTTTGGGCTCTGTGCCAGGGTCTCTGAGCCCCCTGGCAGGGTCCTGGCCATCCTGGACAGCCACAGGGATGCTCTGGGTTCCCACAAGAGCAGAGGAGGCATGTTCAGACTTCAGTAGAGATGGAGCTTGAAATTTTGGTTAGTCTAGAATGCAAACCAAAGTGCTTTCAGATTATGATGAATTATTTCTAAAACCTGAATTTTATGTACCACTATTAAACTATTGTTAGAAAGCTATACATGTGAACCCTGAAAATAGGGTAATAAATCATTCATGTTACCTTTTTGAAATGCTCCACTGATTTATGTAGCTGGAGAACAAGACCTCCATTCAGTATCCAGCCAGTGTGCTGAAACAGGATTGTGTTGCCGGTGTGTAATTCAACTATTCAGGGCATGGAGTGGCCTCTGAGAGCTGTGAGTCACTGTGAGTCCTTTCTTTAAAGAAAAGTATCCTACACAGCATAGTTTCTATTTTAGCATTTTTTTATAACCTAAAACTATATTTAACACACTACTTAAGAGAATTAATACAGCATTACTTTCTAACACAACACATATAATATTCATTTTAATATTTGCCAAAAGCCAATCATAAAATACATGCATTTTTCACATTGTCCATGACCTCTTTTAGATCCAAACATAAATCCTATTGCTGAAATGTCACCAAAGATCACAGAACTCCCTGTAGCTCCCTGGGCAGCTCTGCTCAGAGGAGAGCAGAGCCCTGCAGGTGCTCCATGGGAGCTGTGGACAGTCACCTCTACCTTACACTGATGGATGCTGGAGCTCCACCTGAGTGAAAAATGTAATCAGAACACCTTTTATGGGGTAATTTGGATTTGTACAGCACTAAAGATCTGAGAGCTGTAACCACAGTGAAGGTCCCTGTCTGTCTCTTTATTGCATAGTTTTTATTTAGTTAAGACATGTTTTAAACAATTTGAGATGCACTTCAAGACAGACCTAGATCTGTTTTCTTGGCTCTTGATTACAAATTACATTTTCTGTTTTCCCAGCCTCTTCCAAAGTAACTTTTCAGCCTTTTACATTGATTTTTCCCCCAGGAAATGTCAGATGACTTAGCTCCCTGGTTTTAGTCTTGTCTGTATGTTCTCACAATGGGTCCAGCTGATGCCAGTTTGTTCTTTTCTCTGAATGGTTCCCTGGTTTGGTCCCCACAGCTGCCCGTCTTGCTGTTGAGTCTGTGATAGGTAAAGCTGATTAAGTATTTAATATCTCTGACATATCCAGGCCACGTTGCCCTGTAGAACAGACTGTTTTCAGCTGTTTGCTCTGTGAGGTGTCTGAAATTATCTTAAAGGGACATTCTATTTGGGATAACCTAGGAAAGGGAGGTTAAAAATGCTGTGGTGTAGAGTAGGATCCCTGGCGTTATCACAGGTGGTTGTTGAAAATGTTGGAAAGTATGAAGAGCTAAATCAATTTTAGAAGTTCCCTGAAGAAATTAGTTGCTGATAATGAAACAATTTAAAAAGTGATACCTGGTTGTGGAATTTTAAAGTAAATAAACTCCTAATCAAGAGTTAACTCCTTTTCTTTATTCTCAGAATTGGTGCTGATATCATTTCATATCCTCAGTGGAATCAGCTGAGAAAGGAGGAAGAGGCTTAGTCTGAAAATCCAAAGTCTTAGCAGTGTGTGAGAAGGTGATCAATTGCTGTCTTCTCAGGTGATTGTCTCTTACACTTTTTGTTCCTTATCTTTGCAAATATTTCATGGAAGGGCAGTAGTGAACACATCTGCTCTTTGTGCCAGACCATTCAGAAGTAAAGTCTTGTCCTTGTGCTCAGGAAAGAACCTCCAGGACTTCATTCTGCTACTTCCCCACACTCATCTATTATGCTGCCTGTTTTTAAGGAAAATCCTCTCACTGCTGCTTGGCCAGCCTCTGGAACATGGGATGTGTCATGTCTTCCTTGGCTATCTTCAATCTTTGCTGCAATGCAAAATTAATCTGCTGCCAATTCAGCCAAGTGTATCATCAATGAAATGTGTACTTAGTAAATAAAACCTGCTCCAGACTATTGTACCTAAAAATGCTCTTTCCATGGTTGTTTTTTTTTTTTATACCATCTTGTATTTATATATTGGTTGCTGTCATTTTCATAGACCTCTTTCTCTGCCTTGCTACTTTTGTTTTTTCCCCCACAGATTAAACAATCTTGATCCAGCTCTGACTTAAGGGGTTCTTTTCCCCCCTCTTTTTCTGCCAATGAAAAATTCAGTACCAGCTTTTGTAACTACCTGCTGCCATTGTTATTTCAGCCTTTTGCACAGCCTGGTTTTGGAAAGGTTATACCAAGAGGTGTTCCACTGGAGACAGGCCATGGCAGTGTGACCTTGGTGGTTCTGCTCTGGTGCAAGGTCCTTCCCTTGGCAGAAAGTGCTTTGGGCTCTGTGGCCTCAGAGAGGGGCAAGTTTGTCCCAGTAACTGAAAAGGAGACAGTGGCACCTGGCTGTGTGTGTGTTTTGTCACTCTGGTTTTAAACTATGCCAAAGACATTGAAAAGCTGTTGCCGAAATGTGTTTGTAGGAGTGTCAAGGGTAGGAAGGTGGGGAAGGATGGAGACGAGAGGTCTCTGCAGCCAGGTCAGGAACTTGGGGTTTATTGCAAAGGGCCTGGGTGCAGGGCCCTGCTGGGATTTGGGGTTTATTGCAAAGGGCCTGGGTGCAGGGCCCTGCTGGGATTTGGGGTTTATTGCCAAGGGCCTGGGTGCAGGGCCCTGCTGGGATTTGGGGTTTATTGCAAAGGGCCTGGGTGCAGGGCCCTGCTGGGATTTGGGGTTTATTGCAAAGGGCCTGGGTGCAGGGCCCTGCTGGGATTTGGGGTTCATTGCCAAGGGCCTGGGTGCAGGGCCCTGCTGGGATTTGGGGTTTATTGCACAGGGCCTGGGTGCAGGGCCCTGCTGGGAGCTGCAGCCACAGCTCAGAGCAGGCCCCAGAGAGGGGGAGAGAGGGAAAGAGGATGAGAGGGAAAGAGAGTAAAAGGGGTAAGAGAGCAAAGTTCCCATTACAATACCATAAATCATATTCTGTGTTGAATATTCTGATTCTCACTAACCAATCTAGTACAATATACAAATCCTACAGCATTTCCATACAGCCTATAAGAATCACTACATTACCATACTGTGTTACATTTTAAATCCTAAAAACTCCTCTTTGTGCCCCTTCTGCCAAGCTGTAGGGTCTGCTCTGACCCTTGGGCCTGTCTGCAAGCAGAGGGTGTTGTTCCATCAAAAGGGGATTACCTTCAGCTGGCCACACCATTGTTTTCCAGTTGTTCAGTAACTGAGGTATCTCAAAGCTTGCTTTCATTTCAATTTCACTTATAGTTTCCATATTCTCAATATCTTTTGCCAGACAATCATAAGGCTTTCCCGTTTCATCTTCCCCAAGGGTGTTGCCTTTCTGTGGCTTTGGGAAGGATTGGTGATGATCAGTGTCTTCTAGTGATGGTGTATCTGCATCTTTATTATTAGGAGGAAATGAAAATGTGTTATCTCTCTGTGCACCCTAAAAGGTTTGACATCTCTAACCAGCCTTGGGACCTTCCCTAAAGCTTCCCCTCTGTTAATCCCACGGGGAATCTTTCCACAGTGCACACTGCTGCGTCACAGACATCTTTTATGAAAAATCCTTTTCTTAGGATTTTTCATAAAAGATATCTGTGACAGATCCCCAACACTGCCTTCACCTCTGCTGCAGTACAGACACATCACAGCAGCTGGGCCAAAAATGACAGACAACAGTTCCTGGCAAAATAGCTTAAATGCTTGATAGATTTAACTGTAATAATACATATATAGAGAGATATATATAATTCCAGGCAAAATAGAATATCCACTAATGATAACCTCTGCTAGGTTTTATTACCTGCAGATAATGAAAGGTAATAAAACTTCTCTCTTTGTAAAAGGAACAAAAATGCTACATCAAACTGCCTATAACTGTGTTTCATTATCAGACTTCTGGTTTTTCTTCTCTCACACACACAGCTTTTAAAATTATTGTTGGCTTTGACTAGCCATCAACAGCTCATTTAACTGAGATTAGCCAATTCCCAAGAAAATGAGATTTTACTGAAGAATATGAGCTGATAAAAATGAGTATTTGATGTGTGTGTGGTCAGGTGTCCCTGGCAGTACATGGTGAGCATCTGAAAAGTGTGCCAGGAGAAATGTGGGGGCTCTGCAGGAGCTCCTGCAGACAGGTGGGACAGGCAGTCCTGCAGCAGGGAGAACAGGAGGGCATGGAGAGGAACAGATTGCAGTTTTTAGCTTTTGGATGGTGGGGGGGGGGGGGGGGGGGGGAGTTGTGTGGTTTTTGTAGTTTCAGTTTTAAGTTTTTGTGATTTTTAATCATTTGCTCTGACTAGAATCTCAGAATTTGGAAGATTTCTGAGGATTCCCAGTGCCTTGGTTCCTAGCCATTTCTAGTGGCTTGTTGAGAACTATGGTTAAGATGAAGCTTTTTGCCATCCCAAGTCAGTTGAAATCTGATTGCATTGATCTGTCACTTCTATCTGTTCACCACAATTATCCCCATCCTGCCCTATCAGAAGTGCCTTTGCAATACTTTGACAAAACACCTTGACACTTTGCTTTGAATGTTTGCTGAACAGTTCTGCTGGGGGGACATTTCTGCAAAGTCAAAAGCCACGTCCAATCCTACTTAGCACTTTATGTGTAACATTTCAGCTTCCCTTTAATGGGTATTTCCTGCATTTGGCAGCTCTTGCATGTCAGAATCCCCCAGTGACAGCTTAGCAAGATGAGCAGGTATTGAAACCAGGGGCAGGCTGCTAAAGCATGTGCAGAATTATGGTTTTGTCTAGAGTTTTGATTGCTTTGCTAAAGCTGCAGTGAAGATTTGTTCATTAGGATCTCCCTCTAAAATAATGCCATATGAATTTTCTCTCAGAGAGTGAGATGGGCTGAGGAGAGAGCCAGGGCTGGTTGTCGCAGACATTTTTTCATGAAAATCCTTTCCTTAGGATTTTTCCTTCCTGAGAAGCTGGGAGGCCTCAGGAACAAAATGTAAACAATGGTTATCTGCTGTTGTGGAATGCAACAGGTGCATCTGGGATTGGTTTCATGTGGTTGTTGCTAATTAATGGCCAATCACAGTCAGCTGGCTCGGACTCTGTCCAAGACACAAGCCTTTGTTATTCATTCCTTTCTAGTCTTAGCTAGCGTTCTGAGATGCAACATTTTCTTCTATTCTTTTAGTATAGTTTTAATGGAATAGATATCACAAAATAATAAATCAAGCCTTCTGAAGCATGGAGTCAGATCCTCATCTCTTCCTTCATCCTCGGACCCCTGTGAACACTGTCACAGCTGGCAGCCCCAGGAGGGCTTGGAGCACTCAGCTTAGGGCTGCTCTCCTTTGGCTTCTTCCCTCCCTTCTTGGCAAAGCTGTTGTGGCCTCACAGGCACGAAGGAGATGGGGGTTTTGTCACCTTTGTGCTCAGACTACTTACCCAAGACTATTGACAGCCTTGGAGCGGTGGTTCAGCCTCGTTGCTCCCTGTTCCTCTGGAATATCTGCACACACTTGGAATTTCTCAAGGCTGACTCTCAGCCTGTCTGCCTCCACTGCTGCTCTTCAAGCCCTTTACTCTGTCAAGATATCAGATGAATTTCTGCACTTGTGACTCATGCATAAGGTGAAGGAGGTTCCAGTAATATTTAGAGAAGTGATTAAATCCCTCAGTAGGATGTAATTCTTTTGAATAGTTGCCAAGAAGTCACCTTATTCTGTGAAACTCAGGCTTTCTGTTGTGGTGTGCAATCTGCAGCCTCCTTCACCATGCAAGGGCATGCGTGCTTGTCTGCTTTTTTTTTTTACATTTTGTCTTTGCATGCCTTTTGCCACCAAAGGATCCTTGTGCTTGAAAGCATGGCAGATCTGCTGGAAGGCACGACACTAACCTGAAGTGTTTTCTGCACTATATATAAATGTATTTTCAAAGAGAAGCATTAGACAGCATATAAAAAAATCCGGAAAACCAGATTTGAACTGATTTCCCAGTTGGACTATAAGATGGAAATGCTTTGCAGGATCACCTCTCTCCTGCTTCTCCTCCCTTCTTCTTCTGGGTTATGTGTCACATCATTTCCATCATTCTGTGGCTTCAAAGCAGTGATGTTGAGCACCTTTGTTCTCACAGCTGGTGTTGAGACTGGTGGGGTGCACATCTGACCCAGAATTTTATTCATGCAGCATATTTCACATCTTCACCCAGCTGCTTCAGCCACAGCAGTTAAAATAGTTCATCTAATCAATAAAAACATCCAAAGGAACAGGGAAAATACTAAATAAATGTTTTGCCAGAAATACTGTTCAAATTATGTGTTTTTTTCTCTATTTGTATTGTGTCAGAACCTATTTCAGTGTAGATCTGTTTAAATGACAGATAAATGAGTTGTGAAGTAGTCTGTAATCATGCTCTGGTCTCTGGAGAAATTTAATTAAAACTATTTTGAAGGCACCGTTTAAAGAACTCCAGTATTTGTAACACATTTCATGTGAATGTGAAAACGAGATTGGTGCTCCCTCTGCAAGGGATCAGCATTCTTGTACAGGAACAGCTGCCCAGACAAATACAGACATATAAATAACGAAAATCTTTTATTGCCACACACAAATCAAAATTTAATAACTAAAAAAAGAACCTTGATATTAATTCAAGAGACTGCTGTCTTATTGCTGTCATTTGTGGACTGGTTTTTTTTTTTTCACACGTCCAATAAGGATTGGAAAATGGGTGTTCATTTCTCAAAACAGAAGAAAATGCCCTTGGGATTTGCATACCTGCAACGTTTTCTGTTGAAGTCTCAGTGTATGTGTCAGCTGCTTTGGAAAATATACAAGTTTGTTGTGAGGTGACAGATCATTTGGGAAAAGAGGAATAAGAATGAGATGCTTCCACCTCCTAAAGGGGCCACAAGTCTTCTGTTCAGGCTGCAGAGGTCAGGAAATTATGATGTTTGCTGTCAATTTGAGCTCACAGGGTTCCAGCTGCACATTGCAGGGATAACTGCACCACGTTTTCATTTGGGGGTTTTAACGACTACATTACTCATATTTACATTTCTTTCTTAATTGGACATTTGGA
Organism: Melospiza georgiana; assembly: GCF_028018845.1. NCBI lineage: Eukaryota > Metazoa > Chordata > Aves > Passeriformes > Passerellidae > Melospiza > Melospiza georgiana. Next base: position 22,316,498 of record NC_080439.1, on the reverse strand, counting down.
GGAAAATTTATTTGGTAGTCCTCCTATGCTGCAGTTTTCATCTCGAGCAATTTTCTTTTAAAGAGCACAGTCTTGGTCAGAATGTGTTCAAAGCACTTCACATTTTTACAAAATTATCTGTACAAGGATAATGAAGGGTCTAATTATCACTGCAATTACAAACTAATTCTCAAATGTGAAATATACCTCCCATATAATTACTGAGATCAAACTGGATTTTCAAATCATTTATCCTGGGTAACTGGAATGCCTTCTAAAATTAACCTGTCTCAACACTATAGGAGGCAATGTATTCCACTTTTATTGTTCTTTTGGCTTTACTGTTCACCGGGAATCTTCTTATTTTTTCTTTTTTGTTAAGATGCTGTGTGATTATTGCTCTAACCCAGAAATCAGTGTTATGCTGAGTTTGTGCAAATGTACTCCTGACGAACATACTTGCAGGAAAACAGTGAGAGAAACAAAAAACACATTGAAATGCTTTCTTTAGGATCCACTAAAATAAATGGCTGGGTAGTAACAGCTGTGTGTTAGGATTATTGTTATGTGAGTAGTAGTTGGGCAAGATGTACTGGTTTAACTTAGAATTAAAAATATGAACATGAAACTTAGCTTGGTTTTCCTCTTGATTTTCTCTTGGTTTTCCTCTTTCCCTGCTTTTGTATTCTCTCTTTTTCCAAGTGCTTTGATATTTTTAAGCCAAGGTCTTTATGTATCTGATTATTTACTGGTTGTAGTAATAATTTGTGCTGCAGTGATGGTATGGATCAGGGACTAATGCAATTACCAGACAGAATAATAGGCTCCAGATTCCTGCAGGTACTTAAAACTTGTTTTGCAGTGTATTAATGTTCATTCATTCTCCCTCATTGCCATGTCTGGAGTCTGTCCTGGGCTTGCTTGCCATTTTGTTTGGGCACCTCAAAGGCATCTCTTCCACACAGAGAGCATTCTGCATTAAAGATAAAATTCCTCTCCTCTGCTCCGTGTCTTCCTTAAGCAGTTAGTCTGGGCAAAGGGAAAAGCAAACATGCCTGGCCACATTCTGGCCATCTCAGGTCAGCCAGTTCCTCCCGGACTTTGGGAAGTCTGGGAATAAATCACAGCTTCCTAAATTCCTTTGGAATGAGTCAGGGATGGGTGGATACCAACAGCTGACCTCCAAATCCAGGATGACAGGGAGAAAAATTATGTTCATAGACCCTTGATATATCGGTAATAAATTTTGGCTTAGTCTGACTCTTTTTTTTATGCAAAAAAAAAATCTGGGGTTCAGAAATTAAATGCTTTCTGAGCTGACGCAAAATAATTTAAAAACTCCTCCTGGTGTAAAATGGCCTTGGAAGGCTGTAGATACACCACTTAAACAAGAGAATCTCTTCTAGTGATTTGGGCTTAGACTTCAGTGGTGCCAGGGCCTCTGAGGCCTCAGAGGAGCTTCCAGGGCCAGGGATTTTTGGAAGCTGCAGCTTTACTGTGCTGAGACTCTTCTGTCCATGCTGAGTATCCAGCCTTTTGCTCCTGGTTGTAAGGATTTGTCCAGCAGCATCTCCCTACAGGAAGGGGAGCTGGGAGCCTGAACAGTGACAAGCCTTGGCCTCACCCACGGGCAAAATCAGGGAGTTGGAAATAAATGTTGATGAACAGCACTTCCTGAAACAAATATTTCGTTATTTCTTTAAAATGGAACGTTATGAAAATGTACCTTGAAAGCCCTAGTGGTAGAAAAAGTGTTTGAAGTACTTAGCAGATCCATGCTTAGTATGTATGGGGGTTGGTTTTTTGGGTTTGTTTTGTTTTGTTTTGTATTTTTAGTTCTTTCTGTAAATTATAATGATGTTTCTCCCTTGGAGATTATACCTCTGCTCATTTTGAGTTTAAGTTCTGTGTCTAAGAATGTGCTAAGTCATTACAAAAAACATTCAAGTTGTCGTAGTCTGTGCTCTATCTTTTGAAATCTGCAAATAGCAATCTTTTCAACAAAACATATTTGCAGATTAGTTTGTCTAAGAAAGAAGTTCTACACCAAGCTCTGAAAGCCAAGTGACTGCAAATTCAAATTAAAAGTTTTATTCCAGTGAGGAAGTTAGTGGTTGGAAAGGTCCTATAGTATAATCTACCAAGTATTTATGGAAGTTACTGTAATACCAAGATACAACTTGGTGTTAAAGACAATATGAACCTGAAAATCCTTTCTGATGTTGTTGAGTCAAAACCAGTTGGGTCTTTGAAGTCAAGAGAGGGTTTGGTTCTTGGCTTTACTGAGAAGCAGAACATCATCTATGTTTGGGGTGAATTCCTGCTTGGTGGAGGGCAGGAGGGAGACAGCTCAGTGCAGTCACTAATTCCCACCCTCTTCTGCTCCTGAAACTACCCAAAAAAGGACTTCACTTGTGCTGCAGACACAGGGGAAGAAAAAATAAGTGATAAAGATCCTGCAGCCTTGTGGGCTGCTGCGGGACAAAATGTTTCTTCCTGCCCCTGTGTTTAATGGGAAAGTGCAGGGGTGCAGAACAGGCTGTCTTCTGAGACTTTCTTTATCCCCTTTTCTTCTATTAAACCTTTCTGTAAAGTGAGACTGCACCAGTGTTGAGGACTGCTCTGAAAGACTTGGAGCTGAAAGACTTGGAGCTGATCTTTCTTTTCCTGCCTTTTGTCACTGCTGTGGTAGCTGTCTCCAGCAGGCAGACCTTCAGGAACTGCTCCCTGGGGAAATTCTGCCTTTTCCAGCGTGGCTGCAATGGGTGGTTCAGTCTGGCCACCCCGACCTGAAGGTGTGACAGGTCTTGGTTTGTCACAAGTCTTTTGTTTAACGTGCATGGTTTTGATTTTGGGTTTTACGTTTGTTTTCTTTTTTGTTTGCATTCCCCAGGCTCTCCCCAAATGAAACGTTTGAAGGTGATGTTCTGTGTGGTATTTCCCCAGCCAAACCAAGTACAGTGTTTGGGATTTAGGAGTCATGAATTAATGTTTTGACTTGCTGTTGTGTCTTGTGGATATGTGAACAGGAATAATGAAGACTTTCTGAATGAAATTACGTGAAGGAAAACAGCAATATAAATTTTCTTAAATTTCTCTTAAATATTCAATTTTCTACATTTCAAACCCCTTGGGTGGAAATAGAGTCTTCTGGCCACTGTTGCCCAAATACAAAACTGATATAAATTAAGGTATCCAAACATAATGAGATTCTGATGGTCTGAGGACAATTGTAGAACAGATTTCAAGCAGACTTTGTTCCCTTTCTCCTGAATGATTCTGCAGCACTTGTCTTGACACAGAGGAGGCTATTTGGAGAGCATATGGCCTGGAAAAGTATTTCTAAGCAGATGTAACAGGAATTCTTCTCATAATGGCTGCAAATAATTCAGATAAATATGTCATGGATGGTTGTTCCTGACAGAAGGGAGTATATAATGTATAGAAATGATAACTTGTGGGAGACTGACTTTGAAGAACCTCATTCTTTGCAATAAACGAGCTCCAAATGTATGAAATCCTGGTACAACTGCATAATGAAGGTGATTCACTTATGTTCCAAGGTTTTTTCAAGCTATAAATTGCATCAGGTGAGAGTTTTGTGATTTTATTGTCATATCAGTCTACACCTAAACAGTAGTTGAAGGAGGATTTAAGTATTTTTATGTTGGTTTTTTTTCCTCTATTACTTAGAATTTTAGAAATAATTCTTTGTGGAAAAAGAAAATAACCTTTATAATGTAACCCTCTATTAGCATCCATCTGAAAGCATTCATTTGGTTCTGGTGGTGACAAGACAGAAGGAAATGGATTATTGTCTTTTTAAATCTAAAATGATTCATGTGAAGAATTCAAATGATTTTATTTCATGTGTTTGAATGGAATGACGGCTTTACAAATGAATTTTAGGTTCTGTTTGCTGCTGCTGTTTTACAGAGAAATACTCACAAATTTATATTTACAATTTATTTTTGGATTTCTTGCAAACTGAGGTGTAATGAAGGAAGCTGCTGGCTTTACATGTAATTACTAAAAGTTTCATTTTGGTGGAATTGTGATGCAGATCCTGGAACTTTATATATGAAGAAATAGTTAAAAAAGGTTGAGTGTCTGGTTGAATATAAAACTTCAGCTGTGATCAGTCAGTCTGTAGCCTGGTTATAATGTATATATACATTTTTAGTTTTGTTTTAGCTAAGCTAGATTGTTTTGAAAAGTAAAAAGGGACAATGTTCATCTCAGAACTAAAAATCGCAAGGATTCTGATTTGTTTGCCATCTGTTCATTAAACCTGAGCATTTGAATTGGCATTTAATCTTAGTGTTTGCTGACACCTTCATAGATATAAAATGAAATTAGAACTTGATTCCGCCCTTCCTCAGTCCAACCAGTCCTGATCCAATTATCTCATCCTTCACCTCCGAATCAGCCAAAGGGTCCGAGTGAAACTGTAAATTCAGAATGTGGCACAGCACAAACTGATCTCCTGCACGTGCCTCAGGTGTTGGGATCTCCTGTTGGAATCTTTAGCTGCTCAGAGTGACCCCAAGAAAAGTTCCAAAGTCTCTTTTCCCAGCCTGGCACTTGAAGAAGGAGTCAGGGCTCTTCATTTCTCGGTCTCAACGTTGTTTATTGTATCTTATCTATAAAATTCTTTCTCCTGCCCTGCCCAGGTCCATCCAGCAGGACAGTTCCAGGCACTCTGCCTGCCCCCAGGGCAGTGTTATGGCTTTATACTGAAAACTACGTGTACAATGTTTACAATTACTTTCCAATACCTATCACCTGTGTTAGACAGTGAGCTTCTACTCTAAACCAATCTGTGACTGCCAACATCACAGCAGAAGATGGAGGCCAAGAAGAAGAAGGAGAAAGGCTGGACACACCCAGTTCCCTCCATCTTGCCTCCTGAACACCCATACCAAACCCCTAAAATCTACTTTTCCACCCCATGATAACTTCACTATTATTCTACCTAAACTGCTGTGGCTTGGTGATCTTCATCTAAGGTTGGTAATTTGCTCCATGGGTCACAATCAAACCCACAGGTGTTTTGGGCTGTGTGCCAGGGTCTCTGAGCCCCCTGGCAGGGTCCTGGTCATCCTGGACAGCCACAGGGATGCGCTGGGCTCCCACAAGCTCCCACAGGGCAGGAGGTGCAGGACACTGGGGAACAGCAAGCCCTGTGAAGGAGCTGCTCTGGAGACACCTGGTGGGCTCAGGTGGATGTTGGAGCATCCTCTCCATCACACCCTCGAGGACAGAAGGGGTTTCTGGAGCAGAGAGAACAACCCAGATTTCCTCACCGATCTGATATGAGCTGCCATGAAGTCCAGATGGGAGGAAGGGGGATGCATGCTGTCTCTTCAGAAGAGAAAGAAAGAAGTGAAGACCAGTGCTGTTCTCTTGTCCTTTGCTTGGAAACTTTTTTTTACTTCAGTATCCTTCACAAAAAGGTTCAATTTCTGCATCTCGGACTGTTACATCATCTGTAAATATAAATCTGCTGTATAGATTTTTTTTAAAAAATAAAATTTAATGCAACTGAATTAGCAGGTCCCATAAAATGAAGTTCTTAGATGTGGTAGGAATAAGGTAGGATTGCTAGCTGATACAGGCTTATCTTAATCACAGTGGGTGCTTTTTTAGTTTTTGAGATTCTGTTCTCAAGCTTCTGGAATCAATAACATCAAAATAAAAGACTGTGTCTGGATTAAGTGGGGATTTAAAATCTGTTTCAGGGTTTATAATCCCAGATGTTAACTGCATACTTCGTCCCTGTGGGTTATTTTGCTCCATACATCCATGCCTGGAAGGAAATGTTCCACCTCTTGGCACTGAGAGATGAGAAGGTGCCAGAGCCTCAATCCTGTCCTTCCACAGCCACAACACAGTGCTTTGATTGTTGGGAGATGATCAGGAAAGGTGTGGACAGAATTGTATCTGTTTCCCAGCCATCTCAGCCCATTGGCTTGTGGAATGGAAACCCCTGCTGAAAATAAAGTGTCTTTTGGAAGCAGTTTCATACTTCTCATGAGTTTCTAACATGTAGATCCAGGCCAAATACCGAAATGGAATACCCAATCATGTATTTGTCAGGTCCAAATCAAATATAAAAATTGGAGGGGAAAGCCTAAGGGGCGATGCACATGGAGGTTCCTTGAGATTTTCCCTACAGGAGAGACGAGGGAAAAGAGAGGCTGTGGCATCTCCATCCTTGCACACACTGAAAAGAGGGTGTGTAAGGCCCTGAGCAAGTGCTTTAGCTTCAGAGTTGGCCCTGATTTGAGGAGGTGGCTGCAGCAGATGGCCTTGAAGGGTTCTTTGACTTAATTTATTCTATGACTCCATTTTCCTGTGTATAAAAATACTACCAGTAGCAAGTGTATTTTATTTTCAAAACTGGCTTGAATGCAAAACGTTGCATTAGTTGTACCTTGCCATTTACATTGAAAACTGACAAGATCAAATTTGTCACAGTGGTTGGTGAAACCACAAAAACAGTGTTATTGGCTGAGCTGGTTTGATGGTTTTGAAAGACCAAATGCTTTTGGGAACTGCCCTCGCTGTATTTGGTCTGGGCTGATAAGAGTGGGGAAACAGAAAAGATGTACAAGCTAGTATTCTTTTTGGGGTGAACGGTTAATTTGATACAGAAGTGACAAAAGGGATGCTAAAGAATTATATTTCTCACGTATTTCCTAGCAGAATAAATAAAAATTGGTGAAATGCTGGGAAGGTGTGAAGGACTTCACCATCAGCATATCGTAATTGCAGCACTGCAGTTTGCTGAGGCATTTGCTAGAAAGAGCAGTTGCAGTAAAACATAATCAGCCCTTGGTGTGGTAATTGTGCAGAATGTTCAGAGCTGCTGGGAGTGCTGCAGGGCCATGTGTGCACGTTTGGCACACTGCAGAGTGTCATTTAACAGGGAAATGCTTGCAAATCATGAGCAGAAGCAGCAGCAACTGTGTGGCGGTGAGTCCTGAGGAATAGCTGTTTTTTCATGGTTAAAATCTGAGATTAGTAATCCAGGCTCTGTTTTTCTGTGAAGTGGCACTACACAGAGCAGTGTAATAAAGCTTCTGTCGAGAAGAAAACGTGTGGAATAAACTTTGTCTTTTTCAGGAAATATTGTTGAGACTTTGCTTCCGCAGTTTGCGGCGTTGTGTGCGGCTGAACGTGGAATGATTCTGAGGGAATGCTGTTGCCTGGAATTCAGCCAGGGATACCCTTCCTGAGCAGGAGGGGAGGAAGGACGGTAGGAGCAGAGTCCATCTTACTGCAGGGGTAAAGGTGAAGGAGGAGATCCACTTAGGGACTCTGGAAAAGGTCAGGTGACTTTTGCATTGGAGATGGATTTGCTGGAATCCTCAGGAACTCCGTGTGGCTGTGATGTCTGAGCACAGTCCAAAGCCCAAAGGCTCTTTGGTGTTCAATCCACTCTGGCACTCGTGTTCTTAGACCAAGAGCTCTAAAATCCATGTGGGCAGAGGCTGCTGAGCTAGATATCATCATTAAATAAGAATGTAAGTATTGGAGCTTGTTCCTATAACCACTTGCTGAAAAGTATCCTGCTCCCTACGCAGTGAACTGGGGCAAACACGCACAAATCTTTGTCAAAGCACAGATCACAGCAAGTGCAGGTGCCTAAAATTAAATACCTGAATAAGCCATCTGGATTTGCGAACTCCCAGAGCTCCCACTGAAGAAATTAATGCCAAAGGAGAGCAAATTCTACTAAAGATTGGGAGGGTGAAGGCGCTCGAATTGCTGTTGTCAATAATTTTGATTTTAGTTGTAAAGCTCAGGCTGATACTCTGCTGACCAGTAAATATTGTCTATTGATTCTGTCACCTGAATTCATGTCTCTGAACTGCATCCTGCTTCCCCTTAATGCTTGCGTTCTTAGTATCAGATGCAAGAGGCAGAAGCAATGTGAAATTACAATTTATTATTTTAAAATATCAGTTTGGGCTGCATAAAACGTGACCAAATGTATAACCCATGTGAATATTTCAATGTGGTGGTTAAAACAGGGCCATTCCATTTGTGTTGGGAAGAGATGGAATATTGCATGGCTTGGGGTTGTGCCTGATTCTGCACCGTGCTGTTCTGATGACTGGAATATTTTAGTAGCCTTTTATTCTTTTTCACCCAAAGAAAACCAGGCACAAGTAAAATTGCTTTGTTAAAGTAAGAATGAGATGAGTTTTACTTCTGAAGAAGTAGTGTTGTCATAAGAGCATGTCCCCCAAAGGCAATGTTTTCCATTAAGAGTGGAAGTTTAGTGAATGTCCATTAGAATGGGATATCTTCTGGTAATAGGTAGTCCCAGGAGCACTTTCTCTCACAAGCTTTTTACAGAGCAAATCCTTGAGGATTGTTTGTGTTTCTATACCATACAAATTCTAGTCTGTCTCTTACAACATGTGTTGTATAATTTATTTTTTCTGTTCTGCTTTACCTTCTACCCTTAACTTCTTGGCAATTTATTCAACTCCTGATAAATGTTTTAACACCTACAACTTTTTCCCTTCAAATAACAGCAAACCGCTGTTTCTGACAAAGTTCAAGTTCTGATTTTTTGGTTAAGTTGAAAGAAGTCTGTTCCCCATTGTTAAATTTTAACATTTCACATTTTTGAGTATTTGGTTACTAACACAGCTTTACTTTTAATGAGAAAACTCACATCAGATTTCTTTCCAGCTGTCACAGTGACATGCTGGGCATTAAAAGTTATCAGAGAGAGAAGCTGCAAAATGGCATCAATGGTTAAATAAAGCATTTGTCATGGAATGTGTAAAAATTGTGTGTTTATAATTTCAAAGACAATTAATTACAAATGGGCTAGTTTTATAACCTATCTTTCAATATTTTAAAATACCTCACAGTCATATTAAAAATATGATATTTCTTTGATTTTTCTGGGCCTTGTTTCCAGTTCCCTTTTCCTTCCTGTTACACAACTGACTTGCTTTGCATTATTTACTGATTCATATTTTAGGATGAAACACGGTCAAACATGGAGAAATGCTGAGTTTCAAGGTTTGTACTTTAAGCTCTTCATTTTAGGTCTCCTCTCAGTTCTTTGAAATGCAATTTCCAGAGGGGATAGTTCAGCAAAAAATTCAGTTGAGCACAGTATTTAGGAACTTTCCAGGAGATTGTTTTTTTCTTCTTTTTGTTCTTCAGGGTGCTGGTCTGTTTTTCTCTTGGAGTCCTACTGCTAGAATGGGGTGGAATGTAATGTTTGACTGATGCAATCTCTGATGTATTTTCAAGAAAAAACCATGTATTTGCTGCATAGAAGATGAGCACCCTCTAATATAACCTATAATATGTATGATATTGTGGGTGCAGTTTGTTTTCTGATGTGAATGAGGGAAGAATGTCCCAAGCTGTGGATGTGAAATGAGGACACAGCGTTTGTGTCTCAGGGCTCGGGGCAGGCTTTGTCCTCCTCAACTACTGCAAAAAGCTTTATTTATTGATATAAAATATTATTTATTTTATTTATTCCCTTATTTCTTTATTGAGGGCCCTGGGCCCCTGCCCTGTGGTGCTCAACATTTCCCTCCTGTGCTCCCATTTGTGGCATTCCCATGTAGAAGCATTCTTGTTCCAAACAGGAATCTGAGCTTTCCAGGCCTCGTGGAGCTTTTGGCATTGTCCAGCTCCACGTTCTGCTGCACTTACAGCTGGGGCAGAGCCTTCCCACAGCCTGTTCAGGTACAAACCAGAGAAAATGAATAGAGCAGGACCTCCTGTGTCCCCTCCCTGCTCCAGACCCTCCCAGTTCCTTCCCTCTCTCAGGCTGGCACTGCCTGCTGAGGCTGCCCCAGATGCCTCTTCTGGCAGCCTGCATTTCCAGCTGCAGGGCCCTGGACAGAAATGTTCTTAGAACAGAAGCATTTAGTGCTGTTTGAGCACTCTGGCTCCCAGTGGCACCCGCAGGCAGAATGAAATATTCATTGGCCGGCGTGACAAATCATAAGCCCTGCACCGGAGACTGATTATTCTGTGGCTGATCTGACCTCTCTTAGCCCTCTGCTGGAAACTTTTTCTTGCTCTTGTCAGACTGCTTCAACATCTGAAAGTGCAGTCTTTTTCTTGGCAATTAATCCCTGCTTCACATGAAGTTCTGCATTCGAGCAGATGATGAGCTGTTGTCTGATCTTCTCGAGGAAGGGTTGAGGCTTTGAAAACAAAACCAAAAACTTGATGAAAAGCAGCATTTTAGAAGTGGGACTGACAGAAGATACCATTCCCTTTGAGATTACAGGCAGTAAAAAGGTCCAGAAATGGAACAGTCAAGACCTTTGCTTTTTTTCTTCTTTCTGTGGAAGTAGTGTAGGGGTATCACAAAACTGAATAGTAGGTCATTCCACGCTGTTGGTGGAAGGTTGGAAGTTTGTTCTGGAATTAGGTAACACCTCAGCAGCAGCTGATTTTTCCCCACCAAAGCCACTGTGGTGCTGGTGCTCTTGCACTTTTGCAATGGCATATGATGGTGGGGCAGTTCAGGTCCTGTGCTTTCTCTGGCACCACCAGCATATCCCAGGTGTCATCCGAGCTCAAAGCTCTGATAGACTTCTGTTGGCAGAGCAGGAACAGGGAAAGTTATTACTGTTAGAACTCTGATACTTCAGTAAGACCAGGATGTACTGCAAATCTTGTATTATAGGTGTGATCTCATTTATATGGATTTGATTTTAATTTGAAGCTTCCCAGTTCTGTAAAAAAAGAGCAAAAAAATTGTCGCAGACGTTTTTTTATGGAAAATCCTTTCCTTGGAATTTTTCCTCCTGAGAAGCTGGGAGGCCTCAGGAGCAAAATGTAAACAATGGTTATCTGCTGCTGTGGAATGCAACAGGTGCATCTGGGATTGGTCTCATGTGGTTGTTTCTAATTAATGGCCAATCACAGTCACCTGGCTCGGACAGAGAGTGGAGCCACAAACCTTTCTTATCATTCTTTCTTATTCTATTCTTGGCTAGCCTTCTGATAGAATACTTTTCTTCTATTCTTTTAGTATATTTTTAATGTAATATATATAATAAAATAATAAATCAAGCCTTCTGAAACATGGAGTCAGATCCTCATCTCTTCCCTCATCCTCACACCCCTGTGAACACCGTCACAAAAAATCCTTGAAGCATATTTGCAATTTCTGTTTTTTCCCCCAGAAGTTAGACAGTGCTATTCCAGTATAAGTTAGAAGAGAGTTTTCAAATCTCAAATATTCATAACCTGAACTAATTCTGTCCAGAAAATGATGGGTGGAATTGCCAGCTACTAATGATAAAGAAGGATGCTTCTGAAAGGGCAGAGTCTCTAAAAACTGCAGCTAGAGCATTGTTTTACAGTCCCCTCAGACTGTGGTATTTTTACATGCTTCTGTACCAGTTGTGTGTTGCAGAGACTGTAGCAGTCCTTTGAAATCTCCAATTATTCGAGACCTTGCAATTATGTCTCGTATTGATCAGCATGCTGGAGACTGGTCTAGGCAGAGCCAATGATCTGTGACCCTCTGGGAGGCCTCTCATGTGCTAATTCAAAGCTTGTGGATAATTCAGGAACAATAGCAATAAGCCTTTGTGGGCTTAGGATGTTTGCAGTGGAATTAATGCACTCACTAGTTCAAAGGCTTTGCAAGCCAAATGTCAGCTCAGCTCCCTGTTAAACTCCTTCCTTGGATGTGTCACTGGGAACCTGTGAAATTACACTGATAATCTTCATCAAATTCCAAATACAAACCCAGCATGTATTTGTTAATAATGTAAAAAAGCCGTGAACAGAAAAGCTTTTCCGTGCTGCAGCTTTTTCTCCATTTCATAAATGGAGAGAATAAATACAGCTTGGTCATTTCATGACTACTTCAGTGCTCTCAAGGCCATAATTTACTGGAATGTAATGAGTTATTCTTTGTGAGGGGGCACGACATGGTTGATTATTTTTTCCTTGAGGCTTTTTTATTTTTCTTGGTGTGGTTTTTTGTTGTTGTTGGTTTGGTTTGGTTGGGGTTTTGTTTGTTTATTTTGTTTGTTTGTTTTTGTGGTGTGGGTTTTCATTTGAGGTTTTTGTTTTGTTTTGGATTTGGGTTTTTTTAGGTTTTGTTTGTTTGTTTAGGGTGGAGGTTTTTTTGGTTTTGTGTTTTGGTTTGGTTTTTTTTTTCCACCTTGGAGAATAAATTGCACAAAAATGCCTTTTAAGATGGAGATGATATAGCATCATTCCTTCTCCCAGAAATAAAAAATTTGCTACATGATTAGTTTGTGAAGGAAGCATTGAAATAAAAACTTCTCTGCCATGATAATTTAGTGTTGATTCTGCTCTGCCTTTGGTTCTGCCCCCAGTGGTGTTTGTCTGAGGGCAGGACACCTGATCACAGACAGCTGGCGTGGTTTTTCTCGTAGCCCCTATGGGTACACACAGTAAGATCAGAAAATTCCCAATTCAGGCTGTGCAGTATAAGGAAACTCAGCTTTCTGTTCACCTCTCTGGGGCTGTACTTCAAAGATATTGCTGCAAGAGTCAATAAAAATGAGGATTTGTAGGCGTAATAGAGATTCTGTTACACTGCTAGCTTCTGAAATTTCTTCAGGGCTTTTTTTTTGTGTGTGTGTGATCATTAAAATTATTAGCCTTGAGTGAAACAAAAGCATTTAACTTTCCTCAACATATGAAATTTTTGGTTTTTAAAGATTACAAAAATGGATGTAAATATTTTTAATTTTTAAATTGTGTTTTCCTCAACTCCATATTTTTAGCTGTCAGGATGTATTAGCACCTCTGGAGCTAAGTTCTGTCCGTCAATATTTTCAAATCTATTTTTTTCACAAAGGGATTCCGTCATTTCTGTCCAGAATTGTGTCTGTGCTGAAGTGAACCCAGCCAGCCCCAAACTCATTCAGTTTCTTCAGTGTTCATTTTCTATAAATGGTGCTTTGGTGGAATTTAAAGCAGTGCAGAGGAAGGTGAGTTAGTGCAGTGTGCTCTGGGCAGTCAGTCAGCTGCAGTCTCTCATCTTTGCTTCGTGGGAGCCCCTCTGATGTGATAAATAAGGCCAGGAGAGCAGCTCCTTTAAAAAGGCTTTTATTAATGCCAGCTCTGGGTGGGGAACCCAAGGGGTTGCCCACAGGACAACACTAAGGAGGAGGAGGAGCAGTGCAGCTTTGTCCCTGGGCAGAGCTGGGGCTTCCCTCCTCACCAGAGTCCTTAGGAAATCAACGTTGGCTTGTAGCTTGGGGGGATCCTCCAAGCTGAGTATTATTAAAATTTTAAAAATTAAAATAAAAACTATAAACTATTGTGGTGGCAGGACGGAGTTTGGCTCTGGTCAAGGGTGGGTGATTGGGCTGGTTTTGCCCCTGAGCAAGGCAGCACAGGCCGGATAGCTCAGTCCCTCCTGGGGACAGGGTGCCCAAATACCCAGGCCACTTTAGCAAGCCCAAAGGATATCAGCTCTTTAGTGATTATCAGCTCTCTCAGAATTCCAGCTCTTTGCTTGCTAAGGCGCCTGGCAGGCTGTTGGGGAAGCAGAGGAGAGAGGAGAAGAAAAATTGTCCTGGGGTTCCACAGTAATGGTTTTATTGAGGGGTCTGTGAAGGGTTCCAGCAACAGCTCTTCTTCTATGGAATGGGCTAAAACAGCCTCTTTTTATAGGGTATAAAGGGATCCAAACTTGTCCAACAGTAGGGGTTAGGGGAAAGTGACCTATGGGGTTTCAGAGATAAGCTGGGGTCCAAAAGGCAGAAGACAGGAGCTTATTTTGCGTCTCATCATGACTCAGCAATTCCTATGGATGTCTCAGGCCTCCATGGGGCCTAGGCAACTCCATGGAGCCTGCTACATGTTACAAAAACCTTTGTAAGCCTCCAGTCGAGCTCTTGGGTGTTTGGAGATTTGAGCTTGAAGGGAAGCTAGTGCCAAATAAAGCTACCCCAGGATATGGGCTGCTGCTTCTTTGTTCCTGTGCCAGCCCATCCCTGGTGACTGGGATCCGCAGAGCCTGCAGGGGCTCTGTCACACCCCTGGTGTCACCGAGCCTGGCCACCCTGATTTTAGCACACTGTGACAGGGCAGGAGGGGGGATCAGCTGATCCTGATGTGCCCCAGCTGATCAGGAGGCCACGGCTGGCACGGGATCATGGCAAGAGTTCTGTTGGGATGGAGCTGCGTGTTCAGCCGCGGGCACTGGAGCATCCCCCTGTGTGGTCACCAATTGTTGTGGTGTTGTGAGGGTCCCCAGGGCGAGGTGAGAGATGACAATCTGACTCCAAGTTCTTAGAAGATTTATTATATTATGACATTATATTAAAAAAAATATACTAAAACTGTACTAAAGAAAGAGAAAGGAGACATCAGAAGGCTAGACAAAAATGATAATAAAAACTCAAGATGAGAATCTGACTCCAAGTTCTCAGAAGGCTGATTTATTATATGATGACATTATATTAAAATAATTTATATACTAAAGAAAGAGAAAGGAGACATCATGGACAAGAATGATACTAAAAACTCGTGACTGACCAGAGTCCTGACGCAGCTGGACTGGGATTGGTCATTAATTAAAAACAATTCACATGGAACCAATCCAAGATGCACCTGTTGGTAAGTAACCTCCAAACCACATTCCAAGCAATTGGGTAATTATTGTTTACGTTTGTTTTCTGAGGCTTCTCAGCTTCTCAGGAGTAAAATCCTGGTGAAAGGATTTTTCAGAAAATATCAGTGATACCCCTGCTCTGGCGGTCTGCAGCACATGGCTGGGATAGATGGATCATGGCAGAGAAATTGGGACTGCCTGGGTAAAAAGGAGAAAAAACTGTCAGGGCTTATTTACCTTCTCTCTTCCTCTGCTACCTTTTGGTTCGTGTGTAAATCAATTTACTGTGCATTTAACTCAATAAGCAAGAAGCCTTATGAGGAAAGTGGATGATCTGAGATCATCTTTGCTTTTGTAGAGTTCTTAATTTTTTATTAAGGACAAGTGGAGATCATGTTTATATATACACACATACACATTTTTTTTCTATGCTAGATTGTTCCCTTGGCATTTAAATGTCCTCTGCAGTCGTAGGAGACACGCAGCCCTTTAAAGTAGTTAGAAACCATTCTACAGAGTTTGTGCCAGATCATTCAGGAGCACAGAAAAGGGAGAAAACCCACTGAAAACTCATGATGTGTTGCAACCAAAGGCTGTGTATGTTTTGTCAAAATCTTATGTCCTGTGTCCACCAGCAAGAAGCTGCTGTGATCCATAGTAAAGACACCTGTTAATTAGCTAATAATTTATGTGTCACGCCAGCTGCTTGAGCTATTCTGGTTTGTTGTGTGCAATTAAATTTATGGCGGCCACTTCCTTTTTATTTCCTGCAAATAAAAACACAGCCATCTTTCCTCCTGAAAGCCTTGGGACTTCTCATTTCAGTGGGAATTCTGCAAGTGTTGTTTTTTTGTCTCAGTCCACCAGGTTGCCAGTGTAGGATTTTCAGGTGCAGTCCTGAATTTAGCACAACCTGAGCTCAATTCCTTTCCTCTCTGGGCTCTGCAGTTGTGGTCACTGGGGCTGTTCCCCACCTTTTTTCCTTTTCCAGGAGCAGGAAATTATTTTAAATTATTAAAAAGGAGAACTTTTTGAAAGGCTTTTATATTTAATAATTTTCTCTCTCTTTAAAGCCATAGGAAAGTCAAGGTTCAATGGAAGTTTCCTCAAAATGTGATTTGCTCCTATAATAATACGGAGCTACAAAAAAGCCAGATGTGTGTGTTCCTTAGGTGTGAGTTAGCTCTGTGTCCAGTTCTGTGGCCTCCCTGATGAATTATCCTGGAGTGTTTGTTAAATAATAGGTTCAGAAAGACCTTTACAAGGTCACCCTGACAGGTGAAGTCTAATTTCATGCATCACCAACTGATTAGTTCAATAGGAGTGGATACTTAGAATATAGAAAAATCTCTCTCCCCCCCCAGAAGAAGAGATTGCAGCATTTTTTGGAGGTAGGGCAATTTCCACAGTTAGAAACACCTTATAAGGTTTCATGAAATATGTATTTCTCTTTGCAAATTAAGCTTTCCTTGCAATCAAGCTTTGTCTTAATTGCTCTACAGAAAATAACTGCCAATAAAGAAAAAAAGAATCATATTTAAATACTTCTGTCAATAATGCTTGTTGATCTTCAGAAAAAAGTAAACCATTCCCTACCAAGAGCTTGGTTTTGCCAGTGGTTGCTCTGTGAGAGTAATTGTTGATTTGGGGGTTTTTTTCCAAGATACATGCTAAAAGTTTCATCTAATTCCACGTACTTTCTGTTGCTTGTTTAATATATAATAAATCAGTTTATCCATGTACTTTCAGTTGCTTGTTTAATATATCAGTGTCAACTTAAATTTAACTTGGATGTGGCCCAGCACACACATGCCTGTCATAATGCACTCTGCTGGCTACAGGGGTTTAGTGAAGTTAAAATGGATTGTTCCCAATGGATTGAGAAGTGCCTTCTCAAGTCATTAATTATTTCCTTTTTTTGGGGGGGGGGTGTGGGGTGTGTGACGGTGTTCACAGGGGTTTTCAGATGAGGGAAGAGACGAGGATCTGACTCCATGTTTCAGAAGGCTTGATTTATTATTTTATGATATACATTATATTAAAACTATACTAAAAGAATAGAAGAAAAGGTTTTCCTCAGAAGGCTGGCTAAGCTGTGAACAGAAAGGAATGAATAACAGAGGTTTGTGGCTCTGACAGAGAGCCAAGCCAGCTGACTGTGATTGGCCATTAATTATAAACATCCAACATGGGCCAATCCCAGATGCACCTGTTGCATTCCACAGCAGCAGAAAATCAATGTTTACATTTTGTTCTTGAGGTCTCTCAGCTTCTCAGGAGGAAAAATCCTAAGGAAAGGATTTTTCATAAAAGTTGTCTGCAACAGGGGTGGGGGGGAAAGGAAGGAAAAGGGATTAAATTAGTCTTGATATGACCCAAGAAGAAAGTAATAGATGGTGTTCCTGATGTGTATCCTGCGTAGTTGTGCTGTTGGGAATGCCCGTGCTGGGTGGCAGCGGGGGGATTGTGGAGCTGAGCACGGGAAAGGTTCAGAGCTGCAGGAGCCGCTGAGATAATTGATGTGTGTGTGACCTGCAGCCTGAAGTGCCTCTTTTACAGGCACCTCTGGTAAGCAGTTGTGTTCTTGATGCATGGAGTGTCTTTCCCTGGGGACACTTGAAAGGAAAAGTGTCACTCAGGTCACTAATCAGCCTTTGTTTGGCAGTGCAGTTCCTGAAGGTAGGAGGATCCATGAGGATTTCTCTGAGAGCTGAAGCACAGCTCAGTTCCAGGGTGAGGATTGCTGAGGCTGTGGCTCCAGGTGCTGGTCTGCTGTGTTCCAGACAGCTCTCCAGAGGTGTGTTTGGGGGGGAAGCAGTGTGGGTAAATGAAGGTGGTACAGAATGTAATCTTACCCCCTAAAGAGTTGCAGCTGAGGCAATTATTAAGGATTAGGAGCTGGCCTGATGTTAACAGGCCACAGCTGTAGCCAATCTGCAGAGTGTTATAAAAGAGTGGGTTGGTAGGAACTGGAGCCAGTTGACTCTTGTGAGGACAAGGAAGAGTCAGTGCCCAGAGGAGCTGCCTACAAGAAACATCAAGGAGGTACAAAACTCTGGCAATGTGGAACCTTTGTAATATAATGGTAATAGAACTCTAGCAATCTGTGACAGCAGGTGTGGGCTCTGCTGAGGTTGTTTTGTGACAGTTTCTGCTGTGGCTCTGTGCTCTGAAGGTGGGGGTGACAGCCCAGGACAGAGACACTGAATGCTCCAGGGCTGCTCTGCACCTCCTGCCTTGCACTGGGCATCCTCTCTGAAAAAGGACACTCTTGAGATACAGAAATGCTCTGTTCTGCCTTTTCTTCCAAGGTTATCTAAGGAGGCAGAATGGAGGTAAGGCAGAGATGAAGAGCAGTGATATATTCCAGTATTCTTGCTGAGTGAAGATGTGGCTCAGCTGGGCTGTCCTAATGAACAGTTTTATGGGATATCAGTCCTTCCAGTCAGGAGGGAGGGGTAGGAAAAGGCCTTGGTGATGAGACTTACAATTTATGCCCTAGAAAAATAAGGAGTCACTTGATTATATAAAAATTGCCAACATAGCAGGGAGAGAGAGATTCATGATAGCAGCTCTCTAATCTACCAAAAACCCCAGAAGCAGTAATGGGATCCAATTATGACAATTTGAAGCTGAGTTAGAAATTGCAATGAGGGGATATTAGAAGCAGTTAATAGAATTAAGTTGACTCTTTCTACTGTAATGCTTTTCAGTGGACATGCCAAGCCAGCATCCTGTCAGGGTTTATTCATACAAAAATGAGTTTCCTCCCTGGCTGACAGAGCTGGGCACTCAAGAATTTTAGGTTCCTTTCTACTTTAATTTTGAAATTCTGAAACTGAAATACTTAACACAAGTGCACATTTCAAATTTCAATATTGAACAGTTCAAGCTGAACTTTTACTTTATGGAATTCAAAGCTTTTTGTGCTCCTCTAAAAACAGTATTTCATTTGTGTCTGTGAATGTTCCAGAATAGTAATTGTGAAAATGGTGAGTTTTTAACATGAAAAAAAGCGCAATGAAATTTAGAGGAAGTAGTTAATTCTCTTTTTCTTCTTACACAGTTTATCATTTCAATAGATCAGAAGATTAAAGTGTATATTAGAAAAAGAAAATAGTAATTCTGGCAGCTGGCTGAGAAAACATTGCAAAAGGTCACGGAGTTAAGTGCTTTTTCTTGCAAAAGGTTGAAGAATTCCCTTAGAAAACTCCTTCCCACTGCCTGGGATCAGTTTCTAAGGGAGCAGCTGGATTTTAGTGTGAAGTTACCAACGGTAAATACTAGGGGACTGTATTTGCAAGCAGCACGTTTTGCTGTTGACTAGCAAAGAATTTAGCTGTCTTGTGTTGGACATGAGGTTTTCCATGTTTGGGAGGGAAGGGTTCTGGTCTGTGTGGGATGGCTGCTATGTGAATTGAAACATTCTGTGTGCCTAGATTTAAATGTGCTTTTAAGTCCAATATTTCCAAACCTACCTGCCTAGTGAGACACTGATGCTCTTTCCTTAGTCATGTAAATCTGTGGAAGGTGCCAATAGTCTAAATGGGAAGATTTCAAATTCATAATGCTGATTTGTAATAGTTTAGCACAGGCACCTGGTTTGCAGGATCTGAAAGCAAAATGTGTATTTGCATGTGAAATCCGAGGAGTTAAAAAACAGCTAATACAGCGTGAGCCTTTGACAAGGGCCCCTCTTTGCTTTGTAATATTTTACATCAGTGTTTGTGAGGTGACTTTGCCCATAAAAGTTCATTTTCCACCTGCAGCTGATTTCTCACACAGTTAATCCAGGGAAGAGATGATCCTCCTGAGCCTTTGTTGGAGCTGAGCTTTCCTTCTCGGCTTTAGGCTGAATGTTTTTCCTCTTCTCTCCCTTGAAGTCTGCTCCTGCTCCAGGTTTGGAGCTCGGGTGAAGCACAGCAGCCTGAGCTTCTTTATTCACCTGGAGCTTCCTCTCCTTCCTTAGGGGGAGTTTCTTGCTCTGTTCTGGAGTGAGACTTTACAGGGTCACTCCAAAGACCTAGCAAGGTGGTGTGTGCTTTGGGAGAAAATTTGAATTAAAAAACAGGATTCAAGACTGATCACTTCCTCTCTTACCTCCTTCCAGTTTCCCTGTTCTGAAAATTGTTATAATTGTTACATAATTGTCAGAAAAAAATGAATGCAACCCAATGAGCAAGAGGAAACTCCCTCCAAATATTAGGAAAGACAGGATTAGTGAAAGCACATTATTTTACTGTACATGTTTTTGACAGGACAAAAGTTGAAGGCATCACATTTTATTCTTAAATAAATCTACTGCACAAACATCTTGGTTCATGCCTGGCTTTAACTTCACAGATGATTTATAAGAACTTCCCTCCTTTCAGACAGTGCATTTGTTATCCATTCTTCTGACTGTACATTGAAGTGATGATAAATGTTGAAAAGTTTCATAGGCATTAATTATTCCATGGAAATGGTTCCTAACTGATCTTGCTGGGGGTTATTTTTGGTAGAACTTAGAATAAATGTAATCATTATCTACATGCTTTGTGAAAATTACTTACTTTTTGGGGCTCAGATTCTTTATCATGCTGAAACCCTCATTGTATATTTATATTATCAAAGAATATTTCCTTTGCTCTTTTCAAAGATGAACTAAGCAACTTACCTGGGTGCTAAGAGGCTAAAGAGATGGCCAAACAGAGACTAAATTGATATTGAGCAACATTAACTTATTTTTCCACTGATCCAAGCTGTAAAATCTTTATCAAAGAAAACAATCCCATGATCATCTTCTGACCACCTCCTAATCTCCCTGAGATTCTGAGGGAGCTGCAATAAATCAGTGTGTGTGTTGGTGGCTTCTATCTAAATGTCCTGGAGGTATATGATGCCTTATCCCTTACAGGAAATGGAGCTTTCACATGAAAAAAAAGCACAATGAAATTTAGAGGAAGCAGTTAATGCTTTTTTCCTGCAGCCCAGGATGCTCCTGTGAGCTGGGATCCTTCCCTTTACCACTTGGGGTGTTTCAGATTGCCACCAGCAGCGAAGCACAAGTGGCTGCAAACTGGACAAATCTCAAAGGCTGGGCGTTCCAAAAGGATAATATTCAACTCCAGAGCCATGTTAGGTTTCATTCTGTGTTTTACTGAAGGAAAATAGCCTGAGGCAGCTGCTGACACCTGAGCTGGTTATCTGGGAATCCAGGTGGAAAAAAAAAAAAAATCTCTTAAAAGGAGAGCAGGTTTGGGGTGAAATCTGAATGTTCGTTTTCCTACACAAGTGGACTTCCCTTTCCAGAAGGTTCAGCAGTGGGATGCTCAGGCAGTGGGTGCATATCCAGTTATTCCCAGCTAGTACACATTGTTCTCCTGTGCAGGTACCAACCAAGGCCTGCTGGACTGTCAGAGGCCCATTTCCATACCTGGTAGTTGGAACTGGATGCAGTTAATTGATGGAAGTGTTGCTTTAGGGCTACCTGGCCAAGCTCTGAGTGTGAAAATGAGCAGCATTTCTCTGAGAGGCTTCAAAATTCAAAGTCATCTTGTATATTTCCCTTGTGAGTTAAGTATTGGTTTAAATTTTGAGAAAGGAATGCTTGAGGAGGTGCAGGACAGGGTTCCTTGCCTGTCCTGAGAGAGGCACATAGAGGGAAAATGCAATTGTTTCATTTGAGTACATAATAATAACAAACCTTCCAGTTGGTTTTTTATTTTATTTCTTTGAAATTTGTGTTCCTACTTTCCATAAAGAACTATTTTACTATTATCAATACATCTTCTAGATGATGTCTTGTCATTTGGTGATTCTTACCTGAGAAAGTATATGTGGGTTTTTTAAAATTTTATTAAAATTTTCACAGTAGAAGCACATTTTATTACCAACAAAATTATAACACTTTTTAAAAGAATGTTATCATCACAGGCAAGTTTTCAGTAATTCAGGTTAATAAACCCAATTATATAACTGGAGATACAAGATCACACCAGAGAAAGGAAAAGCAAATTTTTAAAGTTTTTAAATTTAAATTAAAATCCTAAATTTGGAATTGACTTCTTGAATCTGTAAAGGATTAATTGTTTTATTAGTTTTATACCTCAAATCAGTGAGACTGTTCACTTATACTGAAAAGGTGTTACATCTTTACAGCCTCTAATGTGGAAGCATTAAAAAAAAGAAATGGGTCAAATAGGTTGTTTTGAAGCACAACTTTGTTTAGGCATTCTGTAATCTTAGACTTACATCCTGATGAGCTGAATGACAAGACCTCTGTGGCATTAATAGTAAATCAGATTTAGTTTATCTCTGCTTTCTGGCCTAATGAGCATGTTGCTGATCACAGCAGAAAATTCCAGCCCAGGGAGTGAGATTGGGAATTTTGGGGGTGTATCCTGGGAGTACCCTGCTCCACCCCACACTGGCACTGCTCTTGTCTGGCTTGTGAGAAACAACCGCTCACTTGGAAAATTTTAAAAGGTTTAATAAACCTTAACAAAATATACTACAAAAGGACTAAATAAAGAAAAATAGCAGTCTGGACTACGCAGACCATCCTGAGATAACAATTCTATAACATAAGTGCACATTTATAAAACTTCTCTTGACCTACGGAAAATACTCATCCCTTCATTGTGAGAGCCTCTCAGGTTTGCTCTTGCTGGAATGGATCCTGAGGTATTAAAAGGTCTTTTTTCCCAGCCCTGTGCTGAAGAAGTTGTTGAGATTCCTTGGCTCTGCTTTTCAAGGTTGTTTATTTTCTCTTATCTATTCCATTCTTTCTCTGACCTGCTGAGATCTGTCCAGCAGGTCGGGTTGTGGCACAGTCCCTGCCCTTGGGGTGGTGTTGGCTTTTTATACTATAAACTATGTGTGCTTTATTGACAATAATTTTCCAATACCTATCACCTATGTTAGACAGTCTGTCTCTACCCTGAAGCAATCCAAAAGTGTCACCATCACAGCAGAAGATGGAGGAGAAGGAGGACAGGACACACCCAGATCCCTCCATCTTGCCTCTTGAACCCCCCTTCTAAAACCCCAAAATTCTACTTTTTCACCCTGTGACAAATTCACTAACATTCTACTCAAACCCCTGTGGCTTGTAACTCCTCACACAAAGTTGGTGATTGTTTCCATGGGCTAAAATCAAAGGCACAGGTGTTTGTGACTGTGTGCCAAGGTCTCTGAGCCCCGTTCAGGGTCTGGAGTCACCCAGAGCAGTCAGAGCAATGTCCTGGGTTCTGACAAGAGCCAACCATCTCATTACTCATCTCTAACAGGCTCCAGGGAGGCATGAGGGCAGACAGGCAGTGCTGCCTGTAGTGATGCTCTGTTTTCTCCAACTACAGCAGAGACAATCACCAGAGAAATCCAGCCAGGGGTCACAGCCCGGTTCCTCGGTGCACCCCTCCAGCTTTTACTGGGATCACTTACTCCTCCCACTGTCGCAGACATCTCTTATGAAAAATCCTTTCCTTAGGATTTTTCCTCCTGAGAAGCTGGGAGGCCTCAGGAACAAAATGTAAACAATGGTTATCTGCTGCTGTGGAATGCAACAGGTGCATCTGGGATTGGTCTCATGTGGTTGTTGCTAATTAATGGCCAGTCACAGCAGACTAGACTCTGTGTCGGAGACACAAGCCTTTGTTATCCATTCTTTGGTTTTCTATTCTTAGCCAGCCTTCTGATGAAACCTTTTCTTCTATTCTTTTAGTATAGTTTTAATATAATATATATCATAAAATAATAAATCAAGCCTTCTGAAACATGGAGTCAGATCCTCATCTCTTCCCTCATCCAAAAACCCCTGTGAACACGGTCACATTCCACGGAGACAGTTGGCTGTAATTGCTCTAATTGCTGTGATAATTGAGGATGAGGTTTTATTATAAGTTTCTCTCTACTCCTGCTGGTTTTCCAGCAGCTTGTAAACATAGAGTGAATCCCTTGGAGGAGTAGCAATTTTAAGTTGTAAAGTCCACTTAAAAGTCCTTCTTTGTTCACAGGATTAAAGAGAAGGAAAACTCAGTTATTGCTGCATCAGAAGTAAAAGTAGCTTCAAAAAAAATTTATTCCCTTGTCTATTGCATTGTCCTTTTCCACATATAAAAATACGAGGAAAATCAGTGCTTTTTTTGGTGAACCTGACATTATTTGTCTCTGATTCTCTGCTAGTCTCAAGACCAGTCTTTTTGCTGCCTTTGGTCTGTGAATGTCTTTTGCTTTTTTTCTCATCCAATACTTGGCAGCTTCAGTTTTGGAGAGCCAGATGACAGCTCACAGACAGAGTAAAGCAGTTTGGTGAGGTTTCATGGATGTCTTCTGAGGTGCTGAATGAGGTGATTTCTCACTCCATAACTTTTATCTGGAAGAAGGAACTGTGTGTTCACAGCACAAATCTTTCAGTGACTCCTAACCAGAAGCTGTATCTGTGTTACAGGAGTAGAGATAAAAGTTACTTGTTTCTTGGAAAAATATTCATCTGTGGAAAATCTGAGGGGAAAGATGAATGTTAGGTAAGTACAAGGACTGAAGGGTACATGTTGGACAGAAGAAAGGGAAAGGTGAGGGTTTTGAAAAGAAATATGGAAGAAACCAATAGGTTTCACACACATCCTTGAGTTTAGAGATGAGAGGCAGTTCTGATTGTACACAGCCAATGCTGCATTCATTCCAGATCTCTACAGCAAAACTAAGTGAAACTTTACAGAAAATTAAATAAAGTAAGAGATAAATTTTGAGGACTAGAGGGAAAAGGAACTCTGAAAAGCAGAACATGTATAAATAATATCATTAATCTAATTTTCAACATATGATTTCTATGCAAGCACAGATAAAAAATTCAATTTTTGTTTCATGTTCAGCAGTGAGGAGGGCAGTAAAGGGATATCCTTAATACAAATATGAAGGGGGGAAAAAGAGTTGTAAATAGATGCTGTTATTGCTGCTGAGGAGTTTCTCAGGGAATTGTTGCCACCAGAAACGTTCCAGCTGAAGCTGGGAGAGCGCCAGGAATGTGCTGTAAGGAAGGGACCCTTTGTACAGCAGATATAGCTGAGTACTGTGGTGTGGGATGTCATCTAGACAGGATGGGAAGTGGGGAAAGGCAGTGGGGGACCAAACTGGCTTATCTGGGTCTCTGCACATGCAGTGTTCATTTCAGACCTGCATTAGCCCAAGGCAGAGCAGCCTGTCCCAGTGCTGCTCGTGGATGTGTCACTGAGGAGTTGTTTCCATGCTCTGCAAACCAGGCTGGCCACTGAGCTGCTGTGGTTTGAGCTTGGGAGCATCAAAATGCTCATCGTGATGGTGTCCAGTGCCTGTGCAAACCAATGGCAGCCCTCCAGGGGGCCAAAAGGCACCAAGCTTTTCCACACCTGCTCAGAAGAACAGGCAATATTGTGCTTTTCTGCCATTCCTTTTTCAGCACTGGGATAACTGCTCAGTCTGCATGGTACAAATACTTGAAGTTTTCTGTGGGATTAGGGATTTAAATGAGAAATGTGACGGCTGCAGTGGGAAGTAACCAGATTATGGTAGAATTGTGTGGGAAGAAACAGGATCAGTAGCGGTCTAATTGAAGTCAGTGAAGAGGCTTTAATTGAGTGAGGGCTTTGCTCTGAGTTTGGGAATGATGAATTTCAAATTGAAAAGCAAATTGGCAGAACATTCATGTGACATTTCTGCTGTGGACTGTGAATTTACGGAAGAAAATTGTGCTGAATGGTGACAAAAATTCTTCCTTCTGAAAGAGTATGAGAACAACGATAGCAGCTCAAAACCAAGCCATCACCTTTGGGGTGCAAGGGAGAATATAGAAACAGAAGAGTTGGCAGGTGGGGGTGTTTGGGGGCTTCATTTTGGTGTTGGGTTTATGGAGGTTAAGTTTTTTGAGTTTTTTTTTTTCCTTGGTATTTTTTTGAATTGGAAGGAGGGAGGTTTTAGAAAACTAAAACCAAAATTAAAGAGATGTGAAGCTATAACCTAACCTTGGAAGCAGGAAGAGAGGAAGGTGGTTGAGGTGGATGGGAGGGCAGAAATGCATCAGTCACAAACATCCCAGGTTGGAGGACTGACGAGTGACCCAATCTCTGTGGGAGCTCAGGGCTGCATTGCCCCAGCAGGGGATGGAGGAGAACCTGAGCCTCCTTGCAGAGCAGCCCTTGGTGATGGGGAGGGGATGAAGGCAGTGTCTGCAGCATTCCCTGAAAGCCCAGCTCCTGTGACCTCGCAGTTTGGGTGGCTTGTTCTGTACTGTGAGTTTTTCATGTATCACAAGCATTTCCTTTAGAGACATGTAAGGATTTGTCAGGTTTTTAGACCTTGAAGGACCAGTAGTTTTATAATTACGGGCTTTAAGGTAAAGGTCTGAAGATCTGTCCAACATGGGTCACTAAAGGGCATCCTTTCTGAGAAAACTATACTGATTTTATGTTTCTGTGGATAGCTGGACTAAGTACCCTTCATTAATGTAATTACTGGCTTATTTTCCTTCCCAGGAATACTTTGGAGTCTGGTGTAAGCCTGGCTTTATTTCTCATTGTGACAATAAGAACCTGCAACACAACTGAAGGTGTGCAAAGCCCTTCAATGGTCTCATTGCTCTGGGCATCGTGTCAGCTTGGTGGGAGACTCACACTTGTATGGGAAGTAATTCTTCCAGGTAAAATAATAAACAATAAACCAAGCCTCACTTAGAAAAGCAGCAGAGGCCATCATGCTTTTCCTTCCCTTAGCCAGTCATTTGAATGTAGTAGTTTTTAAAGTCCCTTCAATATTCAGAGGTCCCAGAAAACTTCAGGCTTGTTTTACTCAAAGCTGTATGGTTGTAGCAACTCCTGAGGTTTAGACTGGAGGTGACCAATGTTAGGGGAAGTATTGAATGTGCTCTGCAAATAGTGCTTGGACCAAGCTTTCAGAATTGCACCAAATCCCATCAAGAAGCTTCACAGCCGCAAGTGTGTCAGAGCTGCTGTGATTTGGGGCACATCCAGAGCAGACCTGGGATCTACACTGACGTGGCTGTGGAATGCAGTAGGTACCTGTATTAAGTAAAATCTGTTCAGGGAGAGATCTTTCCCCCAAACTCTGAAGGCCATTGATTCTCTGGTAAACTCGGCACTTCCCATACAAGTGTGACAGCCTCCCACCAAGCTGACACGACGCCCAGAGCAATCAGACCATTGAAGGGCTTTGCACACCTTCAGTTGTGTTGCAGGTTCTTATTGTCACAATGAGAAATAAAGCCAGGCTTACACCAGATCCCAAAGTATTCCTAGGAAGGAAAATAAGCCAGTAATTACATTTTATTTTACTTTTTGGAGCACTCGCTCCTTTCCTCCTACTTATAATTATTGCAAGAGACTGGCAAAATAAATATTTTACCTCAGTGCACATAGCACTGTTTTCTATAAATTGTTTTTTCCTGTTAATTATTTGCAATTCTTACCTCAAAGGAAAGAAAAGGAGAAGTATGCCAAGGAAGCTGAGGAACTTTGGACAAAGTATAGGAGGTTCAAGAGAAAGTGCAGCACCCACTATAACTTTCTTCTTCTTTTAAATAGGTATTAACCTCTCCATGATCCTTATTAAATTAGCTGAAGTTTAGAACTAATTTTGCAGCTCAAATTTAGACCCCCAATTTGCTGATATTAGGGAATTTGATGTAGTATCTATTAGAAAATAAACTAGCAACACTGTTAATTTGGCCTTGGTTTTAATTAACCCAAGTGTGTTTTGACATCCAAGCTTCCCAGGGCATCACACAATCTAAAGGATGCTGCATAAAAGCTGCTTGCCTTGCATTGCAACTCAGGGCAGATTTGGGAGCTGATCAGTTATTTTTACCTTAAGGCAGCATTGATCTGCTTTGCACAAAGTTAGCAGCAATTGCTTAGTGTACTGAAATCATAATGCTTTGTAAAAGCTAATCAATGATGGAACTTGTACAGGCATGTGCTTCTGTTTACTGTGCTTTTGTGAGAATAGCTGTCCTAAAACAATTTCAGAAATGGAAGATTAAAGACAAAAAAAGAAAGGGAAATGATCTAATTATTCCCTAGAGAGGGATCTGGTACTGAGGTGGGTAAACTTCCCCATCCCTGTGAATACCCATATTCCATAAATCCTCCTTCCTTCTGTACTTGGAGTTTTGTGCCTGAGATCACTCACTCAGAGTGCATTTGCTAACGATAACTCATTAGTGGTGATTACCCCTCACTAATAACTTTTAACAGGCTTCTTTATTCTTGGTATCCTTTAAACTCTAATCGATATAAAATGTTCTCTGATCTTGTGGTAACTTTCATTCCTGCCCACCTCCTCTTTAAATGGAGTAATCATTGCACATGCTGCTTTCTTTTCTGTTTCTGAGCTGAGCCTCTTGCAAATCACAGACTAATTTTGTGACTGGCACACTGTGCATGGTTTGCATTGTACAGGGTTAGAGATTTAGAAGTGTGTATTTGGACTCCTTGGGAGTTAGAAACACAAAAAGACAATGGGAGAGGAAACTTGAATAACTGAGACTTTGAAGAATTAAAATTTGTGTATTTTAAGTAAATGTTTAAATATAAACTGTAGACCTATAAATATTAGTGTCTGAAATAAAACCCAGGCAAGGTGGCAGGGGAGTATATTTGCAGTTTAACTTTCCAGTTTGGCTCAGCTTGGTTTTGTTCCATCTGGGACTGAATTTGGCAGATTTAGGCTAGCACTTTGAGGCATGAGTGCTTTGAAATCCAAACTATCTCCTTTTGGTAGATTATTGCTACCTGGGGAAATCAGGGCTGCAGAGGGTGAGCGAGGTCCCTCTGCACCAGGTAGCATTAACTAAAAAAAAACACTTGAGGAGCAGAAAGAGGCTTTTGAAGAAGGACTTGCTCAAAGCACATGCAGCTTCAGGTGGAGCTGCTGCTCAGGAATAAACCTGTGCCAAGTGCTGAAGCAGCAATAGCAGCTTTGCAGAATGTTTCTGAGGTGATTGCCATTGCCAGGCAAAGTTTCACAGGAGGCACAATCCTCCAGTGGCTGCTTTTTCCCTGGATGCTTGCAGGGTATGCAAAGGCCAACATCCTTCATTTGATGAGGGTGGGATACCTCCCACCTGCCTGGTGTCTTGGGGGAAAAGGTTCCTTACATGGTTGGGTAGGGATTTCCCCCTTTATTTTTCCTCCTTACCATCTTCCCTTCAACAACACTCTAAAAAGTGAGAGGTGGTTGAGTATAGGTTGTTAGTTATTTACATTTTTTTCTACCTGTTTCTTTCTGTGCCACGTGACTCAAATTTTCTGTATTTCTTAGCTTCATTTGCTGGTTTGGGATTACAGTTGGAGATGAGGTTAATTAATGTGGAGAGGTGATGATGCTCTTTTAGAAAACAAAGGTATTTGGCAGCCTTAATGTCTTAGTGCTTCATTGATCAGGGCACTCAGAATGATCAAATTAATTCGTTTTCTTCCCAGAGTAGTGCCACAGACATCTTTTATGAGAAATCCTTTCCTTAGGATTTTTCCTCCTGAGAAGCCCCAGGAACAAAATGTAAACAATGGTTATCTGCTGCTGTGGAATGCAACAGGTGCATCTGTGATTGGTCTCATGTGGTTGTTTCTAATTAATGACCAATCACAGTCAGCTGGCTCGGACTCTGTCTGAACCACAAGCCTTTGTTATCATTCTTTCCTATTCTATTCTTAGCTAGCCTTCTGATTAAATCCTTTCTTCTATTCTTTTAGTATAGTTTTAATGTAATATATATAATAAAATAATAAATCAAGCCTTCTGAAACATGGAGTCAGAGTCTTGTCTCTCCCTCATCCTCAGACCTCTGTGAACACTGTCACAGATACAATGACTGGGGGTAGTGCAGAATAAAGAGGAGGACTGGCAAGTACAAATCTACTGTTCTGCATGTGTATCCTTCTATTTTCAGGGAAAAACCCCTTAAATACTTGGGGTTTTAAACTTTTTTGGCGTTGCCCTATGTACCCATCTTCTCTGAGTATGAGATTGCAGGACCACCCTTTAGACATTCTGGAATTTTTGCAGAGTTACCATCTGGATCCTTGCTGATGCTTTGCTTGTTTCTGGTATTTTGGTCAATATGATGTTCCTGCACTGTGTGAGGGACAGCTCATGCATCTCGTGTTCTGTGTGACTGCTGCTGCCCACCCCTGCCTGTGAGCAGTGGGATGTGATTCCTGCATTCTGCTGCCAGAGGAAGCTGGGCTGAGTTTGGAGAAATCTGTGAGGGAGCTCAGTGTTGGCAGCTGCAGTGCTGGTGAGGGCTGCTGGCAGTTATCATCCAGACAGAACTGGTTAAAAATGGACAACTCTTCCTGTTGCTGTACCAGTGGTGTTTTCAGGGTGTGGTTTTGAAACACTTGAACTTGCCAGTTTGGATCAAAAGTTCAGGCTTTTAGTAGAAAGCTTTTAGTTGGGCTTTGTAGGCATCCTTGTAGCACACCATGGGATAAAAACGTGCTGATGTAGCACTGTGTTGTTCTCTTTGAACTTCCTGCATGGATTAACTGTAGGAAAGAGTAAATAATTTACAGATAATTGTGAACATAAAGAAGTTTTTAAAATTGTTTGAATATGCTATTTTATACTGATAGAGTACAGTCTGCTGAGAAATGATGTGCAGAGAGAGGATGGACACTTGCTCTTGGTTCTTCCAGTGGTGCAGCTGACTCATCTGTACAGTTCTGCAATGGCCAGTGCTGCTCCTTGTGCCTCACACAGAGCACATCAAGTTACTTTTCCTGACAAATTCAGGCTCGTATACTGGTAAAACTGATACAGGGATGGAGAGAATTGCATTTTCTTGCATTACCAAAAAGTGAATTATCCCATTTAAGGCAATCTTTGCTTTAATTTATTAAATACTTAATTTTGTGTTGAAGCAATTGTTATTTCTGCTGTTATTTTTTTTTTTTTCCTTTGGAAAAGGCTGAGGAGAAGTCTTGAAGGTGTATAAAGGGTTTGTTCTCTTGGCATAGTGAAAATGGGAGCATGAGTAGTGATGTGGAATCTGCTGCTCTGTAGACTCTCATTCTCTGTTGCATTTGCAGAAATAGCAGGCTCAGATTTTTGTATTCCTCTGTGATTTCACTTGTTGCAAGCTGAACTACAAAACACTTTAGAAAGATGATTTAATATAGCAAAAACCACACGCAATTCTTTCCTTTCCCAGTTATTAATCATTTATGTATCTATGAAAGTGGCAGGTTTGCCCTTGGGTTTTGGTCATAGGTCATTATGATTTGCAGTCCAGTATAGATTCTGTTGTGGCTTGATACAGGGCAGGAAAAGAGAGCCTGAGGTATGAATAAATCATCCAGCCCACTGTGGTATTGCCCAGCAGTTTGTGTCACCACTGCTCTGAAAGGCCAACAGTCTGACTTGCCAGAAGCAGAAAGTTTTAAAGAACACAGCATCCCTGCAGTTTGGTCTGCAAAATGTAGCAATGATGATTAAATGTCTGAAAGTTCTTTTCAGAGATAATGAGAGTCTGAAGTTTGGGGAGCCTTTCAGTAGTGGTTCAGCACATACAAATCATCAGTGAAACCAGGAACTAACCAGCAAACTGGACATTTCCTCTGATCAGCTAGACAAAATGTCAAGATTGCTATTGTGTCTACTTCAAAGGAAAAAAAAAAGTGTGCTTGAAAAACCCCATTATCTTATTTATCAGATAACAAGGAGATAGCAGAGAGCTTTCAGAGTGGCATTTGTACCTCTATGCAATCTGCTGATTCTGCTGAAACAAAGGTGCTCACTGGACTTGCTCATTGGAATTAGTTTTGGAAAAAACCCTGGGTTGTAAACTTCTCTGGGTTTTGCTTAGGCCACGTTCTGTTTTAATTAACTTATGCACATTTTCAAAACTCAAGCTATCAGTGCCTCCAGAGCAGAAACTTAGTGTTTCAGACTTGGAGCTTTCAAAGTTGTTTGAAGCAGTGTGGAAGCATCTTTTGTGGTATTTTTCCGTTCTCTCCAATATTCAGTTCCTGATCTTATTATTCTGTAAAATGCATGGGAAATATGATTAGTTTTAGTTCAAATACAAAGAAGTGGGTCATGAGCAGACTGTGAAATGTGGATAAAATCCTTTAAATTAAATTGTTTTATTGAAGAAAATTATCTCAGTGCCGCTACGATGGAAAGGCTGAACATGAAACAGATGTTTACTGAAAAAAAATGTATTGATAGCAGTTTATAATTGTGGTAATGAAAATTATTTCAGTATATTCTGCATTGGCTATTGAAATCATAGCCTTATTTTTATTTATACAGCAAAACTGATATAAGACAGACCTGTATCCTGAAATCTTTGAAATTACATCTACTTTAAAATTAGATTTTTTTTTTAATCAGCATCCTATCATTTTATTCCAATTAATATCTTTTGCTCTAGATCTTGTCCTTAAAAATGGGAAAACAAACTGTTAAAGCAAAATTATCCATTTCCTATATCTCAAAGTCTTATCTTGTAAGGTCAGAGGTAAACCCTTTATGCTCCTGGATCATCTCTTGTGGAGTGTGCTCCCCTGACTGTTCAGGGTGTGACAGTGGTCACAGGAGTTCTTGGATGAGGGAAGAGACAAAAATGCTGACTCCATGTTCAGAAGGCTTGATTTATTATTTTATTATGTTTTTATATATATATTACATTTTAACTACACTAAAAAGAAATAGAAGGAAAAGGTTCATCTCAGAAGGCTGGCTCAAATAGACTAGAAAAGAATGAAAACAAAAGGCAGCTCTCTGACTCTGTCCGAGATAGCTCGGCCTTGATTGGCCATTAATTAAAAACATCCAAGATGGGCCAATCCCAGATGCACCTGTTGCATCCCACAGCAGCAGATAACCATTGTTTACATTTTGTTCCTGAGGCCTCCCAGCTTTTCAGGAGGGAAAAACATCCCAAGAAAGGATTTTCACAAAAGGATGTCCACGACATTCCGGTTGCTGTGGGAAGGCTGATACCTGCTGGACATCAGGCAGTTCAGGTTAGCAGGAGAGGACATTGCTGCTGTTTGATAAATGGGGGTCCAAAGCCATTTATGTGAGGGGTGGGGATGGTATTTTTGCACAGTGTGATAGAGGAAACAGCAATATATCCTGGGTACAGCTCGTCCTGCCTGATGGATTTTGGACCCTCTGAGTCAGGCTTAGACTTCTTCCAGTGGGCACACACAGAGCCTTGGCTTAGCTGTGGCTTCTGCAAAGACCATGCAGAGTCAGGGAAGACAATTCCAGCTGAGGCTGGAGCATATACAGAGCCTCTGGAGCAGATGTGTCACCCCCAGCCTGCTGTGCTGAGCTGCTGCTCACCCAGGCTGTGTCCAAGAGTCACCTCACACACGAGACCAGGCAGCCCTAAATTCACCCACATCCCTACTCAGACAGAGCTGATTTGTGCCACCAGAGTCCATTCCTAACTCACATGGCTCTCCAGTCTGTATTTAGCAGTCTTGACTTTTAACGGGTACACTTATCACGTTTTTTTTCCATATTTAAAATAGCACAGTAAAGTTTACTTAATATTTTATATATATTAGGAAGATTAAAATTTCTGGTCTTGTTGTCATTGCTGTGATTCTGTGCAAAAAAATGGCTTTTTCAGTGGGGAATAGCAGGACTATGAGATAAAATTCAGTTTTTATCATCTTTCCTGTATCTGGTTCAATAGTGACCTGATTACTGGGCAACTCTCTGTTGCATCTATGTGAGACACTGAGATTTTGTTGTCTGTTAAAATTATGGTTTGGGTTACCATTAATAGCATTTTCCAGGGAATTTTGTTTTTTTTTTTTTAAATTACAAATTACAGTCAAGTAGTTTTTTCATACATGATGGTGAAATTCTTGTGCAGTTTATTCTGAGAAACATATTGTTATTTCTAAGTTATCTTTTTTATTCTGCTGAATGATGAAAGCCATTACAACGTTCTTTTATCTATGTTGAGTTTAATATATAGACAAAATCATGCTTAAAAACAAAAAAGTGGGAGACTGAAATAATTAGGTATATCTTTATTGGAAGTTACAGTTGTACCTGAGTATTTGCTACCTGTGCTAGCTGTGGTATTAAAATTATGACTTGTTCTGCAGTCTTGATTGAATTGAAAAAGGTCAAATCCAAACAGCTTTGTTCTCCTCCTCCTTGGCTCAGTTTGTTACCTTACACCTGCCCACTGCCTTTGGGATTTGGGTTGGATTTGTCTTTTCCTGCTGGGCTCTCAGGAGGTCCTCTGGGTGTGAGTGTGTGCTGCCACAACTGATAGTGAATGGATTTGTGTTATTATTGTAACTTTCCTGTGTGAGCTTTTTTTCCCCAGACTGCCTAGAGGGCATGAAAATAGCCATTATGTAAAATAAATACATTTCTAACAAAAATTTTGCTGAAATTCCCTATGAAAAATCACTAATACGGTAGGTAGTGAAATAGTATGCAGAGCAGTGGTCTCTAAGCAGCTATGGGATTTTCATTATGAATATCATTACACTGTTCATTTCTAAATTCAGCACTGTTGAGGGAACAAGCAGTTACTCACCACTCAAGGAATTCCATCTTGAGCTTCCATAAGTACATTTTGTGAAGTGATTGAAACACCTCAGTATTGGGAATCTTGTGTCTCGGTCACAGCAGTCTGTGTAATATATGTGTATGTAGACAGATATATAGAGTTACATTTTTAATCTATTACTATAAATATTTTATTTAGTGTGAGGGGAATTCACTATTCATAAACTAAGACCTTGCTAACTGGGATTAGACCTACTGCAGATAAATGCTTTGCAAGCTCTTTGTGTCATTCCAACAGTTCTTGATGATCTTACCTGTGTGATTTCTTGCTCTACCTATTTTTCATCTCACTTCTCTCATCTTTATAAAAGCGATTTTCAGTCTGCATCACAAGATGCTTTGTATCATGTGGCTTAGTGATGAAATGCTGGGGGAAAGCACAGCCACTGAGTTCTGCTGATTCTTGTGAGTTAACAGAATGATTACCCAAGCTATTGGATTCCTGTGATTGATCTTGTCACACTAAAGTGTTACTGGCAGTGGCTTGATTATAGCCTAATATCTGTCTGTATAAAATGTTCTACATATAGAATAGCTTTAAAATGCCAACAGAAATGCCATTATTGGTAGTAACTCTCTGCATTAATGCAGAGCATTTGAAATTGCTTTTTGTGAGTGTATCATTCCACTGAGAATTCTTACGTACTTTCCATCGTGTTCTCTTCAGGATCCAACTTTCTTATGGCCTTGAAGTTTTAGCATTATACAAATGCTGTATTTATATTTGCACCATCCCTCTGATAAGAAGAAAGATTTCCTGACATGTAGGTTCAAACCTGAGGGGGTGATTAGGGTGCCAGTCTGAAAGGTCAAGAAAAAAGTGTCAGAGACTGATGTAAAAATGTGGTTTGAATCTGAGTGTGAGATGTTTCTGAGGAAAAAAAGGTGCTTTGGCATAACTTGAGAGACATGCATGCTGTTAGGATTTTGTTGACCCATACAAGGAAGATTAAACCCTGATATGCTGTGTGCCAGCAGTCCCTCATCCAGAGGAGAAAGTTCCCTGCTGTGGTTAGCCCTCAACAGTGCCAGTTCCTTGCCTCATTCTTCACCTGGGGATGGGAGCAGGGCTCCTTTAGGGCCAGCTCCCTTCCCAGATCACTGCCCGGATTTCCTATCTGTTGATACATTTACAAACCTTGCAGAATTGCCATGCCGCTTCTCAGACAGCAGATGCTACCTGGACAGGTAACTGATGGGGTTTTGTCTGGCAACTCACAGATTTATTGTTAAATTAATTATGTGTTTCTGAAAAGCACTACTTTTTGAACAGGTTTTGGTTTTTGCGTTGTTAAGGTGCTTTTGAGAAACACTGCTCTTTGTTCTAGCCAGATGAAATCTACTCTTTATTTCTATATACCAATAGAATACACTGTGATCCACAGACTGTCCTGATACAGACAGCACTGCCTTATCTGAAAACTTGTACTGTCCTTCCCTACTGCTGCATTTGATAACTGTCTCCACTGATACTGACAAAACTCTCAGGAGAAAAAAAAAAAAAAAAACAAAATAAAGGAAAAGGAAAAACTATTCCATACTAGGTGCAAGCATATTGAATTGCCTGTGAAAGAGGAGAACTCTGGGGGAGTGATGAGCACCAAGTGCCCGTTTCTGAAAAGGTGTGTCCTCTGGAGCCGTGTGCACCATCTGTATGATTCACCTTTCTTCACTGGAAATGAAATGTCTGTATCTGACTGGATGTGCTTGAAATTAGGGCATTTTAATAGAGCCAGGTGCTTTACATTTAAAATGGATCTGCTGTGCTGCCAGGTGTGGGCTGGATTCCCTTCCTCCAGACAGGCCAATTCTGGGCAGCAGGAGTTTGAACCCACCTTCTGTCTTGCAAGACTCAGACCAGCTCTTTTTTCCTTCTCCTATGTTCTTTTGTTGTTAGCCAGCAGAAGCTTTAATCCTGCCTTTTTATCCTTATCTGCCCTGCAAGAGAACAGTTGTGGAGATGACTCTGTGCTTCTAAACTGGTTTCTCATTCAAAGGGACCTAATAGTGGACAGATGGCCAAAGCCTGGAAAATAGGAAATGACAGCAAGGAGAAAATTCCCTCTGCCAAATATCTCTGCAGCTCGTTGGGTGAAGGGAGCAGGGGGGAATATTCTATTCCTCTCTCTTAATGTGAATGAATGTGGCAGAATTTCATTTTGTTTGGGTCAGATTCTGTGCTCAGTGTAAGATTTGGAGCATTATCTTCTTTATCTCTTTCATCTCTTGGATTGCTTAGCCAGGCATTTTGATGAAAATGTGCCCTAGGTGTTCTTTGAGTTCAAGCTGCAGCCACATGAAGGAGAAGTGACAGATGGGGCCATTTGAGTGAAATCCATCTGCTATGATAAGAATCCTAAGGGCAGCCTTTGAAGGCTTGTTGGAAGCACCCGAGCAGTCCAGAATTCCAGGGGGTTAATGTCTGCACCATTTTTCTGTTAATTCATTTGAGAGTTAGAAAACTTCTGAGAGGAAATACTCTCAGATGAAACTCTTGCAACTCTGTGAGGGTGAGATATCCCTGCTATTTTGTGACTTGAACCACCCAGCAGCGTTTCCTAGGGTGGACTTTTTTCTCATTTTCCAAGAGAAGCATTTCAAAATGTACTGTTTTAAAACAGCCCAAAGCTTTACGTTTATAGAAATTTACCAAAAAAATTTGTTGAAATTTTCCTTCATGAGCAACTCTGATATCATTATGCAGGCACTTGATTTGGGTGTCATTTTGCAATATGCTCATGAGATCAACAGAGATGGTTTCCCCCCTATTTTTCTATAATTGAAAGAGAGAGAGGGAAGGTTGGGAAAAAGACTTGCATCACAACTGGGAAACCAAACCTCCACACAAGTTAAAGGTGAGGATGCACTACTGCATTATGTTAAAGTGTTTAATATGTTGTGCCTCTGCAGTGCTGAACCCCTTAGCTCAAGTGAAAAATGCAGTTGCTGCTTCTTCCATATCCCTGTCCTGGTTTTGCTTGAAGTTCAAATGGAAAGAAATCTCCAGAACTTAATAATTTGAATATTGATGTGTCATTGTGTAGGTTCAAGCACTTCTGTCTTTGTTTTGATCCCACACAATTGATACCTACCAGTAGAACAGCTTGTTTCTTAGTGTGATGATGAATGAAGTCCTGGAGTCAGATGAACTTTCTTGTTCTGGTTTGTCTGGTGTTTTGATAGTTTATATATGTGGATGAAACTGGTGGAAAAATGGGTGGCTGGGATGTGAAGATAATGCCAGATCATTGTGGCAATGACTATGAGAATTCATTTGGGACTGTGCAGATCCACAGAAGGAGTTTACCTGCACCTGCTTTATGGAAGG
The DNA here is from genome assembly GCF_028018845.1 of Melospiza georgiana. NCBI lineage: Eukaryota > Metazoa > Chordata > Aves > Passeriformes > Passerellidae > Melospiza > Melospiza georgiana. The sequence continues at coordinate 22,278,999 of NC_080439.1, read as the reverse complement.
AGAGCAACACAATTCTTGCATAAGAAATTCTTCTCAAAGTATTAAGCGAGGAAAGTAACAGAAAGTGAGCTGGTTAAAGAGCTATAATTTTGCTTGCAGTTACTCATTACTTTGTGGTAAATCTTAATTTGGATCTATAAGAAATATTTTTTTCATTTTAGTGTATTCATTTAGGAAAAGCAAGGAGTTACTTAATATGCAGTTTCCATACATTGAAACGTTCTTTGCATTCCTCTTTGTTCCTTCAAGACTTGAAGTGTGTTTCAGCATAATCAGCCTCCCAGTGAATTTTAGCATGAAAACAAATCTCACTTTAATTTCACAAACTTCAGTTTACCAAGCAGCACGAGGAAATTAAATTACCTGTTTGCAAACACAGCCTCCTTTCCTAGAAAACATTTTTACTATCACTTACGATTTTCATGTAGCTCTTTCCATTGGGAGTTTTTAACTATTGTGGCTGTGCCATTAATCGGGAGTACAGGCAGGGGAGCAATAAGTCAGGTTTTCTGCTTTTGGGACTTTGTGGTGTACTGTGGGCTCAAGGAAAGGTGGGGATGATGTCAAAGAGTGTAGTGGTGACACTGGGGGAGCTAGCAGGTTGATCTATATGTTATATATTACCTCTGTCATGTGCTTAAACAATTTCATATATATTTTGGGTTTGAATATTCAGAATTTTGAATACGTTGTTTCCCAGGTCATGACCCTTAAGCTGCTTGTGTGTTATGCCAGTGGTAGGCATGATACCTTACAGCTTTTTAGCACCTTTCAGGCACTGATGAAAACAAAGTTTTAATGAAACTGCTCACCCTTTCAAAGCCTAGCCCATTACTGTAGAAACAAATTATCCTTTAGAAGGATATAGGAGAAGGTGATAATTTTTTCATCACAGGATGCTTTATCAGAAACACTGATTTATTGACTGTGAAATTTCACAGGAATATGTGCCAGCCTTGATGAGCCTTTTGTGGAGTATTTCCTCAGGTCTCTGATGAAAGTGGTAACTTGAAAGAGAAATCCCCAAGAGAAAGCCATAGACTAGAAATTAATATATTAGCCTCATATGTGGGATCTGGAGTCTCATGTGACTTGTTCCTTTCCCAGCTGATTATTTTGGAGCTGCCTTCATGCTAACACTGTCTGCCTGGTGTCATCTGCACTGTTGTCTTGTTTTCTGGTTTTGTTTGGTGTTTTTTTTTTTTAACCAAATCTTGAAATGCTTTGGTTTTCTAGTGATATAAAATAGAAGACATTTTTCGATCTTTTCCTTAACCTGTTAACTATTTCTTTGCCATCTTTATATGGCTCTTGTATCATTTGCTGCCTGGATTGGGGCTGGTCTGACACTCGAATCCCCGCACAGCACACAATCAAACAAGGATGCTAATGAGTCTTCATGGTAAACATGAAGCATGGGAAGCAGTGCTTCAAACATGGAGGGAGTAAATCTCTCTCCCTTCAGATTAAGTGCTTCTCTGAATGACAGTTCTTTATAGATTTTTCATTGGGATGATGTACAGCATCCATTATTTTGAAGTACTGCTCTTAGATAGAGGTAATCCCACAGCACTGGATATTTGTGGCTTTGGCATGCAGGCATTAAGTCTTAGCAGTGTGAACACAGGCACAGAATTTTATGGGCTGCAGAGGTGTCTGGGGTGGCAAATTACATCTCAGCCAGGCTGAGAAAGGGCATCATAGATGATATTTTATAGAAAATTATAAGTTTACAGTAAAGGAGGGGGGGTTGGAGAGGGAGGTGTTTGCCCTCTGACTGATCAACCAAAGGCATTTTCATTAGATTTCCTGTAGGTAGGTGCATGTACAAGGTATTTATGAGGTGTGGGAGTCTGCAACTACAGACTTGGATCTCTGGCTGCTTTGAGTAAAAACATCTCTTGCACGAAGTTAGTTATGAAATTGTAACTGATCAAGTTTATTATTACCTCACACTAATGCATGGGGTGTACATGGAAATTACCAATTCTGCAATCGCTTGTGGTTCTCTATTCTGGAGCTTACTTGTAACTGTAAAGTATATCTGTATTTTCATTCTTTCTTTTTGAGGGAAGAGGGGAATCATGTCAGCAGCCTCCATCCAGCAGGGTGCTGAAATAGGACTGCAGGAAGGTGAAGATTTCTGTGTTTGTGTCAGTGCAGTGTCAGTGCTCCAGGCTGGGTGTGCAGAGGGGGCTCCTGTGGTGCAGAATGCACAGCCAGGGTGAGCTGAAACAGCTTCAGGCTGTGGCGATCTGCAGTTGGCAGACTGAACAGAAATGGGGCCTCAGGGTAGGGGAAAGGCCACAACAGGCACTCTCAAGAAATAATTCTCTGTGCTTGTATCAGGAGGAAAACTTAAAGTTTGGTGTTGTGAACAAGTGCTTCCTGCCTCTGTGTTTTGTTCCTGTACTGTCCTCATTTTGCTGTGTAACAATGCTGGACTGGTTTTGAAATTTTTTCTGCCCAGCTTTGTTCAGTATTCATTTTTCTTGAAGTATCTAGTGTGTTTCACAAATTCCATGCATAAAATTGTACTGTGTGTTTTCAAAGTCCTGTGGGTAAAAAATAACGCTTTTTTCCTCAAGTATTCAATTTATTTTTTTAAATGAAGAATTATTTTGGTCCTGAAGACATTTAAATTATCCTATTACAGTGTGACCTCACAGCATGTTGCAGTGATGGTTCCCTGCAGGGGTAAGCAAGCAGTAAGTGCCATATGTACCCAATTCTGTCCCTGTGGAAAATACGTGTGAATTTGGGGTAGATTTAGTCAAAGTTAACACCCCTCTGCTTGAGGAAAAATAGCAAAGTGTGACTGTGACTAACTGAATAATTGAATGGATAATTGAATTCATTTCTAAAGGTGACTGCTGTGAGAGGGGTAGCTATGAGAGTTAGTGAAGAGAAAATAACTTCCTTCTTAAAATTAAGTGTTTTCTGTAGACCTACTTAGATAATAGTGCATGGAAATGGATTTTAATGTGGCTGTGGCCATTTTTTTGTATTGGTACATCATTAAAATCATGTCTAGTATGTTGAGATCAGAGCAGTTACTCTAATGCTAACAGGTGGAGAGGACTGAAGTAACCAATGCATAGATCATATTGTGAGTTTTTATTTCTGGCTACTTTTTTTGTTTGTTTTTATATGCTACTTGGCCAGCTGCAGGTGTGTGGTGTGACTGCCCATAACTTAGCAGTTAAAGAAGAATTAGTGAATTAATTTGATTTTCACAGCATCCTGCCTGCAGCTTTAATCTGAGCCCAGTGCCTCTGGATTTGTATGCACCTCTTTTCTCCATATGAGAGGTGATCCCAGTGTACTCTGTGCAGAGTTTTGGATAGAAACAAAGCAAGACACAATCCAGCAGCCACTCTGAAGGACTCAGTACAAATGTTATCTCTGCATCTACTCCTGATGCGAGAAGAGCTGCTTCTGACAGGCTTCTCTTCTGCATTTGGCACTTTGACACTTGACATGGCAGATAATCTATGTGGATACTGATCCAGCAGATTTCTGTCTCAATATGTTGAAAATACACAGGTTTATACCCCTAAGTCAATTAACTCATCTTGAAAAGTTCAGACTGGAGCTTGCACTGCTGAGTTCTGCCCTCTTTGGCCAGCACTTTTAAAACCTGCTTCTCTTTTATTAACTGTGTCTAATCCATATTGGATGAAATCTAGGTAAGGTCTGATATTCTCTTTACTTTAACTATTGCTGTTTTGTCACTTCAGTTGGGAGTGTGTACTGTGATGGTGTTCACAGGGGTTTTTGGATGAGGGAAGAGATGAGGATCTGACTCCATGTTTCAGAAGGCTTGATTTATTATTTTATGATATATATTATATTAAAAGTATACTGAAATAATAGAAGAAAGGATTTCATCAGAAGGCTGGCTAAGAATAGAAAAAGAAGGAATGATAACAAAGGCTTGTGTCTCAGACAGAGTCCAAGCCATTTGAGTGTGATTGGCCATTAATTAGAAACACCCACATGAGACCAATCCCAGATGCACCTGTTGCATTCCACAGCAGCAGATAACCATTGTTTACATTTTGTTCCTGATGCCTCCCAGCTTCTCAGGAGGAGAAATCCTAAGGAAAGGATTTTTCATAAAGAATGTCTGCGACAGTGTACCAGAGATGGAACCTGTGCTATTGTCTTACTACTCCATGTGGCATGGATCTAATTTCCAAAGTATTAGTTTTAAGATAAAAAGCATCCCTAAATAATTAAAATGTTGTTGCTTTTAATAATTTGAAATGATTAGGACTGTTACATTTGTTACATTAGTTTCTGTATATAGTAGATATTTTCCTTTGGCTGAACTGTTTCCTCTGTTACAAAAGGGAAGTTAGATCTTTTTGTCAGGTCAACTTCTACCTCAGTTCCATTTCCTGAAAAAAGATGTAGCTTTGAGGCTGATAATACCTCACATTGACAGACTGCTATCCTTGCCCCTTAATGTCAATCACAAAGTTCCTGCAAGTGCCAGTTACTGCTTTTATTTGTCATTCACCCATTTTAAAAATGCTAATATAATGAGACTAAAAGAGATAATAGTATTTATACACTTGTGGATTGCATAATGCTGTTAGTTTTGAAAGCAGACTCTTACTGCCAGTACTTTCATGTGGCTGTGAAAAAGTTTAATTCCACCACCTGAAAATCAGGTGGAAAGAGAGGACTTGCACTATCAGCCAGAAATTATTACACCTGAGTCCTCAGTGTGTGGTGCTACCTAGAAATATTTCCTTCTTCGGGGGAATGTGTCTGGACTGCTCTAGGAGCAAATGTCTGCTGTGGGTCTGGCTCCTCTGTGTTCCCCTGCCACAGAGGGAGTGGAACCACCCCATCTGCAGTAGGAGATGGCCTGGGAAGCCAAAAGGCAGGTGTTTGTCCATAGCACAATGGGAGCAGGCAGATTCTTCATCTGCTGGCACAGCAGTGGTCACAGAAGGGCCCCTGCTCCTCTCTGGGTTTTGTCTGTCACACTTGTCTAGAGATGAGATTTCATCCCTCTGCTCATTTGCATCTCCCTGTTGTTTCATTCCATGCTAATTGCTATTCTGTATTTCACTTCTGTGACCTGTCTGTGCCTTATCTGTCACTTTTGGAGCTTGCAGTTGCTACACATTATTAAGGCAAATTATATCATAAATGACATCTTAATAGATATTTTCCTCATAGTGACACAACTCTACTCTTTCATATTGGTAAAAAAACCATGTGAGTGGACAAGTCTCTATGCTTTTAATCTTTTGTTATATAAAAGGATGCTAAAATTGAAATGAAAAAAAAAAAGAAGTAACTGAAAATATTGATGTAAAAAGGAAGAAAGAAAAAAGTAAACACACTGTGATCAATACCAGAAACAGACAAGGATAAGTGAATCCAAACACTGACAGATGTACAGGGATAAAGTTAACTGTTTTTACCATCTAGAAAACAAAAAAACCCCTAAATCTAAAACCTCTAATACAAAAAAAAACAAAAAAAAAAAAACAAAAAAAAAAAAACAACAAACCACCACCCACAAAAAAAAAAAAAAAAAAAAAAAAAAAAAAAAACAAAAAACAAAACAAAAAAAAAAAAACCAGAAAGCACCCCAACTTGTGAATACTTGGGATGTTCCTTGGAGCTGAACCCTGTCCTGGCCATGTGCCGTCACCCATAATCTCTGTGTAAAAAGAACTTTCATTTTAACCTTGTTTGGTTCAGAAAGAAAAGCAGTTATACATGTTCATGCTGAGGCTGTCATGGGAGGAGTTTGAAACCACTGCATTTGAAACTGATGATTAGAACCTTTGTTTTTCATAATGATCTTTCAATTGCAATCAGCACAAGATGACCACAGAATAAACCCAAAAGTAGGATCAGGAGCTGGAAGAATACACACTGAAAAGTTAATTTATTTACACACTTCGGGTCTTACTGGGATTAATTCACAAAAGATTCTTCAATCCTATCTCCTAGATGTGTGCAAACATGACCAAGGCAGGTTATTGGCCTAAAACTGGAATAATCTCATTGATGTCTGTGATACTATTTCAGATTGCTCTGTTACAGTTATGATGTGGAATTTTGTGATGCTGTTTGTTGCACGGAAGCTTTCTGTATGTGCACAATTCACCAGGTATTTCTCACATCCTCCAAAAGAAATCAATTTCCCAGCAAGGGAAGGTGTGGGAGGCTGGCACTGTTGTACATTTTTTTGGGTGTCTTTGTCTGGGGGTGATGCTGGTATGAGATAGTGGCTACACAAACCCAGGATCCAGTGAAGCTGTTGGAGTAGAGCTGATTTACATTGATTTCAGTGTCCATCAAATTATGACTTGTGTAGGTTGTTGTCCTTCTGATAAAAAAGCTTGAGTAATGAACCTGGCCACAGCATTTATCTATAGAATATGACTGATTAAAAAAAAAAACTACACAAATGAAACAACTGATATGAGTATTTTTAAAGACAAATACGTCCTCCCCTTCCTAAAATTCAATGGTTATAATATATTTGACGTGACATTCATTTTCTGTCTCTAAAGTGGTTTTTTGGACAGAGTCCATCATTCAGTGGCAAAGACTAGAAGCTGCCAGGGCAGAGATGAGTTGCCTTTTCCCTCAGCCCTTTGTTCTCAGATTTTTGCAGGTAACTGGCAGATCTGTCCCCCCAGAAAGACAGGACCTCTGCACATACAAATGCCGGCATTGCATTGTACTGCCACAAAAGCAGAAAATTTTCCTCTGGCAATGCTTTTCCTGCAAAGCCTGGACACTGCTCAAGTTGCTTCTGCTAAGCTTTCTGAGTAGGCTCGAGCCTAAAAGCTGTGCTTAACAAAAATCACTACAGCTTTGATCCATGGAGAAGGAAAGGAAGAAGTCTCAACCAGCTCCCTCCTGCTTCACCCCAGTGCTAGACTGCGGAATGTTGGTGGGCTCTGGGCTGCAGTGATGGGTTGTGGTCCAGGGCAGGAAATGAGTAAAGCAGCTGAGACTTTGTGGGGAGGTCTTGTCATGAGTGATGCACTGAGCTGAAGGTCTGGACTGGGTCAGGAGCTCATTCCCAGTGGGATGCCAAGGTCCAGCCTCAGGGGAGCAGAGTTACTTGTCAAAAACATGGGGCAGAAGGTAATGCAGAGGGCTGTCAGCCATGCAGTTCTACTCTACCCCTGAAGTATGGCAAACTATGGAGCTCATAGTGATTATATACTTGTTACCTTTAATTCAGCTGCTTAAATTCTTGTTTAACTTGTTATACCAGGGTGAATGTGACTTGTGTGATAATTGTAACATTTTCTTTTTTATTCAGTTTTAATTTTAGCAAGGAACTGTAGGGGGCTAGAACATGAAGGTAGTATAGAAAGTAATCTTACCCCCTAAAGAGTTGTGGCTGGGTTAATTATTAAGGATTAGGAGCTGGCCTGATGTTAACAGGTCAGAGCTGTAACCAATAAGAAGAGTGTTATAAAAGAGTGGATTGGTTGGTTGAGGGAACTGGAGTCAGTTGGCTGCTGTGAGGACAAGGAAGAGTCAGTGCCCAGAGGAGCTGCCTCAAGAAACATCAAGGAGGTACAAAAAACTCTAGTGATATGGAACCTTTGCAATGTAATGATAATAAAACTGTTGTAATATAATGACAACAAGGAACAGTGAAAGGAAAACTTGCTGCTGCTGTGAGGTAGGAGAGAGCAGATAAAATATTCGGTTAGCATGACACGTTTTTGTGATATTGCTTAACTAATAATGGCCATACCAAGCAAATTCAGTGACTTTTTTTCCCGTGTTGCCCCTCACAGTGATACAAGCATGTTTTTACACTTTGTTATGCAAATGTGCAGTGTAGCATCAATGGTAAGTCTGATGAAAATATGTGCAGCATTTGTTAGGGCAGCTTGCTTGTCATAATTTCCCTCTGTCATCTGCATCTCATTAAAATGTATGAGCACGTTAAACACATTGGGATAACAGTGGGTGTGTGTGTGTCTGGGAGGGGCAGTGGCTCCCAGTCCATGTCCTGCACAGCTCCATGTGTGTGTGGCAGTGGCTCCCAGGCCATGTCCTGCACGGCTCCATGTGTGTGGCAGTGGCTCCCAGACCATGTCCTGCACAACTCCCTGTGTGTATGGCAGTGGCTCCCAGGCCATGTCCTGCACTGTTCCCTGTGTGTGTGAGTGGCTCCCAGGCCATGTCCTGCACAGCTCCATGTGTGTGTGGCAGTGGCTCCCAAGCCATGTCCTGCACGGCTCCATGTGTGTGTGGCAGTGTCTCCCAGGCCATGTTCTGCACAATTCTATGTGTGATGTGTGTGTGGCAGTGGCTCCCAGACCATGTCCTGCACAGCTCCATGTGTGTGGCAGTGGCTGCCAGGCCATGTCCTGCACGGCTCCATGTGTGTGTGACAGTGGCTCCCAGGCCATGTCCTGCACAGCTCCATGTGTGTGGCAGTGGCTCCCATGCCATGTCCTGCACTGCTCCATGTGTGTGACAGTGGCTGCCAGGCCATGTCCTGCACAGCTCCATGTGTGTGGCAGTGGCTGCCAGGCCATGTCCTGCTCTGTTCCCTGTGTGTATGACAGTGGCTCCCAGGCCATGTCCTGCACAGCTCCATGTGTGTGTGGCAGTGGCTCCCAGGCCATGTCCTGCGCAGTTCCCTGTGTGTGGCAGGGGCTCCCAGGCCATGTTCTGCACAGCTCCATGTGTGTGGCAGTGGCTCCCAGGCCATGTTCTGCACAATTCTATGTGTGATGTGTGTGTGGCAGTGGCTCCCAGACCATGTCCTGCACAGTTCCCTGTGTGTGACAGTGGCTCCCAGGCCATGTTCTGCACAGCTCCATGTGTGTGTGTGACAGTGGCTCCCAGGCCATGTCCTGCACTGCTCCATGTGTGTGGCAGTGGCTCTCAGGCCATGTTCTGCACAGTTCCCTGTGTGTGGCAGTGGCTCCCCGGCCATGTCCTGCTCAATTCCCTGTGTGTGGCAGTGGCTCCCAGGCCATGTCCTGCACAGTTCCCTGTGTGTGGCAGTGGCTCCCAGGCCATGTTCTGCACAGTTCCCTGTGTGTGACAGTGGCTCCCAGGCCATGTCCTGCACAGCTCCATGTGTGTGGCAGTGGCTCCCAGGCCATGTCCTGTACAGTTCCCTGTGTGTGACAGTAGCTCCCAGGCCATGTCCTGCACAGTTCCCTGAGTGTGTGACAGTGGCTCCCAGGCCATGTCCTGCACTGTTCCTTGTGTGTGGCAGTGGCTCCCAGGCCATGTTCTGCACAGTTCCCTGTGTGTGGCAGTGGCTCCCAGGCCATGTCCTGCACAGCTCCATGTGTGTGGCAGTGGCTCCCAAGCCATGTTCTGCAGAACCTTTCAGCTCCCCCACATGTGGGCCCTGCTGTTTCTCCTGTGCTGTCTGAGCTCATATCAGGCCCCAGCTGCTGGTACTGGGGGAGCTTCAGGGGTATCCTTGATGTAAAGGCACTCCAAGTCCTGCTTTGAAAGGGAAGGTGCTTTTGAAGCGTTGCCAAGCCCTGCTCAATTCTGTGTCCCTTTTCCCCCTTTGTCTGTGGGGACTGGCCATATATGAGAGCAGTCAAACACAATTGGCCCCTCTGCCTGTTCCTGCTGAACCAGGGCAGGCCTCTGACCCTTGCCAGGCAGGTGACTTTTATTACTTATTACTGACACAAATAACAGAAAATACTTTTTTCCCCCCCCAAAGGCAAGTTAGTCTGGATTTTTTGACAGTTTTCTTTTTACACCCCTGCCTCTTTAATCTCTGCCATAGCAGTAAAGGTTGATAAGCAGTGTTGAAGATGTGCTGATGTAAACTCAGCCAATTGCCAAATCGCTGCATCAGCCTTGTTAAATTCATGTTTACATGATTATGGGGTGTCATTTCTGCATTTATGTTGCTGCAGGCACTTTCCTGTTCTCCCAAGTGTGATGCAAACATTGAAGGAGTTCTGCTGTTTCTTGTTGCATTTTAATATACAACAATTTTAGTGTTTTTGAGTGTGATCTTGAATGAATGAAGTTTCAAAGTCACAAAAAACCTGGAGCTGTGTGGGATTATTTTGGGTTTTATCCAGGACAGGCTCGGGGCTGTTACAAGTGTGCTTTTAGATCAGATAAAACTTGTGAATGTTGTACAGTTCAGATGAGGACATGACTGGTCCAGACCTTTTAGCTATTACACAGGAGGTCATAAATGCAAGGTGAGGTCTTTAGAACTTCCATTTATTTGGAAAATGCACATAAATAAATAAAGCCTATAACTGTGATTTAATTCATTCCTTCTATCATTCTTTCATGCATTGGTCTCTCCAAATCAGGCAATAAGCAACTGTCAGTGTTGACTCCTGAAAATTACTTAGTTTTTGCCTTGCCACTTACAATATCATGTAATTTCTGTGTTTAAATAACTTCAGGCAGTTTTTTCTGCATCCTGGAGGACTTGTCTAGTGGAGATCTTTGATTTGGCAGGAAAGGAAAGTGGTCTGGTGTGCCCCCACTGTTTGGGTTCTGCCACAGCTGCCTGGGCTGCACAGGCCGATGGAGAAGGTTCTCACCAGGCTGGGGACTGCACAGATTGTCCCATCTTGGTCCCTTTTGGTGTCACCCAGAGTAGATGCTTGGTCACTGATGAGGTGCAGCTGGGGTCATCAAAGCTTGACTTGTATTGAGGTGTGTCTGGTTTGGTGTTTTATGTGTGCCTGCTCTCCAGATGTACTCATTCCTTCCATGTATTTTCTATTTAACATGCCATATTTCTTATATCATAACCTCCAGTTTTGGAGGCAGAACCTCTTCTTGGGCATGTCAAAAGGAAGAGCAGAACAATTTTCTATTAGCAACTCAAATTTTGTGAGGGCCAAACGTCCTTTGAAAATACTATTGAATATATCCAGTTCAATCAATGGATGAAGAGATTCTGATTATCAGCAATTATTTCTGGTGAAAGGAGCCTCAAAAGCAGAGTATCCAGAGAGCTCTTACTTAAAATTGGAACATAGAAATTGGCTGGAGTAGTTGCTTTAGGAAGCACAGAAAACAAGTTCTCCTTCATGTTACACACACTTTCAAGTAATCACTGGCTATCACCAGGGTGACTTTTTGCAATACAAAAAACAATTATTTTTTTGGTCAGATCTGAAATACTAGGAAAAATTGAGGTCCAAGTTTATTTCTTGAAAATATGTCCAGGAGCTTTAACCTTTCCTTCAGATTTCATAGGAATGATTTATATAGTTGTATATTTTTATGCCCAAACCTAGTTTTTTAACCAGGTTGTAAAAAATATCAGAAATGTGACTTTAGTCAGCTATTTCTTTGACAGCAGCCCCAAAAATTAAAGTAGCAAGCTAGCAGAGCCTTTTTTAATTTTAGTGAGGTTTTTTAAAATGGAAACTTGGTTGCAATCTCCTTTCAAAATTCTGTTGCTTGTTCAAATGCAGATATTATGTGCATAATGAGGGGTAAAACTGACAGGACATGTCTGTCACTGGAGTAATGAATATTAAATGATCAGTTTGAAATGAATGAACTGTAAAATATATAATTATCATTCAGTGTTCCATGCCTTTCACAATAAAAAGCATGAAATGAAATTTGCAGTAAAATGTGTTCCATCTGCAGTAGTGTAGGACAAAAGCCACAGGCCAAAATCACTCATATTGGCAATTCATAGAGGTGGTTGGTAATTAGGGACCAAGTGATGAGGGGAAAAAGTGTTTGATATTTAGTCACAAGACTTAACCAATTAACTAAAAAAAACCAAATGGGTGGAAGATGCAATTTCATTTTTCTTCCATCAGTCAGTCTTTTGTTTGACAGATGAGTTTTTCTGCACTCGCCAGAGCCCTGGGAACTCTTTTTACAGGAGACAGCAGTAATTAGGAAAAGATCTGTGTAATTATCAGGGAATACTAATAAGCAAGGAATGGAAGTTTAGCTGTTTATGAAATTGGATGGATAGAAATTAATTAATTTGTATACCTAAAGAAGGTATATTATGTGCAAGTACTATTATCTAGCTCTTGTGAGCAATTAATTATTCCAGTATTATATAGTACCTGTTTTGGAGGGAAATGTACTGGTTGCATATGTACTGGTTCCAGTGTTTCTCAAAACAGATGTTTTTTCCAAATGCGTATTTTCATTTTTGGAGAAGAAACACAGCTAAGTTGTCACCTCCTGTGAAAAATGCATGTATTTTATGATTGGCTTTTTGCAAATATTAAAATGAATATAATATGTGTTAGAAAGTGATGCTGTATTAATTCTCTTAAGTACTGCATTAAATATAGTTTTAGGTTATAAAAAGTGTTAAAATAGAAACTATGCTATGTAGGATACGTTTTTAAAGAAAGGACTCTCAGTGAGATAGCAGCCACAGGATTCAGGATTCAGGACACCTGAATCTTTCGGAGAAAAAGAATTTATTGCCCTATTATCAGAAGAAACAAACTTCCCGCCTTGAAGGCGCTGTTGGGATTCAGAGGAAGAAGTTGATGATGACCAGACAGAATCCTGTGTTTGGATGGAATTTATGCATTATGTATGAAGTGTATGAATATGCAATAGGCTGTTGTTTTTAATGGTTAATCCTTTAATATAAGTCCTTTTTTGGGCTCTTGCTGCCCAGAAAAAGGTACCTGAACATCCATATTGTCCTAATTGAAATTGTTCAAATTATTATTGCTCTAATTATATTACTATTTTTATAACCATTTTATTACTATTAAACTTTTAAAATTTTAAAAACAAGTGATTGGTGTTTTTCACACAGGGGACCTGGGCAAGGCTGACCAATCTTCCTACCTATACAAAACCACACAGTAAAACCTCCTCCTCATTCAGGAGGTCTCCAGGTTTACCTTCCTTTACTTGGACATCTTCTTCCTCACCTGTTTATACCATCAGGCCAACCTGAGAGGGACAGTTGTACAGGGAGGTTCCTTGGAGTCAAGATTCAAGAGAGCTGGAAAGTTTTTGTGGAATTTGATAGTTTGTTCTCATTCCTAAAGAGGCTACAGCACAGTAAAACATCTTGGTGCTGTCACTGGATCCATATGGAGACAAGAATGTGTGAATTGTTGGTGCAAGGATGTGGTCCAGCTCTGACTGGAGCTCTGGGAACTCTGACTCCTAATGCAGGCAAGTTGTGCCACACTTTCACCCCAAGCTCCACCTGTACTCAGCATTTGTTATTTAAATGCATAAATGTGGGTAGGAGGAAAGAGTACTTGCTAATGTAAGAACTGCATTTTAAAACTTAGCTGTTGGCAGTATAATTTCTATGTAAATAGACTGATATGTTTCAAAACAGTCAGGAATTAGGAGACACTTGAGGATGTTAATGAAAGAAAGAAAAATTAGAGCCTATTTCCAGGTTGAAATGCAAAAAAAAGATGTGAGGGAGTTTTGAGGGAAGAGTAAACCATTCAAATAGGATCAGTGATAATTTTAGGTTTAAGTCTATAGAAAATGTACTGAGAGAAAAGACTGCCTTGGAGAAAATAAAGACTGCATTGATAATGAGGAGGTGCATAAAAATAAATTAAATTAAGCATTTTGTTATAAAGTCAGAGCTATTTATAATCAGAAACAGCATCAAAGCTTAAAAACATATTTCTTTCAGGCAGTTCCTACTCAGCTGTTAAAAGAAAACAAATGCAGTGGAAAAAAATTAAACTGTAGGTAGAATATGTCTGAAGAATGCAGAGTAGTTGTGAAAAGCAGGGTGTCAATGTGTTCACTGTATGGATTCCATAGCTCATGGAATTCAGGCATTCTGTGCCTTGGAGAGCTGAAACACAGAGGTCTTGACTCTTACAATGTCTGGAACAGCCACATTCCCATTGATTTTGGGGGGTAGACAGATCATTATGTGTTTTGAAGTGTATAGAAGCTTCAGTCAGGACTACAAACTAATAAGAGCTGTTGTATGAAAGTGCAAAGAAGTTGGGCTCTGTCCCAAAAACCAAGAACAGCAGTTCTTCAGAGTCTGTCAGAAATGACCACCATGGATAGAGCTGCACAGAATGGAACCAAGGCAGGAGACACTCCAGTGTTCCCTTTGTTGTGCCTGTGTGTCATTTCCTGCATTCCTGCTTTCTGCTGGGACTGAGAAGGGCAACGCAGGCGTCTGAGGATGAGGGAAGAGAGGAGGACCTGACTCCATCTTTCAGAAGGCTTGATTTATTATTTTATTATATATATTAAAACTGTACTAAAAGAATAGAAGAAAGGATTTCATCAGAAGGCTGGCTAAGAACAGAAAAAGAAGGAATAATAACAAAGGCTTGTGGCTCGACTCTCTGTCTGAGCCAGCTGACTGTGATTGTCCATTAATTAGAAACAACCACATGAGACCAATCCCAGATGCACCTGTTGCATTCCACAGCAGCAAATAACCATTGTTTACATTTTGTTCCTGAGGCCTTTCAGCTTTTCAGGAGGAAAAATCCAAAAGAAAAGATTTTTCATAAAAGATGTGTGTGACACAACACCATCAGCTGACACCTGCCTGGTGCACTGATGGTAGGAAAACTTATGCAATCCTTGTTTTATTAATGTGTGGGACCGTGTGACAAATGCCACTTAAAGGTACATTCTGAGAGGCGTGGAGTGAGGATGGAAAGTCAGTTAATAGATTTATTTTGAGTTACATTTTGACTTACGACATCTGAAGACAAAATAAATCCTTGCAAATGGACTTCCTGTGGTGCCCTTCTGCCTGCATTACTGGTTTGACACTTTGTGGTTTATCTGTGGGCTTGGTCCATGGCTGTTGGACAGGCTGTGATGAGCCTGTGCCTGGCATGGAACAGAGCTGTGCCACCCTACCTGAGAACAGTGGATGTGACACCTGCAGTCCCCCTGTGTGCTGCCCTTAATGCACAAATGGTGCAAGACTATCAGAGCATACGCACTCAAAAGGGTTCTCATGCCCCCAGCTCTGGATTTCTGTGCATTTTCACATCTCTGTCTTGACCTTTCAGCTTCATGAGCCTTTGCCTACACACAAATGTGCCTAGAATTTATCAGTCTCTCTCAGTTTCTTGCACTCTTCCTATTATCCGCTCTTAAAGAATTGGAGTTTCTTGGTTTTCATCAGGGAATAAAGTATCTCTTCTGTAGTGCAGTCACAATTTCAAAACCAACATAGTTCATTTAGAAGGAGGGGTGGCCATATGAAAAAAAAAAAGATGAGTAGCTTCTTTCAAGATCTGCTGGATGAAGTAGAGGACAGGTAATTTGCAGCAACACATGATCAGCTTCTCTCCGCTGCAATATCCTTCAGCCCCTGCTGCATGGCAATCTGTAATTTTAAACAAATAATGAAAACATAACCATCAATACTTCTATTAAAAAAAAAAAAGAAACCACCGACTCCTTTAAAATCCATGGCATTAGGATGTATCTGTCACAATTCCCAAGATTTCCAAATGTGTAGGCTCATATGTAGGAGCATAGGATTTCAGTGAGATTAAATTTGTACACTGAGATAGCACTCAAATCTGTGCTTTTTTCATTTATTTTAGCCTCATAATAGGGGTTTTAACTTGGAATTTTTCAAAATACTGTTCTCAGCTACAGAGTATTGCTGAAACTCTTGAGACATAATTGCATAAAGCCTAAGGTACCTTACTATCCTTTCTTAAAGCTTCAACTCAAGGTACTATTTACAAAGGAAAATGTGCTAATCTGAATTATAAGGTGTTGAAAAACCTTTGAAAATCTGCTCAGCCAGTGTTAAAATGTCTTGAGTTTGTTAGCATCTGCAATGTTCACTGTAGAGATATCATAACTCTAGGAGTTATTCATAGGAGAAATAGCAGCAATTGGAAGGCCCTAGTTTTGGTATTTCAGGCAGTAAGGGAGGTATTGCAGATGCAAATGTTCTTTTCTTCAGTTAAACAGGGCATCCTGCAGCTCCTCACTGAGGTCTGTCTTTGGTGCTTTTCGGGGATTGCTCTTGCTTTTCTGCACAACCACTGCATTTGATTTCTTTTGCTTCCTATGAAAACACACTGTCATGATAAAAATGTTCACTGGGGATCTGTGTGTTCCTCAGAGTTATGTGAAATACTGGAATATTTGCAATGCATTGATGTCCAGTCAGTGAAGCAGTGCTGGAAGCCCTGGTCAGCTCTGACAGAACCTTTCAGAGCTCACTCCATTCTTGTTTGTTTAAGGAATAAGGACAAGAGTCAGGTTGAGTTAAAATGCCTGCTGTTAATGCTCATAATGGAAAAATAAATCCATTTTCTGAACAACTTTCACCCCACATGAAAGACATAATGTGTGTAAGACTGGGGCAGCTTCATACAGTGAGCGTGGAGTTATTAAATAGCAAAGGAAGCGAAATTAAATGATAGAAGGATTAAATATTGTGCATCTCAAGCTTTTATGTCTTTTTAAATGAGAATGAAGCTGTTCATGAGGAATCCATGTTGAATTGAAGATCAGCATTGATAAGCAAGATAAGTGAAATGCTTTTTGAGCGCAAGTAAATACATAGGAAAACACCTTCTTTGTGACTTTTTTGTGCCCTTGAAACATCAATGAAAACATTTTTAGATCATTGGTTACTTTCCCCAAGATTTTTCAGTGTGTAATTTTCATGTCTGAGGATGCAATCAATAAGTGTTGTTAATGTTCCTGTGGATAGCTGTGGGACAGACTAATCCCCTAATTCCAATTTTGTTCCTTAGATATGGGACAGGAACATCTTCCTGCTCTTAGTGCTGAGGCATGGAGACTGGGAGCTCAGAATTCAGGTTTGAGTTCTCTGAAGTCTGTTATGGCAACTATCAGTAGATAAATTTATAAGGGCATGTTGATGTAGGAGTCGAAATGTCTTTTGTGTTAATTAAAATAACTTTGAAGCTTAAAGGCACTTCAAGGCCCAGAGACCACAACTGTGTGATCCATTCCCTAAAAGAGGGCGATGAGACAGGGTGTAAAGACTAATTCCTGTATGGATATGAAAATTCAATATGTGCTCTTCAGAAATAAGGATCAGAAGTAAAACATGCTGCTGAAAGTTTTACATCTCAGCATTGTCAGTGGAGTTCTACAAAATTTGTGGCTAGATTGTTTTTTCCTGAACAGCACAGGTTTGGGTTGAGCAAACTATTCACAATGTTCCTGTTAAATGTGTAATATTCATTTCCTCAGTGTTAAGTTTCTCTCCCCCACCCACAAAAAACCCCAAAGAAACAGATTTACAAGAGAATTAATCATATTTATGGCTGCATAAGCATCTCAACATGTCAGAATAAGTACAGAGTATGTTATCTTACTTTAGAAATAGCCAACAGCAGTGAAATTACTGATGTTATCAAGTGTATTAGGCAAGGCACTTGGTGCTTTTGGTCAAATTAGTTTGTAATAAGAATTAGCTACTAACAAAGAGTCTTCCTTTTCAAATGTTGCCCCTTTTTTAATATAAGAACAAATTTTGTTGATGAGAACTGTCATTGTTGATGGGCCTTCTCTTGGAGGCCAGAAAATGTGTTTATGGCAGGAAATTTGGTGCACAATAGGTTTTGTTGTGCACCAAAATCAAAGCAGCGCCAAGGTATCCACAGGAGCTCCACTGAGTAATTTAATGTTGCTGAGATGCACTGCCCATAATGTGTTGCTCAGTTAAAATGTTCTCCAAAGAGTTCACATCTCATAATCACACATCATAAATCATATAAATTCTGCTTTAACTGATCTTAATGTCAAAACTCTTGTTGCCTTAATTGGGGCAGGATTTTCATGTTATTATTTTATGTAAAAGCACATAAAGCATTATAGTTTAAATTTGTCTATCTAAAAATAAAGCCAGAACATAACTACTGGAATTTCAGTAATTCATGCAATGGCATCATAGGGAGAACGAAGTGTGTGGGACAGAATAAATTTCTTCTCTATAATTTGTCTTTGGCAAAGCATTTAAAATGTGTTTTATATCAGAACCTTTCTGAAAAGTTTTCAGGGTTTTTGTAGGTGGGGAAACACAGTTCCTCCTGATAAAGCTACTCAATTTTTTTCCTAATGCTAAGACAGATTTAATCCTGTAAAATGCAAACATTTATTTACTTCTCCTACTTCACAGCCATTTTCAGTTTCCACTTTTTCCTTAGTTTCTTTTTCCTCAAAAAGCATGCAAAAATCCATGTTCTTGTTTTCTCTGCCTTCCAGAGGAAGTCTTAAATTCTTTCCCAAGCTCCAATCCTCAGTGACCTAAGTCCCCAAATCTGCCTATCTTCTGAACATTTTTGTTCTTAGCTGCTACTTTATGAGATCTGGGATTTTTCTGCTGTCTTTGGTTTCTATTCCTGGCTCATTCTGGAAATCCAGGTTTCTATCTCAAGACATACCTTGGGGGAATTAAGGTCTCCTGTGTTATAAAGCTACACGTACACAATACAGTCCATGGATGACCCTTGTGAGGAGGACTTGCTTAGTAAAACACAATCTCTGAAATACTTCAGTGTAGTGACATCCAGCCACCAGAAACTGGAGCTACTGGAGACTCCAGTGAATTTCTCTTCAAGGATATGAAATTTCAAAACTTCTTGCTTGTTTATCAAAGAATGACCACAGCACGAGCCGCACTTGTGAGTCTGAATCATCTTCTGACCTCACCCTCTTTCAAGTTTCTCCTTCTTGGTCCAGAGCCCAGGGCTGTTAAAGCTCTACAGAGAACAACTCACAGAAACTCAACAATGGACAAATTGTGGTTTTGGTTGCCATTTCCTTCGGAACAGCTGAAAGGCCAGGCGGAGCTGTGTCCACTGCTGACCCCACAGGTGTCACTGTGGTGTTTCCCCAGGGAGGAGTGACCACCAGGTCAGTGCTGCCCATGCCCAGGGGCTCCTCCAGCCAGGGGCACTGTGCCTTGCAGCTGTTCCTGTGGCAGCTGCATCCCTGGGGAATGGGATCTCCTGCAGGGCTGGAGCAGCGTGCCTTGCTGTTCTAGGGGAGGGCTTGCAGCAGGTTCAGTCTGACATTCTGCAGCAGTTAATGGGATTTCCTGCGTGCCTCAAAGGCTTCCTGTGTTAGTGTTGAGAAACACAGAATCGCAAGAATGATGATATGCAGGTGCTTTTATTGGAGATCTCTGGGTGTCAGGGGTACAAACCCAAATCTGACTTCGACATGGGTTTGGGATGAACATGTTTTTATGTTCTATCGTTATATAACTTTCATGTTAATAATTAAATTTATATTGTTCTATTGTATACATAGATTTCAGCCAAGCATAGGCTCCTCATGGGCCCCCTCAAACTTCTAACATAGTTTCTCATGATTCTTCTTACGATTAACAATAATTATATTTAATTACAAAACAATCATCACATCTAACAATTATATCATTTATCATATACTGCTTACGCAGGTGCAATTTCACATGATCTGGCAAACACGAAGCCTAACATTTTCAGAGTCTATTTTTAACATTTTTGCAGGGCCCCACTAAGTCCAGCTTCTTTCTAATTCCCCAAATTTTATGATTTTAAAACCTTTTACTATCACCTGGGCATCCTCAGTTTGGGTGGTTCTGAGACGAAGGCCTTTGACACCTACACAGGATTGCAGCAGGCTGAGCTGAAGATCATTAAGTCAGCAGATGAAAAGACTTAGAGCTGAAAGAGGTGGTAAGAAAGCCTAAACTTTCTGCCAGTTTTTCTGGAATTGACAACCTCTTTAAGCTATAGATGGGAGAACATATTATCAACACAATTAAATGGAAAATAAATCCATCGTGCTATTTAGAGGAGAAAAAGAAAGAAAACATTTGCTTTCACAAAGCAATTCTTAACCATTACAATTTGCTACCTCAGGTTTTAGCTGCCTGAAGTTTAGAAAGCATCAGTTAAATCAGCTGACAATATTGAATCTACCCTGGTGTCAGGAGTTAAACCTTCTAATAGTCACTTCTTTTCTTTTATAATTCTTTTCTAATGTGTTACTTTTGAATCAGTGACATTTCCTAACTGATTTGAGTCAGGAACCATCTGAATTTTGCAAATACCATTGTAATGTGTCCCTCGTACACGTGCTGCCTCCCACTCACTCCTCCTCTCCCCACGCCCCAACAAGTGTCTGTCTCAGCTTAGAGAAAAGGTGGCTTTGCTCATGAGATGACGGCCTCATCCATTTTGTCCTTATTGTACTCCTGTTACTATAATGCTTCTGCACTGACAAATGAAAGCCTGTAGGGTGGTTTCTGCAGTTGGTTGGTATGGTATGGTAACATTTTACCAGCCTTTAGGAGGGAGAATATAAACAGCCCCCCAGCCAGAACACCAGCTGCTCATCTCAGGATTAGAGATTTCTTAAATTGAAGCAAGTATCCAAGACAGTGCAAAAGGATCAATAATCTTCATGATGTGAAAATATTTGAAGAGACATCATCTGATGCAAAAGAATTACCTTATATTCCCAAAGAGCATGGATGTTTTCCATTTGTGAAATTTCCACACCATAGGTCACACAAAGCTTATATAGCCATAGTTTTTACATTTGGGGATGTATTTCCCAAATTCGTCTCCAAGACAAGAGCTTGCAAATAATTTGATATATTATTTTATTTTGCTTTTGCTTTATTGTTCTTTTCCTCTTCCCAGCACGAGTCTCTAAGGTCTAAACTGCAGCATTTGTTCACAATGTACTTTTCTTTTCTTCCCCCCAATATAATTTAAGGAATGATGTTGCTGCCACTCATTTGACTGCTGTTATTGCTCATTGGACACCAACTGGAGAAAGCTAAGGCTGGTAGAATTGCACTCACTCTATTCTGAGAGTTCCTTAGGTAAAAGCGCCATCAAAGTATTTCCTAGGAATCATTAAGAAGAAAGTTTTGGTGCTTTTTTTTATTTGCTTGTTTGGGTTTTTTGTTTGATTGTTTTTTTAAGTGCTCAGACCCTTAACAGGACCAGGAGGAATTAAAAGCATTTGGTACTAGAAATTTGAGTTGCATAAGGAGTTCCCTTTTCATGTGAGCTCCTGTTCACTGTCTCATTGTGGTTCAATTGCACTTGCCTGCAGTCAGGGGATGCCCTTTGGCTCAGTGCAGCCTGTGAGCCACACCTGAGTGTGCCACTGGAGCACACTGCTCTATCTGCATGCTCGGGCAATTCACATATTCCATTAACAAATACAGAATGCTTCAACTGCCCTGCAAACCAGAATCCCAAATGCCATAAAAAGCTCTGAAATTGCATCCACCAATTCTCATTTTTCAACATCGACAAGACTTTTGGCCTTCATCTGTTATATAAACTCACCAATCTCTCCTCTGGCTGTACAGTCATTACAAGATAGAGATTTGAGATCCCTGTTTTCCATTTCACCTTTCCCTGACACATCCCCAGTTTAATCTTCCTATTGCTTAGTTATTGCAAAAATGGGGAAAAACCAACTACTGTGAAGTTAAGTAGGTTTTCTTCTGAAAGAAGATCTATTGCAACATAGGAATGAACTCAGAGCTCTCAGATTAGTGCTGGAATATAAAATAATTCAGCTTTAGAAGGATCAGTCTCCCAAGTCAACAGTTTCCTAATGGTTAGACAAAGAAGCAACAAAGGAACAGAATGAACTTCAATTTGCCGTAAATATATTTGTAGGCTTTCCCAAATAGCCAGTGAAAAAATAATTTGCTAATTTGCTAATTGCCCATGTTTACCTGTGGCTAGAGCCCTGTGTTGTCTTGGTGGTTTTGCTGCTTTTTTCACAATTCGAGAAACTCCAATCTCATTGATGTCTGGGGGTTTTACAGAAGACAAGACAGGAAAGAGTTTAGGGTTATATCTGAAGATTTTGTTTGGTTTCATAATTATTTTATTTATTTATTTTTACATTTGGTTTCACTCTAAGTGTCAACTCTCCATCTTTGAGGTGATTTCTGTTAATTCACCAAGTATTTTCCTCAGCATCTGGTACACACAGCTGTATAATAGCTATAGAAATTACCTTGCATCTGAGTTTGCTGCAAATGGGGTAGATATTCCTTGGTGCAGTGCTCCCTCTTGCCTGGGGGAGTACCTCATTCCTCAAACTGAAATTCATTTAGCTGTCACCATTGTATTCCTTATGTAGGAGTTCCAGTGACATAACGTTCAGACTGTGCCTGCAGGAAGAAAGCTCAATTTATAACCACAGCAAAGCAAAGCCTCTTACATTTTTCCCCTTCCTTTTCATTTTGTGTCTTCATCCTTTGCAGTCAATAGGAGATGGATGGTGAGAGGGGTGTAAATGGAGAGGGTTCAGCAGTAAGACAGTCTGATGGTGTAGTGTAGTCCCTCCTTAAAGTGTCTTTTTGTGTGATCTTCCTGTGTGCTTCAAGACCAGATATCCAAATGTTCAACAGGTGGATTTGAACGACAGGTTTTCCCAGAAAAACTTCAGATCCCCTGGTTAAATTGTGAAGAAGTGCAAACTTTTATCTGTAATTAAAATGCAGATGATTGTTTTCTCTGCAACGTACAAAACACAGAAGTAATTGTAGGTATTGTTCCAAAAATACAAAGTGAGAAGGTGACTAAGAGTTGAGAGTTCTCACCCACCCTTCTGCTTTGTGTCTTGTCAAGTTGGGTTTCTCAGGATGCCCTTTCTCTTGTACCAGGGCTTTGCAACTGAAAATAATTCCTGCAAAACTCTCTGAACCTAGTTAGGCTGAAAGCTGAGAACACATCAAAAATATTTTGCAAATTGCCTTTTTATTTCAGTGTCTTATTTGGAGGGATGTCTGCAAGTGTTGGTTTTGTCATCAGTGCAGTAAAATGTGCATGTCATTTTTCTTTTATATCTGAATGCTTATTGCAGTGTCTTTTGAGTAATTTGTTAGTGGCTTTTGAGTAATACCATTAATATTGGAAGTATATTAAATAATTTCTCTTCGTAGATAAAATAAGCTGAATGGATATGAAACACAAACCAAATTAATTAGGCATGGTTTCTTCTTTTCTAGTGAATAAACACAAACCTTGGATTGAGACATCGTACCATGGAATCATAACTGAAAACAACGACACTGTGATTTTGGACCCTCCCCTAGTTGCTTTGGATAAAGATGCACCTGTTCCATTTGCAGGTAGGAATGTTCATGAGCAGCACCATTTGAGCCTGTGGACTGCATTTTGAATTTGAAAATTTTGAATTTCAATGATTTTGAATTACTGGCATTTGTAAGGAAGGAATTTCCAGCGTAATTTGAAGGTTGTGTCTGAGTACTCAGGACCTGACTGTTGGCCCACAGATCCTGAAATGAGGTGTTTCCTATACTGAACTTGTTGTGAAGCAGAACAGAATAAAGAGAATAATACAGCAGGCACCCGCTATCAATATATTTTAATGAAAACACAATAATGACACAATTACACTTGAATTTGCTTTTATAGAAATTAATCATTGCAATTGCCTGAAGTGATAATACATAATTAATTTTGTTCAGCAGTAAAAGCCCCTGCTTTCTCTCTTCCTGTTCTGCTCCCTGGCTATGGACAAAATGTGTGACAAATACTTAAAGTTGCTCAAATCATATCTTACTGTGTAAGTACTTTTAGCTGTTGAGACTTTGACAGAAAATTTAATGGAGGTTTTGAACATTTTTGCTCAGGTTGCCGTATGGTAGATGTATGTCATAGACATTTTGTATGTCATTGCATTTACATTAAGTCGATTTTACCTGACACTTTTTCTGTCCTGAGTCCCTTAAACAGAATGTGGGACTTCTTCGTGTTGAGCAAGTTGTCTCTTAAATTCCCTCTTTCATTAAAAATAATTTTTGAAGAAAAGAGAGAATAGTAAAGCTTGATAGCACCGTAAGATGGTGCAGTTGTTAAAAAGGTGGTATTGCTTAAGAATCTTCACCTTTTTTAAGGAAAGGGACTGGTAAAGGTGTGTGTCCTTGTTTTTAGGGAGTTGTCATGTTCAGGAAGCAGAAGTCCAAGTGTTTGTCCCAAACAGCATTTTACAGCATCCTGAAATAATTGTTCTCAGACACTTTTCCTAAATCTCACACTGGCATCAGCTCCTACCCTGCCATCTCCCAAATGGTTTTTATATATTCACCCCCATTTTAATATCAAGTTTGATTGTTGCTCGTGGTGCCCAGTGATTCTTGGCTGCATGAAGATCAGTTCCTAGTGAAAAGATGTCCTTGTCATTTTTCCCTCTATTCCTGTGTGTGTTCCATGTTAGATTTGGTCCTTTTGCTTGCATTCCCTTAGGATCCTTCCAGGGATGTTCATCACGTGCTGTTGTCACTGACCCTGCAAACTCTGCTCACTGGGAATTTGTTAGCCTAATTATTTTCTTCAGCTTTTACATTGGGAGAATCAACACATTTTTCATTAAATAGTGGTTTACTTTTTGTGTAGAAAATCATCCTTTGAAATACTGAACTTAGACAGAATGGCATTTGTGATAAAGGTTACATTAGACAGTAGCTTTAATCTAGCTTCTCCATTTATTAATTCAATTTATATTGTGAGAAATATCTAATTCTTACAAGGGTAAATACTTTCTGTGTATTCCCTGATACTAATAGTTTATTTCCTGATAATATTTGGCCTCATGATCTGCAGTCCAGGCATAGTATTAGAGTACTGATGGAACCCTTCATTCCCTTGAAGGGCCTGCATTCCCTATGTTTTTGGAACAACCTCTATGCACTTTTTATAAAAACTCCTGTCTTTTTAAATTGTTGGAGGAACTTACTATTTCTGTTGTAGTTTTTGATTTAATATAATGTACTTTTATTTCCTAATATCATTAATTTATTAAAGGTTTTTATGGAAAATTAAATTTGCGTAATGTATTTAGTAGGAGAAAACTCAGATACAAGTACAACATTAACAATATTCAGTAGCTGTACATGTAATAGTGTGGTAATGTGGAATGTCTTTTATGGCCATATTTTATTTGATCGTGGAAGTTGCAGTTATATAATGTATCAGTCTTCAAGTGTAAGAGAGAATCAGAGGTCCAACAGTTCCTTTGTCATCATCCTGGTACTGTTTTCAGTATTTTGTGCAACTGTTGGAGAAGGAAAAATTTCTAGTGCTTGGAAAGTTCTCCATGTTTGTTTGGTTGGTTGTTTTTTTAATGGGCCCAGATTCAAGAATAAATCAGGGCAGTTTCTGATCTGTGCTGAAATGTCTGCTAAGATCTCCTTGAGCAAACTGTACTAAGACTAAATTTATGTGAATTCTTCCTCTGCAACAACCCTTGCAATAGTTTACAAGGTAAATAGTTGGCTCTTCCATCAGGATTTGTGTTACCTTATAAAAATAACCTTTTTTTCAGTAGAACCAGTGTGCATTTGACTTTAAAAACACACACAAAACCTATTGACAAAAGATCCCCTCCAACAAACCAAAACAAAACCCCAAATCTCAAACCAAACAATAAAGACAAAAACCCAGCTTCCATGTAGGCATTCAGTGCAGAGGGGCAGGAGTTCTACAGGACCAGGGAAACGCCTATTTATTGAATTGAATTTTATCTACTAACTTACACTTACTTATTCCATATTTCTATATTGTTAGTGAGGGTGAAGTTCTTTTGGAGATGTGCTTAACTGAGTCCTTGTGTTTGCTCCTTGCTGCTTGCCCTGGTGCACAGGTAGTACATGCATTTCATATTTTTCACCTGGGCAAATATTTTTTCACCAGGTAATTCCTTTGTTACTAAGAACACTTAACTCTGTTAAGAGACATTTCCTATTCAGTGATTCTCATCTGCCCTTAGTGCTTTGATATGCTTTCTGTACCCATTCCTATGATCTCCTTTTTTTAATTTAAATGTTACTTCTCCAAACTTCAAATGGTGTGTTGGTTTTCACTTATGGAAACTTTAACTTTTTTCCTAATACCTCTGCCTTTTTTCATCACCATGCCTACAAAGCTAAGTCTGTCTACCCCTTCTAGGAGTGCACACATTATGGTGCATGTCAAACCTGAGTGGTCACAGGAGAAAATTACTGTAATCTGTGCTTTTTTTCACCTCTATCTAATGTTAAACATCAAGGGTGATGACAGGAAAAATAGGAGTGTTCTGTGCAGTTACCTTCCTGACTGGTCTGTGTTTCCAGGAAGGAATAAGGGGAGACTAACAGGACTAAATGTGCCTGTGAAAATGCTGGCTGTCAAATGTGATCAGCATTTTTCATAACTGAAGCACAAAGACTTTCACAAGACTGCAATGAATGGCTTTTCGTGTCTCTTTATCTAATGAATTTATTGTGAATAATTCAAGTATGTGTAAAGTCCTGGTTCTTAAAATCATCATGGTGAAAGCATACCTCACTTTCTCTTTTTTATGCAATTGTATTTTTTGTCTCCTAGTTTGGAAGGAAAGCTTGAAAATACCAGTATAAGCTTCTAAGTGTGAGAAGTTTCAGGATCAGCAGCTTTCCATATTTCAGTTTTTCATGCCCTGGCCCAAAAAAAGATTTTCACAGACTGGTGTTGAAATTCAACTGACCTTTAAAATAACTAAACCCACCATGGCATCCTGGAGCCTTTTGCAGGGTATCAGAGACATTCCCTCCCCTTGGCTAAAAAAATCCCCCCCCAGAAAATGAAGCCCTACAAAACCCACAAAGAAATTGCAACAGATCAGGCTTAGGGGTGGTTTGGCTAGAAACAAGGTGGGATCTACTGAATCAGTTTGTCAGGATTCCGTCCCTCACAAAGTGCTGTGAGATGGTGGATGGCTTTTGGAAGAGACATCTGCCTGCATTCCAATCACAGCAACCACATTTCGTCAGCAATGCTGTGCAAAAACAGATCTGAAAGGAACTTCAGGATGTTGTCAGTCCATGCTCCTGCCCAAGCCAGGCCTCTTGTCATTCCTGAGAAACAGTTTAAACACTTTCCTGTCCTAATCTTACAGATCTGGAGTGGCAGAGATGCAACAGCTTCCCAGGGTGATCTGTTGCACACTTCACCATGCTCCTGGTGAAGTTGTGAAGTTTTCATGAAGCCTGGTCTGAACTTTCTGTACAGTGGTTTTAGCCCACTCCTTTTAGTCCTATCCACAAGGCAAAGAAGATTATTCTTTTTGTGCAGAAGCCTTCTATGTTACTCCCTAGAAGCACTGTGAGCATCCTGAACAGCCTGGTGTGGAGGGAGTTTCTGCTGCTCATGGTGTTTCCTGAAGCAGAAAAACAGGAGGTAACAGGAGGGCAGTGAGGTGATGGATGTCCCTTCTCACCCTGGAAGGGAAGAGCCTAACTTGTCACTGTGCCCCCATTTCTGGACTGATAAAGTCACATTTGTGACACAGCCTTGTGTCCCAGCAAGGCTGAGCTAGGCAATTGTACCTGAGCGAGCTGGGCCCATTACATCTTCAGCTACTTTTCTGGTCTTGATAAATTTATAGAGAGCCTTTCTTAGCAAGAGGAGAGCTCTGGCTCCCCCCAGACAAGAAATGTGTGTCTCAGAAGCAGTTCCAGCTCACACCTCCTGGGCACATGGAGTCTCAGACTCTGACTGTGTTTTGGCTGTGCTAAAAGCACTGTAAAGAATAAGGAGACAACAAAACCAGCCAGGAAGGATGCCTGAATATTCACTAAACTACAAGATGCTACCACAAACTCTCCAAATCTTCTTTGTTATTTTAGCAGCTCAGAGGAGTGTGTATTCTCAGCTACACCACAGCAAATCCAGCGCTTGTCAGCCCACTTACACCCAGGGGCTGAACACAAAATCCCATTTCTCTGTTTCAGACTCTGAAGCTGTCCAGCCTCCTTGTTGTTTGTTTGTTTGTTTGTATTGAAAAGCAGTGGCATTAATAACAGCAACTATCCTTTTGCTACAACATTGAAAATCCGGAAGTTATTCTAAAATTGTCATTCTGAATATTATTATTTCTACTCACTGTCATCCAGACTTTGAACATGACTCAGTTTAGGATGCCCAGAATTCATTGGTGTTAAATATTTCACTGTAAAAATGAGGCAAGATCAAAAAAATATGACATGCAGGCAAAGCCATGGAGTGTTGCAGTTGTTTATAACCATTTTTAATGATTTTTAATTTCTAGCTTTGAAGCTTACATTTATTACTGTAGCTTAATTAGTTAAGGCTTTAGCCTTCAAAGGCAAAATCCCAGTCTCTTCACAGTGATCCTAATCTAAGGTAAAATAAAAGATTGGTAATAGCACAATTAATTCTGGGGATGCTGGTTTTGACTTAAGGGATAAAAAGTGATAAACATGCTCAGGTTTCAGATTTAGAATGCACTAAAACACCAGTCACTCTCACAGTGACCTCTGCTAGTCCCTGAAGCTCAGAGATCAGGGGTTTGAAGGCTTTTAAGTTTGGTTATTTTCTGTGATTGCCTTTCCTAGTCATTTTTACAGCTGGGAAGTAATAGTAGGTGACATCAGTGTGCCCAAAGAAGACTAAAGGGTCAGGGTTCAGGCTGTTCTGATGGAGCTTTTAGTGGCTGCTGAGGGATCTTCATTGCAGTAGGAAGGGGCAAGGGAGAAAATGAGAATTACATGCTTGGGTTGGGGGTGAATGCAGGTTCCTCCTGGCAGATAAAATCAATAATGAATGGGAACATTGAGATACCTTTTTACACCTAAATATGCTATATTACTTGAAACTAGAAAGAATCCATGAAAATAGCCAAGGAATTCCAGTCTGATGATATCCACTTGGACTTGTAAAACTAGTTATGGAAAACAGTGATTTGTGATACATTTGGTTTTGAGTAGTTTTCTTTATGTTGAGGACTTGATCTTCAGAAAAACAGGACAGGATACTACAATGCATTGACAATAAAAAAGGGTCAGACAATAAAAAAAATAAATATAAATAAAAAAGGGTCAGAATCTGTCATTTTATAGTCCTGATGTGGACTAAATAACCATTTAAGTAAAAAATTGTTAAGTAAAAACAGATTGTCACTGAAGGTGCCAGGAAAACAGCGAGAGTTTTTAAACTCTTGGGCTATTCAGAACACGAGAGAGAAACTCGAGTGGGGAGTACTGGAATTGCTAAGTTTGTAAGTCAAAAAATTTCTTGGCTGCTGTTATGCTCTGAGGATGGATGTAGATTTTGTGTCACACTCCTTTGAAACTAATGAAGCCTTGCTGTATGAGAGCCATTGCAATGTGCCTGATTCTGCAGCTGAAATATGAAGTCATTTATTTCAGTGAACTATAAATCCTTTTATTTTCAACAAAATATTTCAAAAGCTGCAGAAAGTATTTATTTTGTTGAGGTACTATTTTTACTTTTTTTTTCCCGCAATGAAACATTTTGGTGGGAATTAAGATGTAATTGGCTTTGGAGATGTGATTTTTGCTGTGAAATTAAGCGTGGTTTCTACACTTTTTAGATATTCTCTAAAATCTGAGGTGGTTCCTCAAGGATTTCAGATTCTGAAAGTCACAGGAAGGACAGCATAGGAAACTCATCTGTTTGGGGGTGAAAAAGGATGAGGACTGGTCATCCTCTTACGGTTTGAGTGATACATGGAGGTTACCTGAGGTCTGAACAGGCTCATTTGTTAAAAGAAATGTGAGCAGCTGAAAAATGTAAAACTGCTCTAGTTATCCCTCATCATTAAGATTGCAGTGGAAATCATAACTGCTTAGCTTCTTACAATTTCATGTAGAAATTGATTTTTTTTCTAACATGTATTGATATAAATGAAATTCTTTCAAATAACTATGCTAGCAAGCATAACTCCAAGCTATGAAGATTTATGGTGAGCCAGTTGAAGCAAACAAGAATGATACCCTGGGACATTTTCTTTTCTTGTGTAGTTTGATTCTCTTCATTATTTGATATTTGAGGAGCAGTAAACTTGAGCTGCTCACTTCTGCTCTCCAGTGTGCGTGAACCTGAGAATCCAAAATCTGCACCCATCTTTACTTCCAGTGCTGCAATAACAGGAGAGACCCTCAGAGGGAGGACTCAAAGGAAGGAACAAACTGAGTCAAATAATGGAAATTCCACCCTAATAACTTTCTTCACACTTTGATTCCATCTGTGGTCCACCCATTACTTCAATTACATCTCTCTCCTCTACATAAATAATTTCCTTTTATGTGTGAGTTCCTGTGTTGTCATGTTCCTAGGTGAATGATGATGAAAACCTAAAATGCTTGTAAAAGCATGCAGCATTCTTTATACAGACTTAGGAAAATAATTTATAATGCCAGGGAGTGTTAGTAATGCAACAAGTAGAATGGGAATATTCACCACTTAAAAGTTTACTGCGATGAAATTGGCACTGCAGGTTTAAAAATAAAATCAAAAGGCTTTAAAAGGTGTTCCTCAGAATGGAACTACTTGAGTTAGTGTAAAGCAACAGGGACAAGCCTCTTGCTTCTAATGGTTTCTGAATATGAAAAATGTTTTAAAAGAACAGCCTGAATAGGTAATTATTTATTCTTTAGAGCTCCTTGTCCACAATTACCTTGTGGAAAGAACAGATAAGAGCCCCCACTTTTCTTTAAACCTGCTTCTTTCCACTCAGCTAAAAAGATATATTTTTCTGGACAGGAGGAAACACTCTCAATAGCCTGAAACTGCTGTTGATCCCTTTTCTTGCTAGGGCTACCTAAAAAAATGCATGTGATGCTACTTTTGTAAAGCAAGAAGGAAAAGGACAATATAAAGAATTCAAACTTTGGACAGGTGGTTTAGGTCATTGATTTTCTGTTCAATTCTCCTGTTTCTGGCTGTGTGAAATGCATCCAACCAATTTGTTCTCCTGGCTTGTGGTTTCCTCCATGTCCTTTTTTCTGTCTGTTTAGATTACAAAAAAACCTCTCCCAGTGCTTTTATCTCAGTGTCAGTGGAGTGCTGAGAATCTCTGAGTGCAGCCCCAGCACAAGGAGGATTTGCTATTCTCAGCTATTTTCTGTTCCATACCCATTTATGGGTGTGCTTATAGGGGATGTAACAGTGCCACCAGACTGACACACAGCAATTTCGTTCAGTAATTTGGAAACAACCTCTCCCTTTATAAATGAAGTCCAATGCTTCTGTATTAAATATTATATTATATTAATATTATATTAAATAGTATATAATATTTATGCATAATATATCTACTTATATATTATATATAGTGTATAATATCTATTTATATATTATATATAGTACATAATAGATCATATATAATTATATATATTATTATTGTATAATACATATTATATATAATTATAAATAATTATAAATAATTATATTTATAATCACATTATGTTATTTATATATTATATATGTATAAATATATTATATTATATTATATTATATTATATTATATTATATTATATTATATTATATTATATTATATTATATTATATTATATTATATTATATTATATTATATTATATTATATTATTTTTTTTTTAAATGTTGTCAGATGTCAGGGTAACTTGTTTCTCAGACTTAAAGGCAGTCTAAAAAGGACAGTGGAGGCAATATTAGATTTTTTTGTTTGTTTGTTGCCTCCATCGTAGTGGTGGTGAACATAAACATAGTAGAGTTCAGAATGTTTTGAGAAAACAATATATATATAATTTGTGTTAGATTTTTGCAGTATCACACACTCTGCCAGTCTCAGGCTTGACAGAGAACATGCTCCTGTCACTGGAGCTGCCCAGCTAATTGGCTCAGGCCAGTTCTATCAAGGAGGACATGCTGGGCTGGTCAAGGGATGGAAAATGGGCACCCACTGCCATCCCCACAGCCCCAGTCATCTCCTGGGTGCTGTGATCCTTTCCTTGGAAAATGGGCACCCAATGCCATCCCCACAGCCCCAGTCATCTCCTGGGTGCTGTGATCCTTTCCTTGGAAAATGGGCACCCAATGCCATCCCCACAGCCCCAGTCATCTGCTGGGTGCTGTGATCCTTTCCTTGGAAAATGGGCACCCAATGCCATCCCCACAGCCCCAGTCATCTCCTGGGTGCTGTGATCCTTTGCATGGAAAATGGGCACCCAATGCCATCCCCACAGCCCCAGTCGTCTCCTGGGTGCTGTGATCCTTCCCTTGCAGAGCTGTGTGCTCCCACTCTGGGGTTCTTGCTCTTTGCCTTCCCCCCCCAGTGCCCTGTGTCAGCCTCAAGGATTTCATTGATTTGTTTGTCATCCCATTCCACAACCCTGAGCCATTCTGTGCCTAGTGACAACACAGGAGGGCATGAACAGACAAAATACTGATGGGTATGAAGTATAGACAGATGTGTTATAGGCATTTATGATGCACGTTATTGCAAAACTTCCCTGTTGTCATAGCAGCTTTTGGACACAATTAACCAGCGTATGCCCTTTGTATCCACACAAACACTTGCCTTACACTGAGTTTGTAAGAAAGTATTTCACATCATAGGTCAGTTTCCCTCACTTACAGCGCTGTCTCTTATGTGAAAATTATACAAAGATTGAGAGAAAAAGAACTAATTCCTGGAAGTGATTGGGTTTTAGTTACTTCATGGACTGTGACTCCAGTTAGCTGGTGTGCAATTACCATGGTGATATAAAGAGACTGGAAATAAACCTACATTACCTTTAAAAATTTAATTTTAAAATTTATGATTTTTTATTTGTTTTTTAAAAATCATTATGTACTCTAACTTACTTGCCTTTTATATAAAGTTTAAAAGAACAGAAAATAATTCAGGTTTCCAAAGTAGAGCAATTGCCAGCCTGTTGCACGAATCCATCTCCATAAAGCTGTATTTAAATTTAACTAATTTCCTTTAAAATTATTTAGTTAATTAAATTTAAATTTAGTTCAAGCATTCCTGTCAGATGACAAAGGAATTTAAGTAACTGTGATTCTGTGGCAGTGGATATGAGAACCACAACATGTCAGGCCCAGTGTGTTTTGTTGCTGCTGAAAAGTTTTCAAGTCAGGTGGGTCCCTTTTTAACCAGCTGCTGAAAAAATTTCTGAAAGGCTCATTGGTACTTGATTGATTTGTTAGTGTCTGTGACAGATTTAATGGATATTTCTGACAAGGCTTCTGCTCCTTGCTGCTGCCTGCTTGGAGAGCTTCCAGGTGTGCTAATGAAAAAAAGTCATGAATGAAGGCAGGAGCAGTGAGCGTTGTATTTGGTGTGGCATCCAGAGGACAGAAATGAAGGATAACACTGTAATTAATAGGTGTGCTAGAATTGAAAGGATGACAGCAATTTAACATCAGCTTTCAGATGCTTTTGGACTAGAATACATTATTTAGGACAGCAAAGTTTCTACAATCCCTGCCCCAAGCAGCTTCCCTGTAATTTGGAGCTGTTTCTGCATGGGCTCTTCTCCCAGGGCTTCACCTCTGCAGTGCTTCACTAAAAGTGGACAAAAGGGCCATATCCTTCACTAAAAGAGCAAAGGGCAAAATCCTGCAGCTCTGTGGGTTTAAGTGGATGTTTGCCCACCTCTGCCTCAGTGCTGCCCTTGTGTGTGGGAGCTGCCTGCTAGAACAGCAGCATGAAAGGCAGCGGGAACCGTGTTCAGTGAAAGAGAAATCATGTGCAATAAAAAGCCCCATACGCTTTGTATGAAATTTTTTGATTAAAAAGTGCTTCCTTGAATGGAATTTGCCCCAGCTGTTGCCATCTGTCGGTGTTTCAGTGCCCTTTAGAAAGCACAACAGTGCTGATTCCGGCCCATCTCTCTGGGGGTGCTGCCATAGGATGTGCCACATATGGCAGATTATCAGTGGCACTGCAGGGGCCAAGGGCTGCTGGGTGTGGGGCTGAGCTGATGCACTGCAAACAAAACAGCCCTTTGCTTTCATCTGCAAGACTGAAGTAGCAGGGCCTGCCCACTGTTTACTGCAAAGTGCTTTTCTGTGCTGAGCACAGCAGAGAAATCACAGCTTTCTCCAGAGTCCCCATGTAATTGGTTTGCTTGGTGTGGTTTTACATACAGGGAAAAGTTAATTTGGTTAGGATGTTTCTTGCCAATGACTGTGGCTTAATTGAGCAGAATTATATATATAGGAATGATCCCCCTTGTGCTGATTTATTTTTAAGTTTTTTATTTCAGTATCATGTTATCTTCACAGAAGAGAGGGAATGAACACTCAGGAACAAACACTTTAATGTTTATCTATCCTGATGCTGTGACTGCAGGTGTAGAGGTGGTGGCCTGACTTCCTGAGAGGTGAAAAATAAACAAAAAGGACAGTTTCTCAGACAGCAAAAAGTAAAAAGCTTTTTAAATAAAAAACTCCAAAATAAGTAATTCTGAAAGTGTATTTAATGTATTTTAATCTATTAAATAAACCCTTAAGTCAGAAACCTACAGACTATCCTAAAATACCTTGTTAATTCTTTTGCCATGTCTGAAGCTGCCTCAGCATATGGAGGTTTGAAATAACACTGTATGAGGGGCATTAGATAAACAGGTGAGGCATCTGGAGCCACAGGCTGGGTGCATTTTGGGGTTTTCAGCATCACTTTTTCTGGAAGGACAACACTGTCATGGTGCAGCTAAGGTAATGCTTAAATTTGCATTGTCATTAAACTCAGTCTGAATTTTCAGTACCATTTTGCCCACAGTGCAATTTCTGTATGAATTGTTCTGTGACCCAGAATAAGGGAGTGAAGTACAGTTACTTTGCTTAAATAACATAGATTGTTTAAAATAACATACAACTTCCTAGGAGTTTTTTTAATTGCTGTACTGAAGATGAAGTTAGTTCCTATACTCACCCTTGAGACTGACTCTTAATTGTAGAAGATACTGACTTATCTTCAAATTGCAAAATTAAATAATATATAAATAACATCAAATATTTATTAGTTCATTCTGGGATACTTTTATTATGAAAATGGGAGAATTTTAACACTGTTCCTGTGATAAGGATGTAAAAATCAAAACATCAGAGGAGAAGTGACTGTAGATTTAAAACATGAAAGTTCAGCTTTGAATGAAAAAAGAGAAAGCTGAGTCATTGTTTCCTAAAAGTAATGAGAAGTAATTTAAGGAGCTGAAAAAAGCAGATGTTGGCTCATAATTAACTTTTGAGATTGATAAATCAGTAGATAAGCTCTAGGAAACAGAAGCCTGAATACACAGAAGGAGAGATATGCTGAGCATTCCAGGTAGTTCTGTGATTGCTACAGTCATAATATTTATTCTGAGTTTGTATTCATCTCGAGAAATGTTCAGACTCAATAGCAGTTTGCATATGAAGAAGGAACTGCTGTCTTTCACTATGATTTATTGAAAACTGTGTTGAGTGTGTGATACTGCACTGTGATTTTCTGCTTTCTGAGTGCACTAAAGCTGCTCTTGTTGTGCTGCCTCTTTAGTTGCCACTTGAGTAAAACCAGGCTTTTTGAGAGGTTTGCACTGGTCAGAATCAATCAATTTTTTATCTGGAAACCAAAAGTAACTTACCACACTAGAGGAAGGTGACAGAACACAAAACTAGGGCATAGGAATTAATATTTCAGTGTTCTGCACTTCAGCCACCACGTGCTTTGCTGGAAACACTCCATGTTTTACTGATGACAATGGAAACAACTGAGAAAAGGAGGGAAAGAGAGGAGTGCTCCCTTTCTTCCATTAGTATTTGTTTAAATCAGGTATTTGTCAGCAAATATCTGAATTGACTAAGGTTGTGATCTGATAGCTGGTGTTTCCACCTCACCTGACAGCCAGTTTTCCCACACTGTAGATTTTATTATATTTCCCACTCAGTTTATTTTGTTCTTATTTAAGAATTATAAATTCATATAATTTCTTCTTTGAGCCAGGGTATGTATCTGTAATTGTTCGTAGAAGGAATTAGAGCCCAGAGGACTTCATAAATCACAATTTAATTCTTTCATCTGGCACAGATTCTGGGCAGTCAGTTAAGAAGTGCCCAGGGTTACCATTCATCATTGGGTGTCCATCAACATCAGTGAACATCACAGGAGGAATCTGTTGAAATAAATGGCTGATATTCATATAATTGCTGCTGTTCAGTTCCCTGTACAACTCTGATGACTGTAATATGCACAATATTTCCTCTTTCATGTTCCAGCATTCATCTGAACTTCTGCCTTCATTTCCTTTTGGTTTGGAAAGGTGGCTTCTCCTATTTTCCAAAAGCACGCTTGCTTCAGTTTCAGGGCCCTGTCCAAACTGGTCAAAGTACAGGATGTATGTGTATATTCATCTCTTTGAAGGAACAATTCTTAGCAACTTAAAACCCTCAGAGAGTTTCACTTTATTGGCAGTGGACATTCAAATGATGTAGGTCAGTCCTGAGAGGGGGCTGTTTGACTCTCATGGCTTATTGCAAATTCTTTAATTGTCTCACCTGAAAAGCATTTAATTTCAGATTTCTTGCCATTTTGTTAATCACAGTCTGTACTTCAAACAGAACTTAAAATTCTCGTGTGCCTTTGTCTCTCAAATTATTCCAGATAATCAGTGGATTAGGTCAAGAAAATGCAAACTGCAGTGCTGGGCCTGAGCCCTTCCTGCAGGGGACAGAGAATTCTCAGCTATTCATTATTTGTGCACTTTAACAGAGATTATACACAAGAGATGATACACAAAGGCTTTGTCTGTCTCTCTCTGTTTCTAAGTGGTCCTAATCACAGGCAATGGAAATATAGTTTCAATTTATCTGTAGGCTCTTCAAGTTAAATGGAGGTTGCCTTTTCTGCTGCACCACAAATAAATATTGTGTGTATTTATGATCTGGTTCCTGTCTCTTATTTCCCCTGCCACACAGCACTGCAATTGCCACAGGAATTCTGATCTAATAATGATCTCATCACTGACACATTGGCACCTTTGGCTTGCACTGACACAGATCTGAAGGAGTGTGACTTGTGTCAGGGCTGCACCTCTTGGCAGCTTCTGCCTTCTGCTGCTTCCTGCTACCCAATGTTTTTCAGAAGGCAAAAATAAAAAGCTTTTCATTAAGACGCTCTATTTATTCTTGGCAGTGGAATAGTCCAGATGCCATTTGTGCACTTAATAGATTAGCTCTTGTTTATTAAGAAAATGGACACCATCAGTTTGAAATAAGTGAGATTTTAATCTACAATGAGTTATCAATGCTCTGCTAAAAGACTGAAGGCAATATGAGTCTGGGCACACATGGGTCTGGCCTAACATTGACTCTCCCTTCTAATCAGGAAAGTAGCTTCGTTTATAAAAGCCCTTTTGAAGGTATTTGTGGTAGTCAGAAAATTATTTAGTGGCTCCATATTTACTATATGATTGACAAGTTTAATAGGCTGCATTCTGTGATGTTAGTGAATCCTTTATATTTTCAGAGCCAAGTGTAGGAAATGTGCATTTTAAAGTTTATTCTTGTTAGTAGATCTGATTGCTTGAAAGAGTGGACAGCTGCAATAGCTCAGTTCTGGGGCTAATTAAATAATGTGTCTCTTGGTTTCCAATGGGAAGCAATTGCTTCCCTGATAAATAAAACAGTTTTCATGTTTTAGGTGCTAATGAGGAAAACCAGATAATGATAAAATATGTCCGTGTTCATTTTTGGTCTGTGTGAACTGTGTGACACAAAATAGTGCTGTTTGGGGAAAACTGACCATCACCTGCTGCAGAGAAACAGAAAAAGCCAAGAATTCCATCTGAGCCAAAATTCCCTAACTGGTTTTCTTGGAATAGCACTGCATCTTTTATTTCATGATTATGGCCATGTTATTGCAGCAAATAAATGACTGTTAGATCTGCAAATATCAAAAGCATAATGGATTTCAAATGATACATACAGAATTAAATATTAAAGAGCTGTTTGAACCCACTGCTCTGTTAATGATGGCTCGAGTCCTGGATCTAGTTTTTATTTCTTTCAGTGAAATGCTGACAGCAGTTCCTTGGCTTTTTTCCCAGTCTCCCCAGTAAAGATATAATTCTATTTGCTGAGCACAGGAAGGGTATGCTATATTTCTAATGCATACCCTTCCTGTGCTCAGCAAATAAGGACTGACCTTCCTGCTGGACCTTATCTTCCTAATTTCTAGCCCTTGAAGAACTGAAAAATTGACTATCAATTTACTTTACCTATAAAGTAAAATGAATCAACTGCTGCAGAAAAACAGCCAATCTTTGTCAATGCCAGGAGACCAGAATCTTCAGTGTGGCTGAAAATGAGCAAAAGTAACAGTAAAAGAGAAGCAACCTCTCTTTTCCCACCCCCCTCCCTCCCCACTCTGTGTTTTCTTCTCATGACTAATTATTAATTTTAAGTGTGCAACCATCTGCTGCAGCCAGCAGTAATATCCAATAAAGTCTGAGCTGGGATTTCCACCAGGAGGACAGGCAACTGCATGGCATGGCAATCCTGGGCACTGTAAATGAAATAGTTCTCCTGGTTTGGAAATTCATTGTTCACTGCAAGCCAGGTTTAAGTGCTTGGCTCAGCCCTCTGGAGCACACGAGGACAGAGTTCCCAGCTCTTCCCAAAGACTCAGCTTGCACAAAAAGTTCATTCGTACAGCAGAGTCCTCCAAGACACTTGGGCCTGAAATTTGCAGAAGGGGTAGATGCTCTTCCCTGCTGCTAAAGATTTACCCCACTTGTTGAGGAATTGCTTTGGATAGGAGCTCAAAGCTACAGTACCAAAGTACCTAAGAGAATCAGAACAAATACTTACTCTAAGTTATGAAAACTGTGGAAGAGCAGGAGAAGAAGGTGCTGTAGAACAGGTGTTTTCCCAGGGTTTTTAAGGGAATGGGGTAGTGAAACTTCTGGGGTTTTTTTCCCCTTTACAAGTATCTTCTTGTAGACCTACTGAGCCAGCTGTGAGGGATTACTCAAGAGTCAAATAGTCCTTTACATGTATCCTGGGATGCTTCTGTGGGAGTTTGACTCATGTTAGGGAATCACTAGCTGTAAATTTAAGAAGCACATCTCTATTACATCCCTAAAGAAACTGTGTTTTCACAGTGGAAATGCCATGCCAGTGCTTGTTCTTTCTCTTGGATTCTTCTTGGTACTGAAACCAACTGTAATGGTGTTTGATTGCTTAGTTAGTGGTGGTGATGATTCTTCTACCAATCCAAAAGGAAGTGATTTTGGAAGTGCTGTCCCTCCCAGCTCTCAGGCTTCTCCTCTGTTTAAACTCTGAAAGGGCTTCACAGTTCCCTTTTAGGATGAAAAGTTCCCTGAGTTCCTCATACCATATTTTTTAATTTCCTTCAACAGTCCTGTGAACTTGGATGTGAATCTGTAATGTCCAGGGCGCTGCTTCCCATTCCTCTCACTGCTTCAAAGAACCTATTTCTATTAGCTATTCTATCATTTCTGTCTGAACATAAAACCACTTATTTGGTTTGTAATGTTCTTTATCTCCATTAGTTTTCATAAGTATAAAATATTTCCCCAAGCATTATGAAAAGATTAAAATTCAATTTGAGTGCTGAATTATGCATGGTTTTCAATTTGGCAATACTCTAAGAATTTTTTGTTTCTCAGCTTTTTAGTGTTATGAGAAAATATCTACTATCAAATGTATTTTTAATAGATATTTCCTGGTATTAGATGACACAGTTGGCATTTAATCCATTCTACGAAGATGTCTAAATATTTAATTTTACAATTCAGAGCGGCCAATCTTTTTGATAAATGGAATGCTTCCATTTATGGCTACAATTTGGGGGGAGCAAGCATATAAACAAAATTACTTCCAGAGGGGAAGAAAGTCAGTTCAGTTAATTATTTTACTTAACTGTGCGTGGCAATATCTATCAAGCTGCCAACAGAGGAAAGTAACCATCAGCAGAATAAACCCTGAAAAGCACTAATCAAAATTCAGTATGATTAGCATTCTTAATTTAAATAAGGAGTAGGATCCTGCAGATATCCTGTGCTGCTGGAAATAACTGAATAATGGATAATAATAAAAGCCTTAAAACAGAAGAGAAGCTTTAAACAGTCACAGTTTCCCTCTACCATGTTTTATCTTTTAGTATCTGGATTGAAATTACAGACATTTTCTATTTCTACTTCATTGTAGTCTTGGTGTTTCTTTTCTAAATATTCATGTAGATATATAAATGAATGTCCAGAACACATTGGAATCACTTTGCTGGAATTAAAAAATACCAAAGCTTAAGATGCTGATTTCTTTGCTTTTATTCTTAGATCTTCATAGTTCTTTACCTGGAGACCTTTCAGGGGTTAGCAAGGTAAGGTTCCTTATTTCTTGAAAGGTACCAAGGAGAATTCTTTGCACATACTGTTTTTCTTTCTCTTTTGTTTTAAAGTGACATTTGCACACAGCCAATAAACTTTGTACCTTCATATAATCTTAGGTAATCTTATCTTGACCTTCTCAGGCAGGCAGAGAATCAAATGAATTTCACTTACTTGAACTTGGTTCTCTAGGTACTCTCAGCATTAGCTCTTTATATACCTATTTGCTTAAAATGCTTCCAGGAATTATTAGTGTTTAAATGTGTGCATTCATTCTTGCTAGAAATTTGACAGAGCAAATTTTATTGACTTTATTGGTTCATAATTTTAGCTTTATGTATGGAATGTGGGAAGCAATACAGATGGGTTTACAACTAAACACATTCATCTCCATGAAATGTGCAGCTGAGGTCCTTAACTCTAGGATATTTCTGAACATTCACATAAATGCTTTCATTAAGTAATCAATAGCATTGAGTATTTTTACATAAACCATATGGATGAGAGATGTCAAAAAGTAATAGGGATTATAAATCCATTTTGTCAGTTCTCAGAGTGCCTCAATACAAAATAAAGGAATATAACTGTGCATCTGTTTAAGAACTGATAGCTGTAATATTAATACACTCTAGACATGTTTTAGTAATGCAGAAATAATTTTTGGTTATTGAGTTTAGTTAGAAACCTGCAGGTTTTGACCCACTATTGGCAACTTCATATCATAGCTAATAAAATACTTTTAATCAGTCAGCTCCTTTATACTTATACAAAAATATTTTTTTCCCTTTTGTATTAAATAAAGGTTTTATTTTGTAATTGTTTTGTTGAGAAAAGGTCTAAAACATTGAATTAAAATGTTTAGTGTTGTAGTTCAATCAAAAATATGCTGCTTGCAAAGTATTTCAGAGTTGGCCACAAATGAGCAGGTTATAAAATAATCAGTTACAGTAATCTCTGAAAATGGTACTTTGTTGTTATTGGAAAATAAAATCCAATTACAAATTTTATACAGTTCTTTCGGAGTTAATGTTTTTTCAACAGCTGCATAAATTAGGAATTGCTCAGCTGCTTAAGTTACGAGCAAAAGCCAGTGCATAAAAATCCTCCTTAAAACTTGTCTCTGAAATGAATTTGTGGGAGTGGAACAGTAATGAAGTCAAAAGCAGGCGAGCAGATTGAGATCAGGATTGTTGTGTTGTTGTTACCACAAGGTTTTATTGATGAATACATCTTCCCACAGACAGTGCTGGGAGTGCAATGAATTGTTCACAGGATAAAATGTGGGAGCCCAGAACAAAGGTTCTCCTTTGCTGTGCATGTCCTTGGTGGCACTTGGCTGAAACACCAACGTGTCCAAAGAAAAGAGATTCCAGCATGCTCCTGTTTGGAATCAGGGAAATCTTTTCATGAAGACAAGCAAATAGAACCAGTCAAGAATTCCTGAATCCACCAATCTCATTTAATTACCAGAACTTTAATTGAGAGGAGTGTACAGAACACAACCTGCAGGTGCGAGAATCCTGTTGAAATTCCCATTGGACTTGAATCTCAGGGATAACTTTGCTCGTTCTTGCCATACAACCCTTGTCTATCTTTCATATGCCTGAAAATTAACTCTGATTTCAAGAGTTAAGTTCATAAATTATCAAATGCCTGTGCTGCTCCTCATGCAGGGCCCTGGTTCGACTGGCTGAGCCTTCCTTGGCCCCATCCTTGTCTGTTATTAGATGATCTTGGGCCAAGAAAAAGTCCCTTGGCTGCTGTTCAAAGGGGCTTTAAATGAATTAAATGTGGCTTGGCTTGTAGGATCAAATCTTCTCACTCTTGACTCTCTCCAAATAATTTTCACAAAGAAGATAATACATGAAAAGACTACTTTTAATAATTGGATTTTACATCTGTTACACCTTTCCTTGTAAGAATGGGGATTCCTGACTTCTTGCTATGCCCATTATTTATTTGCAGCTCTTTTCTGTGTACACCCACAGAATCATGCTGCATGGGCAGAGATCCCAAGGAGGGAGCTTAGAAGGAATTTGTGTTATTTGATCTTTTGAAGAGAGGACTGCTGGAATAAAGGAGTTTTCAGGTGCATGAAAGGGTTGATAAGAGGAAGGTAGGAATGTCGTTCTCTGCTCGTCAGGACTAAAACAAAGAGTAGTAGTTTGAAATTGCAGCAAGAGAACTTCTGATCCATTGCTATTTATTTTTATTTTATTAGATCCTGTGGTGTGCTAACAATCATTAACTATTAGACTAGTGGAGTTTGGCATTTCTATCATTAGAAACTTTTAAATAGATGTTGAAAAAGGTGTGGGTTAAAAATATATTTGCTTAGAGATACAGTTAGAGTAAACAGTTCCTTATTACCCCTTTCAGCCAACTTCTGGTTATCTTATGAGGGATTTTAAATCCACCCTGTTAAAGGGTTCAAAGCATATGGCAGGGAGTCTCCAGTGTGGTGTCGAGCAATGCAGTTTCCATGACAAGAACAGAAATAGCAGTTTGCAGTCTAACTGTTTTAACAAGATTTTTTTCATGGAAAATGTTGTCAGTACGTCACAAGAATATAAATACTGCGTCCTTCTCTCAGTTTTGTTTCCAGTTTCCCAGATGTAAAGCATTAAGAAAGACTGTTTCGATATTTTAACATCTAATTGATTGTCCTTAAGATGGATAATATTCTTCTGGTTTAGAAAATTATAAAATGTCATTCATGTCTACACTGTTTTTCTCTGGTGGGTAATCTAATTTTAATGTAACTGTCTTCTGTTTTGTTTGTTGTGTTGGTCCTGTTTTGTCATTCTGTAAGAGAAGCTGTTAATCTGTCTTTTTGAGGAGCCCATGTTTTGAAGACAAACTGCCCAGAATACTTTAGCCAAATAGAAATGTAAATAGGAAAGAAAAGCTGTGACAGTGTTCACAGGGGTCTCAGGTTTAGGGAAGAGATGAGGATTTCACTCCGTGTTTCAGAAGGCTTGATTTATTATTTTATTATATATATTACATTACAAGTATATTAAAATAATAGAAGAAAGGATTTCAGCAGAAGGCTAGCTAAGAATAGAATAGGAAAGAATGGTAACAAAGGCTCTGTCTTGGACAGAGAGTCTGAGCCAGCTGACTGTGACTGGCCATTAATTAGAAACAACCACATGAGACCAATCACAGATGCACCTGTTGCATTCCACAGCAGCAGATAACCATTGTTTACATTTTGTTTCTGAGGCCTTTCAGCTTCTCAGGAGGAAAAATCCTAAAGAAAGGATTTTTAATAAAAGATGTCTGCGACAAAAAGCCACATCAGTATTTTCTTTGTCAATTAGAAGTTAAAATCTCTTAACCTGCATAAGCATATTCAGTAACACAGTACATACCTTGGACATTAAGTTTTGCCTAGGCTTTCCAAAAGTAAATATTGTGCTTACACGTATTTTGCTGTTAATTCCCTGATACTAAAACTATGGCTGGTGAGTGCTCTGTGTGCAAGGGAAAGCCCAGGTATATGCACCCAAATTCTTGACTGTGACTGAGATATTGTTTTTTCTGGTAGCTTTGGGTCCTTCTCAGGTAGAGTCAGTTAAATCTGTTGAGGTCTTTGCAGATGAGAAAGGTCTGGAGTTTATCAGTATTCAGAAAAAGGCTTCTGGCAGTAGAAATCTTTGGCATGGTGTGCTCTTAGTGCCTTGTGTAACCGAGCACATCAACTTCACTGGGCTTATTCCTCAAGTGTCAGAATCTTTTAATGTCTTTATTTTTAGGTCTTCCAGAGTGATAACACCTTGGTAACCTGTTTCGAAGGTGTTGTATTTGCTGCTG
Source organism: Melospiza georgiana (assembly GCF_028018845.1). Classification (NCBI taxonomy): domain Eukaryota; kingdom Metazoa; phylum Chordata; class Aves; order Passeriformes; family Passerellidae; genus Melospiza; species Melospiza georgiana. The sequence continues at coordinate 22,235,045 of NC_080439.1, read as the reverse complement.
GTCCACTGGGTCTCCACATGTTGTTTAGGATGAGTTTTTTTCTGGGGGTTGAATGACAGTTCTCTGCCAAAGGAGGCACTGGGTTACAGCACTGGGTGTGAGCCCTTCAGCTTGACAAGTCAATTCATGACTGGCATTTATTCTGCAAAGCTTTTTTTTTTTTTTTTTCCTTTTTGTGCAGTAAAGAATGATGCTCCATGTAAAGGCAAGAATTTCTGCCAATAGCAAAGAACTCAGCCTGATATCAGAGTATCTGTATGTGTGCCTGATTTCTGATTTATTCTTACATTTTCTCTCTTAATTTGATCAGGAATTGTAGCACAGGTATCTCTTGTCCTGGTGACCAAAATGTCCATCATTTGATGAAAAATGAATTGCATTTGCCACTCCTGCTCTGAGAAGTAGAATTTTCAGGAAATGAGAGAGGGGGTAAGGAGATGCAGGAAATGTCCGGCCACATGTACATGGAAATTTTGATCTCTCTCTACAGTATCAGTTTGCATTTCAACCAGCTCTTTTGAAAACTGGTAGTTGTTGAGGGCTGAGGGTTGTTTTTTTTTTTTTTCAAGACACAAAGTATGTGCTGAGACTTGGTGAGGAGCAGAGCAAGGTTCAAACAGATCCTGCCAGAATCACAGAAGGACCCTGCAGGATTTAAGGAGTAAGAAGACAAAAGATTATAGGCTCTGTAACACCTGGCAATTCTGGAATTTCTCACATTTATCTGGACTTGAGAGAATGGGATTTGCATTACTGCATTTGCTTAGAAGTAGTTTCTGAATTGTATGTTTTGTTTGCTTAGGGCATCTTCCCCTAAGAGCTAGACCATGTGTAAGTGCAGGTGGCTGACAGAAGAGGAGAAATGCACGGGGATGATGAATAAGGGCTGGCTGGATGTTGCACTGAGCTCCTGTTGGAAGGCAAACGCTGAGCAGTTAAAGAGCTAATGCAGTGTGGTAGGAAACTGAGTCCTCTGAAGAGCAGGGCTCAGTGTAAGGCATGCAGAGGGAGCACAGCAGTGAATTGCTGGTGCCATGAGGAGCCCTGTAAACCACTCCATGAGGCACAAACTTTCAGGTCCAGGTCCAGGTTCAGAACACAGAATATTTTCCTGACCTTTTCAGTGGCTATAGCTAAGTATCACAGTCTCAGGCTTTGTTAGTTTGACTAGAATAGGCGTGCTTTATTCAGACATGTAATTACCTCTTAACTGTAGCTAAAGTAATTTCCTATGAATAGACTTAAATAATTCCTTTCATAATGTTCTATTTTCTCTTCTTTTATGTTGTCTTATACTTTAGATTATTTTTTTTTTGCTAACCTTTACAGTTTTTCCTAACTTAATTGATACTAGTTGGGGAGTTGATTAGATTTTCATTATGATTATGCAAGTGTCTAATCTTTCTGACAGCTGTTAGCCAACCCAGTTGCTTGTAAATTATAATGCATTAGAAATCCCTGGCTCAGAAACCTTTACATATTTTATACAAGGGAAAAAAAGAGCAGCATTTCTTCTGTATATAGTAAAGAGCAAGGCTACTTTCCCCTGGGGGCTCCCACTTACATGATAGTGCTTGGCTGAATATTCATATCTGATTTAGTAAATAGGTGGGTGATAGCAATCAGGATGCTGCCTGCCTGAGTAATGAGATTCTGATGACTACCAGCTCCCTGATGAGAAATATTCAGAACTGTTAAGTGCTGTAAGATTCATGACATGGGAAGAGTGTAGTAAGCCCTTAGTATTTAAAAATTTTAGTAATTGTTTTTCATCGATTTTTTTTATTCCAATAAATAAAGCTTATTTGCTTTGTCTGCAGTTGTGCAGTTTTTAAATTTCTGAGTTTAAGGATTGGCTTTTTGTGTTCTCCTTATCATTGGTAAAGACATAAGCCCTAGGGTTTCTGTATGGATGCAGGGGGATCATGGCAAGGGTGTTTGGCCTTGGCCAGCCCTGCAGCAGATCCACAGATCACAGCAGCTCCAGCAGTTCCACACATTCCCTGAGATTTCTGTTTCTCCTAGTGACCTTTCTGCAGAGAGTAGGTACATTCATATAAACATTTCCATAGAAGCATACTTTCCACTGTTACCAAAATTAAGTATTTGATTCTGTGCACTCAGCAATAGTGCTTGATTTAGCTGTTCCTTCTTTGTCAAAGCTGTTTATTCAATGAATACCCAGTTTTAAAATACCTTTTTAAAGAATAAATGGCAGAGATGGTGGTTGTTATATATTCTGTTTATCTATAATTTATCATTAGAATGCCGTATTGTAACAACTATTGAGATCTAATAATTTGTAATCTATTTTTAGGCTTGCCACTGAATTTTTTACTACATTCTTCATATCTGCTAAGCCAAATATTTTAATATCACATCTCTTGAATGTCAGGATCCTCCTTAATTTGCTAGACACTCTGTAAGAACAGCAACAATTTAAGGGAGAGAGTCCACTTGTACAAAAAATGTTGGCCTGATAATTCTGTTTAAATAATAACTTTTGTCATTAAAATTATTTAATGCTTCCTAATTTGCTGGAATAGAGAGCTTAATGTGGTCTTATGAGGAACAGCTATTGTTTACAAGGACTGTCAGCTGCTTTTATGAATTTTTGAAGCCTTGCTGATATGGCAGCAGATGAGTTCAGTGGGGTTTAATTAATTTGGGAAAAGTATTAAATTCCTTTTTATGAGATCATTAAATTAATATGAGTATTTAATTCATTTTATAAAAATACAAGAGAGAAGATTGATGGGTCCTGCCATATTTTTAGACCTCATGACTTTACATTAGGTTGGGCAGTGGACACTGAATGATAGAATACTTGAAATTAAAGCAGGAAAAAGGATTAACTACTCTGCTTTAGAAAAAAATAGGCATATCAGCCTTTCTTTATTTAGTGGAGACATTTTAGAGTCCCAGTAACTAATCTGGTGCTTTCCAGCCTGTCAGATGCTCCTGTGCACAACCCAACTTCTTGGGCAGAGCTGTCAGTTTGTGCTTCAGAGAAACGAAGAACCAGAACACAGCAGTGACTCTGCCTGGATGCCCTATTCCTCTCCTTGTTGTGGAGACAAAATTATCATAAATAAAGCCCCTGGAAAACTCTCCAGCTGCTCACACTTTCAGTGTTCGTTAAGCTGTGTTACCAAATGGACCATCCTTTATTATCAGCAAAATCAAGGGATGAAGGCCAAACACATGCAAATGATATTCAGGGATAAAAGTTTTCTGTGTCCTGCCTAAAGTCCATGGCAGGAGACTTGGAGCTATTGGCTGGTTCAGCTCTGAAGCATTCATTACAGGAGATTTTCCTCACTGGAACATCTCTCAGAAAAGCTTCTGCTGGCAATGCCCTGTGTCATTTGAGAGACTCAGAGACTTCACTCTTAAGTCTAACTTGTATGCTTTCCCTTTCCTATTTTGCACTGAATACAGAGGATAGAGTCAAAAACCCCTGTAAAAATAAAAAAACTTGACTTGTTGACTGCGAGTCTCAAGTAGCTCAGATAATTTTATGTCTGAATTCTGGTTCTTAGTGTGTAACCTTTAAGGACATTGTCCTATTTCCAGTTAGTTTTATCACCATACTAATATTGTCAATTATCACCTGTTATAATTTTTTTAATTTAACATTTGGAGCTCACTAAAACACAGACAGTGTTTGCTACATTTTCTTGCAGGATTTGACATGGCCTATTAGCCTAAAATTTTCGTGATAAATCACCTGCCTGATATTGTTATTATACTTTTTCCCCTTCTCTTATGATTTCTAATACTAAACCTGCCAGAAGAGAATAGAGAAAGGCAAAGAAATTGTGCTTCTGGAATGAAAGACTGTAAATTATAGATGTAGCTGAAAGATAAAACAGAAAATAAATTTAATGGGAGAAAAAAATCAAGCAGAAAATAGAAAGATGCAATAAAATGGTTAAGTGAAAATTATAGAGGGAAGAGATAAAACATCAATACCATTCTAATTATAGTTGTGAAAACCATCACCTTCCCTTTTTTTCTGTTGATTTGAAGTGAAGGATTTTTTCCTGTCTTTTCTGTTGATATAGATCTCATGGAATATTACACTACTGTGCTCTTGTTCAGGCTGACATTTACAAGAGGACATTAGTTGAAAGCAAAGAAGAATAACAGAAGATGTAGGAACTCCACCAGTAAGGCCATTTAAGAGATATTAATACTCTGACTAGTTTTCAGGCAGCTAGAAGGCTTTCAGGTAGACCATGAATTAGGGCCTGACTCTAAATTCCCATTTGCTTTTATGCAGTGGGAGGTTTCAGTGTCTTGGTGTGTTGAGGTGTTGTTGTGAGGGTCCCCAGGACAAGGTGAGAGATGAGAATTGACTCCCAAGTCCTCAGAAGGCTGATTTATTATTTTATGGTATTATATTAAAAGAAAATATATACTAAAACTATACTAAAGAAAGAGAAAGGAGACATCAGAAGGCTAGACAAGAATGATACTAAAAACTCGTGACTGACCAGAGTCCTGACACAGCTGGGATGGGATTGGTCATTAGTTAAAAACAATTCACATGGAACCAATCAAATATTCAGCTGTTGGTAAGCAACCTCCAGACCACATTCCAAACAATCAGATAGTTATTGTTTACATTTCTTTTCTGAGGCTTCTCAGGAGAAAAATCCTGGCAAAGGGATTTTTCAGAAAATATCATGGTGACACTAATGAAGGAGCTGGAGTTTTTGTGAAGCAGCTTTTCTTGACACTAGTGGTTGCACATGGAACAGATTTTTAGGATAAGCCATTGTTTTCTAACATGTCCCACTTCCCAGTGAACATGTTTGAGATACACCATAGGAAACTGGCTGAAGTACCACCCTCCCCCAAATAATAACAACAGCAATAACAATGACAAATTACTTTGGTAGAATAAAAAGGAGATGGAATGAGAAAAGGTTTTAAAAATATGATAATACCAACTGTTCCCCCTCCCCTTTTTCACATGTAAAAAACCTTCTAGCACATTATCATGAGGGTAATTGGATTCCAGAACACTGTCCTCGTGGTCCTGTACCTCTCACTGACAAATGGCACTGTGTTTTAAGAATACTAGATTAGATCTATTTTCTCAAGTTTTGGTTATGCTACTTCTCTTCTGAGACAAACCACAGAATCGTCCTAATTTCTGGGCTGCATCACTGTTTCCCAGGGAACAGCACAGGAAATCACAACTTGGTCAGTGACTAAGCCCTGCCTGGAGCCTGTGACAAACAGCCAAATCACCTTAAACACCATCTTTTCCAAACTAGAGCATCACTGATGCACAGGTACAAACCAAGCAGAATCAGCAGATGACAAAACAGAAGTCCCCATATCCAGGCCTCTCAAACATCTCCTGCTTCCTGTAGCATTTTCCTAAAGCTCCTGAAGAGATTAATTTATTCATTCCAAGCATCTCTACTCCCTCATTACTCGACACAGGGATCTCTAGCAGATTTTTATTTGCTTTTATAAAGGTACACCCCTGGGAAGAGTCCAGTTTTCTGCCTAAACAGGCAGTCCAATTAACCAAATTATCTGCCCTTATTTAAGGTACCACTTTGTTAGTCTTGGGATTGTTATTTGTATCTTCTAGCAGACCTTTTAGAATTAATTGCCACTGACAGGCAGAACTGAAATGCACATTTAGTGTCATTAAAAATGCAGATATCTGCTTTCATTTCCTGAAAATTTTAAATCAAAATAATATGAAATATATATTACATTTAATGCATGATTAAAAGGTCAGTTAACCTACTCATTATAAATAGAACTACTAAAGGTTTTTAGTGTTTGTGCCATCTTAGGTTATGTTTCTTGTCATGAAATCAAGTAATTGTTAGTATGACCATTTTAGGCCAGAAATCACAAAATCATATGGGTTTAAATGAAATTTCACCATTTTAACTTGAAGGAGTAGTAACGTACCCAGAGGCAGTTAAGTGCATTAAAACTCTTGTTGGCTTCCTGAAAGAATTTTACCCTGAGGAACAATAAGTAGCTTTAAAATATTCAGTCCAGGTTTCTGTATGGTTTTGGAAATTTCAGCCTTTGTATTTACAGTGATGTTTCTACCAAAACAATGCTTGACAGGCATCAAACTGAAAAGTTCCTCTAACTGGTCACAGGAATGAATCCAAGTTTAACAAATGCTACAAAAGATGGGCTGGACCTTTTGAAGTGACTGTGTGGCACCTCTACTATGACTTTTAGAAACTGATTTGAAGAATGGGAGGTTTTTTCCCCACATCCCCTTTTCAGTTTAAGGGTATTAGTTTGGTTGCTTCAACCAAGTTAAGATAATGAGAATGTTTATTTTAAGTTGTAAGTGCATGAAAAGGCAGGAGTCTTTAGGTACAGAGGAATCTCACATCACAGAGTTCCCAAAATACCTGTGGTTTTTTTCCCTTTTCAACACGCAGCAGAAGGGAGATAGCCCTTAGCAAAGGGTGTGGAAAATCCTAAATTAGTGGAGTGTGTTGGCATGGCCTGATCTAGGCTGTGTAGCTGCCACAGTGCTCAGGACATTAATTTAGACAGGCAGAACCTAGAAAGGTAAAGTCTGGGGTATGTGTTCAGCACAGCATTATTTCCCTCTAAATGAGCTGGAGTAAGGGTTAAAATAAAATCAGTATTTTCCTATCAGCTTTTCCACTCACATTGGGAGTGTGTGTATGTTTTATTAGACCAAGGTAGGGACAGAGCCCTGGTCAGAGCTGGACTGAGCCATGAAGTCACAAAAGCACTGTGTTAACAGCTCAGAGCTGATGGATGGCTGTCAGATCATTCTGGAAGTCCTGTCAGCACCCTGCCACGGCCACGCTCTGGTGATCCTTCAAATGCAAACTCAGGAAGGCAAAGCTCGGGGCCTTGTGTGGAGCAGAGCACGGTGTCCTGTGACACTCAGCTCCTGCAGTGCTGCCATGAGGCCACAGAACTAACACAGAAATACTAACAATTACTTACTTATTTATTCCAGCTAGGAATTGCCTTCTGTATCTTCCACAACATACGGAAATAATGACTGTCAACAAAGAATTGCTTAAATTTTCATTCTAAATGGCCAGGTTGGACTCCAGCACTCAGGTTCTGCTTGAGCACTCTGTCCTATGTGCCAAGGCATTCCTGGTGTGGGAGCAAAGTTCTTCACCCTGCCCTGTGTTGCAGTGTGGTTGGGTGTAGGGGAATAGAATATAGGTAAATAAAGGTAGTATAGAAAGCAATCTTACCCCCTAAAGAGTTGCAGCTGAGCCAATTATTACTGATTAGGAGCAGGCCTGATGTTAACAGGCCAGAGCTGTAGCCAGTAAGAAGAGTGTTATAAAAGAGTGAATTGGTGGGGACTGGAGCCAGTTGGCTGCTGTGAGGATGAGGAAGAGTCAGTGCCCAGAGGAGCTGCCTACAAGAAACATCAAGGAGGTATGAAACTCTGGCAATATGGAACCCTTGCGATGTAATGACAATAGAACTCTTGCAATATAATGATAATGGTTGGGTCCCCAGGATGAGGTGAGAGATGAGAATTTGACTCCAAGTTCTAAGAAGGCTGATTTATTATTTTATGATATGTTATTGTATTAAAAGAAATTATATACTAAAACTATACTAAAGAAAGAGAAAAGAGACATCAGAAGGCTTAACAAGAATGATACTAAAAACTCGTGACTGACCAGAGTTCTGACACAGCTGGACTGGGATTGGTCATTAATTAAAAACAATTCACATGGAACCAATCCAAGATGCCCCTGTTGGTAAGCAACCTCCAAACCACATTCCAAGCAATCAGGTAATTACTGTTTGCCTTTCTTTTCTGAGGCTTCTCTGGAGAAAAATCCTGGCAAAGGGATTTCTCAGAAAATATCATGGTGACAGCCATGATATTCAACATATGACATCACTGATGGAGCAAGTAATATTTTAAGGAGACTGCTAACAGTCTTGTCAGCTATTCTGTGATTTCATGCCTGAATTAAGGCAGGAGCAAAAGTGAGAACTTTCTCCATGCTGTGAAAAGGCACCTGCCCTTTTTATGCTACACAGAAAAGAGCTACCTAGTCTTTGCATGCGGAATTGTGAGGAAGGACTGTCCATATAGATGAGGCATTCTAGTGTCTTCAGATGCCAAAAGGCTTGCTTTTCTCCTCAATAGAACATTTCTGAGTGGGATAAATCATTGCTATGAAATTGAGATAGCAGTAAGCAAAAGCGAATTAAGCTCCATCATGGACCAAGGCCTGTTCCTTCATACGTGCCAGAACTGTCTGCTCTAGAGGCAATTCATTGGAAATTGCTGCCTTTCTACACTGCTTTATTTGTCATCTGAAGGACACCATGTATATTTTAGAGGTAGTTTTTTTTTAACTTGGCATTCAAGCTAAATTCCTTTAGCTGGTGTACACAGTGAATGCAAAGAGAAGCATTTACACACCTTCCTTTAAACCATCGTTAAAGGTGGAGCTGCAGTACAAAATTGCTCTCAGTATAAAAGCACAGATTTGTTACACAAGAGTATTTCTTAGGGCTGTGGTACAAAAATTCAGGAGGTCTTTCCTCCCTTGGCTGCATTCAGACTGACACAAGGAGGAAGGGCCATGCAAATCTGTATGCATTGCTTTATTCACCAAAGAGCCTTTCCTACAAATGCCCCCTTGTCGCCTGCAGATAACCCTGTGTACATGCTGGGAATGCCCCAGCCTGCTCACAAGGTGATTATAACTGTGTGGAAGCTGGAGAGGGCTGTGGGGAGTTTGTGGTGGAGGCCCTGCAGAACCTGTCCTGTGCCACAGCCACAAAACTGCACTTAGGCTGTGTGCTAAAGGGCAAGCCTGCAGGAAAAACAGTTTAAAAATAAAAGAACATCTACACTTTAGGATCATTTGTACAGCAATAGCCTGCCTTTACCAAACAGCCTATTAAAACTGCCCCACTGCTCACCCCATTCAGTGGCATTTAACAAAGTGTTGCTGGGATGATGCAAAATTATTCTAGCTGTGATCACTTTGTGGAGTTCTCTTATGCAGCAAATTTCACTGAGGTGTAAAAATTTAAAAATACTAAACCCATGAAGGCTATTTGGAATATTCAGGCTTCTTTTCAATTTATGTTTGCTCACCGCAGTTCTAAAAATGAAATAAATATCCCAGTGTATGTCCTGTCTAGAAGCTGTAACTTGTACTTGGGTCTTTTCAGAGTAGACCAAAGGTATGTGACAGATGGATATTTGAGGAATAAGAAATTAATTTTATCTTCCAGGGAGCTGTTAAGTATTTGTAGCACTGTATAAAATCATTCTGACTCAAGAGTTGGAGAATCTCAACATTCACAAACTATGTTGACCTCCCTATTGCAAAATCAGTGTTTCAGAGGGCTCAAGACATATCTCCAGTTATGATTTATTTCTAAAGCAAATGGGACCCCTCTGCTTGGTTCATCCATGCAGAAATATAAATCATTTAAAGAATGTTTATGTCACATTTCCATGACAGCACCTGGGAACTTTTCAGAAGCTGGTGCATGGCAGACTGCCCACAGCAGGCTGATTGTGGGGACAGAGCACAGTGCTGGTGGCATTGGGCCTCTCCTGCATGGCTTCCATGCAGTAGTGACATAAGGCACCCCTGGCTTGCCATTTCATGCTGTCACATCATGCTGTATAAATTATGGATATTGCAAAATGTACATGCTGAATTCTTAGTTCCCATTCATTTAGAAAAAAAATATTTTAACCCCCCTGCCCACTTGGAAATGATAACCAGGTTCATCTCTGTTACCTGAAGAACCACCTTTGGCTTTGCTGTAAAGCACTGACGTAGCACATGAAGCAAGCAGAATTTTAATGCTAATTTAACTGACTTGCTTTCTGAGAATTTCTTCTCACCTGTTTTCTAGGTGGGCTGTTATTAAGTCACAGGTGTTTGCAGTGGTAATAACTGTGCCACACATTGTTGAGGCTGGAGGTTTTGCAGGCAGGGGTACAGGTGTGACGGGGTGGTGCCAGCTGGTGGCAATTATCCAATTACCCAATTACGTGTCACACAATGGATGAGGAACCTCAGGAACCTGGACTTCTCTGCAGCATCTTGGGAGTTTTATCAGTTTATCAGTACTGTGTGAAGGTAAAGCTCAGGAGGAGTGTTTGCCCTCAGCATTTCTCCTGAATAGTTCTTAAAATCTGCTCTCTTAGTAGATTATTTCTCCATTAAAATGTGGGAGAAAATCAGATCTGTATTACTTTAGCTGTATTAATGTAAAAGAAAAACTGTTTTGGGGAGCTTTAAATATAACTTATTACATGGTCATTTTAAGGGCAGAATACTGCTTTTAGATGAGAAAGTAGCTAGTAGTCATGTGTTAAGCACAAAGGGAGTCAAAGGGTAAAAGTGAGTGAAATTTAATGTGTGTCAGTTTTCTGTTTTCTTTTTCAAACTTAATTTTGGTTTTATTTAGGTTGATGAAAAGGAGGAAAGGCAGTAGTTCTTGGAAAAGGTAGCACAGCTGTTCCATAGTAATGTTTTGAAGGTTATGAGAGAGTTCAATTTTAAAAGTTGCACAGGATTATTTTTTTTACATTTACTTCAATTTCCTAAAGCTGTTATTAAAATGGATGAAGTGCTATATTTGAACCTTTAAATGGCTGCACAGGGCAATGTGTCAAAACTTTTCACTTTCTTCAGGCTTTTTTTCATCTCACCAGCCCTAGGTTATAGATGAACATAGTTTAAGGAGAAGAGCTGTGTGGTAGATTTTTAAATACTTTCATCTTTAATGGAAGGAGGAGGGAGAACTGTTTAAAATTATCATAAAATTTTGAATGCAATTTGCAGATCATTTGGTATGTTGATTTAGGCAAGAGCAGAAGCAGAGGTTCAGCTATGTGGGGGTGCTAAGAGACTTGGAGTTTCCACACTGTGTTGAACCAGAGGCCTTTTGTGCATGCTGGAAAATTTGGCTTTTACATCCACCGTGAGAAATTCTGTCTGGGATTTCATGTGACCCCAATTTTGGTGCGCTTGTGATGCTAAAATGTGTAACAAAATTATTGTTGAAATAATTCTATGCACTAGACAGGAAGGTACCCTGGAGTGCTCTGTAATAATTCTTGGGCAAATATTGAATGTATGTATTGACTTAATGGGGTGCTGCAATTGTTTGTGAAGAATTGATTGACAGGTTTGGACCTTGTTGGTGGTTTTCTTCACTGTCAAAATTCAAAGCTGGGAGGTTCATTTATGAACATTCTTAGTGTAAAGCATTGTTTGATCAACACTTCACTGAAGTTCAGGTAAATACATTTCACTGTCTGAACACTTCAATGTCTGCTGGGGGTTGGTGGGGTATTGTTTTTTGGGTTTTTTTAGAAAAAACTTTTAACCACCTGCAGTTGATAGCATGAGTAAATACCACTATTTATTGTAACAGTAGAAAATAGACATAGATTTAATATTTCAGTCAGCAGTCCTTGTCTCTCTGCTACTTGCAGTGTTTGTTGGACATCTCACATTCCCAGTTCCATAGCTTGGTTTATATGACTGCATCTGGCATTTGCTCTTCTGTCTCTCATCTCTCCTCCTCAGTGATGAAAACTGATAACTTTAGAAGAGCAAGCTCTTGCTGCTTTGCTCTTTGATGTTCCTTTTGACTATTTGCTTCAGTCTTGCCTGTACTGAGATATTGGAATATCTGGAATGTGATGGCCTGCTATGTCTGTGGAGGTTTATGCAGAACAAATAAAAAAGACATGCTCCGCTACATCCTCTGAATAATGTGACAACTTCTGGGGTTTTTTGAACATTAGAAACTTTGCAGCCCATGGTGTTGAACAGAAAAATGTACATGATGATTTAAATGGAGTATTAAATGTAAATCCAGCGCAGTGTTTCCCTTTGGAATCCACAGTCAAACAGTACCACAGTATCTCATTGGCTTTTTCAAGATGTAGCATGGCTGAAGTTAGAGCCATCTCAGGATCCTTCAAAACTATCACAAAAATGAATTTTGCAGCCTTTCTGAGGAGATTCTTTGTCCTAGAAAATGGAAGGAGCTGAAAGTAAGGACCATGAGGGAGTTTGGATGGTGTTGTGCCCCTGCCCAGGACGGCATAGCCTGTGTGCAAGGTACTGGGTCCCAAACACCCACCATGGTGAGTGTGAAAAACACCAATCACTCGTTTTTAAAATTTTAAAAGGTAAATAAAAAAAAAAAGGTTATATACATAGTAATACAATTAGTATAATAATAATTTGAACAATTTGAATTAGGACAATATGAGACAGTACAACCAAAGAGTTACGGACATCTGGGTACAAGCACAAGCCCTAAAAAGGACCCACGTTAACAGAGGATTAACCCTTAAAAACAATAACCTGTTGCATATTCATACACCTCATACATGATGCATAAATTCCATTCAAATACAGGATTCTGTCTGTCTGGTCATCATCAACTTCTTCCTCTGAATCCTGACAGCACCTTTGAGGCAGGAAGAAGTTCATTTCTTCTGATAAGAGGGCAATAAATTCTTTTTCTCTGAAAGATTCAGGTGTCCTGTGGCTGCTATCTCACTGCGAGTCCTTTCTTTAAAGAAAAGTATCTTACATAGCATCGTTTCTATCTTAACATTTTTTATAACCTAAAACTATATTTAACACACTACTTAAGAGAATTAATACAGCATTACTTTCTAACACAACACATATAATATTCATTTTAATATTTGCAAAAAGCCAATCATAAAATACATGCATTTTTCACAGTGAGTCTGCTGGTGCAGACTCCTCTTCCAGCTGGGAGACTGGGATGTGGGAAGGCCACCATGGGCTGAGCAAGCTCTGCTCAGCAGTGCTTTGTTTTGCCTGTGTATAAGTTTTCTGTGGTTAAAATCTACAACACGCCCCTTAGAAACTTTGGTAAACATGAGTAAACCTGGCAGAGATCACTGCTGTTTGCTGGCACGATCCTGTCTCTGTGGGCATTTGTGTCACAGACACATTATATGAAAAAATCAATTTTTTGTGATTTTTTTTCTCCTGAGAAGCTGGGAGGCCTCAGGAACAAAATTTAAACAATGATTATCTGCTGCTGTGGAATGCAACAGGTGCATCTGGGATTGGTCTCATGTGGTTGTTTCTAATTAATGGCCAATCACAGTCAGCTGGCTTGGATTCTCTCTCCAAGATGCAAGCTTATGTTATTCATTCTTCCTTTTCTATTCTTAGCCAGCCTTCTGATGAAATCCTTTCTTCTATTCTTTTAGTATAGTTTTAATATAACATATATAATAAAATAATAAGTAAAGCCTTCTGAAACGGGGAGTCAGATCCTCATCTCTTCCCTCATCCTCAGACCCCTGTGAACAACATCACAATTTGTAAGCTGAGCTGGAGGTCTTGGAAGAGAGGAGGCTTCCCTCTCCCCAAATCACGGCAGCAAGACGGGTGGGGAAGGAAAACAGGAAGGAAATATTTGTGTGTTGTCAGCTGGCAATTAGGGAGATTGACATCAGCAGTACTTCAGGGATGGTATCTCAAACAAGGCCCAAAGGCTTCTTCTAAAAAACCTGAGTTTCAGCAGCATGTGGCTCATTGTGTGACTGACTGCCAAAAAACCCCTTCAGGTGCTGGCTTTAGGCAGCAGGGGAAGAGCTGCTTTACTTCCCTGCCACGAGCTGGGTGTTGGGTGCACAGAACATCCCAGTGAGCCAGGAGTGGCAGGAACTCTGCAGCTACAGCCACAGACACAGCAAATTTCCTGAAATTACAGGAAATTTCAGTACAGTTCACTCCAGAACTGACTGCCTGCAGTGTGAGGCAAAGCTCAGTAAAAATCACTGGAAGGAAAGCATACTCAGATTGCTGGGGAAGAATAAAAGTTGAAGTCTTTAGGATCAGAAGAAGCAAAACAACAAAATAGATGGGGCTGCTGAGTTTCTAGATCATCCTTGGTGGCAATTTTTTACTTTTATAATGCGCAAAAATGGTATTGATGATTGTGGTTGCAGGAGTTGTGGAGAATTTCAGCACATCAGGTGTGGGAACAAATGTCAGAGGTTTTTTAGGGGGGTATCTTCCTCTGAGTCCTGTTCTGTAAATTAACTCTGGCACTAGTTGAAAAAAAAATAACCTTGAAAAATGGAAAGGTTCATACAGAATGGAGTTTTAGGTTTTTATTAATTCTAATGATTTTATTTGTAACCTACCTCTTTTAATACACTTCTCTGCTAAAAGTATACTGCTAATACTAGGAAGCAGTGTAAGAGGTATTATTTATACATTTTTTATTGATTTTAATGCTTTACTCTTGATCTCAGGGAATAAATGTTAGACATGAAACTAAGATTCTTCTGTTGCAGTTAAGAAAATACTTCATTAAAAAGAAAATACACGTGTATGGGCAAATTATACATATCTTAAACACTTTAGGTTATTCTCCAAAGAATGGATCATCAATTATTAATTTTGGACTTGTGAGAGCCGTTACAAATGTTAAATATATAACAAAACAATTAACAAGAAGCCAGATTTGTAATAGTTTGTCTATTGTATGTCTAAATTAGGTGCAAAGGCAGTTCCTCAATAGCAAAAGTATGTTCCCTGAAGTCTCTTTATGTCTTTATGGGCATAGTTATTATTCAAGCCTTATTGATCTGAACAGAATTATGTAAACATATTGTCTATTCTCCTTGAGCTATAGCCCAGATTTACCTGTATAATTCATAGTGCTGCTGCGTAGCACTTTTAAAATTAGGGAGCAACAGTTACAAATTATCTTACAATTTGCATTCTTTGAATTTCTAATGAAGTTTTATATAAATATTTATTGTGATGGTGTGCCAGGAGTTGGGTGGTTTCTCAGAGTAGCAGAGGAGAATGGGTTTACAAGGGCCACCTTTGGGTTTTTGGGGTAATGATAGATACATAGAATACCTATTTCCAGCCCTAGTATTTCTGCACGTACCTCTGTACTTTAGTGCCCTGGACATGCTTCAGGTGTCTGATGCAGACAATCATAGATTCATTCTACTCCAAAGCCCTGGCACACTACACATAACTGATACTATACGTATTATAGATATTATATATTTATATATATTTATATATATATATAATTTAATAATATATTAATTATAATATAAATAATATTTATTATATATTATGCTATATTTATAATATAATTATTATAATTATATACACTATATCACAATATAATAATATATATTAATATAGTATATATACTATACTATTAATAATTAATAACACTATAATATATAAATAATTTATTAATAATAAAATTATATATATATGAAAAATGATCATCCCCTCACTGGGTGTGACCTGGAACAGCTGGAGTGACAGCTGGTGTGCTCAGGGCTTCCAGTCCTTCCTGGTTTCAGAGATGTTCCTGTCCCCCTGGTTTATGACACAGCCACGGCCGAATCCCATAATTCAGTTCCTTTCTGCTGTCCCAGGAATCTGCCCAATAAAAACAAATTTACCACACATAACCAGTGCTGAGGCTTGTAAGGGTGTACATGGTAGGCCAGATAAAGCTCAGTTTGCTGCTGCTGTCACTGCAGTTTTGGAAACTTCTTTTAACTACTTTGCAGAGGATGTACTCTTTAAATTGATGTTTGTGTTTATCCCAGAGGTGACTGCATTTCAGTGAAATGTACCATGATGCTGACTTAATCCTTAATGATCTCTTAGAAGTACTTTGCTGCAGAATCTTGTTTAAGATGATGTGAAAGGTGCCTTAGGTTAAAGCATCCTGTTGCCATAACTTGTATTTACTTACTGTGTCCTTCTTCTGCATCTTTGTTTTATTGTTTTAAATTCTAAAACTTAGTAGCTTAAAGAAAAAAAAAAAAAAAACACAAGAAAACCCATGTATTCAAGCTTGGATTTTTGTATTCCTTTTAAAAATGTGTTGCTGTTTTCTTCAAAGACACTTTACTGCATGCTCTTGATGTTACGACTTAACAGTTCTGGCTGTATGTTTTCAAAGAGCTGGGAAATTAAATATATACTGTTCATGTCAGGGAAAATAAGCAAGTGTTCTGGACAGATCTCACTTCTAAAGTAGACAGTATCTGAATGCTGTCCATCCAGCAAATATAACGTATCAGTGATATAATTAAAATTATTTTAGTACTTCTTGTAGATCTCTTCAGGTGTAGACTTACTTGTGGGGCAGGCATTGGTAAGCAAAGTTGAAATGACAGTAAGCACTGCGAGTTTAGAAACTCAACAGAAATCCTAAGGAAAAAAAGCAGTAGTTTATAACTGTTTTGTAAATCTTATAAAGGACGTTCACACAGAAGAGAAGGTTTTGAAATGTCAGAATCTCCAGTGATTTTTAGTGCATATTTCAGGACGCGGAGCACAGGGTGTGGCCTTTCCTCTCCAGCTGGCTTGTCATGTAGCACTTGGAAAATCACTTTGATCTTGGCGTTCTATGAGCAGCCCAGTTTTGTTTTGTTTAGGTTTTTTTTTGTTTAGGCCCTTCTTTTCTTTTGACAACATCAATACTTTGGGTGGCATTTTCTTATTTTTCCCAAACTATAGTTCTTGAGGACTTCCCCTGCCAAATGCAGAAAGAGGAATATAAACATTTTCCTGTGTGTCCAGAAACATAGAAGTGGTTCCAAGTTTTATATTAACTTTAAAGAGATTCTGTGGAACTGAAAATACTTCCATGCTCACATGAAATGAAATGTGTATGTTTAAAATACATCTAGGTCAGGCAAAAACCTTGCTATTGCTTTTAGAAGCAGCATCTTTTTATGGTTTTATTCTGGTTTTCTTGGGTTTTTTTCCCTATTGGTCTTATGTGAATATGAAATTCGCATTATGATTTTATTTTTAATTGGAAATTATGTCCAGGTTGACTGTATTCAAAATGCATGAAACTAAGTAACTGGAAGCATCCAGAGACTGAAACTCCACTCAGTAGGAACTCCTGTTGAATATTAGTTAAACTTAAAAATAAAATCTTAACTATGGTATAGGTGTATTGTAGAATGCTTTAAAAACCGAATTTTTCAACTAAGGAAGCTTCAACCCCAAACTAGGACCAGAGAAAAAAGGCCCAAAGTGGTTTGAGAGCTTGTTTTCAATTAAACCTAAAGAGAGAAGACATCTATTCTACCCTTCCATGATACTGGACATGGAAGAGTAGAATTCATAATCGACAGATTTCCTTCAATGAGGTGTAGCATATTTTTCTTGCCGTATGTGGTGGAATAAAGGTTTTCTTTTTATTTTTTTTTTTCTGTCAGTTGTATCTATGTGACCTGAGTAGGTGGGGTCAGGAGAATGTTTAGGCCAATTTCTCTGGATCTGAAAGGGACAGGTATGAAAGAGAAGGTCAGAGGCCTTTTTTGAAGCTGAAATGCTGATGTTTTTGTACACCCTGAGCACACTTTCAGTATTCTGGGCTTAGTTATATTCTGTATCAGAGGAGAGCATTCAGCTAAATGCTTCATTCTACAAAAGGCTTGCATTTTTGCTCATATCTCGGCAGCTGGAAATGCAATTATAAGTTCACAGAATGGTTTTCTGAAATACCTAAAATTACTAAAATTAATAAATAAATTTTTATATTCAAGACCTTAAAGTGAGCACAATCATAAGCCTTCAAAAATGAAAAAAATCATGTATCTTCTAGGATTGGTCCGCGGTACACCTATAAAGATGAAGCTTTGTAAATTATAATAGACCTTGGATTATTTAAGAGAGACTATCAGAGCAGAACATTGCAATGGGATAATGTCCTCCCACTGCTGGATGAATATCTCAGCATCCTTTGGCACTCAGGAAATAAACACTGAGGTGAAGCAGGGACATTTATTTTCAAAGTGGAAGTCATTTATCCTTCTAGAACACTGTATTTCAGGGACTCTGTTTTTGTTGTAACAAACAGTTGATAATGGAAGACGTCATTTGATGGATGTTGATATTGTAGAATGACAGGTAATCTTCATGTGACTTCTATGCAAAATGCACAGAAGTAGTTTGAATAAGAGAAATATTTCCTAATTGTCTTGGATGACAGATTTGCATTTTGCTTTTAGCCATTGCAAAGGACCTTATCATAATACAGTCAATTTAAATTTTATATACTTGTCACACTGATTGAAGTATAGGTATAAGAATCAAAATTTTGTCATTCAGATAAGAAAAATATTTAATGTAGCTACAGCAGGTAATAAAGACATCCTGTTACTTAATGCAGTAGCAGCTTTCATTCGTTCACAAATGCCTTGAGCACTCACTTCATCCAAAAGCAAACTTCAGCTTTTGAGAGTTTTGAATCTGATTTCAGAGCTGGACAGACTATGTTCAGCTATATTATATAAATATAAATATAGTATTAAACTATCTCCTAGGCAAAGTGTGGCCTAAGTGCTGTTGTCCCAAGGTAACTCCCTGCAGGCTCTGTCCCAGGTCAAATCCTAAGCTGAGTCCTTTCAGAGCAGCATTTCTGGGCACTTGAAAGAGAAGAGGCAATTATGCACAGTCAGTGTGGCTTTACCAGGAGTAGCTCCTGCCTTGCCACCTTCCCTGGTGTGAAATGACCTGGTTTGAGGGCAGGCAGAGAGCAGTGGCTGCCCTTAACCTGGCCCTTGGCAGGCTGTGCCCCAGCCTTTCTCCCAACACACCTGTGTGCAGGGTATGGGCACCCTGGCCAGGTCAGGGACGTAGTGCCATGCAGCTGTGATATTTTCTGAAAAATCCTTTCCTTAGGATTTTTCCTCCTGAGAAGCTGGGAGGCCTCAGGAACAAAATGTAAACAATGATTATCTGCTGCTGTGGAATGCAACAGGTGCATCTGGGATTGGTCTCATGTGGTTGTTTCTAATCAATGGTCAATCACAGTCAGCTGGCTCAGACTCTCTGTCCCAGCCACAAACCTTTGTTATCATTCTTTCTTTTTCTATTCTTAGCTAGCCTTCTGATGAAATACTTTCTTCTATTCTTTTAGTATAGTTTTAATATAGTTTAGTATAGTTTTAATATGGTATAGTTTTAATATAGTATGGTTTTAATATAATACAGTTTAATTTTAATATAATAGTTAATATAGTGTAGTTTTAATATAATCGTTTAGTATACTTTTAATATAATATAATATATTAATATATATTAATAATATATATAATATATTGTATTAATATATATTATATATTAATATAATATAAGTTTTAATATAATAGTTTAGTATATTTTAATATAATAGTATAGTTTTAATATAATAGTTTATATTTAGTAGAGTTTTAATTTAATACATCATAGTATAGTTTTAATATAAGTATAGTTTTAATATAATATATATCATAAAATAATAAATCATCCTTCTGAAATGTAGGGTCAGATCCTCCTCTCTTCCCTCATCCCCAGAGCCCTGTGAATATGTGCCATGTGTGAGCTGGGACATGTCCCCAGCCCCAGAGCAGCCTGGGGCAGTCCCTGGGTGCACTCACACACCCAAATTTGAGGGAGCAGCTGTGCTCAGGGCAGGGCTCTGTTTCAGATTACATTTTTATACAGGGATAACTCTCAAGATTTCAACACAGATTAAATATTGAGCCTGTGAAAATTCTTCTTTACATTTTAAAAAGCTTAAAATATTACATAAGTTTATGTACATGATAGCATGCAAGTTGCTTGCAAGAAACACACACACTTTTCAAGATTGTGTGTAATATACTGAAGGAAAGATAATGTCACAAAATAATTTTTCACTGAAACATATGGTGCTGCTTACCTTGTAATGCTCTTCTAATTAACATGACCGTAAAAAGATGACTGTTGAAATTTAGATAGTAACTCTGATTGTTAAAATCCTAATTACAGTCCTGTTAACAATGCAGTTTCAGTAACACTCGTTATTATCTGAGAATCAGAGAATCAGTTCGTTCACATTAATCTCCATGAACTTTGGAAGTGAATGTGTGCATTGACTAATGAGCCTGCTAAAGCATTTCATGTAAGATAACTTGATATTGGACTATGCATTTCTGCTTTCACTCTGTGGAATGTGGTGAGTTTAGGAAAATAAACCAGGTTACCTGGTTTAAATGTGTAGATGTTGCAAATTAATTTACAGAGAGTTGCATTAGAGAAACACCATTCTTTTGGAGGGAGGAACCCTGAATGCAAATACAGAACAAGGCAGGTAGCCTGTGCCACTGGCCAGCAAAGCAGGGCTTGCTTTTTAAAGTGTACAGTGGCCAGTTTAATCCCAAGGGCAGTGCATGATTGCAGTCTTTTAAATGTATTCCAAAGAGTCAGGAGAAAAGGGAACTGCTGTTTGTAACAACAACTGACACCATCTATTTTGAGATAATAAAAAATGTTCCTTGTAGGGATGGTTGGCTAAGAGAGAGTTAATAGAGTTATTTGAGAAGGGCAGAAGCTATTACTGAAGTCAAGCCTTCTTCTTTTATGTGAAAAGGAGATGAATGCAGGGAAGAGGAGAGGAAACCAATAATAAAAGTGAAAAAAAGTCCTTTTTGTTTGTTTTTCATTCAGCCTTTTGCTGTTGTACTGCCTCTGCAGAAACATGGGCTCAGCTCAAAGTCTTACCAGGAATTTTGTGACCTGACAAACTTGAATGAACATTGAACTGTTTAGGTCAATGCTCTTGACTGCCTCATTGGTCACAAGCTCAGTGAAAAATGGTCTTGTCTGGATAAACCCAATACTTGCTAAGCAAAAGGCAACTAAAAAATAAAAGGAAAGAGACTAGGTAGAGAAAGAAAATGAGCAAAAAAAGGGAAGGTAAACCAAACCGATATTTTTAGGTCTGACTTAAAGTTGTGATGAGTATCTAATATATTCACACAAGCGGTTTTGATCAGGGAAATAAAAATTCAGGGGCATTATGAAGCACCCATTGAGCCTAAGGGACTGGCAGCTATGCTGATAAGGGTTTCCAAATGATGCAGGAAGAATCAGTGTGTAAATTGCTTTGTGCCATCTTTGCAGATTGTGGTCCAGTGTCAGGCCTAAATCACAGATGCCAATTTCAAATTTCCTGCTCTTTTGTTTAATATTGCTTTTGGGTTTCATCTATGCAGTATGTTTTTGCTTTAATTAGACATAGTAACATATGTGGATTTTGATCATTTTGACTATGTTTTTGTGGTAATTACTGTGATAAAATTCCATAGTATAAGATACCGGAAAGAAACATGACTGAATTGGTTGAAATGAAAATATCAGTTTGTTTGTTAGCGGTTTTTTAAATTTGAAATTAAGCTACAGGTACATGGTGATGCTAGAGGAGGACATCTGGCAGAAAATATTATTTTTGTTTTGGAATTTTGGGTCATAAATTCCTACAATGTGTAAGGATCTGCATCACTGGGATAGCACCCAGGTACTCAGTGGATATAATCAGGGATTATGGGATTAACAAAGAGGATGTCCCTTTTGTAAATCTATTCAGTGCCCTCTCCTAAGCAGAAACTTTTCCTTTCTCTTCATCCTCTCAATCTCAGTGATTGTCATTTGTAAGATCCTTTATTCTCAGCTCCAGTGCCACTGAAAAGCAGACAGTATTTAATGACCTTCTGCATCAGTGGTTTCATCTCCTGAAAAATTAGAATTGATTTGTTTTGTCTTTGATATTGAAAATCTAAAGGAGACCTTTTCTTCCTAACTTGTGTAATAGCTGCAGCTGTATTGAGGAAAGACTGGGGAAGAGGACAAAAGTTCACAGAAGGTGAACACATTGAGAATTAAGACTTAATTCACATTGAGAATTAAGACTACTTTTGAATAAACTTTGTTAACTAACATGGTCTAAAAAAAAGCCTTGTCACTAGGCAGTTTAACATGTGTCCCTGAGAAGAATGAATGTTTGCATCATCTCTGTATTATTACAGAAAGTTCAGTCTGTGTAAAGAAAAAAAATGGCTTAATCTGACCAATTGTTTCCCTGTGTATTCCACATGGTATTATTCCTGTTTATTTTTCTCATCCTCTCTTGGAAAGCTGCCAGGTTAATCTATATATGGTTTAAGAAACCCTATACCCCCTCCTTTAAAGGGTAAATTAGTGTTTGACCTCAAACACCTTACTCTTTCCTGTGAGAGACTGTGAGTTTTAGTTTATTATTTTAACAGATCAATAGGTACATTAATTCTAACAGGAAGCTCAGACTCTGCCTGAAGTTAAATTTGCCGGGTTTTTAAATTACTTTTATTCTCCCACAAGGTTGAAATTTCTTTAGGAGAATCAAAGACAGGAAAGTAATTCACTGGAGAAACAGCAAATGATGCTGAAAATGCCAATATCAATTTCCTCAACAAGTCATAACTGGAATGCCAAGAGTCTTGTTTCTGGCTCTAACTCTAATTATATGAGTAATCCGAGGCCCTGATTAGGAGGCACATTTGACAAACCTGTGACTTAACTTAAAAAGATGACTGAGATAAATTAAACCCTGCTGGGCTGTGTGAGGTAATGTCTTGAAGAGAACCCTAGAGGAACTAATGTTTGTCGTATCATGATTTATATTTTAAAGGCATTATCAACAGTGTAGATGGCCAAGTGCTGAAGATTTGTTTAGGAACATTCCCAGTTGTATTTTCTGTACTGTGTATATTTGAAATTGGGTGGAATCTGAAAACAGGCCTTTAAAGGGAAGAAACCAGTTAGAATTCTTGTTGTGTTGTGTCTTTGACCTTAGTCAGTTCATACATTTTTCACCTTAGCATCACATTTTGCAGATCTCCCTAGAAATTGGGTTGCTGTAATAACTTGTGGCTCAGTGGTAGAAGGAGTATAAAAATTCTGGTTATTGTTGATTTCCTCAAAGACACACGGGGACAGGACATGAAGACAAATGTAAGGCTCCAGGTTAGCCTAAACCAATTTTTTGTCTGCCTGTCTTCCACACTCTTCACTTCTCTGTACCTTAGAAAACGTGGGAAATTAAACTTGTGTTGGAGGCTAATCCTGTGGAAAAGGGTGTCAGCCCAGACTGACTTCAGCTCAGAATGACCAGGGCCTTCTTCTGAGGCTCTGTGACAACACCAAGATGTAAAATGTTCTGCTGGTGCTCCCTGAAGGGGTGAAATGGCTTTGAGGAAGATTAAGATACCAATAGAAACGAATTGATGGTGTAATTACTGACAAGGAGGAATATCTGAGTGTTAAAAGCAGTTGGGGGGTAAAAGTGATTTTCTTCCTTTTTTTTTTCCTTGGTGGAGCTTTAGTGCATTATCAGGCAATAAGGAAAAGAGAAACTGCTTTTGTTCTGTTTGCAGTTTTGGACTGTGTCTTAAAAGTTTAATCATATTTCAATTTTAAAATATAATGTCTTGATATATTATTTTGAAGAGTCTGTGTGTTGGATCTTTGAAGAGGAAACCATTTATAGATGGCTTCATTATTTTATCATCCAAGCAAAATGCCTGTAGGTCTCTAACGATAACTATTTTTTGTTACATTATAATTATTGCAAATTAAGTTTTATTACAAAATGGTGTTCAAGATGCTAATTGCTTAACACTATAAGGGCAACCATCCTATTGGAAATAGATTAGGTGTGATTTATAAAAAGAAAACATTAATCGGCTTTTGGAAAATAATCCTGGTTATATATGTGCAGCAACAAATAAAGTTCAGGACTATAAGTACTCATCCCACCGGAATAAAACAGGACAAAAGGCAGCTAATTGGAAGAATTTCTAAGGTGTGCTAGTGGAAATGAATTTTCATTACTTTATAGCTGAAATTCAAATCGTGTTGACAGAAGCTTCAGTTATTGACTTGCAGCTAATTAGCAGATAGCAGACTAGACAATTAGCTGGAATAGAATGGAGTTTGAGAAACAAAATTTTAAAGTTTATAGCACTTGTTAAAAACAAGTTTCAGTTTCTAGAAATGCACCAGCTTAATTGCCAGCATGGAGAGAATGGTCTATGCATCTAATCTGAAGTCTTTTTTACTGTATGTATAGGTATTTAAACCTGTGTGGCAACTAAGATTTACAAAGCCTGCAACACACCTTCTATACATGCAGCAGAAAAAGTTAGAAGTAACAGAAGTATTCCTTGGGAGGCAGGAATACAGGCAGTGTCAAAAAGGACAGTCCTAGTTAGAACAGATGTGATTGCTTTAAAATAATTAGGACAAAGCCAATTAATAATATTTTTCAAAGGAGGTTTTGATTGTGTCCCTGTGGTGGTGTTCACAGCAGTCCCAGGATGAAGGAAGAGACTGGTAGGTGGTTGTATGGTGGAGCTTCTCAGCCTGTGTCACTTGTTCCTGCTCCTCTTCATCAGTGAGACCAAATTCTTACCTTCTGGCCAATTTGTAATGATCTCTAAAATCCCAGGGTTGTTCAGGTTTACAGTATGGGCACACTGTGGGATCAGAGCAATCCATTTGCTCCATGTGGCATCAGTGGCGTGGTGGGTAGAGGAACCTTTCCTCTAAGCATCCACCCCAGCACTGGTAGCTGGGGTGCCAAGAGGAGTTGTGCTGCACTGCTGTAACTTGAACATCTGTGGGTTCAGTGGCTGCACCATCAGACTCTCCCTCTTTGAGGCAGGGGGAGGGTTTCCCACCAGCTGGGGAAACGTGCTCCTTCAGCATCTGGCCCGTCTCCTTCACCAGAACCCAATCTGGGCTGTTCATTTCTGGGGTGGGCTGTGGGGCAGGGTCAGGCTCTGTGGCTGCAGCAGCATCCCTAAGCTCTGGTGCCGTGTCAGGTTCTGTGGCAGCATCCCTTGGCTCTGGGATGGGTGTCAGGGTGCTTATCCAGCTTACTCTTCCCTTCTCTCTAAATGCTGAATAGAACAGGCATATCATCAGTACCACCCACTGTATGGTATCATTAGCATTTAGAGTGGATCTGAACCCTTCCAAAACTGGTGGGGCAGACGCAAAGAGATGGTTAAAGGGTTGGGAGGAGATTTCCCTGGTGTCATTTCCTCACAGTAGGTACCATTATTAAAGTAACCCCAAAAACATACAGTTAGTGTGTGATAGCTCTGAATCCACGTGCCTGCTTTTCAGAGGAAAATAAAAATCTACAAATTCTTCACTTTATTAATGCATAAAGCAAACTGGATAACAGCCACAGTAGCCTTGGTTATAGGAACCATGTTTAGATAAGGGCGTGCAAATGGGAGAAATACAGCCACAACCACGTGCCACCCAAACCAGGGTAAAGTAGACAACATGGTGATAGCTAACGAGGTTTCTATATCCAGCACACAAAAATGAAATTACTCAAGAACTGTTATTCCTTTTTCCCCCTTTTTCTCTCGATGCCCTCGAGCCCCACTGTTGGGTGCTAAAATCTATCTTGGTTTGAAAGACAGGTGTCTGCTAGGAAAGGCAGAAGTTCTCCCTTTCGCAGAATGCAAATCCCTTCCTTCCAAATAATTAAAATTTTGAAATTAAGGGGCTCTCCGGCAAAGATATGGGAATGGGAATAACAGTTCTTTGCTAGTATGTGTAACAAGGCAAACAAAAACCAGTAACTGGCATTTACAACAAACAGAAGCAGGGAGAGCGAGGTTCGGGATTCCCAGAGAGCACTTGGGGTTTGGGAAAACTCCCAAAAACCAGTTTAGTTCCTCCTCTCCTGCCTCAAGCACCCAGCCACCAGTGCTTCTCACCAACTCAGTGGGAAAAAGTTCCACAAGTAACAAGGAAAGAAAAGAAAAAAGCCCCAACCCCCAATAATTTTTAAAACTCCATTTCTCAGAGAGCTGCTATCAGAACTGTGCATTAATACCCATCTAAATTACAGCTCTTGCCATGTAGAACAAATTAGACTTCTTTTCATTAATATCAAAGAAGCAGAAAACAAGCTGAATCCCAAGTGAATTAAATGAACATAATTATTTGCCATTTCTTTTTCTACTACAAGCCAGTCTTTATTCAATTAAACTACTCGTAATCATGTACCCACTATTTCAGTGGAGTTCAAAACAGCTGGTGTCAAAATTAAGTAGTTTCCCTATATATTGTATACAGGACTTTGAACTCCCTTACCCTATTCATGGCAATGCTCTGGTGCTTTTCTTTAAGCTAAATAAAACTGCTGAGGGCTCTGCAGAGTTTTTCTCCTACACAGATCTTTGAAATGCTGTGGTCAAAATCTTTAAATATGAGTGTCTCTGTGTTTTGTTGAACTTGATTCCAGTTCTAGATCAGGCTGCTAGGAAATAAATTATTTTTTCCCTGAATGTGTTTTTGTGTCTGTATGTTTGTTTTTGTTTGAGGAGGAAAAAAAAAGTCTTCATCCCCAAAATCCTTAATTACTAACTGTGCTAATGTTTCATTCAGAGCTTTATTATTTCCATGGTGTCTTTATTGGTCTAATCAGGGCTGAAATGATGAGATATTTTCTAAAATGCAGAGCAAAAACTCTAATATTTAATTCTCAAAGGTGTTTTCTCCCTCTACTTCCAGTGATATATTTCTCAATGGGAAAAGTTCTATTTCGTGGGAGACCAGAGAAAAACCTCTCGTTTCTGCTGCTTCAATCGATATAAATTGACTTCTTAATTTTTTTTGTTCTCCCAGAACTTCTCATTTCTGCCTCATATCTAAATGTTTCTAGCTGGTAGTTAATTGTTTGTTCCTTTCAGTATCACTCCAGAGATCCTCAATGGATTAGAACTTCAGTGCAAAGCATTAAC
This sequence comes from Melospiza georgiana, assembly GCF_028018845.1. Lineage (NCBI taxonomy): Eukaryota > Metazoa > Chordata > Aves > Passeriformes > Passerellidae > Melospiza > Melospiza georgiana. The sequence continues at coordinate 22,208,362 of NC_080439.1, read as the reverse complement.
ATAATAAGATAATTCTCATAATGATACAAAAGAAAGTGCCCTGAAGTGATGAAAGCAATTTTCCCTTAATGTTGTTATATTCAGAGGCAATTCCTGTTATGGCTTTTTAAAACCATATTCTGCTACCTGTGCCACGGAATCAGAGTTAATTTAAAACGAGCAGACAGAGCATTAGGTGAGAATGAAAGCTTGAGCCACAAGGTGCAAGAAGTGAGAAATCTTCCTGTGCCTGGGAGCCCTCCTGAGCAGCTGAGGCACAGGAGATACCAGGAATTCTGCCATTCATCCAGGGGTACACGGGAGACTCCTCACTCTGAGTGCTTAGAAGGGATGGAGAAAAAGTGGCTCAACCCTCCTATATCAAATCCCTGAATATTGCAGCCCTTGGATGGAATATAATTTCTTTTTCTTTACAGGCACAACTGGTATAAAATATTATTGCTGTTGAGATGATGTCCATTGTTCTTAGAGGCTGGGTTATTGCCTTCACAACTTAATTCATGGAATAATTCAAATCAGTTCCTTTGGATATCTTAGACTCTTGTTTCGGCTTTTTTGTTGGGTATTTCTGTTTGTTGGTTTTGGTGTTTTGTTTGGTTTTTTTGTTGGGTTTTGGTGTTTTGGTTTGGTTTTTTTTTTCCCTTTTGAAACAGTTTTTTTATTTAAGAGTAGCTGTATGCCAAAGACTATGGTGAAATATGCTTCTGTGATGGTGACCTTGAAAGGACACTTGGAACAATATAAATTATATCTGTATATATACTAAGTCTTTAAAATTCAATCTAGAACAACCTAAGGTTCCAGAGTACAGCCAGACACTGATCTAGATTTCAACTTTTCGGTTCACATAATCTGCTTTATTGTCATCTATTCTCTTTCCTAAATTCTTACTTTTTCGGATTTTTTTCCACTGCTCTGGCTTCCAGTTAGGTTCAGAAACAAAACAACATCCTGGGGCATGTGCCATCATTAACTTTTACCATCTACTATAAATTACCTCTCTCTGAGATTTAGTGTAGTGTCATATAATGAAGATTCTTTTTATGTGTGAAAGGATAATTAACTCTTGACTGGTGTTGTTTTCTTACATGGACAGAAATATAATACAAAGCCATCACTGCAGACTGGTTGTCTGCTTTTGAGTTCTGCTTTTTCCATAAGGGAAATGCATATTATTTTTTTAGGATGAAAGATAAAATAACCTGAACCTGAGTGTGCAGCATTTGATGTGTGTTGCAGACAAGTGTTCTGGGATACACTTGTTTAATTTACAAGTAAAGCACCTCAGGATTTCTTGTTATTTTTTTGTCAATGCCATAAGCTCAGCTTGATGTAAATCAAGCTGTCTTCATCCTGGTTCATGCTCCATTGCCAATAAATGGGCTTGGGAGGTGAAACTTAGCTGGCATATCCTAGGTATTTAAAGATGGAATACAACTCACATTTCCACAGTAGTCCAGATTCTTCAGAGCTATTGCAGTATATAGTAAATATACTTTTTTGCTGTTTGTTCTCTTTTGAGGACTTTGGGAGGACTCTTTGGCTTATTAATCAGTATTTTCAAGATCACAGACAGCAAACGTGCACACACATGAAACTACGCAACAATGGGGGCTAATTTTATCAAATAAAATCACAAACTTATTAAAATAATAAGTATAATAAAATTAATAGATGGTTTTATGAGAGCATTTTATCAATAACTTAGCAGGTATATTTTTCATTAGCCAGAATAAACTAGTTTCTCCAGTGCCTTTGTGAAATTCTCAAATGAACACTGTGTAGGATCCTCAGCATTAAACAGCCTTTTGGTTTTTACTTTTTAAAATACCTATAATTTTATCTTTTATGATTATTCATAAATTCAAAATTTAAAACTGTTTTAAAATCGGTTCAAATTCTTGCGTAAAGCTAAACCCAAGTTTCTTGTAAGCTCATGTCTGTTTTGGATGAAAGAATCCACTGTACTGGATTTCTGTGTTTGGGAATAATTTTCTTCTTGTATGAAATTAAAGTGCCACTCAGCCATCATCTCAGAGTACCTTTTCATTGAATGATGCTATAAATCAACACCATCAATGTTTTATAACATCAAGAAAACTGAACCACACTTCTGTGTAGACAATTAATTAATATGTAATACACAGTGCAATTGTGTACTCAGTTGTGTACAAATACAATTGAAATACTCAGATGAAAACAGAATAAAGTTAAGAGGGAGTAACAGGGAGCTGTTACTTGTTCCTGCCTCTGTTCAAAGCAGACAGGCTGATAAATGCCCTCTCCCACCAGCCTGCAGTGCAGCTGGATCCAAGCACGCTTCACTTGTGGTCGCAGAATCAGCTCCTAAATAATAGCTTGTCAGAAGAGGTTAATTTTCAGATCTGATACTCATGACTAGACTCTAAAGCATCAATTTAAATGTCCAAACATGTAAAACAGTTTGCCCTAGAAATTAAAATTAGCATATTAGCATGTAAGCTGACAGAATATGTGCTGACATCTAATTACAGTGCATAATAGGGTTTTGTTGTACTGTACCAACACCTCTCTTATTTTAATTTTTTCTAATCTTATTAATCTGGACATGTAGGCTTTTTTTTATCTTTTGGGCTCTCATTTGCTAAGATTCTAATTCTGATTCCAAATCCTGTTACGGTTGATTAGCAATTTTTGCTGAAAACAGTTTTCTAGTAGGTTAAGTAAGAATGTTATTCAGATTCTGTCTTGTCTGCATTTAAACATCAAAGCCTGAGAGGAATCTTGAAGCCAAGTCTCTGCCATATCCTGTACCGTGCCTCTTTAGCTGCTTTACTCTCTGCTATAATGAGCTTTCAATAATAAGACCTTTATGGTGTCATTTTTTGGTTCTGTTCTTTTCTGAATTTCTGATTGATGGCATTCATAGGATATTGGCTGCATTTAGCAAGACATCAGCTGTGCTGCTGGGGATATGACAGTGTGCTGTGCAGTCTCATTGTCACCGGGGGAGTGTCTGAGCCCTGGCGACAGAGGTGTGGTGTGCAAGAGCTGAAATGAGGGATGTGGGACTCCAGGGGCTCTCCAAAATGCAGTTTATTGTATGCAAAATGCAGTTTATTGCATACAAAATGCAGTTTATTGTATGCAAAATGCAGTTTATTGCATACAAAATGCAGTTTATTCAATCCAAGAGGTTACAGCAGTCCAGGGTGGTGGGGACAGAGCCTGTGCCCACAGCTGTCAGCTCCAGCTGCAGGCAGGCCTGGAGACCCTTAGTTTAGGTCAAAATGCATTATATACTTTTCTTTTGGTCACAATGCATTATAGACTTTTCTTTGCTGAGCATCTTCATACAGTAGAACCAATCTATACCTTAACTATTATCTATAGCCTATCATAACCACTATTATTACCATATTCATGTTACTATTCTCCAATCACTAAAGGTTAGTACATTACAGTTTAAGCTAGAAATTGTTATTCAGTTTTCTTGCAGTGGAAAATTCTGAGACCTTCTTTCTACGTTTTCTACTTTTCAACTTTGCTGCCTTGTTTGCCTGTGCCTCTTTCTGATGGGTAAAAAACATCTTCTTGTTTGAGGTGGGTTTATCCTTTTCTCTAAGCCATAAAAACCCCTTCTAACTAACACACCCTTTGCCTCCTTGGTTACCCAGTGAGACTGGCTCAGCAATTCTTTTCTTCTATATCAAAACTTGCTTCCATCTCTATTCCTTCATCAGTCTCCACATTTAAAAATCTTTCTGCCAAGCACACATATCTATGAGACTTTCTTGTCAAACTTTCATCCTTCCCAACAGTGGTGTCCAGGAGAGCCTGAGCTCCCAGGGGGTGCCTGCACATCATCCCCTGGCAGCTTCTGGGGAGAGGGAAGGGTTGCTGAGAACTCCACGCTATCCTAAAGGTCTGTACCAATGTGTTTGTTTGCTTTTTACCCTGCTTGGCTCACAGAAACATTGTTGGGCACATGTGGGAACCCAGGACACCCCTCTGGCTGTCCAGGATGGCCAGGACCCTGCCAGGGGGCTCAGAGACCCTGGCACACAGCCCAAAACACCTGTGGGTTTGATTATGACCCGTGGAGCAAATTACCAACCTTAGATGAAGATCAGCAAGCCACAACAGTTTAGGTAGAATAATAATGAAGTTATCATGGGGTGGAAAAGTAGATTTTAGGGTTTTGGTATGGGGGTTCAGGAGGCAAGATGGAGGGATCTGGGTGTGTCCAGCCTTTCTCCTTCTTCTTCTTCTTGGCCTCCATCTTCTGCTGTGATGGTGGCAGTCACAGATTGGTTTAGAGTAGAAGCTCACTGTCTAACACAGGTGATAGGTATTGGAAAGTAATTGTAAACATTGTACACGTAGTTTTTAGTATAAAGACATAACACTGCCCTGGGGGCAGGCAGAGTGCCTGGAACTGTCCTGCTGGATGGACCTCGGCAGGGCCGGAGAAAGAATTTTATAGATAAGAAACAATAAACAACCTTGAGACTGAGAAATTAAGACCCTGACTCCTCCTTCAAGCACCAGGCTGGTAAAAGAGACTTTGGAACTCTTCTCAGGGTCACTCTGAGCAGCCAGAGATCCCGACAGGCACATGCAAATAACCACACCCATCATGATTCTGAGCACAGAGCAGGGGCCCATCAGCATCTTGGAAGATGAACACCAGGGCTGCTGCTGAAATCCATAAGGATGGATTGATGTATTTTCTCAGAGGCTTCCAGGGAAGTAGAGTTTAATGTCCAGTGGGGTATATCACTTGATCTATCACTTGGTGTGCATGGCTTGGACACTGAAGGAGCTTGAACAGAGGGGCAAGCAACACCACACAGGCTGGGAATAAAATCTCAGGAAAACATCATAGACAGGAGAGCATCTGATAGTTGCATTTTATAGATTACACAACAACAACAACAACCAAACAAAATAACAAACACAAAAGAAAGGCCAGTTCAGATATGAAAACTTAAATTGGCCATTTGAAAGTGACTCCAAGGAAGTTAAGTGCAGTGTAGTGTTGGCCAACTGGGGCGGATTTGATTTGGCTTGCACTTGCAAATGGACACAGGTTTCAGGTGCAGTTTGCTCTGTGTTCAAAGATGAGTAATGAGGGTGTTTCCAAATGTAGCTCAGGAATATCTGTGATTACCAATAGAAATGCAGTTGTACCAAACTAATTCAAACATTAATGTTTATAGAGAAGCCTAGCTTTATGAATGACAATATTTACTATAAACTTCACAGACATTACAGTTTAATCAGTGTGTTTATTGTGGTCTACAACAGCAAATTGAATTTCTATGTTTTCTGTTGGCTTAAAGTAAAAGTGGGCTGACTTGTCATTGTGTTGGCTGAAATATTTGCAGTAAATACATGCCATACTGCTGTCCAGGTCCTGGGGCAAAATAAATTAGAAAACAGTAAAAAAAAAGACCCAACCAGCATTTCAAAGACTATTAATTTACTGTAGAAGGAACTTCTCATTCTTCTACATATTATCCGTGAAAAAGAATATATTAATATAGGACCATATTTTATAAAGTGTCTCCTAAAGCTTCTGAACTTGCCTAGTCCTAAATGTGTGTATTAGGGATGTTCCCATTGTGTTGGATATTTCTAGAATTCATTAAATACCAGCCACTCTGTAGCTGAGAACTTGTAAGGTAATTCAAGGTGACAAATGTTTCTGAGGAACTGCAACAAATTGCAGTCAGTAACACTGATGCTGGTTATTTGCTAGTTGGAGCGAATCCTCTGCAGCCCCCATCCTCGACATCAATCTGTTCATGGCTTTCATTTTTTGTTGGGATATAACCCAGTGAACTCACAAGCAACACCAGCTGGAAAAATCTAGGTGTTCTTCAGCATGATACTGGGATGTATCAATACAGCTTCCCTGTGCTGGGTCCTTAACAATTGCATTCATTGATCCACAAGTTTTACTTTACATTGGTCATTCTGTTGTTTATTTCTATTTTTGTTCAGTTTCTCCTGGGAAAATGTTATTAACAGCTCCTACTTTTTTTTTCTATTCCATTGTTTCCCAGGGTTGTGTCTTAAATTCAGATTAAATGACAATATTTACAGTGTCTGGTGAGGTTTGTAAAGCTGAAGTTTATAATCTTTTATTAGGACTTCTGTTTGTCTGTAAAACTGGGAAGAAAAGAGGAAAAATAGAAAATTTTCCCAGAATACCGCTTGGGGTCTCAGAATTTGGTTTCCTTTACGCTATTTTTAGCTGCTAACATTTACGCTTTTAACTCACTTGAAAACACTTTTCTGATGTATTTCTAGACCACAGCTTTCATACAGAAAAGAGATTGGTCTTCTGTAGAAACATTGCTATTAGGTTTACTTGGTTTTCTTATGTGGTTTTGTTAAAAAAAAAAAAAAAAAAAAAAAAAAAAAAGAAAATATAGGAAGACTAAGGATGGTCTGGATCTTTTTGGTTGATATAGAATTTTCTCATAATCCTTTGAAAAATGAATGTATAAACCTGATAACTGAAAATGAATATACATATCCATATATTCTTGTATATATCCACATACTCTCTTCCTTTCTTGATTTAATAGGATTATATATTTTTCTGTGTTTTATATGATACAATTTTTCCTTTAATCTGTTGCACTTCCAAAGGAAGTGCAGCACAGATGTGATCTGGAAGCGTATAAAAGAGGATGTAGAATAAATGAATAGAATAAATGAATGTTGCCTTCTCTTTTGTGAGGTGCCTGTAAAGCAGACTCAGTGCAAGGAAAAGTTTGCATTGCAAAGTTCTGCTTTAATTATCCTTAATCTTCACTGAGTGACCTTTTCCAATTCAGAACAGTCCCCTAACAGAGCTGACAACTCTAATTTTATTATCTATTTATTATTTTCTTTGTTTTGGTAATTTATGTTCTCAAGGCATTTTACCAGATTTTGCCAAATACCTAATGTTCATTAACATTTGATTGTTTACCAGATGTTAATAAAATGGACAGAAACCATTATTTTTTTAATTTATCCTGTTCTGCCTAGCTGTAGAAATAATTTAGAGCAGAGAATCTAAGGCTGTTGTAATTCAGTACTTAGACATAATTTGAGAATAGATGATGTGTATATCCTGTATTTACAAAAGAATCATTAGAATATTTTCTCAGTTCCTGTGAAAGCAGGTGTGCTCTGCACTATGGATAAGAGGGGTAAAATAGCCTGTAGCTCTCTTATCAATCAGATTGAGGCTGATATGGTTGGTGTAGAAGCAAATCAATGTAGATTACAGATGCACAGAATGCATCCCACAGTTTTCCAGACTCTGGGATGCATTCAAAGTCTAATCCATATCTATCTAATTATCCAGTAGATTACTCTAGATTATTTTATGCAGATTGATTCTGTGATGACAATTTTCTACTTTAAATGCAATAGTTCCATAAATCTTGAGTTGTCCTCCTGCTCCCCAAAGGACAAAGCTGTGACACAAGGGACAGGGCAGGGATGAGCGCTGGCTGTGGGCAGGCAGGAGGATCAGGATCAGGAGAATTCCTGATCCTGGGAAGGGCTCAGGTGAGGTCTGCCGTGTCCAGGACAAGCACACTGCTCAAGAAGGGGTTTTTGATCACTTTCTTCCTTTGCTGTATTTTGCAAAAATATTGAAATAGTTGTTGGGATGGGAAATTGAACACTTCTCTTCTTCTGTCCCAAGCAAATGCCTTCACTAGTACACTGTAGAGTGTATTAATCTTTCTCTTTACCCCCAGAATCAGCCAAATAAAATTAACTTTAGTAGAAGAATTTATAAGAAAAAAAAGAATTACACTGAGCCTAGTGTTGAGAGATTTCACTTGGAGTGCAGGAGGCAAAGTTTTTCATCTGAGTCAGAGGTGAAATATGAGATTGAGTAATTTATGCCCACAATTAATATGATGCTTTTTACTCATTCCTCTATCTCTCTGGGGGGTTTTGGAGGTTTTTTTTTGTTTGGGTTTTGTTGCTGTTGTTTTTGTTTTTTGTTTCTTTTTGGTCACCATTGTCATCCCTCTGCAAGATAAAGAAAAGTTTGCAATGTGCAAGACTCCTTCCTCCTTCTGACAGCTTAGTTGTCATTTTAATAGGCAGCACACATACAGCATTTTAGATAAATACAGCAGACATACGGCAGAGAATTTTAGACAAGTACAGATTTGCCAGAGGAAAAGCTAAAAGATAGGCAGGGTTGAGCACCAATAGGATGTTACCTGGTTGCTGGCCCAAAGGGAAAGAGGAAGCTCCTGGGGTTTTTATGCCTTTAACATGTGTTTTCCACAGAGGCATGTACAGCTTTCCAGTGGCTGGACGGTTTGCATCACTTCTGTTAATGCCTCCCCATGAAAAACCACCATAAAAATGAAGATAATTCTTCTTGGAATGACAGTTTTGTATCCTTTGAGATTACACTAGTGAAAAAATGGGTCACCTGAGCTCTCTCTGTTCTGCAGCTTTCTAGAATTGGAAGTGGTCCTGGACTTTGTGCTGTGCACCTTGGTGGGGCAGTCCTGAGCCCAACACTGCAATTCTTTAGCTACTAAAAGAAACAAACTCTAAAAGAATTACAGTGAGGGTCCCGGAGGAAATGACAAAGTGATTCTGAGGGGTGGGAAGTGGCACCATGGAACACAACTTGGCTTTTGGCACCAGGTTTGAACCCGCTGTGCAATGGGAACTGAAGCATAAGCAAGATGGGAGCGTTGGGAAATTTCTGTCTAACACAGGCTCCTGGTGGGAAAGGAAATGCTAATATGAACCTAAATTGTGCATTTTGAAAAATAATTCCTGTAGCATAACATTCCTCGTTCTAGAATGTGCCAGGAAATTTATTAGAGAATTTTGGTTATTTGATGCTCTTAGGGTAGATTTTTATCTATTAAGGTTCTCAGACACAGTTGACTAATTGATACTAAATCTTGCTAAAAGCCAAGATTTATCCTCATTTCCTTCTAATTTCAAGGTAGCTGAAAAGAGGCAGCTAAGTAGCTAAAGATAACAAACACCTTTTTCCATCTAGTATTCTGTAAAAATTACATGATAAAACCAAGGTTTTCATTGTTCTGGGGACTCTTCATATGTGCTTGAGATACATATATTTTTTTTATTTTAAACTTCAAAAAAAATTAATTAACTTAACTGAAAGGCTTTGATGAAAAAAATCCTCACTTTGATACGAGCAAAGCTAGATGGCCATATTGTAAAAATGCTAACATCAGAACGTTCATTGTATTAAAGAAAATTAATCAAATATAGTGTGAATCCCATCTTTTGGCAGCTGTTATACTTCATTGGCTCAATGACCCTGAAGAATGTTTATTGCTTAAGTGCTCTTTTGTTGCTGTTATTCTTCCACATTGCTGGGGGAGAGAAACCCTACAAAACTTGAAACCCTACATAACATGACGTGTTATTATCATGGTGCAGCAAAGACAGTTTCATGGCAGCAGTGAAATGAATGCTATCCTTATTAATGAATGCTGTTTAAATCATTTTACTCAGTAATCATTAGAACTCACAATTACATCATTCCAGTGTGAAAAAATGCGGTGGGGCTCACTGGTAAATGCAATTATGTGCTGTCCATAAAAACAGATAAAGGCTTGTGCAGGGAACTTGCAGGGAGCTTATGGGGAGGTTGTACAGATCTCACCTGGCAGGATTTTACAATGCTGCACAGGGGTTTTAGGTGTGGCATTCAGGATGATGTGTCTGTGCTGCTGGGGGATTTTACAGTGCTGCACAGGGGTTTTAGGTGTGGCATTCAGGATGATGTGTCTGTGCTGCTTGCTGGGGCTCAGGGCTCATAGGAGTTACTGCTGGGAGAGAAGGGTTGGAATTCATGAAGTTAGAGGGTTTTTAGGAAGTGGTTAAAAAAGAGTAGGCCTCAGACTGAAGTTTTGTTAGCATTGCAAATACAGCAAAAAAGTTTTCTAAGCAGTAGAGCGTACGTGACAAATAACAATAGGCCTCTGGAGAACTAGCTTATGGATGGCAACAAGGTTATTTAATGTATATCTTTAGAAGGTTAGCATGAATAGAGCTCTGTTCTTTGTCTCTTATGAACCAGTCTTTGTTTTAACTACCATTACGTGTGTTTTATAAGATTAGATAAAATGCTTGTCAATATGTGTTGTTCTATGTATGATTGGCTGAAATCTAGGCCGAGATGGTTTTATGCTATGCTGTAATGCCACACCTCCTTGGCATTCCCTGTGGATCAGCGAGCTGTTAACATCCTGTCTCCATTGTTTAACAATGTCCTGAGACTGCTGTGCTGAAAATAAAAAAAGCTGATGTCACTGGTCCGGTTTGTCCTGTGTTGTCCATAACTGGACGTAGTTGCTGCGGTCAATGGTTTCCTCAGAGACATTTCCAACAAGAAGGGTTTGCTTTGAGCAGAGGCATTCACTGGGAGCACTGCTCCAGCAGGGATGTTCCACATTCCCCTGGAAGCTGGACAGAGTTACTGGGAAGCTTTGCAGCACAAGGATGAACATCCAGGGACACAGACAGGTGTAGGACTTTGCCACCTTCTGAACTTCAGCAGCAGAGCGCTGACTGCAAAGAAACTCCACGCTCCCAGCACTTTGCTCCGATGTTCTATCCAATAATGCAGAGTTCTGGGGACAAAAGGAAGTCTCCCTTTCTCTGAGCATCAGCTGTGTTTTCACCTTTTCTTCCTGGCCCAGGAGAGTTCAGTGATGCAGAAGTACCCTCTAGTACAACCTGGTCATTAGCAGTGATGGAGACCAGGCACTGAAGGGGGTCCAGGACTTGGGTATTCAGAAGGCACTGCTCAGCTGTCACTGCACCACCACAAAACCATTCTAATCAATGAGGATAATACAAGAAACTCAAATGAAGAGGCACAGCTAAGTGGAATACAGAGGAGCCTTAAATCAATAGCAGTCAGGTTGCATTATGAAGGAGTTGTGAGGTGCTGTTGTTCAAGGTCTGTCAAAGTTTCCTTAGCCAACTTCTCTTTTCAAGGATTTACACTATGTGTTATATCAACTTTAAAACTTGCAGCTCGAATATGGAGATTTAACTTACCATATCTGGGAAGATACAAGTATACTCAGGGAAGCAAGCATTTTCTGAGATTTCATTTTATTTCAAGCCTGCCTCATTGTCTCTAGACTTGATTTTGTAGGAAATGTAAGTCAACCAAGACCTCAACTGAGAAAACATACCTCATAGTCTAAGAAAGAACTGATTTTCAGAGTCAGATTTTGCAACTGATGTGCCTTATACAATTCTGTAAGAATTTGACTTTGCCTAAGTGGCAATATATAATATTTAGCTAAGGGTCAAACAATTTTAAATACTTTATTACCAACTTTTAAATGTCAAATTTTATAAGACCCCACAGGGATGTACTCAGATATTTCCAGATCATTTCAAATATTGAACAATGAATCAGAGCATTTATTTTAAAAGATGGAGAAAATAAAAAAAGAAACCCACCTGTTTTCAGTGGGGGTGTTTTTTTGCTTTTGTTTGTTTGTTTGTTTTAAAGAAAAAAAACCACATAATTCTTTGTTGAATTCATTAAGCATAAGCTTGAATTTCAGTTCAACTCCTTATGCTTAGATTTGCATTCCAACTCCAGTTAATGTTGGTATGTTTAAAGAATAGATTCCTTCATACTCTGTTTTACCACAGTGAGCCATGCTTTACCTGCTGGCCGCCTATTTATCAAGGTATTTATTTTAATAAAAGATGACAATGGGTTATTTGTTTTGTAAACAGTGGTAGAGCTTCAGAAATCTGTCTCTCGTGTGAAGGAGTGCTGAGAGCAGCGCTGCTGATGTTACGTTCATGTGCACTTCAGGAATAGCAGCCTGGCTTCAAACAGATCCCACAGGATGGGAGGGCAGCTCTGTTCTGTGGGGAGAGGAGTGTCAGGTTAAACATAAAGTGGTTTTTGTGATTTGCTTGAGCAAACCAGGTGACTCAAGCTGATTCACAGAGGAAATTAAGAGTTCGTTCATGTTTGCCCAACTGAGAGGAAGGTGATTGGAACAGAACATCTGTCCTGTGCTTTCTTTGAGAATCCTTTTCCACTTCCTGGAAACCAGTGTCAAGCATTTCCCCTTGGAAAGGCACATTGGAATACACTTGTGACCATGTTCACAGGGCTTCTGGGATGAGGGAAGAGATGAGGACCTGACTCCATGTTTCAGAAGGCTTGATTTATTATTTTATGATATATATTACATTAAAACTATACTATAAAAATAGAAGAAAAGGTTTCATCAGAAGGCTAGCTAAGCTAAGAATAGAAAGGAAAGAATTACAACAAAGGCTCTGTCTCAGACTCTCTATCCAAGCCAGCTGACTGTGTTTGGCCATTAATTACAAACATCCAACATGGGCCAATCACAGATGCACCTGTTGCATTCCACAGCAGCAGATAACCATTGTTTACATTTTGTTCCTGAGGCCTCCCAGCTTCTCAGGAGGAAAAATCCTAAAGAAAGGATTTTTCATAAAAGATGTCTGTGACATACATTGACATAGTAATGTTCATAAAGCAATATAAAGTTCTGACCTTAGTAAACATCTCTAATCACTTACAGTTTTTGGAGGGTTTTTTGATCCTTACACTAAAAAATGAGGAGAAAAAAACATGCATTTATATTTTGTGGACTTAGTAGGAGCTTTGTGACTTACTGGGCCAGGGAACAGCTCCCTAAATCCGCATCATGTCTGTCCACCCACAGTCTTCTATCACCCTGTAAGCTGAAGCTGAAGGTCATGTGTACATGTTTCCACAGCCTGCCACTGGCCAGCAGACCTGGCAAAAATCATTCAGAGGGTTTTTGCAAGATCGCTGCTTCGGGGTATAGAGGAATTGTACTAATCTGTCAAAAAATCTGTCAAAACATTTTGGCTTATGTAATTGCCTTGTTTTTTTTTTTTTTCCCTTTCTGAACTTGTCCCAGTAGACAGCATGTGCTTCAGTCCCCTCTTGATTTTTCTTTTTATAGAAAAAATGTCAGCAGGACACCATTTGCAATTCCCCTTGGTGGCAAACACAACTTCTGGGCATCAAAGTCATTTTCTTACACATGGATTAACATGACATTGTGTTTCTGATGCATTTGCAATATATTTTAATGTGTGGTGGCTCTATGTGTCGAGATGGTTGTCTCTTCACATTTGTGTGCGTAACTGTGACCTCAGTGACAGCTCCCGGGTCCCCTGCTGTGGTAAATGCTGGATCACAGAATGGACACAGCTTCCAGTTGCCTGCATTCTGGATATTACCCTTGAAATTTCCAACAACTTTCAGATAAACAATGAATTAATTATTACACTGATCTGGTTCTCTGCTCTCAAGTATAACACATCCATTTGAATACTCCTCTGAACTTGAAAGGCAGCCAGCAGCTCTGTTTTCTGTCTCAGCTCATTAGTGACCTTGCTTGTTTGCAGCTGCAGTTTAATTCCCCCAGAGCTCATTTAGGGTGCCGCCTGCTGTTAGTGCCCCTGCAGTTACTGCAGTTTGAAGTGTGTTTCAGATGTGGCATTTAAGATTTAACACCATTATATATAAATATATATAATATATATATATATAAAAATATATAAATATATAGAGTAAATTTCCCTAAGGCAAATTATTGGAAGTCTGCCCTTGCTACACTGACAACTGGGAAAATGCTGATTGGGTTTATTAGAGGAAAATCTAATGTTTCAAACTCCAAGAGGGCACTGTGCAGGCTACAGAGCCTTTAGTGTTTGAGATCTGTCAGAACAAGAGAGGATTACATCCTTTGTACCTCTACAAATTGATGAGACCTGGATAACCTAGATAAGATGTTCACCTTTTAATTTGGCTGAAAGGAATGATTTAATTTGCATTTCTGGCTCCAGATTTTAAATCTGCCTCTCCTTTTTGATGTAAAACTGAAGAATAAAGCAAACATATTTTTAATGGACCACATCCATAAGCTGCTTACTGCTCCAAGCTAGAGAGATAAGCAAACTGCAGGGAATGCCTATAAAATGATATTACATGAGGAATAATCCAAGTATCCCTCATTCTTCCGTGCTGAGGGATGCACCAGTGAAGCAACTGCATGTTAATTTGGTTAAGTGTGGTGAATTCCACCTTTGTACTAAGGTGCCTAACAAAAATTAGGCCTAACCTTTATTAATAGCAAATGTTTTCTTTTACAGACTTCTTAAATAAGTAGGGCTTGCTGTGAAAATGAAGTACTCTGTAAGCAGAATAAGCAGAGCAAAAAGATAGAGACCCTCGTGGAAGCTGTTGAACAACTTTTCCATCCTGCATCAATGAGTGCTCTCATACATGAGTACTCTCTTTTTATTGTAGTAATCACTTACTGAGCAAAACTCCTTTTTCCACAGGATCGCTTCTTTCTGCATTTTTCTCAATTTTGATCTCTTTGCCACTAGTAATTTGTGATGAACAGGTTTGGGAAGAAATGGTGCTCATCAGTTGGATTTTCTCAAAGTTCAAAACCGAAATGTACAAAGCAGCTGCTTAGAATTACAAAGAAAAAAATAGCTTATTTTTTACTGCCATAAATGACAGGTTTTAACAGGTACTTTAGGAGCACACAATATTTTCTCTAGTTTAGCTTGGTTATTCTGTTGTCTTCAGCTGTGGGAAGCTGCCTTTTAGATAAAGAAATAAAATAATAGAGACGTAGCAAATTAGCTTTTGGAAGCCAAAATTCCATGTACAGTAATACCAGAAAAAGATAAAAGCAAACTTTTTACCTAGAGGGTTTTGTGTACAAGTAGTGGAGCCTCTGTTTGTGAGTCTTTATGATCAGTACTGCTTGGTGACTCCATGTATTCAGAACAGCAAAATTACACAAAAAAAAAAAAAAAAAAAAAAAGAAAAAAAAAAAAAAAACAACCCAACACCAAACAGTTTGTTACAACAGCATTGTGATAATTTATCCCTGTCAAGTCTCAGAATGTGATGGAATAAATGGATTTCAGATAGCTCATGAAGCCTGCAGCGTCCCAAGACAGTGGGTTAATTAGCTCATTGGGGAGAACCCAGACTGACCAGACAAAAATATTTGTGGTTCATTGCTCATAATAACTTTGTTATGTTTTGCCAGCCTGGCTTAGCACCACGGCACTGGTGAATTGGGAAAGGTGTTTCTGTTTGTTTTGTCCTCAAGCAGAGAAATCCCCAGTCCCTGCTTGAATCACTCCAGAGTCTGATGGCATTTCAGGTGGCTGTGAGAAGGGGATGATGAAAGGCTGACAGGAGTGTGTGGAGCATTCAGCTGTACAACTCTCAGTGACAGGATGCATAAACAGACAGAAAGTGGTTTGGGAGAACACAATTCCCCAGAGCATTCTGTTTGGAGCACACTGCCTTATTCCAGCTCGCTTACGGCTTACTTATTTTCTGTCCAAATACATGTGCAAAATATCTGAAGTGAAAAACATTCTGTTTTTCTTTCCTGTTCTTAGCATGTGCTGTGTAACACAGAGAGGGGCGGGCAGGGTGTGTTCCCTGAGAAAAGTGGAGACACATTGCATTGTTCTGGGCTCACTCAGGCATGAGAGTCACTCCTGCTGTCCTCCACCGTCCCAGGAAGCCCGGACACACCAGGCATGGATGCAGGGTGGGAAGCCCAGAAGGCAGAATTGGGAGTATTGTTGTCATGGTACTTACATTCTTTAATTTCTAGCATGAATCATTAAAATTAGGAATTGCACAAAATGGCAGAGGGATAAAAGGTTGATAGGGGCCGTGTCTATTCTTGGGTTGCATTAGTATCTTCAGATAAATGGCAATAAAGGAAGGAAATAAAGGACAGACTAATGCTGGGCACTTGTAAACACTGAGGGCTTCAAGGCAATTGTCTTTCTTTGTGATACCAAGTGATGTCTGCTAAACTCTGCCTGGAGAAGAGGGAAAAATTCTCCTCCAGGCTCCCCTTTGCTTTTCAGATGCAGTAACTATTAGAATTCTGGTGGTACTGGAGCAAACTCATTAATTTGGGTGTTGATGCCAGTTTGAGAGAGACACACCCTTCTATCTTTGAACCTCTTCATTCTCTGTGTTCCATGCAGCTGATGTCTTTGCTCTGGAAAATCCCTTGGTCAGCGTTGTAGAGCATCTTCTGAGGAATGTCCTGACATTCCTGCAGCTCATTAAATGCTTTACTCTGCAACCAGAGTGAACTCTGCTTTACTCTGTAACCCCAGCCTGGTCCTGATACCAAAACTTGACCAAACTGTGTTTGTAATCCAGATACATTCCGTGAACTACTGATAAACAGAACCCTAAGTGCAGAAAATTTGCATACAAAATCTGGTCTTCTGTCTCTATAGCTAAGGCACCCATCTATCAGGATTTTCCTGCATGAATTCAGGCAGATAAGGAAACCTGGAATATTTAATGAAGAATTTACACTTTGTAAAGAAAAAAGCAAAGCAAATACATCCATAGCACAGTGAGCTACTGTACACCTGCTTGATACAAAACATTATGTCTAGTATGGAGATGAAATATGATTGAATCTCCCTAGTTTGTGGAAAATATCTGGCCTTATTTAAGAACTTCTCTCAGCTGTTGCTTCTAACTGCACTTTATGACTCTCCAATAGCCAGTCATCCTCTCTGCAAGGGGGAATTCTGCAGTGTTAGCTCCAGATATAGCCTGTGAATATTCTATCCTCTGAATTCCTATGCCTGAAGGAACAGAAGTATTGTCTTGCCATTTTCAAACCTGTTCTGCATTTCTTGTTAATTGTTTTTCTTATGGACACATATTGCAAACTTGCTGTTGTAAACAGTAATTCGCAAACTGCTTTGTTTGCTTTTAAGTGGGTTTGTCTGACCTCTACTGTGCCTGAAGGCTTGGGATTCTTCTAAAGTAATTTTTAAAAATAAAAGTGCTTCAGTCTCTATTGAATTAACACAGATTGACCAAGACAGTTAAACTATTTATTTTCTTTTTAATTGAAAAGCTCTCATTTTGTTAAAGAGTTTAAAACACAAGTTCTGTTGTATTTGGTGTGATTTACAGTAAGTTTATTCCGGCTGTAAAATATACCTTTCTATTCCCTCTATTGCTGATGCTTTTTCTTCCCCTTAATGCGAGATAAAAATTCTATTACTTCTCTCCGTGTCTATAAAACTCATAATCTGTGTAACCTTGGTCGTTTTTGCTGTTTCACTCACAGCTCTTCCCCGTGTTCTGTTGTAGATTGTTTTCAGTCAAGGAAATGTCCTTTCTAAAATGGCCCCGGATTAAACCAGGCTTCAGCCATGCTAAAATATAAAGGAAAATATGGCTTTTATTCCCAGGATCTTTTCAGCAGACCTGTACTTCCACATTGCATGATGTTAAAGACTGAAGGAACATCTCCTTTGGAATTAAAGGTCATCTGCTATTCGCACACTGCTGCCAGAACTTCCAAATGGTCAGAAGATCATGAGGAAGCCCCAGCTGAGCGTGGCTCTGTTGATTCTTTAAGTAATCTTGGTGTCAAAGAAACAAGATACATTTTGAGTCTAAATTCTCTGTTACCATCCTGGTTTTCTTTTCCCCTGAAATGCTGCCACCTTCTGTTTTGTGGTTTTGGCAGAGGGCGTGTGAATAAATCAGACAAAATCTCTCATTATCTCAGGACATAACTGAAAAGCGAAAATCTAAATGAACACCTGCCCAAACATAGCCTAATTTTTTTCATTTTAATTCCATTCATCCAGCTTGACATGATACAAATGGAAAACCTTTTAGCACATGGAAATTTCAAATGCTGAGGTTGTCTTTTCTTTCTGCAGTGTGTAATAAAATTACAGGGTTGCATTTTGAGCATCTGTTTCCAAAATATACACCTGTAGTCTGAATGAAAAGAAAAAGTATTACAAAATATTACTGAAAGAGAAAATAGTGCTTTGTCTGTGGTGTCAGGGATGAATGAGGAACATCTGAAGTTCTGCCTTTGAGGGAATACAGGTGGATGCTGTGGGGACCTTGTTGATGCTGATGTGTTGGGGGTTGGGGTTCTTTTGTGTTCTTTCCTTGTTACTTGTGGAACTTTTTCCCATTGAGTTGGTAAGAAGCACTGATGGCTGGGTGCTTGAGGCAGCGAGGAGGGGGAACTCCTCTGGTTTTTGGGAGTTTTCTTTCGGGGGGACAGAGATGCCGTGCCAACAGAGGCAGGTAATGGACAGGGCTGGGGAGGGCGGCCAGGCTGTGCCTCAGTGCGGGGACAATTCACCGGCACTGCTGGAGCTCAGCCCTGAGGGAGCGAGCACCGGCTGCTCCAGGGCCCGGGAACCCCGAACCGGGATTGCTCTGGGAGCCCCGAACCTGAGTGCTCTCTGGGAACCCCGAACCTGGATTGCTCTGGGAACCCCGAACCTGAGTGCTCTCTGGGAACCCCGAACCGGGATTGCTCTGGGAGCCCCGAACCCGAGTGCTCTCTGGGAACCCCGAACCCGAGTGCTCTGGGAACCCCGAACCTGGATTGCTCTGGGAACCCCGAACCCCGAGTGCTCTCTGGGAACCCCGAACCCGAGTGCTCTGGGAACCCCGAACCTGGACTGCTCTGGGAACCCCGAACCGGGATTGCTCTGGGAACCCCGAACCTGAGTGCTCTCTGGGAACTCCGAGTGCTCTGGGAACCCCGAACCTGGATTGCTCTGGGAACCCCGAACCTGAGTGCTCTGGGAACCCTGAACCTGAGTGCTCTCTGGGAACTCCGAGTGCTCTGGGAACCCCGAACCTGGATTGCTCTGGGAACCCCGAACCGGGATTGCTCTGGGAACCCCGAACCTGGATTGCTCTGGGAGCCCCGAACCCCGAGTGCTCTCTGGGAACCCCGAGTGCTCTCTGGGAACCCTGAACCTGGATTGCTCTGGGAACCCCGAGTGCTCTGGGAGCCCCGAACCCCGAGTGCTCTCTGGGAACCCCGAGTGCTCTCTGGGAACCCCGAACCCCGAGTGCTCTCTGGGAATGCCAAACCTCAAACGCCTTAATTTCAAAATTACAGGTTTTTGGAGGGAAGGGATTTACGTTCTGTGTTCCAAAGGAGGTTTTCTGCCTTCCCTAGCAGACACCTGTTTTGTAAACCGAGACACAATGATAACATAGTTTAATATTCATTCATTCATTCATTCATTCATTCATTCATTCATTCATTCATTCATTCATTCATTCATTCATTCATTTTGCTGCTACAAACTCTACCCTGGATGTGTTTTCTTTCCTAGTTTGATGTTTGTTCCAACCTCCTCCTACTCTGCACCTTAAAGCCTTTGCAGACCAGTTTCACACAGTCTGGGCTTGCTTCTTTTGCTTTTTTACTTCCTTCTTCATCATACTCTGCCTGGAGTAATAATTCTCTGCCTCATGTCAAAGCTCCATTGTCTGTATTGCAGACTATGGTATTATATTGTATTTTATCTATCTTTCACATGCACAAAAATATTCTTTCTTGCTTTAACACCATTCAGCTTTACCTGTCAGGGATATGGATCAAGTGCTACTCAGATTAAATTTAGCACTCTCAGGAATGAGTTGTCCTCTCAAATCTGCTGCCAGCAAAACATCTTGTGTTGCAATCCTACCATCCTGTAATTCAAGTATTGTTTTATTAGACATTAACACTTTTCAAGCAAGTAAGGCTGATTCATCAAGAGTTATCTCGAGCAAATGCTACAGAAGGCAAGCCTGTAGTATATAATCACACAGAAGAAAAACTGTTCTCCAGTCAACAAGATTAAAGTTACAAATAACTGTTACTGAGACTCCATAACTAAGGATCTCTCCTCCTTTCCTCTGTTCCAGTACATTCTGACAGGAATATGGCAATTTGGATCCTGCTTCAGCACATAAATAAATATCTGAAATAAATCTCTGCTCACTATTGCCTGCAGTCAATCACTGTATTCTGCATGTTCACCCATTATTTAATTTGATTACCTTTTTAATAGCCTCTCTATGCAGAAAGAGGAAATTACACTATCAAAGGAAAAACAAAAGCCTACTTGAACATTAGTAATTATCTAATGAAGAAAAAAGCCTATCAAGCTGAAACAAAAGCAGTCCTAGACACTTCTGTTTGAGAGATGCAGGAGAAAATAAACCAGGTTTTGTGAAGGCTTTCTATGCTTCCACTTCATTTGGCACTAGAGAACCATCCACAATCAATGACAGCAACAACAACTGAGGAGGGAGCAAGCCAGTTTACCATGGAGTAAATAAAGCAAACAAATCCCTGATTTACTGAAAAACAAAAGGAACTATAGATAGTGGATCTAAAACACTGATCTGAGGCAGGATGTAATCTCTTGTTTCCAGGACTCCTGTCAGCAGCACAGAGTTCAAAGTGAAGTCTCTTCTCCATAATATTGAGGGTATGAGGAACATTCCAGTTCCTCTTGCAGGAAAGCTGTTGTGAGCTTTGCAAGCCCTGTGCAACATTAAAGAAGGAGCTAGAACCTTCTCCCATCAAATGTCTAAGAGTTACATATTGCATTTTCCAGGTCTAAAAGCTGAGATAGTTAGACAAACACCATTTTAAATGCTTGGTCTGTCTTCCATAAATGCCCAGTGTCAAATAAAGCCTTTTGTATGCCTTTACTAACTATGGCCAAATCTGTCAGCTGTCTTCATTAGCAGGCTTAACAAAATTTTTATCTCGAGCAGAATCAAAAGATTATCAAAAGCATATCCAGAGTGATGAGCATAAAATCTTTCTGAATGGAAATTCTTTCTTTATGAATCCACAGAATGTTCATCAGACACTGGAGCGCAGAAATTGAGAGACAGCAGTGTCTTGCTTTGACACTCTCGAACAGACCCTGCTTGAAACCAGAGTGGGGTGATAACATTGTCACACAGCAGGAAACAGGATGTTCCAGGACAGATGAGTGAATGAGAGGGGGGAAAAGGCATGTTCTGACAGCTGACCTCAGATACCATAATCTCAATAGGGTAATGAGTAAATGCCATGTTAGCAGACAGTGGAGAGCCTGAAGGAATCGAACAAAATGAATCCAGCTGTGATGCCACCAACATGCTGTGGTTATTTTCTGAACTGTCATTAAGGTGCTCTTCAGGACTCAGAGGTAAAAAGGGATGTTTTTTTTCTGACAACAGCAGCAGCAGCAGAGAAGCTAATAGCTGAACTGTTTATAAGCACAGCTTCTCTCATATCCACCATGGCCTTAGATAGTGTTTCACTGTTTTAGACATGATTTCCCCTGGTGCAGTGTTTTCCTGGAAGTGCAGCAGACTGTGCCCAGCTGGCAGGGGCCCTGATCTTGCTCAGGGATGGTGCAGGACCAGCCTGGGCAGAGGTTTAGCCCCAGGTGACGCTCCTCACACTCAGCTCTGCTGTTTCTCCACGCTCACCCCACTCCGAGGGCCTTTCCCTGACACCCCAAAGTGGATGATGTGTTGGACAGAGGCTTGTGGCAGGGAAATAAAGAAGCTAAAGCACAGAGGGAGCAGAGGCAGCTGGAGAGGAGCGATGCTCAGCTCATGCTTTGGGACTGAGCGGGGTGTTCAGTCACCTTCCTGTACTCTGCAGAGACCAAACACACCTTTACAATAAATGACATTATCTCTTATGTGGGGGACACAGCATTTGTGGCCCTTGGTTAAAAACAGCATGAAAACACTCTAGGTTATTACTTCAACAGATAAAACTCCACAGACAGACGTTGCACAAGACAAATTATATACACAAAAACCTATCAAAAGCTATTAGAATAAACACACAAGCGTTCTTTTGGTGTTCCAAGAGTTTTAAAGACCCAAAAACTCCAGGAAAGAGGTCTCCTGCACACAAAGACATTTATTTCTAAACCTGAGGATGAGAGCTGCATTCAGGGTTACTCAGAAGGTGACAAAATAGGATTAGAAAGATAATACATGTAATTCTTCCCACTGGAGTGGCAGTAACAGCTATATTTAAGGCCAGGGAGACTGAAATGGATACAGAAGCTGGAAAGTGCTTTTGTTGTGAATACTGACTGCTGGGGAGACAAGGCTTAGTAGCTATAATGCTGCAAAATTTGTCCTGAAAGGGTATAGATTTCTCCATAAAAACTACATTTTCAGACTCTGATCTAAGTGTTTTACAGAAGTTTTAGCTCATATATGTAAGTAATCCCATAGGTGTCATTTATTTGAAAAGAAAATGAAAATAGTTCTAAATTTAGTCCCCTTATAAATATAATTTTCTTAACTAAAATAGTGAAAATGAAAATAGTACTAGATTTAGTTCCTTTATAAATATTATTTAAATAATATTTCTTATTTAAATGAAACAGAATCTTATCCTATGTTTCTACACAAAGGAATAGTGACACAATTTCCAATCGTGTATAAAGATGATTTCCAGCTGTTTCTCATGTGCTATTTAAAGTCAAACCACTAATCCCCTAGGTACAGCTGATAAACTTAGTAAAAAAAGCTAAGGCTTGAAATCTAGGATATGGTGCAATGCTAGAATTAGGTCTGCAAAAAAGGCAGATTTTCCATGTAAATCAAAAATAAGAGAATCAAAGATATTTAAAGGAAATGTATCAAATATGTAAATTCCCTGAAATTAGCAGAAAACTCAAATGAGCAGGAAATCAGTAGGCTGATTAGGACACTTGTTTAGTGAATTAAGTTGTGTTTTCTTATTTACTTTTTCTAATTAAGGCTAAAATAGTAACTTGCATTCTGTGAATTTCTAGTTGCATAATTACTAGAAAATAATAATTGAATCTTGGAAAAAATCGTAGAACAAAGAATCCTTGAGAAAAATTGTACCAATTCTTTAGTTATACAGAATGAAAATCCCTTTCTATTAGAATTATACTGCAATTACTTCTGAATCATTCTTCCTCTGAAATGTCTAAGAAACACAGAGGGAAGTACTCCAAAAGAATATCTTACCAAAACTATGTGCTATGTCCAAGATGATGAAAATACTTACTGAGTGTTGCTACATTTATGTTCCACTTCAGTTGATCAGTAATTCAAATGCTTCCATCAGTGTCAAAGGAGCAATTAAGCCAACTTCAGACAGTGTAATTGACCCCCTCTCACACTCCTGTGCAAGAAAAGGGCACATCCAAACATCTGAGCAGGAGTTAAGAAGCAGAGTCCCCAACGAGGGAAATGCCTCTGTGCTGAGGGACACCCAGTTAATGGCTCCAGGAAGGCAGTAATTACTCTGTATTAACTTTGAAGAGAAACTGATGGTAAATCCATACATGGATGGCAGAAGTTGAGTCCAGCACACTCAGCGGGTGCAGTCGATGGCATCCAATTCCTGCATGAGGCCACTCTGCCCATGAGTGAATAAATAAATACACAGCCAGCCTTTCCAAGCTGAACATCGTGGAACTTGTGCTTGGGATGGGGAGGTTTGTGCAGGCACCCAGCTGCTACCATATATTTCAGAGAACAGCAATTACAGGTGAACAATCACCTCAGGCACCCCCAAATATGTCCAAATTGCACATAATGTCCCCAGAGCTGCTTTTGTGACCAAGGCTGAGAGATGAATGGCAGCAAAGGCTGCTGAACATGATGCACACAGCACAGGACAAAGAGAAAATTATCTTCAGAAAATTAGGGATGCACCGAAGCTTAGCAGTTATCAGTATAATCCTGCATATAAATATACCAACTCTTCCACTGCATGCTGCTTTAGCAATCAATAAAACCACTCTGGAAGTACTTTTTCATTCTTACTTGTCACAGACAACTTTTATGAAAAATCCTTTCCTTAGGATTTTTCCTCCTGAGAAGATGGGAGGCCTCAGGAACAAAATGTAAACAATGGTTATCTGCTGCTGTGGAATGCAACAGGTGCATCTGGGATTGGTCTCATGTGGTTGTTTCTAATTAATGGCCAAACACAGTCAGCCTGCTCGGACTCCCTGTCTCAGCCACAAGCCTTTGTTCTCATTCTTTCCTATTCTATTCTTACCTAGCCTTCTGATAAAATCCTTTCTTCTATTCTTTTAGTATAGTTTTAATGTAGTATATATCATAAAATAATAAATCAAGCCTTCTGAAACATGGAGTCAGATCCTCATCTCGTCCCTCATCTAAGAACCCCTGAGAACACAGTCACACTTACTAGATGTTTATATGTACAAAAACTGGACTTTACTATTCCATTGCTACCGCCTTCATATTGTTTTTAAATATCCTCACTACAACTAGTGAGAAAAGAATGGATTTTTACGGACCAATTCACAAAGACCCTGAAACTCTTCAATTATTTAAACTATCAGAGAAGTGACCTTAAGCTGTAGTCCCAAAGTGCAACACTTGTTTTATAAAGTCTTCGTATGTACACCCACTAAAATGTGTCTGATAACCAAAAATATAAATTGATAAAAGGAGCAAGATAAAAGTGAAAAAAAAATTATTTTTATAATGTTGCAGTTTAGATTGAAATCCTCAATGTAAGGAAATTGATGGAAAAGATTGACATTGCTGCTTCAGATCTGCTGATCTGAAAGTTCTCTTTTTTTTTAAGATATTATGGGAAGGCAGCCAGCTTAGATGAGCAGTGGTTTGGCCTCAGCAGCACGCACAGGAGGCACCAACCTGAGACCATGGGAAGTGGGATACTGAAAGGGAGATACCTGGTCAGGTCATGGCCAGAAGAGTGTGCTCATGGGAGTCAGTATGCTAATGGCATGCTAATGGCATGCTAATGAACTGTTCTAGATTAGGTCATGTTTCTGGCTCTTGTTCTGGAACCTGTCATGTTCAAGGTCGTGTTCCCAGCTCACGTTGGTGACTGGACCCTCACCCTCAGAACACCCCTCCCTGTATCTTGTTATGCTCCCCACAGCCCCCTGCCTTTGGATCTTGCTCCTCAGATGATGAGCTTTCTGCCTTTGTTATATTGCTATTAAAGTTCTTTTCTTTTGGGCAAGTTTATCACACCCATTCCTCTATTTTATGCTGTGCTCACCCTGCCTGAGCCGGACTAGAGATCACAGTGAGCCAGACTACCACAGGATATTTTGACCTATTGGTGCAGACAAGATAATCCTCACATATTAGGTTCTTTTTCCATTCTGATGGTTCAGGTCCCAGTTGGAGTAAGGAAACCTGTGAGGTATTGATGTGTGGCAGTTTCTACCCTCTGCCAAAAGTTACCAAGGATGTGGAGCTCTTGGATAGCATGGAATTCAGAAATGAGGCCTGAAAGGCCAATCTGAGCAAACTCTGATTGTTTTAACTTGTCTCATCAGAGCACAGCATTTCTCACAAAATCCCATTAACAAAATCCCCATAACAGCATGTAACACAACATGCCACGCTGCTGGGAATGCTCTCCCAGCTTCCTGCATGTACAGGCTGTAAAACTCCTTGGATCCTTGCAACCAGACTCCCCCTTCATCTTTTCCATGTGAGTACCTGAAGTTGAGAAAGATGACTGGCTACTTAGGACTGGGAATTCGTTTCATTACTTTTTTCCCTACAGCTATTTATTTACAAGATTCTGCTCTTAATAAAAAGCCACCTCAGAGACACCTTACACACTGTGAAGGCTCTAAAGAAGGTGAATGGAAATGGATCAGGTGTGCAGAGAGCTGGGAAGCTCAGGACTCCCTCTGGAAGCATCCAGTGAGGGACCTGCACAGACTTCCTGCAGGAGAAGAGTCAGGCATGTTTCAGTGTGTAGGTTATCCCAGATCCAAAATTTCTCAGGCAGCTCTTTGCTTTGTCTGCAAGAATCAGTTTCAAAAGTCAAATATTTGAGCTTTGTGCAGGCAGTAACGGTATTGTAGGCAACATGAATTTACACAACCTGCGTTATCATCAGGGTTTTAACTCCTAAGTATTTTTTAACAAACAGAACATAAAAATGCTATACACATCTAATAAAAATCAAGTTAGGCAGATTTTTATGTAGTCTGGTGAAAATTGAGGCCAAGATGCCATCTGATAGCAATTTATCTACTCTGCCCAATTCCCTGATTGTAATGCATGGAATTTATTCTGCTTTCTACCATGAACTGGCCAGGGCAAGACTGACCAGAAGAGCAATTATAGTCATTTGTTTTAATTAGTGAATTGAGGCAAGAAGACTAAGTCTAGAGGCTTGGTTCAGGCTAAAAGACAATACTTCCTTCTCCTGCCTAAAGGGAGAGGCATAATTGTCAGGAAAAGACAAAAATAAAGAGACAACAAAAAAGCCATCCTTTTGAAAAGCACCGACGATAAAGCAAGTGAGAGTCCCACAGGGAGCTGTGCACCAAGAGAGAAGGGAAGATGCATGGCCATGTGCCTTGCTTTGCGCCCAGGGCGTGAGAAGAGCATTCTTCATCTTCTCTTTGCCTGCCTGAGACCAGTGTCTCCTAAAAGTTTCCAAATGAAGATGAATTAGAGAGGTCCTGAGACTGTGAGTTTGTGTTCCAACAGTTTCAGCTCTGTTCTTTCCTGTTCCAGTCAAAGCTCACCAATTCTGTCTCTTCACCAAATCCTGTGATATTCCTACAGATTTTTGTCTGTTTGCAGATATTTCTTACAGTTGTGTGTTTACACAACCCACCCATGGGCTAAAAGCAGCAATCTCCAACTTGATTTAAATCTAGTCCCAGTGGTATAAACCAGAAAATCATCCCATGGAGCTGCACCAGTGAACTCCCCTGGGAGTAATCCTGATGTGTTTCCACAGATCAGACTGGACAGGAGTTCACCTGCCCTGGAAAGGAGGCACAGGTAACAAGGGCACAGCTGGACTCTCCACCTGGCAGGGCTTCTAATCCAGAAGCAGACCAGCACTCTGGAGTTAATTACTTCTGCTTCTGAAGCTGACTCTTTCTTCTCAAAAGCAAAAAAAAAAAAAAGCTCTGGAAGTGACTGAAGGACATTTATCAAGTTATTTATGAGCATGAGAGAAAGCTGCCTTGTTGCTGCTGCCTTGTTTCTTCGTTTGCCAGTGTCATTTTTGGGAGTGCTCTAGGCCTTTGCATCAACCTGGCTCAGAAGTAAATCTATAAATATGGAGGGGCTCTCCCTGTGTGTGAGAAGCTGCATGTCTTTGAAAGACACTGATATTTCAATATAATAAATTGCTGTTTCACATTTACAGAGTGTTTGGTACCATGTATATGCTGACTGTGCATTACAGAAGTGTCTAAGCTTGCAGACTTACAGCCTAGCAAGCATATTCATGTTTGAGGGTAGGCAGAAAGGAGACACCTCTGTGGTGGCTGAAAACATGAAAGCTCTCCTCCATTTCCAAGCTTTCTAGAGAGGAAAAGAGCAAGCCCGTGTGTACACACCCGTGGGCATAAAAAGTGTTCATTGCTAGCTCTGTGCCTTGTAGGGTAGAAGATTAAAAATTCATCACCATCACTGTTGTGATAGCACACAATAAAAGGTCAGAGAGAATAAAGCTGGGAATTTCCAGCAGCCAGTTGATTTTTCCTGCACTCTAAAATCTTTGCATACTGTCAAATACTACATGAAGTGACACCTTACAAACACGGGGATGGAATTTTTGAAATGTTCATAACGCCACAGTAGAAACCTGTGTAATCTTTTTATAGTAGTTTTCATGGTGTATGTTAATTATTTAGCAGAATGAGTTCCCTGCCTAACAGAAATACTTAAATAAAGAGATAACAAAGAAAAAAGGAGCACAGCAGTATCTTCAAAACATGCTGTTGTACAATGTTTTCTAAGCATATTTTTGATAGAAAAAAGTAAAAGCAGTCCCTGAGTTTTTCCTACAGCATGTTTGAAAAAAAAAAAAAAACCACATAACCTATATTTTAGCCTCTCTGCAGAGATGCAGGAGAGACAATTGCCGGACAGCTACAGACAATATCTTGTTCCTTACACAGTTGTTCACCACTGCTGAACAGAGCGCTTTGAAATCCCTCATTAGCGGGGGGCCTCTGTTGTTTCTCAGTCTAATATCTCACTTATTTTACACAAGCTTTTTCAGTGTCATTCCAAGTGGCTTCTGACTCCCCAAAGCACAATCTCCAATACCACTCCTTCTGGAAAATGAATGCGCTCCAACCTCAGAGGGCAGTGACAAAAAGACAAGAACGTGCTTTCATCAGGACGTTTGATAACTCCATTCTGTAGTGTCTGCCTTCATTTTCTTTCATTATGGTATTCATCAGAGCTCTGGGAAACTACTCAAAATGATTCTTTGAGGCTTTTCCCCCCACAAAAGTGGTTGCTATTTCACGCAATTTTACCTCTCCTCAGATCCACTTTTCCATAAGATTTGACAAAATTGCTTTCTTATTTTTTGTGACAAAACCAGCAAAATAAGATTGTTTCTCTTGCTTTGGAATGAATAGATGTTGGTGTTATTCTACTGGAAAGCAACCATTCTAGTAGTAACATAACAATTTAAATGTATAAATCCTCCTAAAATTTCTTAATAACATGGAGATCCTTTGTCCTCTTGTACATCCTTTAAAACAGTAAATATTTTTTGCCTCTTTAAGAAAATGTTTTTGTGTTTTAAGAGATGTTGAGTCACTCTTTTTTCTTAGTTTCAGAATATCTAGTTCCACATCTTTTGTGTTAGATATAAATTGCAGTACAGCCTGCTATAATCCAAGAAGGCACGTTGCATATTCCAACTAAAATGCCTTTCCAAGGAATTATGTTTTTAAATAATGAACATGCTCACATCACACTTTGCTGCAGAGCATTGCAATATATATTTTCTTTGAATCCCCTGCTCAGCTCTGCATTATTCCCCACTGTCTTAGTTTGGAAAGTCAGGTGTCTGCTAAGGAAGGCAGGAGCCTCCCCTGAAATGGAAAATGTAAACCCCCTCCCTCTGAACTGTTATAAATGTGAAATTATGGGAGAAAGAATAACAGTTCTTTATTAGGGAAGATAATATAAAGATAAAATAAACAATGAAGAAGACCAAAACAACACTGCCAGAGTCAGAGCCCAACCTGACACCCTGTGGGTCAGGGTGTTGGTGGCAGTCCCATTGGAATTGTGGCTCAGCCCTCCTGCAGTGTCAGGGGTGGTTCTGCTGGAGCAGGGATCCTGTAGAAAGGTGCAGTCTCTGCCTCTGAAGATGCAGTGGAAGAAGAGGCAGCTGCTGTTCCTCTGGGCAATCCAGTGCAGAAGCTGTGCTGGTGTTCCAGAATCTCCAGATTCTATCCGGGTAGGAATGCTTGGCTCCTCCCTCTGGGCTCACATCTCCTAATGGGATGCTGTAGTTTTTATCAGCCATGCAGGGACATTCAACAGCCTCTTATCAGCAGATGCCCCCCAGAATTATTGGGTGTGGAAGAGATGAGGAAACTGCCCAATGAACAGAAGGCAGCTGCCATACAGATGGCAAATAGAATACAATCTGCTTGGCAATCCAGGACACCCCCCAGTTTCCTATTAATTATTTATATATAGTGAGTCTTTTCAACACATCTGAAACTTTTGATTATACTGTCTCAGTTCTCAGTGTCTGTAAAGTGCTGTAATATTCCTCTTCCAAGTTGAGATGTTTCCTCCCAGTGATGTAAAATATCAGGCAAATGTGTGTGGAGGATGAATCCCAAGTTAAAAGTGGCCACTTCACGCATTTGCATGTCTTAAGTTTTAATATACCTCACTGTCTGCTTACCTGGGCTGAAGTTCCTCAGTTTGTCAGTGAGGATGTTACAGAGACACTGTGGAAAACCTTCCTGAAGTCAAGAGGAACAATGTCCACTGCTCTCCTCTTGCCTGCACTCAGGGAATGAGAGATGTGACCTTGCAGGGAAAGCTCAAGTGCCTTCTGTGACCTAGGAAATACCTCAAGTCTTGAATATTGATTGGAATGTTCATCAGTCCTTCCTTTCTTCCTTGAATGAATTGCATCTGGCTAATGAATGGTAGTGGTCTGTGTTTATTAAAATTAGTTCATTTTTCCCATGCAATGTTGATATTTCAAACCATGTACTGATACTTAAAAGTCTGGCTTTAAGCCAGCCCTAAATATTTTTATCGTGTAACCACTGTGTGTACAGTCTGTGTGAAAACTTGAGGCATTTTTTTAAGTTGAAAAAGGGGGTTGAGAGAACCACATTTGGTTCATAATTTGAGTAAAATTCTGTGTAGTTAGTAGGATGAAAGGCCAGATGAAAGTCTAACAGCTGCTTTCTGTACTGTAGAACAACACTCATGTGCCAAACTTTGGTCAGCATTTCTGTTAGCTTTTCCTTTTTCTCTTCATCTGTATTTTCTGTTGACTTGCACAGCAGCCTTTTCTGTTTCATTTACCCTGAACACTTGCATCCTGCACAATCGGCAGGGCCAAGTTTTCTGGTCCACAGTCACAGCACATCCTCATATGATGTACATCCTCACAGTACATCCTCATATGAAATTTTGTGCCTTGCTGGGGTTACCATTACTGCATTCCTGGTGTGCAGACTGCAGGCTTGTCTCTTGAAGGATGGTGAAGCTGTTTTGAGCAAGAGCCTGCACCTCCAGACCTGTCCCACTGCTAATATGGTAAAGTATGAGCAACACAGCACTGGGTACAGTGGGGGAAGTTTTCCCTCCAACTGCACACCCATAGTTGAGGCTTACAGGTATTTATGGGGGTACTCATCAGCTCTCTCAGCAGTTTCTATTTCCAATTTTTACATCACAATTCCATACACTATCATGATTTAGTTTTTCTCAGGATGTATCCCAAAAGGAGCATCCCCAGATGGTGGGGGTCCAGTTTCTGAAAGAAGAAAGACAAATCCCATTTGGTCAAGTCCAGCTCCCCAGATGTGTGTCCACCTTTTAATGACAAGGACTATAAATCTCATAACAGTGATGTCCAGCTTCCCTTGGTCAAAACTATAAATCCTTGAGGTGATGTTCATCTTCCTTTCTCAAGCTGTTTTTCTCTGCTTTATTAAGGTGTGAGATAAGCATATTTCCTTTATATATATTCCAAAGCTGTAGTTTCAAGGATACAAGCAATATTCTAAAATTATACTTCAAAAGGTTATTATTGCAGAACTCTTTAGCTACAAGCAAAGAGCAACATCCTTAATGCTTTAATTCCAATGCTCCTAAATCAACTAAGGTTAATTGCAAACAAAAGATAGGTTCAAAGGCCTTCTTCCATGCTTTACTTTCCTCTGTTATTATTAGAATTCACAACGGTCCCATGGTCAGTCTCCACACATATCCCAATCACAAATACATTGCCTGAAAGTACCTGACACCAAACACAGCTTTCACACTTTTCACACCTGACACCCAGTCACACTTTCCCCCCACAAATCCCCTTCAACTTACAGGTGCAACAGTGGTAACCAGAGGTGGAGAAACACTATGGAGAGCATGAAGGATGTGCTGGAGGGACTGGAGCCCCTTTGTGCTGTGCAGCTGGAAGGCTGGAACAGTGCCATGCTTGTGACCAGCCCCTTTAATGCACAGCCACTTCAGCTGTATTATCGAGTCCCTTCATAATGTCCATGCTACTTGCCTCAAAACAGTAAAGTTTAATTGTCAGCTGAAGCAGGGAGATTTTGCAGCCTTCAGACATGACATAAAAATGAAAAAATAATGCCACCTACATGCTTTTATAATGTTAGGGAAAATACATTTCATAAGACAGTAGCTGAAGTTGAAAAGAATTTTCTAAGGTACTTCGCAAATACTGTCTCTCTTGATTATATCCCAGGCCCTGCCACACCCAAACTAAAAGTGTCCATTAGCTGAAAATTTGCCCTAAGTTGTGTTATCTTTAGTCTCACAGAGCAATCAGTACAATATTATTAAATAATCCTTAAACTAAGCTGAGGCCTAAAAGCACGTACTCAGTTTGTATTTAACTCTTAGGTGTTACAGAGCTAATATATTGAGCACTCTTTGCATTGTGTAAAATATAGTTGAGGTTATTGATAATTATTTTATTGTAGCTTAATGAATTGTTGAAAAAAATCAAAACTTTCAGAGAATATTTGTTATTTTTTAATGCCAAGTCACATGCTTATCTGGATTTTTTTTGGCCAACTGTAGAAAAACATAGTAGGGGAGTAATGTCTCAAACACAGGAAATTATCCAAGTTTATGAGATGTGAATGTGTTGTAGTGTAGTGCAGTGTAAATTCTGTAGTGCAAATTTTGCAGCTGTAAATTTTGTAGTGTAAATTTTGCAACTTTCAGCTCAAATTAGAGTTGAAAGCTTGAACAATCTCAAACGTGAATTGCACAAAGACTTGAGACCAAACCTTCCACATTTTAAATGGACAGGGATGTGTTGACTTTGGGAGATCAGAGTAAATTCTGGGAGGAGATGGGGTGGAATTTTTTAAAAGACTTTTGGCCCTAATAAACAACATATGGAATCATCAGGGCCACCAAGCAGCCAGGGAAATGTATGGACAGACAGGTGATGGAGAGGATGTGGATTGGTTTGGTTTGGTTTGGTTGGATCCTTTATGAGGAATGGAAAGGTGCAATGTCCTTATCCTGCAGGAGGAAGGATGGAGACTCCTCAGGCTGAGCAGGCAGTTTGCATCCAAGGACATGATGGGATGTGATACCCAGGCTGGTAAGAGGAGCAGACAAGGATTGCATCTTTGCTTTGTGATCTGTGATGGAAGGGGACAAGGACAGAGGAATTGCAGGGTAAAAAAAGCCTGTGAGATTCTCCAGATAATACAGGAGACAGAAGGGAAAATGTTGTTAGGTGTTGTCAGAGTGTCAAAGGTGAGTCACAAAATGGGGACATTTGTCACAGAATTAAAGGGTGTGAAAAATGACAATGGCACAAAGTACTTTTTAAACTGAGCAATGCACTTCCATTTTGCTGGTTGAATTGAGAAGACTTACCCTTGATTCCCTGTATCACACATTGGGCAGCTGATATGTTAATACTGGGTTCTGAGTACTAAAGGTTAGAAAGACAATGCAAGACCAAGTGATTATAATATGACTTCCATTAGGAAGACACAACAGGAAAAAAAGAGCATAATATCTCTGCTTCAGAGTATTACCAAAGTTTTTCACTAAGGGAATGTTGGGTGACTTAACATTTAACATCAAAAATATAAGCTTTTAGCCTGTGCTTGCCTTTAGGGCCCCTGTTACTTATTTAGTCACAAAATTACCCATGATTAGCACAAACTTGGCATGCTGTCATTCTGCAGTTCTAAATTGCAAGTGCTGGAAATGGGGCTGTTTGTACAGAGGAAGTGAATTGCCCATAATTTTGCAATTTCCTGCTTGTATATTACGAGCTTTATCACAGATTGTGTCCCATGTCTGTGCCTTGGCAGGTAGGAGTGTGAGGTTGGAATAACTCTGGTTGCTAGGAGCTGATGTTATAAAAGTGCTTGAAAGGACTTCTTATTCCATCATCACAACCCAATTAAGCTTTTTAATACTTCCAAGAAATCGTCCTTGGTTTCTCTGTATAACAGATAAATCTCTGGCCTTTAGACAAGCTCTACTTTTGCCTGCAGAATGACTATGATTAAATGTTGCTTTTACCTATGAGAGACAAAATACACACAGCTATATTTTTACACCTACTTGCCACTGCTTTTCTGTGGAGTCTGTTTCTCTCTTAAATACTCTGTGAAAAACGCCAATCACTTGTTTCAAAGTTTTAAAAGTAAAATGGTTATAAAAACAGTAATACAAATTAGAGCAATAAGAATTTGGACAGTAAAGGACGACAAAAGGAAAGAATATCAACATTCAGACGCTTTCTCCAAAGAAAGCATGGCTCACTAACAAAGGATTAACCCTTAAAAGCAATAGCCTGTTGCATATTCATATATCTCATACATGATGCATACATTCCTTTCAAACTAGGGATTTCTCTGGTTATTGTTAACTTTTCTCCTTAATCCTGTTGGTGCTTCAAAGACAAAAAGGAGGTGGAATAAAGTTTGTCTTTTCCAATGAGGAGGCCTCTTGGGGATTTTGGTGTCTCGTTGCTGTTCTCTCTGTGCAACGAATTTCCAGAGCTAGTTGGAAAAAGTATCTTACATCGTATAATTTTTATTTTAATATGATGTTATAGCCTAAAACTATATTTAACACACTACTGAAAATTATTACAGTATAACTTTTTAACATTACATATATAATACTCATTTTAATATTTGTGAAAAGCCAATCATAAAATACGCAATTTTCACACACTCTATGTCTCTACAAACACATAGGGGGGAAAGTAAAGGATGAAAAATAAAATTAATTAAGTCAGTCTTTTGGGTTGATTGGTGTTTGCAAAGCCAGAGGGAGGTGCTGGCACAGGTACCCCAGACTGCCTCACAAGGATCCCAAACACAGGGCTCAGGATGGGCCAGGACCTGTTGGAGCTGTAGCAGTGCCCACAAGCTGCCTCACAGCGTTATTCTCTTCCTCTTTACCCACTCCCCCGGTGTTGTTCCTTAGGAAATAGTTCTTGAATTACAATTTGTGGCTGCTTTAAATCCAAGGGCGGTTAGAAAATAGCAACAATCAACGTGCTAAATCTTTGTGTCTGTGCTATTTCATGCTTTGTTTCATTTTTAGTGATTCTCTGATTCTTTGAATGTTTTCCGTGTTCTACACATTAATAGCAGGACAAATTCTTGCCAGGCAGTGTAACTTCTGTCATAGAGAGTGCATTATTGTAAGTCCTGGGGGAACTGGGGGGCTTTAACTTGGGTGCACTCAAGTAGAAGACTCTGGTTTGGCAACAGCAATATTTTCTGAGTAAGTTTTCATCTGCCAGTCTCATTTCACATGTGTGAATCCAAGTCATCTTGAACAACACTAACTGCCTGCTCTGAGTAGTGCTTCTCCTTTGTGGATTATATTTCAGCTTCTTTTTTCCCACTGTAATTGACTGTATGTACAGTTTCTCTCTCTCCTCACCTGACTCTGCTCCCTAGAGAAGGGCTGCAGGACACTCTGCCTTTAGACCAGCATTATAGGAAAAGCAGGGGGGGGAGAATCTTGCCATCTCTTCAACAAGAGGGAGAAAGGGAAAAGACAGATGTTACATTTGCTGGCTCATAAAATGATGTGACTATTCAATTGAAGTACCCAGTTTTTCTCTCGTGGGGAAGTGCATTTAAGCACTTTTTTTTTCTCTGTAAAAAAGGAGTCATGTTCCACAGGCAGCACCAGCAAATCTCAATTCACACCGAAAAAAAAATGAGGAAGCTTCTCTTCTTGTCTTCCAAACAAAAAGACATCAAAAACCCCCTAAACTTTTCTATGTAGGCCTGGAAACTGAAAGTCAGTTTAGGTTAGCTCCTGAGACATGGCACTAATGATTTTCTCCCTTCAGTTATACATAGATTTAATCTCAGAATCATCAGTGAGATTACAAACCTAAATCACAGTTCTTTGTCTGTGAAACAGACACAGAGGAG
Organism: Melospiza georgiana; assembly: GCF_028018845.1. Classification (NCBI taxonomy): domain Eukaryota; kingdom Metazoa; phylum Chordata; class Aves; order Passeriformes; family Passerellidae; genus Melospiza; species Melospiza georgiana. The sequence continues at coordinate 22,173,001 of NC_080439.1, read as the reverse complement.
TGTAAGAACAAAAGGCAAAGCCCATCCAGTATTTGCTTTTGCTTGGGTGAGTTGGTTATGGATGCGAAAACAGCTTTTAAAAAGCTTTTTCCAAGCCCCTGAGGGTTATGTCAAATTGGGAAGACTTGGCGTTGGTTTTAAGAATTATTTTTAACCCGGCTCGGCTCACAATCTGTTTCAGAACTCACTCCCATGTGTGTTTTTCTGAGAGCACTGAGGAAGGGACACAGTGAGTGTGGGCTGAGAGTGAGCAGTGAGAATAGAGGCTGTGTGTCGGTGTCATCTCAGGGCCTTCCCACCTCACCTGGGCACAGCAGAGGGGAATTCTTAAAATGTATTTGTCACAAATAAGATGGTGAAATGAGGGGTTGACTTCACCCATTTCACTGTGCTTTCCAATCTGATCATATATGCTGGAGCAAGAAATACAGACCCATTAAAGAAATGCCAATACATTTGCATATTGATTTAGATGCAGGAGAAGGAAAGGCGAAAACCAATAAAGGTAGTTCGGTCAGATCATTCTGCATTGAGAGGTAAATAAATAATGTTATTGATAATTTTACATTTGTTTTTTTCATAGTGTTTTGTTTTACAGGTATTTTCGACTGGTTCAAAAGATTTCTTTCATCCTCTCTTTTAATTAAGTGAAAGAATGCCTGTTTTGGTTCTCTGCTGTACTAAAATCATGGAAAACTTACTGGCAAGAGAAGATTGCTGCTAATGCTGTTTTTTGCTAACCCATTTAACTGACTGTATTATATTACTCCCTGTCTGCCCCTTTTTATCAATCAGAAAATAGGAACTCAACTCCCAGAACTCCATCTCAGAATAATTGTTATTATTTCCTGGTATTTAAAAAAAAGCATGATATTACTATGTCAGCAAACTGACATTTGCCTCTGTACTCTATGTTTTGGAGTAGTAAACAGATAAAGTTTTCAGGAGGTTTTTGTGAAATATATGTATCATAAAATTCAAATAAGTATTTCAGTTTCTATTTGCGAATTTTAAAAGGCATTTGCAGGAAAATGCTGCTGGTCCAAAATGATCAAGTTACTGGCATTAAATAATTTTTCCCATTTACTTTTCATATTTAATCTCAGCCAGTAACACAACAGCTAATTAAAATGATCATGCTTTATTTCTGCAGATTTTACTTTAAGGAACTGGAGAGAGATGTAAATTATTAGATGAGAAGTGTGTGTCAGGAGCTAATGAATTAAGAGATGAAAAATATTTCCCATAATGGGAGGCTGTATCTTAACATTTCTTTTCCAACAACCATACACTTTTTACTTCTGGGCATTGGGCACTCTCTTTTCATTCACTGATTTTCAGAGACCCCAGCAATATTTAAAATAACCCTTACTTCCCATGGAGTTTTATTCAAGACAAATGACCTCTTGATGATATTTTTCACCATGGATGGAATATATCAGATTTGTCAGGGTTTAAAAACAAGTTATATTCCCATATGATTCATTATGTAGAGTCACTGGGAAAAAGCCTTTTCCCATGAGTAGCAGGTAGATGTTTTCAAGCATTACACAGACACCTGGAAGTTCTCAGGGAAATCACTGCAGCAGAAACCTCCATGCACCAAGCCACCAGTGTGGCTGACTTTTGGGTTTTTTTCTGGTCTGTGGGAGTCTGAATCAGGGGATTCCAACATGTTCTGTTAGAGAGCAGTGACTTAGTGTGGGTTTAGAAAAGGTGAAGGGTGAAACCCAGACTCTAATAGACTCTAATTAAACCATGGATGATTTCTATACTTTCAAATTACTTTTTCAGTAGTACAATGGTTTATATTAAGAAATTCTGTTGTTGAATACCTAATGCACAAATTAATATCTTTCATTCTGGCATTTCAAGTTAATGCTCTCACATGGAAAAGAAGCTGGCTTTGCCTCTGGGAATGCAGCCATATTATACTGCCTTTATCCACACAAACACAAGTGGCTGGGGAAGCTGCATCACGTTGGGGTTTTTCTCTTGCTGTTTCTTTTTACCTTGGGTCAACTGGATCCCCCAGCAAATGACTTTGCTGTTGTGACTGACCCTCCTCCTTTTGCCTGCCCAGGTCTCCAGGGTCCAGATGGAACAGTTCCTGTTCACAGATCCTCTGTGAACTGTGCAGTTGTGACGGTGTTCACAGGGGTCCCAGAATGAGGGCAGAGACAAGGATTTGACTCCATCTTTCAGAAGGCTTGATTTATTATTTTATCACAGAATCACAGAATCACAGAAATTCTAGGTTGGAAGAGACCTTTAAGATCATCGAGTCCAACCCATGTTCTAACACCTCAACTAGATCATGGCACCAAGTGCCACATCCAGTCTTTTTTAAACTCTTCGAGGGATGGTGACTCTACCACCTCCCTGGGTAGATGATTCCAGTATTTGACCACTCTTTCTGTAAAATACTTCCTCCTTAATTCTAGCCTGTATCTCCCTTGGTGCAGCTTGAGACTGTGTCCTCTTGTTCTGTCTGTTGTTGCCCGGAGGAAGAGGCTGACCCCCAGCTCACCACAGCCACCCTTCAGGAGAGGCTGACCCCCAGCTCACCACAGGCACCCTTCAGGAAGTTGAAGAGAGTGATAAGGTCACCCCTGAGTCTCCTTTTCTCCAGGCTGAACAACCCCAGCTCCCTCAGTCGCTCTTCGTATGGCTTGTGCTCCAAGCCCCTCACCAGTCTTGTTGCCCTCCTCTGGACACGCTCAAGCATCTCAACGTCCCTCCTAAAGTGAGGGGCCCAGAACTGGATGCAATACTCCAGGTGAGGCCTCACCAGTGCCGAGTACAGGGGAAGAATGACCTCCCTGCTCCTGATGGCCACTCCATTTCTGATACTGGCCAGGATGGCATTGGCCTTCTTGGCCACCTGGGCACACTGCTGGCTCATATTCAATTGACTGTCAACCAGCACCCCCAGGTCCCTTTCCACCTGGGCACTGTCCAGCCACACCGTCCCCAGCTTATATCGGTGCAGGGGGTTATTGTGGCCAAAGTGCAGGACTCAGCACTTGGATTTATTGAACTTCATCCCATTTGATTCTGCCCATCCATCCAACCATTCCAAGTCCCTCTGCAAAGCCCTCTGTCCCTCTAACAGATCAACACACGTTCCCAGCTTAGTGTCATCTGCAAATTTGCTAATAAAGGACTCTAAACCCTCATCCATGTCATCAATAAAAATATTAAACAGAACTGGCCCCAGCACAGATCCCTGAGGGACACCACTGGTGACTGGCCCCCAGCTGGATGCAGCACCATTCACCAGCACTCTCTGGGCCCGGCCATGCAGCCAGTTCTGAACCCAGCAAAGAGTGCTCCTGTCCAAGCCACGGCCTGCCAGTTTGTCTAGGAGAATGCTGTGGGAGACAGTGTCAAAGGCCTTGCTGAAATCCAAGTAAACAACATCTACAGCCTTCCCTGCGTCCACTAGCCGGGTTACCTGGTCATAAAAGGTGATCAGGTTAGTCAGACATGACCTACCCCTCCTAAATCCATGCTGGCTGGGTCTGATACCCTGGCCATCTTGTAAAAGTTGCGTGATGGCGCTTAATATAAACTGTTCCATTATTTTGCCAGGTACTGAGGTCAGGCTGACTGGTCTATAATTACCAGGATCCTCCTTTGCACCTTTTTTGTGAATGGGTATCACATTGGCCAGCTTCCAGTCACCCGGAACCTCACCAGTGAGCCATGACTGTTGGTAAATGATGGAGAGTGGCTTTGCAATCTCATTTGCCAACTCTCTCATTACCCTGGGGTGGATCGTGTCTGGTCCCATAGATTTATGAATATCCAAGCATTTCAGTAGTTCTATGACTGCCTCCTCTTGGATAATGGGGGAACCATTCTGCTCCCTGACACCATCAACCAGCCCAGGCGGGCAGGTGTCTTGAGGTCAAGTCATCTTCCCACTAAAAACTGAGGCAAAATAGGCATTAAACACTTCTGCCTTTTCCTCATCTTCAGATACTAAGTTCCCTCCTTTGTCCAATAAAGAACAAAGGCTGGTCTTACCTTTCCTTCTACCATTAATGTATTTGTAAAAACATTTTTTATTATCCTTTACAGAAGTTGCCATTCTAAGTTCAAACTGAGCTTTGGCCTCCCTAATTTTTTTTTTCTGCATGCTCTAGCAGCCTTCTTGAATACTTCCTTAGAGACCTGACCCTTCTTCCAACGCTGATACATCCTCTTTTTATTCTTAAGTTCCTCCAAAATCTCCTTGCCCAGCCAGGCTGGACGTTTACCCCGTTGACTGATCTTTCAGCACACAGGGATAGTCTGTTCCTGTGCCCTCAAGATCTCTGTTTTGAGGTATGCCCACCCTTCCTGAACTCCTTTGTTTTTTGGGACTGCTTTCCAAGGGACAATCTGAATAAGTCTCCTAAGCAGGCCAAAGTCTGCCCTCCGGAAGTCCAGTGCAAGAGTTTTACTGGTGCTCTTCCTGACTTCACCAAATATTGAGGACTCTATTATTTCGTGATCACTCTGCCCCAAGCGACCTCCAACCACCACATCTCCCACCAGCCCATCTCTGTTTGCAAATAGCAGATCTAACATAGTCCCTCCCCTGGTGGGTTCACCCACCAGCTGCAACAAAAAGTTGTCCTCCATACATTCTAAGAATTTCCTGGACTGCCTCTTTATTGCTGTATTAAGCTCCCAGCAGATGTCTGGTAGGTTGAAGTCACCCACAAGAACAAGGGCTGATGATCTTGAAACATTACCTAGCTGCTTATAGAATAAGTGATCTACCTCTTCTTCCTGGTCGGGTGATATATATTATATTAAAACTATACTAAAAGAATAGAAGAAAAGGCTTAATCTCAGAAGGCTAGCTAAGCTAAGACTAGCAAAAGAATGATTAACAAAGGCAGCTGTCCCAGACTCTCTGTCTGAGCCAGCTGAGTGTGATTGGCCATTAATTAGAAACAACCACATGAGACCAATCCCAGATGCACCTGTTGCATTCCACAGCAGCAGATAACCATTGTTTACATTTTGTCCCTGAGGCCTCTCAGCTTCTCAGGAGGAAAAAAATCCCAAGGAAAGGATTTTCATAAAAAGATGTCTGCGACAGTGCAGTTCTGGATGAGTCCCTGTTCACAGAGCTGCCACTCCAGGTGCCTGCTTGGTGAATGGGAGAAAGAACTGCTGGTCCTACATTTAATGGAATGAGATCCCTAAATTTGTTTCTGTATTTCTTCCTTCATAAGTGGGAGTTGCCATGGCAGAAAGAGTTGGAGCTCTGCCTTTAGAGACCCAGAGTGCCCAAATGACTGTGTTTGAAATCCCATGGGGTCTTAGGCACTATGAAGTCTCAGGAAGTGTCTCATACAAAAACCACTGAAATATTTTTCAGGGTTAGTAAAATGCAGTGATCTGTGCCCAGGTGCTGTCCACCAAGGCACAGTGAAGCAAAACTGGTTCTTTGTGAAAAATGTCTGATTTTCTGCACCATGATTTGGGTTGGAATGTCCGTGTACTTCTGCTGCTTAACCTTTTCCTGCCTGATGGAAAACACCTCAAAGTCACTCTCTCTTTACTGAAGAACAGCCTGTCAAATTAATGAATGCATTATTGGCAACAAAAGCAGGCCCTGTCAATTACTAGGAGCATTAATTATTACATTAATAATGACATTGTTTAAATTGTTCTAAAGGCATATTGGACATTGCAATTCATTAGTTTCATTTCAGTTTTCAGCCATGTGTGCTAATTGAATTATATATATTTTGGCATAGCAGAATTCCCATTACGTTTCCATTCCACCTAGTTCTCATCTGTCTTTCCTGAAAAAAATTAAATGCTGCCATTAAGGACAATCCTTTGAAGCTGAATATTAAAATCTGTATTACACTGCAGACTGAACTGCATAGTGATGGAAAAAATCTAATTTTTCCATATTGTAATTTTGAAACTCTGCATAGTTTTCCCTTAGTGCCCTGTATATTTCATGTCTTTTAGTTTTTTGGGGTTTTTTTCCCATTGTGGAACATCTAATTAAATAATAAATTAAAATACATTATTATTTCTCTTCTCCTTTTTTCTATTCTTATGTTTACTTTTTGTAACTTCCTCTTTGGAAATTTTGCTTCCCTTTTTACAGTAATTTATTTTAAATAGCACCTTTAAGTGTGTAATATATGGTCCATATATATATAAATGAGGCCACTGACATTACAGAAATTTTGTGTTATGTATTAAACCTGTAAATACCTTTTTCCCTCAGTTAATGAACTGCACAATTACGAAAAGAGCTTTAGAATGCATTTAAAGTTTCAGTAAGTGAAAATAACTCCTAATCTGAAAAAGTCCTTTTTTTCTTCATCAAAGATTCTGTTTGACAAAGAGTTCTTCACCATCCCTATTTCCCATTTTATCTAAATATATCTTAAACACCAAGAAGCATTTAAAACTTAAACCACCTGCTAGACCAGGTTTCTGTCTTTCCAGCCAACATCCCAAGAGGTGTCTAAAGAAGCCTGGTCATTAGGAAATATTGTGTCTTTCTCAGATGCTTTCTCTGGCCAGAGATTTTCATAGCACAGCAGGTGAGACTGAGACTTTTTCACTTTAAAAAACAAAAAATAAAAGCATTTGTTCTGACATAACAAATATTCAGCAGCTTTAAAATGCAGTTGTGGTGGCAGCGATTTGGGTAAAATTCACTGTTCCTCTTGTGGCTTCATTTAATTTCAAGTCATTGATGCTGTATTTTACTTCTTATTCTGCAAAATATTGCTGACAGTCTTTTATGGGGAATTGGTATGGGTAAATGGATTCAAAATTGTTTGCTAGGAAAACCTATGGAGAACCAGAAAATAAATATCTCTATAAGCAGAAATGTATTCTGAAAAATGAATCCTGAGTAGCTGGACTGATAAGATGCATTTACTGCTACTTTAACTGTATTTAGAGGAAAGAATTGAATCATTCTTTGAAGAAGATTATTCTGTTCTATCTGAAGAAAAACTCTCAATATATTTCATACTGTCTTGGGTACTATTGAAGAGAACATTAAATCCATACAGTTTGGAAGCTGAAAGTTGGTTAAAAAGAAACCTTAAGCAGGATGCTCTTTCGTGTAGATGTGATTTGGTTTTTTCTTGGAAGATCTACACCTATATTCAGTCAAGAATTTCTGTGTACTCACAGAAAAATGAGGGTTTTAGTGACATTCCTATCTTGAGACTTGTTTTCTGACTGTTTGGAGATTAAAAGCTTGTTTGGCAGAGTTTCTTATAAAGCAAATTTCATGAGTCATTAAAGGGCATTCTTGCAATAATCCTTTGAAAAGGGGAAACCTTTCTGGGGTCTGCACATTTCCAATTCCCAGAAGGGAGAGGTTGGTCCAGAACAGAAGTTTTGGGGCCCACCCAGCCTGTGAACTCAGTGGTGGCCTGTTGGACATAATGCAAATTCATAGCAAGTATTTAAATATATTTGAAATATTTTTTTAAGCCATGGCAACTATTAAAAAATAAAAGAGGAAGGTAGGGGAACAGTAAAAGAAATACTTTCTAAAACAAAGTGTCATATAATTTATTTAATATTTTATTTAAAATTCTTATCTCCACAGTAGTTTTGACTGTGAATGCGTGCTGTATTTTTCACTCTACATTCTCATTTCCTTTCCTTTTTCCTTTTCTTTGGTTGGTTGGTTTTGTTTGGCTGTTTTTTAGGAGAGAAAAAAACAACTGGTGTTTTTATTTTCAGAGCCATAATGTGCTTGAATTCTTATTCTGAGCAGGCTAGATTTGTTGAAGGAGAAAATGAGCAATCCAAGCCTTTGAGCTGTGACTGCTTTATATCCCATGTGTTTTTTCACCCATTTTTGCTTCTTTATTATCACCTTTCACTGTTATCAGCTCAAACAAATTGAAAAGTAATGGTGAAGTCCAACTAAGTTAATGCTGACAGAGAACAAAATCATTTTGGAGTAGACAACTAAATTCTTCTGCAATATGATTCAGTCTTCTGGCATGGGGGACATTGTTTCTGTTCAGTTCCAGCTGTGGTTTGAATATGAAATACTGGAACGAGTCAGAATTCGAAGAATCAGCTCACTCCTCAATTAAACTACATCACCCTGTTATTTGTATTTACAGCTTTTAAATCAGCTCCCACAAAAACTGTTGGGGAAAAGAAAACTTCACAAGGTTATAAACAACAGCAAAGGGACTTGAATAATTTAAGCAAGCTGCATGGAATAATTGGATGCCATGCACTGCGTAGGATCAGCCACTGCAGTTTTTTTCCTTGTTGTCAGTCCTTTGATCCTTTGTCTGACATCAGACAAAGGAGTAACAGATACAGAAAACGAGGTAGCTGGAGCAAAGAGGAATGAGCTGGCAAATCAAACACCATATCAAACAAACTGCCAAAAAACCAACAAATCTATGGGTGACTGCTTAATCTGTCGTACTGAGAATCTGGGACTGAGTGGGTCCAGTGGGAATGGTCAGTCTTTTCCTTCCTCCTTCCTCTGTTTTTTTAAACTATTTTTCTGATACTTTTTCTCATTTGAAGGGCTTGTTTTGTTTTGTTTCTAAGGAAGAAAGGACACTCCTCATTAAAACTTCTCTGGCTAACAGGGAGTAGTGTTGCCAGGTCACTGTGACTGCCCCTCACCCAAAGGAGAGAATAATGTCCTGGTCATCCTTATCCTCTGCAAGACTCTAAGAGCAATCATTTACGTGCTCCCCTACTTGCCACAGGACAACATATCCTTTTATGAGAGCCCTTAAAAGGTAGCTCTGTGTAAGGACTTGGGGATCAGTTCTGGCTCCTGACTTTTATGTCTTGGCTCTGGCTGAAGCCACTGCACAAATGCCATGAGAAGTGCTGTGTTCTGCTCCAACATGAATGTGTCCAGCAGAAGGCATGAGCTGAGATATTTTCACAATGCTCTCCTTTATTCAAAGTCATTTAAAGAAATTTAAATGTGTCAGAATTAGAAAATGTCATGCAGGGAGGAAGCACTCAACTGCATTTCAGATTTTGGGTCTAGGATGACCCTAAATAATTCTTCAGACAAGCTAAGAAATTTCACAGAGCAACATAATTCATTTCACCTTTAATCATCCCGTTGTCACTGCAAGTTTAAGCATCCAACAAAAATAACTGTTTAGGAAATATAATGGCTGTAACACTGATTTTTATGATCAAGCTAGATACCTTCTTTAAGAGTATTTTATGGAAAAGTCATTATGTGAATAATCTGTGGTAAAACTGGAGCTGTAGCTCTAATGTTTATTGTGCCCCATCAATTTCCAATCTGAATATGCTGAAGTTTAAAGGAAAAATACTGAAGTTTCCTTTTCTGAAGTAAAACATGTAAAATTTAGGCATCTCTTCTGTGGACAGTTTCTAACCTGACAGATTCTGCAGACCAGATGCTGATGTCTGCAGTACCTGCACAGTACTTTTGTCTATAAAATTCTTTTCAGAATGTCCTGAGCATCTCATGTCAAGAGACTTGTGGTGCTCCCCAAGGAGACAGAGAGTTCCTGTTCAGAAAGCCTGGATCTCATTCAGAACAAAGCCTTGCAATCCATCCCTCCTGATGGGAGTGGTAGCAAAAAGCCACCTTGTATTCAGGATGTGCAAGATCTCTCCATGTGCCTCACATACCCCTATGGTTGCTAAAGTTCTCAAAGTTAAGAGAAATTACAAATGTATATATATAGGAACTTCTAGTTCCAAAAATATGTCTGTAATCAGGAAATCCTGATGGGTGTAGAATAAACTGTGCAGCTTCTGCCATGGTGGATTTCTGATAGTTTTGATGGCTCTGACTATTGAAAATCTGACTGCTTTGTTTTCCTTAAAACAAAGTGATGGCTCAGAGATAAGGTGCACTCATGCCTGTGGGAATCTATAAAATTAGAGGGTTTTGGGAAAGCTGCAAAAGGCAGGCCTCAGATATAGCAGAATTGTGAGTAGAGCTAAAGCAACAGTCATGAGTTAGGTTAGCAGAAAAATTATTTAAACTGTAGAAAAGGCAAGGGCAAATAGAACAATAAGCTTGTGTATTAATGTTCCTCTACCAAAGATGCTTTTCAAGAGATAGATCTGTCTAACAGCCCTTAAACCTGGTGTTCAACATGGGTGAGGTAGGACTGGCACCATAAACTGCAGGTTTCTTAATTTCCATGAGTTTTTGACAAGCCTGGTTTAGTCACTGCTCTCTCTTTGCTATCAGTCTCTTGCAGTGTCTTGCTGGGGCCAAACCTGACTGTCTGACCCTCTTAAACCTGTCTTGGTGTGGAATTCCACAGATTCATTATTCTAAAATACAAGAATAATCCTAGATTAGAATAATAATCCTTCCTGTTGCCCCCTGCCCTGCTGTCTACGAACCCCTGCTCCAGTGACCCCTCTGTTGTGGGGACAGGGACTTTGCTGTCACCTGGGGTTTGGTTCTGGGAGTTACAGGCTCACTGACCCTGGCTGGAAGCAGCAATCTCCTTGATAACCTCTTTATTGCTCATCCACACACCCCTCTGGTGTTTATTTGCAAGGTTTGCTTTCATCATTGTTTTTTTTTTTCTTGTTTTGCCTCATGCAGTACCATTATTTCTGATACAATTTCATGCCTCATAGAATGGTTTTAAAAGAGATGGAGGGAGGAACTCAGAACGCTCCGTTGAAAAAAGTCCCCATTGTCAAACATCAGTTGCATTTTCAGTATAGAAACCAGAAATCCTCGCTGAATTGTTGAACATATATAATTTTAAAGCTGTGTATTTTTAACTGAGTTGAAAATACAGGGAGTATATCAAAATAATTGCTGCCAGACTATTCTCCACCTCAAGCCTGGTTTCTCATTCTACTGGTGGAGCCATTCAGTAGAAGAAATCAGTGTGAGAGTCATTGCAACCACATACTTTTGATACTCTAACAAAACACAGACTGGCTGGTGGCAGTGACCTCTCAGAGCTTCTACTCTGGAGAGCAAGGCATTAATGGAATAATGAATATTGATTTTATTCTAGCTCTTTCTGGTGTTTTACATGTTCTGCCATCAGTTTTGTGGAAACTTTGTTCTTGTGATTTTGAATTCGTTTCAAATCTAGTATCAACTAAAGAATTTGTGATTATTTTTGTTTTTCTTTATCATCAGAGCAAAGGGATCTCTCATTCCTGGATAGCACAATCTCTCAAACATCCTTCCAAAGGTCCTGTCAGAGTAGCAATGTGGTTGTGTTTTCAAGTAATCCTTTCCACATCCGTATTTTACTTCTATTTGCTGGCTAAGAGAATGTAATTCAGGGCAGATGCCCTGGGTACTGTGTAAAACCCCCTGTTTCTGCCTCTGTCATGGCAAATAGAATCACTTTCTGGGTGTGATTGTATCCATGTATCCTTGATTTATAGGTCACAGTAGTAGGGACTGGTAGCAGTAAAAATCACTTTTCAATTATGCTTTTGAGTTCTCCAGTGAATTTAAACAGACTCTTGCACGGTTTTTTATACATACAGTGGATATGCACTATTGAAACAATAAATGTTGGTGTGTTGTTCACAGTGGAAATGCCCAAAAATGCCTCATTGGCAGCTGTCATCGGGCATTATTGTGCTTATTTTGTTCCCTTATAGCTTTAAAAACAGAAAACATTTTCCTGAAGTGAGTGGAACACTGCTATGAATAAACTGATATGAGAGAGATCTAGTTCATCACTAGAAACAACAAAAAGATCATGATCAGTTCTATTACCTGATTGCCTCCTACCCAGAATGTAAAACCTCCACAAAAACAAAAAAGGAAAAAAGAGTGGGGAGAAGGGAATCTCCAAAATGACTGCCTGGAGCAGAGCACAATGGTGTACACAGCTTTTGCACCCCAGGTTCACACATTTGTTCCACTGTGGAAAGGAAACCAGAGGAAACCATTCCAAAAGACCAAGCAAGCCTGGCACATGAATAAAGTTGTAGCCACTCCTTGGTGTCTTTCCCCATGTGCAGGGGCAGATAGCAAGGATGCATCTCCTTTCCAGCCAGGAATTTCTGCATGTTTGGGTTTCATTGCTATTTTCCCACCTGCTCTGCAGTGCACACATACACACACAGAATTCCCTGCATTCCAGAGAAGAGAAGAGAAGGAGCTGGTGCTCCTCCTGAAATGGGCCAAATATGTTCCTTTCAGACTTCATCACACACACTTGTACCAGTGCCACAGCTGGGAAGCTTTTTTTACCCCATCTGCAGAATGTGGTTTGTAGATGTAAAAGTTGGCACACTCGGTAATTTGAAAATTGCAACTTGTGGAAAAATGAGAAGTGCTTTAATAACTTTCCTCTCATTATCATCTAATTTATCACAACTGCAATATTCAAAATTCTTCAAGGGTTCCTCAGCTGCATATCTCTGTGCAATTATGGCTCTTTAAGTAGTTATAATCTGCCAAGTGAGCTGTCATTGTATCTGATAAGTAATTTTGACAGCCATAATGTGCTGATTATGGAGCGACACTGGGAGGATGATGAGGGTCATTGCTGGGGTTTTGCCAGTTGAAGCTGCTTATTTTCCATTAACCACAGAACTGGTGGTAATGTGCTTTCAGAGTGTTTGAAGAACTTCACTCAGGTGAGATTTACCCACTTGAGAGCACCCTGTTTCTCTGGGTTCCTTCTGGTCCCCAAAAGAGCATCCTGCCCAGAGAGACATGCCAGGAAACAAGCAGATGTGCAAGTGGGCAATTTTTGGTCCTGAATCCCAGTTGTTCCCAGGTGTTTGCTGGGGTTTTGTGAGATGACCCCCATCATCTCATGGTGTGCAGCTCTGCCCTGAGCCTTGGCACAAGCATGGCTAAATCCCTGTGTTATTTCATTTCCAGGAGTTCTTAAAGCAGTGCTTTGTTTGTATCTCTGTTTTATTATTTCCTATGTGCTCAGTTTGCAAAGCTTTTTTTAACTGTTACATCTATAAACCCAGTCTTACTGAGACAAAATGTTCTAAATATGTAATGAGAATAAAGATTCCTTGGGCTCTGTTTGATCCCTCTGTGTTCAGAATATGCCCTTGGAGCCACTTGTACAATTCTGTTACTTAACTCAGATATCATCATGACAGGCACTCTGGTGTTTAGGCTTTGTGATCACCTGCAAATTCCAGTGAATCCCCAAGGATCAGCATTTTCTCAATACATCTGGAAATGAGGTTTCCAGTAAACAAGGCTCTAATGCTGTGGCAGGAGAAGGATGATGATCCTGGTCGCTTGGTGTGAGTTGTGTGCTGCAGGCTGAGAGGAGAGGATGCTCTCAGGGGCGTTTGTGACCTCAGAGCAAGCAGGGGTGACTTGGAGTGAAATAACCCAGTACAGATAACACTGCCATTATTGATCGTTCCTGGAAGACAGCTTTGCACCATAGCCACTGAGAGAAAATACCACTTTAAAATTAAACCAGAATGTTCAGAAATATATAGAATAAAACCTAGCAGACAAGCTGTTTTCAGCAAATGCTTTGACAAGCAGTTACTCGGTTCCTCCTTCCAAAAACACATTTGTCACCCAAAATTTAAATGTAAATGGCTGTTCTAAAAACTGTGTCAACACAGCACTTGCTTCCCAGAGCTAGAGCTGAGCATTCATGAGGGAGTTCTGCCACAGCCAAATTCTGTTTGACCACATTGAAGGCATAAATGCAAATGCCACTCAGTGTTGTTGAGTGGTAACTACAAAACTGGCTTTGAATTAAACATACCTACCTCTTGATAAAATATGTTGTGTTTCCTCCTAGATATATTCAAATTAATATTATAATTTACTTCAGAAACTGCAAATAGAATTTGTTTCTTTACACTGTTGAGCAACAGTTAAACACAAACATAAATAAAAATGTATTTGCACTTTCTGAATCGCTGGAATGATCTATTATTGTGGAACTTGCATGGTGTTACTTTTTTATTGCTTTATATTGCACATTTGGTTTTAACAGTTGCATCCTTCATTCTGTTAATTTCAGATTAAAAATTGAATTGCAACTGAAGTTCAGCCATAGCTCCTAAAGCATAAAAAATAAGCTTTGGTTTTCATTTTCTAGAGTGAAAGGGGGGGTGGAATACAGACTAAGTAGAAAAATAATCTCTCAGCAAGAACTGTGCTTGACATTATTCCTAACAGCTGCTGGTAACTGTGAGATCTGTGTTCATTTTTGTACTACAACCTTCAGTTTTATTGCACTTTGGTTACCCAAGGTTAATTTAGACTTTAAACAACTATGGACTTTACCAGCACTCAGGAAGGGGTTGCCTTTTGGCATTGATAGCAATGCAAAATTTGTAAATAATCAGTAAGATCCTGTACTTTTAACTTCAGCTCTGTTTTCAGGTACTTTTTTTTTTAATGTGGTAGCTCATTTGCTCAAAAAAATCGATACACAACTGTCCTTGGAAGTTCACATTATATAACACTAAAAGAGTTTGCTATGCAAAGACTTATGCCTATTCTTAAATCCAGGCCTCTTAAAACTCCTGCAGCAGTCTTAACTCTTAGAGATGCAAAATATCCCCAAAGAAATAAAGATTTTGAGTAATTTAAATAATAGATTGTGAATCCACAAAATATTTCAATATAGAGGTGAAACTGAAACATGTATCCACAACATGATTTGTTTCACATTGGATTCCACTGAATTCAGCATTTTTGTCATTCTATGTGGACTTCAATTTTGCTCTTGCAGGGACTTACTCAGAGACTGATCTGAGGCGAAAAAAGTGAGGGAACAACAACCCTGGTACATCCCCAGACACTGAAATGTTTGCAAGACCATGGATGCTTTGAGGACAATAGATCCAGTGATTAGGAAATCCTGGAAAGGCCAAATTCACACTAAGTTGGAACTAAATCTGATGGTGAAGTCCCAGCCCCATTGCAGTACTCCATGTTTTCAGGACTGGAACCCCAGGCTCCTACATGTGTGAAGAAGAAAGGAATTATTTTTTTTCCTAAAAGTCACAAGCACCTCTCAAACTAACACAGCCAGAAGTGGGCAGCAGACTTGGAGCAGGAATCAAAGAGAAAGAGCAAAGTCATTAAATATTTATAGTGGAATTGACATAAGTATGGTTTATCAAACATGTAATTGCACTGAAGTAGAAGGATTTTGTGGATTTTTTGATGTTTTGAGGTTTCTGCCATTTCTGCAGTGCAGAGAGGGGTTTTGAGAGGACTGGATTGAGAGTCTGACCTTTCTCTGAAAACTATTTTGACACAGCTCAGTTTCATGAAAACTTTCAAATAGCTTTTCATTTCACATTGGAGAAAAAAGCTAAACACCACCTTCAAAGCTGCTGAACAACACCATTTCTGTCCTCTGTGGTGCCCCTGCTCAAGAGGGCAAGAAACGGGAGAAGATCTAAGAGATACAGCAAATAAATAGGGGTTTTCAGTGGGCTAGATGATAAAAAGCATAAAGACCAGCATCTTGAGCTCACTGTGGTTTAGAATTTACAGTTTAGAAAGCAAAGCTCATTGCATTGCTGGATGGTGAATATGGGTGGGTGACACGGGTTTGGTGATGCTCCGGCTAGGCCTCACCTCCAGGCCTGTGCCAAGCGTGGCTGCCCCTCTCCACCCCTCAGGCAGCAGAGTGATGCATTTCCTCCGAGAGTGCCCTGAGCACACCATTTAAATAAAATGTAACAGCAGAGCAGGACTTTACTCCTAATGGCAGCAAAGCTGCTCCATGTGGCTGCGGATAGGAACCCCGAGTCCAGGAAGCCAGAACAAAGGAGACCAGAGGGGCCACTTGGGCAAGTTCTCAAGAGGGTTTAACCCTCTTTAGAGAGGGGCCAGGCACAAGTGACAAATGACAAGGCTCCAACAGAGTAACAGCTGTGGGAACCCAGAACATCCCTCTGGCTGTCCAGGATGGCCAGGAGCCCTGCCAGGGGGCTCAGAAGCCCTGGCACAGAGCCCAAAACACCTGTGGGTTTGATTGTGACCCGTGGAGCAGATTACCAACCTTAGATGAAGATCAGCAAGCCACAACAGTTTAGGCAGAATAATAGTGAAGTTACCATGGGGTGAAAATGTAGATTTTAGGGGTTTTGGTATGGGGGTTCAGGGGGCAAGATGGAGGGAACTGGGTGTGTCCAGCCTTTCTCCTTCTTCTTCCTGGCCTCCATCTTCTGCTGTGATGGTGGCACTGACAGATTGGTTTAGAGTAGCAGCTCACTGTCTAACATAGATGATAGGTATTGGAAAGTAATTATAAACATTGTATATGCAGTTTTTAGTATAAAGACATAACAGCACCCTGGGGGCAGGCAGAGTGCCTGGAACTGTCCTGCTGGACAGACTTCAGCCGGACAGGAGAAATTTTTTTATAGCTAAGATACAATAAACAACCTTGAGACCGAGAAATGAAGAGCTCTGAGTCCTTCTTCAAGCACCGGGCTGGGAAAAGGGACTTTCAAACTTTTCTCAGGGTCACTCTGAGCAGCCAGAGATCCTGACAAACAGCAACTTAAGAACAGTGGAGGGCACTAGGGGAGGATAACCAAGAGTAGAACAGCAGGGGAGGAATATAGGGCAGGGATCAGATTCCAGGGATAACATGGGATGATGATGATGATGATGATGATGATGATGATGATGATAATAATAATAATAATAATAATAATAATAATAATAATAATAATAATAATAATAATAATAATAATAATAATAGTAGTAGTACTATGGGATTATAATAATAGGGGACTAACATGGGAGGGGATCAGGCTGGACACACCAATGGAATGTTGAGAGAAGGGTGATAGACAAGGAAGGTTCTAGAGAAAGGGGTTGAGTTACATTTGATGAACAAGGGAAGAGGGCAGTACTTCCAGGATTGGCAGGGAAGGGTCTGGAAATCAGGAAGGTTGACATGGGGACTGACATAAGATTTAGTGGAAAATAGTAGTAAACAACTTCAGGGCAAAACCATGGAGGAAACCAAACATGGAATAAACCACTATAAACTCACAATAAAGAACAGAAACAGAAAAACAGTCAACCACAGATAAGATATCCCAGTGTAAAATCTTAGAAGGGACAAAGCCCCTGTTTTTATAATGCAGTTGTTAATGGCTGTCCTCTACATTTAGGCTCAACACAGCTGCAGTTTGTATATCCATTATAGTTATTTTCATGCCAGTGAGAATATAAAAACCTTAATCCAAGTTTCCATATAGGAAAAGTTACTTTATTTTGCTGCTGACCGTGCCATTCCACAAAAGAGCCATGTTTGCAATCAGTCTGCAATTTACTGGAGCACAATCCCCCTGCCATTATAAATACTGTGTCATGGGGCTGTGCTTCTGAAATTGTTTTGGTGGCTGGAGTCCCATCTGAATCATGGAATATATCAGGATCTCTTCAAGCTGACAATCCTGCATTGAAAAACAAGGATCTTACTAAATTCGGAGTAGGAATTAGTTACTATCTCAGAAAAAGCTGGGGTTTTGCTCTGCTTAACCATTTGTGCTGCTGTTAGGAGAACAAAAAGCTGGGAATAAGGAGCAACACGTCAAGTAGGGGCTGCCCACGGGCAGCTGGAAGTACTGAGAAGTCAGCTCACACAGCTCAGGTTCTCACATCTCCCATGTGTCAGGCATTGGGCCTGAGCAGGTGAAGGCAGCTCTGCCCAAGGCTGTGCTGGGGAGTCTTGAATTGCTGTGTCTGAAAAACCATGTTCTCCTGAGCTGCCTGGGAGTGACACGGCCCTGCAAGCCTGTTCTGCCCAGAAACACAGACATTTGCTGGCTGTCTGCACTCTGGCCAGGGGCTGGAGCTGTCTCCTGGAGTACTAGCATGGTGGGGAGAAACCTTGCACTTAAGACCAGCACAGTATAAAAAATAAACGTTTCCTGCTTTATAAAGGTGAAGTAGGAAACATCAAACTCAATAGTACAAAAGAGGAGGAGACTGTGAGGCTCAGAGGAAGAGGATGAACTGAATATATTTTGTTAGAAGAAGCAATTCTAAGTGTCCAAACAAATCAGACTACGACTGATCTTCCAGAGAGATGTGCATTTACTTTTTCTTCTGATGAATTTTTTCTGCACTACGTGATTTCCATTCTGATAAAAAGCCAGATGCTGTCATTTTGACTGTGTTGCTTTTCATTTGAGATGATGCTTTGCAGGAGAAGTATTTGTGTCCAAAGTAACTTAGCGTGTCTAAGAGATCCAATCCAAATGATGACTTTACGTCAGGAGCTGAGTATTTCAGATTGTTTAAAGACAGGCAAGTGGAAGTAAAGACAGATGAAAAAAAGCCATGATCAGGAGGAACCATATGGTACTCTTGTAACAATTAAACTCAGTGCTCTACTTTGGTGCGTGTCTGCAGGATGCACAGACTAATCCCTTGTGTCCAGGCTCCATGCCAAGATTAAATTAATGTTCCCAAATTTTTTATTTAATCTGCTTCTGTGAGAAGAGGCCACAGCAGAGTAAAGAGCTGAGTGAAAAACTGAGGATGTGTGAGCACTTTATCCCTTTCCTATCCTCTCACTCAATGCCTTGCCTTTCACGTGTGTTTTCATGGGCAAAAGGTAGAAGGGTCCTAAAACACCTGATGCATCTCTGAAATTTCACTGTGTGTGTTATCAAGAGTTTAGGAGCCACTGAAAAGATCCATACTTTCCCTTTGAACTCATTTCATAGGCTGCCAATGCCATGCAAGCTCCACAATTATTCAAAGGTACAATATTGGAATTATTTTATGGTTGTTATTTTTGAAGGACAGCCGTAGCTCCTAGTGCTTGGCTCTCCTCTGGTTTGCATGGTTGAGTGTACTGTTTAAATTATGTGCTAGCCAGTCCAAAGTTCCTGATATAGCTCTCAAGTTAGCTCTAACTCATGCCTTTGATTCAAAAGAAACAGAAAAAATGATTGATCATTCACTGTGTGCTTTAAATTAGCTAACTATGCCCCAAAAGAATGTCTTTAAAATTATTATTTAATAAATTCAACATTTTCCAAGCTGCTTTATCTCAAAAATTGTCTGTCTTGATAGAAGGCCCTAGGGAAAGTAGTTTAATTAAAAAGTAAGGTTTTCTGTCAGTCTGCTGAGCCCTTTGCAGACTAAACAGCTGCTGATTTTCTACTCTGAGTGTGACATGGTGATGTTCATTTTCTTGTTTATGTCTGTGCATCTCACAAGGGAGCCAAATCTAGCAGGTCATGTTGGAGCACCTATCCTGCTGAAGGAAATATTTGGTTTAGGTTTGCCTGTTGGACTGTAGGAATTCTGTAAGCAATATGTATTTGCTAACCAAGATTCCTAATTCTAGGTTTCTATTTAATTTGAAATATAAACATCATAGCTACTTTCACATCTTTTATTAGCATTTGTTCTTTAACTGCTCAGTAATACTTAGTGGTAGGAAATTACTGCAAGCATTGTAATAACCTTTATAATTTTACATGCAGATACCTCTAGGCCGCTCTTTTAAAAATAGGTTCACCTTTTTTTTTTTAATTATATACACACTAAATTGGGTCAGGGCCTCATAAGGCAAGTTATCTCCTATTTTTTCTATGTGTAGACCTCACTAATCTAGAGGAGAAATAGCTTTGTGACCCATCTTTCAGGCACGAACGTGGAATTAGGGCAGTGGGAGCATCTGGGCCTCTGTGTCTCCTGCAAGAGGAGCGTCTGAAGCAAAGAGATTTTTGATCTGCTGCAGCCACAACTGCAGACATTACAGCCTTGAGTGAGCATTGCCCAGAGAGTGCAGGTGATGTGTGTGAAGACAAGGACCCAGAGGGGTTTGTGATTGTTATTGACACCTGCACAAAAGGAAAGCAGAAAATGACCCAGCTGGGAACTGTGTAATTCACAGCTTCACTTGGCTCCTGGGGGATAAAGGTCCTTTTATTAATGTGCTTTTTTGCACAGGCTTAACTACGCGGTTGCAGGATTAATTTTTCAAGTTTTTCATTATAATGTGGTATTGTAAAAAATGCCAAGGCAAATATTTCTCAGTGATGCTCATGTAACTGTTAGAGACACTGTGCTGTGCCCCACAGCACTGTAACTAAATGGGAGAGCAGTTCCTGTGTGCTGAGTGTGAAAAATGCCAATGACTTGTTTTTAAAATTTTAAAAGTTTAATAGTCATAAAATGGTTATAAAAAAAGTAATACAATTAGAGTAATAATAATTTGGACAGTTTGAATTAGGACAATATGAGACAACAGCGACAAAGAGTTATGGATGTCCAGGTACCTTCTTCTGGGCAGCACAAGCCTGAAAAAGGCCCCACATTAACAGAGGATTAACCCTTAAAAACAACAACCTGTTGCATATTCATACACCTCATGCATGATGCATAAATTCCATTCAATCACAGGATTCTGTCTGGTCAGTGTCAGCTTCTTCCTCTGAATCCTGACAGCTCCTTCAAGGCAGGAAGAAGTTCGTTTCTTCTGATAATGGGGTAATAAATTCTCTTTCTCTGAAAGATTCAGGTGTCCTGTGGCTGCTATCTCACTCTGAGTCCTTTCTTTTAAAAAAGTATCCTACATATCATAGTTTCTATTTTAACATTTTTATTACCTGAAACTATATTTAACACAGTGCTTAAGAGAATTAATTAATTAATTAATACTTTCTAACACAACACATATAATATTCATTTTAATATTAGTGAAAAGTCAGTCATAAAATACATGCATTTTTCACATTGAGTGTGTGGCTGTGTGGCACTGGATGCACTCCTGAATCCATAGGATACTTCCAAACATGAGACTTGAGGCTGACAACACCTTCCATTGGTGCAGTGGAGCTCCACACATTGATTAGAATACTATACTTTTTTGCTACTTTTCTTAAAATCACACTTTCTTCCTTTTTTGACTCTCTTGAATATGGCAGATTTTAGAAAGAATAAAAGGTTAGGAAGTGTTTCAAATTGTTTGCAATAGAGTGTTAATTTGGTAAGGGTTTGATTGATGGGAGGAAGGAAAGAAAATATTTTATATTTCTATGCTTGTAGAGTAGAGGGTGTTTGCAAAAGGCACAGTCAGTAGTTAATTAACCACATCTTTATGTGCACAAACATTTATCTCCTTGTTACTTGCTTTTCTAATCCACCTCAAGGTTTATTGCAGTTTTCAAATAAACATCTATCAGTTCTCCATCATTTGAGTGGAGTGCAGACCTGAGTGGGACGTGTTGTGCATCTCAGCAGTTGGGGATGCCAACAGAGCAATGTGGTCAGATATCTCACTAAAATCACAGTTTGTCCAGAAAAATCACACTTTGTAAGCAACATTTATGTAAACAAAATTGTAGATGAGGGAAATTTATTGTGGAGCCAGGAGGAAACCCAGATATCACTGCTGCTTTTATGTTGCCCACAGAACTGTCTTTATCCTGAGCAGCTGGTCCCTGCTTCAGGAGAAGGATGAGGTCTGGTTCATTTGGTGTGAGCTTCTGGCACCTATGAATAACTTGAAGTGCAAGTGCAGTTTTCCCCTCTTCCAGTTTCAAATCCATGGAACAGAAGTGTAGCAGTGGATTTATGCTCTTTCTTTGCAGAGCGTGTTGCCCATAACATTAGATATGAGGAAATAATAATTTTTGGTATTAAGGCATGAATGCCTCCCTCTATTCATGATTTCAGTATTTGCTTCCTGGAATTTAGTATTGTAGTGTGAGTTTAATAGCATTGACTTAAATGAGCAGGAAAAGCATATACAGTAGTTACTCCCTTATATTATTTCCCTATCTTTACAGCTATTTTACATCTCTAGTTATTATTTTGCCTCATTTTCCCAAACAACTGTCTTTCTTCCTTCAAAACATAACCTTCTGCTTTCAGTAATTATTTAAACAGTAGCAACAGCCTGTGATAGAAAATCTTGTGAACCTTCCGAGTGGCACGGAGACACTCCAAAGGTCACCAGCTCTGCACTGCAGGAGGTGTTTGCAGGATTCCAGCAGAGAAACTTGTATACAACTGTTATTGTGGAAGGCTGGATTATAAAAAAAAAACCAAACAGAGGAACAGCAACCCCTAAAAAAAGTTATTGGAAAATCTGACATTGCCAACAGGTCATGGGTCAGTGCTGTATTTCTGAGAAAACAGCAAACTGAGCAGTGTCCCAGCAGGTACTTATTTGCAGGTGGCCATCAAAGTGCCAGGAGAAATCCTTGCTGATAAATTTTCCAAGAACAGCATGCCTGTGTTTATGTTTCCATCTGCATGTAAAGCCTTAAAGATTCAAATTGGATTCATACTGAGAGTACTTCAGTTTTGTTGACAAACTTTTAGTTAGAACAAGAGGAGAGTCATGCCTCAAGCAAATCCACACATTATATAAAATTTTAGGAAGTCTACAGGTGGCATGTAGTGTATGGAGATTCTTCTTTAGTGGTGGCAGTCAGATACCTCTGTTAGGACTTGATGGATCCCTGGAGCTGGATTAGGATGCACCTTCTTGAAGGACAGGCCTAGGGAGACAGGAGTGTCATTGTCATTCATGTGCAAAGCTTTGGAGGTCACTGTAACACTTTGATCATGGCATTTCTGCCTGTTCTTTGCATCAAAGCTTGATATGCATCTGTCCTGAACAGGGGTTTTGTCTCCTTCAAGGTGGGAGTGGATTTGCCATGGGATCCTGGGACTTTTGATTCTTTGGGATCTTCCAGGGTCTCTGTGCTTACCTCAGGAAGTATAAAACTGCAACCTTAATTTTAAATAAAGGATTATCTGTATTGACTTGCATGTTGGAGAAAAACCCACGTGGAAGTGTAATAAAAGTCTAGAGAGTAATAAAATTAGAACAGGATACGAATGTAAATGAGTAATTTTGTCAGCAGCAAACTAATGAAACCTGGTTTCCCAGAGATTTGAGCTTCATGTTTGATTTACTGCTACCTAAAAGGTACAAGACAGAATTGAAGCTTTTCTTCTTGTGGAGCTATTAGAACACTTTTGTGTGCTCTCTCTGCCGTTTAGTGAGATGTGACCTCTTTGTCACCCCTCTGCTTTTTCTGTAGCATCTCTGTATTGTGGAGCTGCATAATTTCAAAGCACTTGAGGGAAACAATTCATCTCTTTAAAACATAGTTCAAGTTAACAGATGGTTTCAGGAACAAGTCCATGTGTGTAGTCACACATCCAGACGTGTCCTGGACACAGCAGAGTGATCTCCATTCCATAAGGAATCACGAGTTTGCCTGAGCATGCAGTTGTCACTGAGGCTGGAAAAATGATTGAGTCCAACCTGTAGAATTATTGAGTCCAGCAATAACCCAGCAATTCCAAGCCACCACTAACCCATGTCCCTGAACCCAGAACCCATTTACAGGGCTTCTGAATCCCTCCAGGGATGGTGATGCCGCTGCTGCCCTGAGCACCCTGTGCCAGTGCCTGACCCACACTTCTGGTGGAAACATTTCTTTCTTGACATCCAATCTAAACCTCCCCTGGTGCAACTTTGTCAGGATCTCTACCTGGTCAGAGTGACCCCGAGAAGAGTTCCAAAGTCTCTTTTCCCAGCCTGGCGCTTGAAGAAGGAGTCAGAGCTCTTCATTTCTCGGTCTCAAGGTTGTTTATTGTTTCTTATCTATACAAAATTTTCTCCTGCACAGCCGAGGTCCATCCAGCAGGACAGTTCCAGGCACTCTGCCTGCCCCCAGGGCAGTGTTATGCCTTTATACTAAAAACTACATCTACAAAGTTTACAATTACTTTCCAATACCTCTCATCTACGTAGACAGTGAGCTTCTACTCTAAACCAAACTGTCAGTGCCACCATCACAGCAGAAGATGGAGGCCAAGAAGAAGAAGGAGAAAGACTGGACACACCCAGTTCCCTCCATCTTGCCTCCTGAACCAAAAACCCAAAATCTACTTTTCCACCCCGTGATAACTTCACTAATATTCTGCCTAAACTGTTGTGGCTTGCTGATCTTCATACAAGGTTGGTAATCTGCTCCATGGGTCATAATCAAACCCACAGGTGTTTTGGGCTCTGTGCCAGGGTCTCTGAGCCCCCTGGCAGGGTCCTGGCCATCCTGGACAACCAGAGGGATGTGCTGGGCTCCCACACAACTCGAGCCATTTACTCACCCTGTCAGTTGTTACCCTGTAGAAGAGACTGACTCCCATGCCACGAGAGTCTCCTCTCAGAGAGCACTGGGGTCTCCCCTGAGCCTCCATTTCTGCAGGCTGAGCCCCCCTCCAGCTCCCCCAGCTGCTCCTCAGCAGCCTTGTGCTGCAGCCTTGTGCTCCAGCCCTTCCCCAGCTCAGTTCCCCTCTCTGGACTCACTGCAGCCCCTCAGGGTCTTTCTTGCAGTGAGGGACCCAGAACTGGGCACGGGGTTTGGTGCGTGGCTGCCCCAGTGCCGAGTGCAGGGGGACAATCACTGTCCTGGTGGCCACACTGGTCCAGGGCAGGTACCAAATTGGCTTTTTGGGCCACCTGGGCACACCTGGCTCATGTTCAGCCCCTGTTGAGCAGCACCCACAGGTCCTGTTCTGTCAGGCATTGTCAACCCCAGCCTGGAGCACTGCAGGCTCGTGGTGGCCCAGCCTGGCCTTGCTGAACCTCAGCCAGCGCAGTGAAACAGCATTTGCTGATTCCTGATTCACACATAACTTGTGCCTTTCTAACTATTGATGCCAGTGATGGAATGTCAGAGATCCCAGCTTTCCATCTGAAGTATTCAGTATTCTTGGTGTAGTAAAGGCTGAAGAAGTAGAAAGGGAGCTGTGAAAAGCCAAATAATCCTCAGTGTTTCTTAATAATTTCTGAAATTGATTTCAAGTGAATGAGGCTGTGTAGTTATTAAAGGAGTAACATTGGGGATTATTATTTCACTGGAAGAAGCATGAATGTGGTGTTTCATATAAAAGACAGTAATTTGTAATACAATTTTATTGATCAAGACTTATAATCACTAAATCTTGCATGCAAATGTGACTGAATGTGAAACATTATCTGTATCAATTTCCAAACAGTGGATAAATTTGTTGGTTATGCTACTGTAATGATGAACCCTCAGTACCTTTTTTCAGTCTATTATTATTTTTACAGACAAAATAATATCCTTATTACCCCTGGATTAGTAACACAGGGATCTGCCATGGCTTTAAAACTTAAAAGAATGTAAACTTCAAAATTCATAGGTGCTTATGGCTAATGATAGTCTGAATGATTTAAAGAAAAAACATGTCCAGAGTTTAGTTAAAATGAAACTCTCAGTTGAGTTCAGCCCTGTAACCAGAAGTTTTTATAGGAAGCAACTGGAAGCCCTCAGAGTGTGTATCCTCGCCTGGGAGAAGAGAAATTTTCCCTCTGCCTTGGCAATTGCTGTAGGATTTCATGAATGTGCTTCTACCTTTACATGGTGTCACCAGCTTTTCCTTTCTTTAGTAATTAAGTGCTCCCACCATTTCTATGATCACAAAATCCTATATCCATCTGCTCACAAACCCATTCAAATGAAATGAAGAACAAAGCACAGAATTTTGCTGGGTTGTCTGTTGGGAGAAATATGATGTCCCAATTTGCACTCTCATTATTTCAGCCTTGCAGAGGGGCAGGGAAGAAGGGGGTGAAAATGTCCTCCAACTTCAGTGGTGAGTCTGAGGAGGAGAGAAACCCTGCCTTGCTTTTCTCCAGTGATTTACAAACTCAGACTTACCTAAGGGCCCAGTAAGATAAGCTTGGCACTGTTCCCATTGGCATCATGTATGTCTGGTGCAAGGATCGACTGACATGACTCCACTGATGCCAGCAAAGCAAAGCCATTTATTACACAGTTTGCCAGAATTTACAGGTCACTACGTTTGTAAAATTTTCCATTTTGACCCCTTTGTCCTGGTCTGTGACAGTGTTCACAGGGGTCTGAGGATGAGGGAAGAGATGAGGATCTGACTCCATGTTTCAGGAGGCTGATTTATTATTTTATGATATATATTATATTAAAACTATACTGAAAGAATAGAAGAAAGGATTTCATCAGAAGGCTAGCTAAGAATAGAAAAAGAAAGAATAACAAAAGCTTGTGGCTCGGACTCTCTGTCCGAGCTAGCTGACTGTGATTGGCCATTAATTAGAAAGAACAAACATAGGCTAATTAAAGATGCACCTGTTGCATTCCACAGCAGCAGATAACCATTGTTTACATTTTGTTCCTGAGGCCTCCCAGCTTCTCAGGAGGAAAAATCCTAAAGAAAGGATTTTTCATAAAAGATGTCTGTGACACTGGTTCCCTTTAGAAACACAATCTTCTGATTATTCTTCTCGTGCTAGTAATGTCCTTTGTTATCTCTTTTGCCATAAAGTCCTTTTTGCATCTCCCCTCACCAGAGTGGTCAGAGTCAGTGACCAGACATGATGTCTTCACTTCTGTTCTTGCCCCGAGTTTCTCTCTCCCTTGGCTTTCACTGTACCAGGGCCAGAAGGTCAGTGATGCTGCCCAGCTCAGCCTCTGTAGCTGTCTGATCTCTGACAGTCTGGGGTTAGCTCAGCTGGCTTAAAATAAACCCCTGTAGCTCTATTTCATAATTACAAATAATATCTGTTACATTTTAAAGGCGTTGTTTGAAATGCTTAATAAGAGTATTTCTATAGATCTGTCAATGTCTTTGTGTCTGGCAGTGGACCTTACTTAATACTCTGCTTTGTTACAGCTCTTACAATTCTGTTATGATTTCAATTTGCAATACAGCCATTAAGACACCTTTTTAAAAAGTGATGATCCTATACATTTCAATTGTTCGACAGTGTTAGTTCATTTCTTTGGAAACAGCAGTAAAGCCCTTCTTTTGAAAAAAAATCTTACCCAATTTTTAACATTTCCAGTTGTTTTCAAATAAGCAGGTTTCTGTAGCCACATTCTGGAAGTGCATGTTGGGTTTTTTGCAGTGTGTTTACAAATATCTCATCATTTCCAGGCAGCTGTCATTATTTTATTTTTGGCAAATGGGAATATGGAGGCAAAATTAGAGTCATATTTAAAGCTGGAGTGTCTTGCATAGGAGCGGGATATGGAGACTTCTAATATTTGATGAGAACTGATTGGAACATGTGCTGCTTCTATGATTGCTTTGCATTAGGGCACTGCCTTTGGAGAGGGAAAAATTATTCATATTTAGATAAGGGCTGAGAGAACTTTTATCTGCCTGGAGCTATTTCTGCTTTTTAAGAACTGTAGCTTGGACGTCTGCAAATGCTGTCTTGTTTGCAATCAAACAGTGGATCAATGAAATAATAAAGACAAAGCACTGAAGTTAGGATTTTTGTTGATGGATTGTGCATCTGAGGAAAACTTTATTAAGGAACTATGACGGCCAGTCTTTATAGCACACAACATACAGTATTTGCTATTAGATTTCCCATGTTTGCACCGGTTTATTTTCTTTTCAATTAAAATAAAGCTGAAATCCACCATATCATTTTTAGATGAATGTTTTGTTTTGAAGTTACAAGGAAATGCAGATAATTTTTTTCAAAGGTTGTGTGTGACAGCAGTGGGATGCAAACTCAGTGCCTGTGATTAAAGCTGAACAGGCTGCTGCCCTTCAGCCTTCTCTTCATCTTGTGCTCTGGGCCCTGTGCACAGTTCATTATCACTGTGCAGCCTGCTTTTAGGATGTGCAAGGTGTTGAAAATCTCAGGCTAAAGCCCATTGCTTCTTCTGTAGCCCAAATATTTGAGCTCACTGAGAGTGGAGAGCAGAGAGCCTGGAAAAGAGCACAGCTTTGTCCTGGGAAACTCCACAGCCCTTTCACACCCCTGGAGGGAGAGGGGACAGCAGGAAAATGTGTAAGCAATGCCTAGTGTATGTTTTCAGCACCTCATAATTACCAAAACAACGGTGTGCTGGTCCTTTAAAGGCATTCACAGGATTGATTGCAATTGTGAAGTGTGGGATTCGTCTGCCTAAATGTCAGTGGATGTAGCTGAGCAAAGCTTCAGCTCCTGTGGTCATAAAGGGAAGCCAGTGTGATGATAGTGGGGGAAATATTCTAAAATTCTGTGTTTATACCTCCATATCTAATCCCCACCCTCCCTGCACACACGCCCTTGCCATTTTCTATTTTTCACACATAATAGGAATTATGAACTTCAGCACTTTGTAAAAGTCACCGTCTGTTCTCTTTTGCAAAAATAAACAATATATTGTAATAGAGCAACAGGAACCTAGCCTGAATTAGAGGTCACAGATTCAGAGTTAATTTAGAATTTGGCACTTGGCTCAGATATGATTGGCAAGGAGATTTTCAAAAGGCTGCAACTGTAAATTGGAAATAAATGGAAAAGGATTATGTGAGTGGGAGATGGCTTTGAATCTATAATGCATGTCCTGAGACTGACTTTCTCATAAAAAAGCATGTGTTTAATGTGTCATAAAAATATTTAAGTCATATTGATCTTTATATAAATATTTCATTTTTAAAGTTGGATTCTGGAGTATCTTGCATAGGAGCAGGATATAGAGACTGAACTAAAAGTAAAATAAAATTAGCTCAGTGTGCATATCCTTGCTATCATTATGAAGGATAAAAAAAGGAACACCAGAAATTGGGTCTTTTTTCCCTTTCCAGTCTCATATTCCCACAATATCCTTTATGCTGTCTTTTGTGACCAAATCAATTTGATTAGTCCTTGCTCTATCATCTGTTCTGTTCTCGAGTGCTCATCTGAGAGGTGCTATGGATCTATTGCATCAGGAAACAGTTTGGAGGCAGAGTGAGCTGCTGCCAGGAAGGCACTCATGTATGAGAGTGAGAATGTGGGTGTGTAACTGAGATGTCCAAAAGGAACACTTTTTGGTGTGCCTTCAGCTGCTTCTGATCCAGAGCTGATGTATGTCTGTAAATAAAGCAGGATGTGTTTTGAATGTGCCCATGTTCTGCACCATTAGTTTTTCCACTGTTGGGAAACTGAACTGCAAGAATCTGCACAGCTACCACCACCTTGGCAGCTCAAGGGGCTCAAGGAGTGACAGCAGTTATAAAAGGACCACCTCTGGAGTATTATCTGTTTTTCTTTTTGTTATTTCCTTTAAATAAATACAGTCTCCTAATTTAGCTCAAATGTAATTTAGCTCACTGTTGCTGTTGGTACCATATGGAATGGCCTCTGGGGCTTTCAGGAACCATTTAGTACTGACAGAGGAAGAGGGAGGAGTGTGCCTGGAGCTGTACTCAGAGCATCCCACTGCACAACACCTGCCTAATGGTTCTTTTGGATACACAGTGACCTGGTGCCTGAGTCTGTGTTTCCCTCCTTTGGAAAAGCAGGTGGAATACAAATGAACTTTGCAGGTGTCTCTCCAGTGCACAAGACTTAGACCCACCCCCCTTCTCCCCCAGTTATGATTGTTTTGTGCTGTTCCTCACAGGTGAAATTTGTGCTTTTAAAATCCACGGGCAAGAGATGCCCTTTGAGGCCATTGTGCTGAACAAGACATCTGGAGAAGGTCGGCTCCGAGCAAGGAGTCCCATTGACTGTGAGCTGCAGAAGGAATACACATTCATCATCCAGGCCTACGACTGTGGATCAGGACCAGGTGGAACCAACTGGAAGAAATCTCACAAGTGAGTGAAAATGAGAAGAAATATTTTTTTGATTTGGCATACATTTGCTCCACAGTCTATGGTATTTCAGGTAGAAAACAAATAAAGATAAATCGTAGTTGCAATATTCCAGCCATTTTTTCATTCCTTTTTCCTAGTAGAAAATATATTTCTTTTTGTTTGTTTCAGTTAAAGCTTTGCACAGGATCCCCGTTCAAGTGGATAAATGCATCTCAGTTTCGGTTTATATTTTCCATTTGTGCTTTCATTTTGAATACATCCAGGTCATAGAAACTGGCTTTCAGTTGATATTTGCAATTTTTAAATAGGTTTTCTCTCTGTTCATCTCATTTCAAATGGTAAGAAAAGAGGAATCATCCCCTTTTTTTAGCATATCTGTGCCATAAGCTGAGCAGTGTCACATTTGAATGGAGTCTGACCTCAGCTTTTGTCCAACAAGTCTCAGAGAAAGTGAAGTCCTCTGAAGTGGAGTGTATTGAAGGTCAGTAGGTGGTACTTTTACTGTGGAGCCAATTCCCTGAATAAGCTTAGGTGGCACAGTGCCTTTTTTCCCCTTTGAATTCATGAAACAAAGCTCCAGCTCATTTGTCATTGAAGATGGATTTAACTCACGTAGATGTATAAGTGCTGTACAAATAGTTCCTTTTGCTGAGAGCCATTATAATAAATGATTTATAGTAATCATTCTTCCTTTTGCTCATCCAGGACATATGACAATTAAAATTTTAATTTGGTCTGTAATGCAAGCTGAAGTTTTCAGGATATTTTTTTAAAAAGAATACAGAGTTAGGAAGAAGCCTGCAATAGCAGGTAACCATCAAATCACAGAAACAGGTTTTGCTTCACAATATCAAATTTTATTATGTTTCCCCCTCTCACGTTAGTAACAATCTGGTAGAAATCCCGTTGTGGAAAATTTTGGTCTAATCTTGACTAAATGACGTCTGGCCCACTGATTTTGTCTAGCAGCTCATGCTCAGCCACCCTGCCTGGGATCCCAGCCTTTATTGCAGCTCTGCTGTTGCTCCAGAACACCCCTTTTGTGTCCCTCTGTCACCCTGCCCATCAAACCAGAAAGCAAAGCCTTCCAAAGCAAGGCCTTTGGGGTTTACTCACTAAACACGTGTGCGGTGTTGTGACTACTTGAAGGATTAGATAATTGTCAGCAGCAGAAGGTGAGAGCCTTGCTTAATATGGAAGAATGCCTGTAAACTGCTCATTTTTAGGTAGTGGGTGCAGAAGACTACTGTGTGTTATTTTACTGTGTAATGATATCATTGGCTTTCTGCTGGGGTTCATTTTTGAGGGCAGATTTTAATAGTAAAAACCATAAAACTCTCTCCCTTACAAGCCATGGCAATGGACTTTTACCTAGTGCCACTTAAGATGCTAAATTGAGGAAATGAAACATAAAAATTCTAATATTCTAATATCTCATTTTAATAGGAGTTCACAGAGTTTTCTAGATATGTTTTGTTAGTCTTTTCAAGTGTTTTGAAAATAAACTGTTAGTGAGGTGTCACAATAAATTAACTTTTCTCTTTGATATTTTTCTGTGCCTGTTTTAGGGCAGTAGTCCACATCCAGGTGAAGGATGTCAACGAGTTCTCCCCAGCATTCAAGGAGAGCATGTACAAGGCCTCAGTGACAGAGGGGAAGATCTATGACAGCATCCTGCAGGTGGAAGCCACAGACGAGGACTGCTCCCCCCAGTTCAGCCAGATCTGCAACTACGAGATCGTCACCACGGATGTTCCCTTTGCCATCGACAGGAATGGTGAGTGTGGCCCCAGCAGGGCTGTCTGCAGGGCTGGCAGTGCTGGGGGCACGAGCTGGTCACCTGGCTGGAGAGGGAACACCAGAGAGAAATCCTGTTCTCATCTCTGAGGGCAGAGGAATCCCCACACTGAGTGATTCCATCCATTTTGTGTACAGCCATGCAGTAATCTCCTGTGGAAATTAAACCACCAGGTTTAGGTGAGCAACATGACTCTTGGTCACCTGGTCCATTCTCCTAATTGTCTCAGATCCTGTTTCCCATCCAAGTGATGGCATTCCCCAAGGCAGCATGTGTTCCCCAATGCAGGGGTTATTTACTGGGTTACAGCCAGTCCTATTCCCCTGAATTTCCTGAATCAGAACCCGAATATGGCAATATTCTGCATATGTTTATTGATTGTTAAAGCTTTTAGGATCATGGGTCCACAGACCTGCCCAGCTGTGGTGCTTCTGAAGTGGATCCATTATCCATTATTATCCATCACAGTGTTTCAGCCATCTTTTATGAAAATTCCTTTCCTTAGGATTTTTCCTCCTGAGAAGCTGGGAGGCCTCAGGAACAAAATGTAAACAATGATTATCTGCTGCTGTGGAATGCAACAGGTGCATCTGGGATTGGCCCGTGTTGGTTGTTTCTAATTAATGGTCAATCACAGTCAGCTGGCTCAGACAGAGAGTCCAAGCCACAAACCTTTGTTATCATTCTTTGCTATTCTATTCTTGGCCAGCCTTCTGATGAAATCCTTTCTTCTATTCTTTTAGTATAGTTTTAATGTAATATATATCATAAAATAATAAATCAAGCCTTCTGAAACATGGAGTCAGATCCTTGTCTCTTCCCCAATCCAAGAACCCCTGTGAACACAGTCACACTGCAGCATGGAAGAAAATGTACTTTGGAGAATAAGTACCATTTCTTAAGTTTTTGTTGGTTTGTTTTAGTTGTTTTTCAAAGGCATATATTTTATATTTTAGTGAAAATAGTAAACCATATTAAGTTTTCCATAGGCAGCAGTTTTTGATCTTAGTGGCTTTGTATGTCAGCTTCCTGGATCAGCAAAGAACATGGAACTGAGTTTGGGAACGGTGACAGAGTTGTATGAAAAGTGTGTGGAAGGTCCTTCCTCCCATTCTCTACTTGCTTGAGATTATACAAAATAGTTTCCCCCGAAGAAACACCCTGTGTGCATACCCAGCAATGCTCTGATTTATCTCTCCTAGCAGAAACATTTAATCCAAGTTTGTAGGAGGAGAGTACAATTCGGAAGTTAAATCTGACTTTTGGCCAAATTGTAAATTGAATGCATGCATGGAGTTACTGTTTTCTCTGAGCAGTCATTTTTATGTTGGGATGTTTTATAAAAACTCTTAACCCTGTTCAAAAATTATTCATCTGTATTTGTTCAGTTCTTGCACAATGCACAGATGAGCATCAGAAGATAATAACCTGTTACATCAATAAATTTTAATGACTTTGGGGAAAAATCCATCTCGTTATCACACACTGGGAAGCAAGTGTATGATATGGGAAGTGCAACCATGAGGAATATGTTTGTGTTTGAGTAAATGAGGGCAGCTGCCACAGTAGCCCTGAGGATTCTTGAGAATCCAGAGAACTGCACAAAGGATTTTTTACAGCAACTGGGCATTTGGAAGGACATATTTGGAAGCAATTCCCTGGAAGATTTTCCTCTCCATGGCTTTTTTTTCTAACTGTGAGATTTCCCATGTTGTCATAAAAGAAAGTTCTCTATGTCTCTGAATCCATTTTTTTCCAAGGCTCCATGTCTGTGTGAAGGGTGGGTACTCGGGGAAGCCACACGTTGTCTCAAAATTTCCTGTGGGGTTTGTGGCAGGTATAAGGGACAGAGAATACCCTGAAATTGGTGTGATACAGAGTAGTCATTTCTATCACTCATGCCTTTTCAGCTCCTATCACACAGAGCAGCTGCTTCAGGAGTGCTCGTGGCTTTTTACAGTCACAGATATGATCAAAAGCATAGGAAATGCCAGGAGTCGTTGGTTACATCTTTGTCCTCATGTGCCTGGGACCTGCTTTGCAGCAAAGGCAGTGAGAAAATCATTGATTTAAATGTGGCTTTAAAGCCTGCAGTGAATAATTGGTATAAGGTTGTAATACTTGCAGTTTCTTGGTCATGAGTTCAATTAATATTTTTGATCTATTTGTTCACTAAAAGAACAATGCTGCCACAACCAACAGTAATTGCAGTCTAATTTGCAATTTTTTAAGATAATGGTAATTGCTTAAACCCACTGGGATTAGAGACCAAGTCAGAATAGATGACTATACTTTTATTTTGTGATAAAATCATGCTGCTTAGTTCCACCACATTTCACTGCTGAGAATGTCTCTCTATGGCAGCTGATAGAAACTTTCTGTGGTGCAAATTCTTTGGAAACATGCCCATTTTTGTTCCTGGTCAGGTGGTTAAAATAGATGTATGAGATGCCTGGGTCTGTCTGGTAATACTGTGCTAATTAGGATTTTGTTAACTGGGTTTTTTTTTTAGCCATTGTGAAATACAAATCTAGGTTCTTGTGTCTCCTGCAGGTTATGATTTTTTTATGCTTTTCAGTCACCTACATGTGGAGCTTCATTGCTCAGAAAGAGGATAAGTAAATACCTTAAAATCAAATCTAAATATGGAAAGGGGCCCCAAAAGATGGAGGTGAGGGTGAATTGTGAGGAAAACATGCCATTGTCTGCCCCAGATGGTGGACTTTTTCATGACCAACACATGAAACTAACCCTGAATTTAGGTCTGTAAAAAGATGGAGCTCTACGATCAGCTCTTTTTCTTTTGGCAGGCCAGTGTCTTGTTAGGTAAAACTTACTTCTTGTCCCTAGATCCATGCATGGAACAGTTTTTTGGGCTTGAAAAATTGAATTGCACATTGGGGAAGGTTTGCAGAGAGGCAGAGAGAGCCCTGCGGGCTCAGGTGTTGGTGCACAGGCTGCCTCATCCCCACTCCAGGGGAGGCAGGAGTGAGGGCACAGGAAGCAGCATCAGCCTGAGGGTATTTCCTACTTTGGGAAGGTAATATAAAACTTCTCGGTTATCTCTGGGGACTCTGGCCCTTGGTATGTGATTTCCTTGTGGATGAAATTGCTTTGTGTTCTGAAACTATAGCACTAGTAAAATGCAGTCTTGTGTATGATGAGCCCAACTCAGAGGGCAATGAACTCTGAGTCACAAAACACAGTCATGTAAAGGCAGGGGACAAATCTGTGCTTTGCTGTGCAAAGAACTGTGATTAAAGGTGTAAGGCATAATATGTTTTAAAGTAGTATTGCATGCAGATTAATCTCATTTTATCCTTAGCAGAGAATGCAAATCAAGTCAGTTACTGCAGCAACAGTGTAGGGTTTTTTCAGGTGACAGAAAAATTAAACCACAATGCACAGATCTGTCAGAATGCCAGCAAAAGCCATTTTTATTCATGTATCTTGTGCTTTATTTCTCAGGGATTATGGTCAGATGATCTGGGAACTCAGGTATAAATACAAATTCTGTCGCAGCTCTGACCTAGTCTCACCTCAGAAATGGGGATGATTCTTATTTGCCACCTGGCTCTGGGGAGCACTTCACAAATGCTTGTTCAAACTGTTCAGTGTGAGGATGAGACAGGGACCTGTCCAGGCTATACAGATTTTATCAGGTTACAAATCCTGGACAGAACAGGACCTCACAAAATCCCCCTTCACAGCACCCAGGGCTGCAGCAGGAGCTGTGCACACTTCATATGGCCAGGAAAGTAAAGCCAAACTTTATAGCTGAGCATCTGCATTTGATATTTATATATTTATTAAATGACAGATTCTTTCCATTGTCATTTAAAAATGAACCTTTTTGACAGGAAGATCAATTGATTTAGTAACTGTGGAATTTAGGAGGGAATTGCCATACTAAATCAGTCAAGTTTTTTCCCCATTCTTGTGTCTGCTCCAAAGTAAGGTGGAAGAGCCATAAAAGAGGAATGTTTATATCTATCTATCCCCAAAACTGACCTTGAAGAAACAGACATGTAAATGTCCTCCTGTGTCCTCAGGAAGGTCTTTTTATATTCCTCTAGTCACTGATCTGCTTTTTGTTGTTTGAAAATAGCTGGTTTTAGCTCTGGGTATTTCCAGGGAAAGGCAGATATTTAGGAAAACTCAATAAAAAATGTATGGCCTAATTTTGAATTGTGTAGAAGTGTACTTACTTCTCCATTAAAATTTTCTCTTTTTAATGTTATTAATTACTTTTTTGTCTGTTGGTGAGATGTAAACAGAAACTTTCAGACTATCATCTCTAAAACTTTACTTAGTCTGTGTTTATAGTGCTTTCCTTCTGTGTCAGCTTTTTAATTGTATTGATTAAGTTATAAAAACCCAAAGAATCATAAAGTATCAGAGGTAAGAAAAAACAATATTAGGAAATCAATAAACTATTGGGTAACATATGCAATTGCAAGTCATCCAAATGACCTTCCAGAACAACACCGAAGAGTCAGAATCTTTGTGGCCCAAATCTGAAATGGCCATAATGAAATACAGATCTTGGAAGATAAATTTAATGAAATGTAAATATGTTGTAATGATTTATAAATCCTGTAGGACAGTTGGACAGTTTTGGTTTCTTGAGAATTATCTTTGCTGATCACAGACTAAAATAATACCAAGAAGAACCAAATAGGGAAATACAAAGATTCATGTATGAAATAATATAATGGAGAAAGGACAGAAGAACTGAGCAGATATAAAGTCAGTAATTAAGTATATACATACAGTGGCAGTTTTTCATTAAATCCTCTTAGGCAGCCACTAATTAGGCAACTCAAGATAGTAAAATGGGCGATTAGATTGTTTTGTCAATCACTAACTCAAAACCCAATGAAGAGGTTTCTTGCGGGTTCTGCAGTTTATTGCAGCCCCGAGACACGTGAACAGTCTCTGTTTTGGCCCCCACATTCATAGAATGAGTCAGAGCTCTTCAGTTCTCAGTCTCAGAGTTGTTTATTGTATCTTATCATCTATAAAAAATTTTTCTCCTGTCCAGCCAAGGTCCGCTCAGCAGGACAGACAGAGGCACTCTGCCTGCCCCAGGGCTGTGTTATCTCTTTATACTGCAAACTACAGATAACATGTTTACAATTACTTTCCAATACCTATCACCTGTGTTAGACAATGAGCTTCTACTCTAAACCAATCCCAGAGTGCCAACATCACTGCAGAAAATGGAGGTAGAGAAGAAGAAGAAAGGCTGGACATGCCCAAGTCCCTCCATCTTGTTCCCAAAACCCCCATTCTAAAAACCCCAAAATCTGCCTTTCCACCTAGTGATAATTTTATTATTACACTGCTTAAACTTCTGTGGCTTTCAGGTCCTCATACAAAGCTGGTAATTTGCTCCACGGGTCACAATCAAACCCACAGGTGTTCTGGGCTGTGTGCCAGGGTCTCTGAGCCCCCTGGCAGGGTCCTGGCAGCTCTGGACACCCAGAGGGATGCGCTGAGTTCCGACAGAGTTGATGTGGTTGTTGCAGTTCTTGTGGGGAGCAAAGAGCTGTGCCCATGGCAGGCCTGAAAACACCTGGCAACATGAGGCACCCCAGAGAGAGACCCCCAGAGTCTGCAGGACACTGCCCTGGGTCCAAACCAGCCTTCAGCAGATCACAATTCCATTTTTCCTTTCAAGACATTTAAATATGAGAAGGGTTTGTCCACCTGCGTGTCCTGCCCACAAAGAGAGCAGGAGAGACTCAGAGCCAGCAGTAAATGGGGTATTGGGCCATTTACTGCAGATGCAAGGGTGTATTTAAACTACAATCTTTGAACCTGGAGCTGGTGATAAATGCAAACAACAGCCTTTCTTCAGGCCTGACCTGGAAAGTTTTGCATCCATTTCAATAAACTCCTAGAGTTGGCTTTAATGTAGTAGTAGCAAAAAGTAGAGTGGTGGGCTCTGACAAGATAAGGAGTGTGAAGCAGAGAGACAGCGGCTAAAAGTTGTCACTTGTCAAATTAATGGAGCTTTAGTGAAAGACTTCTTTTAAGAAGCTGCATTTTTCTGCTTTCTCTTGTCTTTCATCCACTTGTGTGAAAAGAAAAAAGAAAATTAAACTGAAATGCTCAAACCAAACCTAATGTTTTGTGCCTAACAAAAGAGAATTTGGCCAGCACCTGTAGGGACCGGTTCACTACATCTGACTAAATTCCAGGATATGGGGGGGCTGCCCATTTCAAATTTAGCACAAACAATTGGATTTTGCTGATCCTTGCTTGCAAGCAGATGTTACGTGTAGCAGTGCTGCAGAGTTTGTTCTTTGAATTCTGGAACAAAATCCTCATTCAAAGAGATAGTAAAGCAAACAGCCCTGAGCAAAAGCATAAAATTAATTAAACAGGATGAAGTTTCAACTTGTGCAAAAAGTAAATTCCAGTGGAAATGGACAGGATTAAAATGCTGAATTTGTTAATAGAAAACCCATATATTTTGCATGGTGCTCTCCCAGTCCTCCAGGAACTATTCAGAGAAAGATCTTTCCCTTTCCTTCTGAAAGTTATGATGTTTTTGTTCCTAAAGCAAGCAATTTGTTACCTTTTTATGTGAGTCAGGTTCAGCAGATAAACCCTGTTGTTGCTGGGTTTTATTTTGCATGTGATAACTATGTGCTGCCGTATCAAATACTGCTAAACACTGTAATGCAGGGGGTGATTTTAGGGCTTTTCCTATTTTTAAAATGTCTCTCCTCTACAGGGTAATAGCTTTTGAGAAAACAGGAAGATACTTGGGTTCAGTAGTGGATCTCAGGAAGGTGGCTGTTAAAGCCAGGTATTATGGCAAATGTGGAAAAGGAGAGTGCACTAATAGCTCACGTGTCAAGATGTAACTGCTAATTACTTTTACCATCTTACTTTAGAAAGTGTTGTTGAGCAGATGTTTTTTGACAGAGCCATGCCCACATTATATCACCCCCATCTTATATTTTCCCACAAGTATCTTATTTCTATGCTGGATTGAAAGAAATTCCTTCCCATTCATCAGTGTCCTGCCTCTGCATGTCCTGTGTACTTCAGAGAGTGTCACAGACATCTTTTATGGAAAATCCTTTCCTTAGGATTTTTCCTCCTGAGAAGCTGGGAGGCCTCAGGAACAAAATGTAAACAATGGTTATCTGCTGCTGTGGAATGCAACAGGTGCATCTGGGATTGGTCTCATGTGGTTGTTTCCAATTAATGGTCAGTCACAGTCAGCTGGCTTGGACTCTCTGTTATTCATTCCTTCTTTTTCTATTCTTAGCCAGCCTTCTGATGAAATCCTTTCTTCTATTCTTTTAGTATAGTTTTAATGTAATATATATCATAAAATAATAAATCAGCCTTCTGAAATATGGAGTCAACATTCTCATCTCTTCCCTCAGCCTGAGACCCCTGTGAACACGGCCACAAGAGAGCTCAAAAGTCACAAAGCACTTGATGAACCAGGACCCAGATGTTGCAGTCTGGGGATGCTCGGCCAAGAATGAATCTCTGAATGTTTTCTTGTGTTGAACCTCTAGGTAACATCAGGAACACGGAGAAACTGAGCTATGATAAGCAGCACCAGTATGAGATAATGGTCACAGCTTTTGACTGTGGGCAGAAGCGTGCGACAGAAGATGTCTTGGTTCGAGTTAATGTCAAACCTGTGTGCAAACCAGGCTGGCAAGGTAAGGCTGAATAGCTTTTCTATTGTAATTCTTTATTTAAATCTCTTTCCTTTGGTGTTTTCCCTCTACCTCACAGTAAGGAAAGGAGGGTGCTTGTTGCACTGGTGTGGAAAACTGCTGCTGTTCCTTCTGCCTCATTCCAAGCCTGCTAACGAAGTGGATGATAATCCTATGTTTGCTTGCATTTGCCATGTTTCTTCTCTAGGCAGAACAAAGAGCGGACCAGACAAAAAAACCACAAATTTCTACTCCAATAAGTTATCTCATGAGTCTAATAAGTTATCTTATAAGAATATTCTGGAAGGTAAAAAAAAATGATGCTGTTTTGCCATTGTCCTACTATTCCTTAAAAGAGCATTTTTGAAGCCACCATGGCAAGGTGTTTCTGCCATGTGAGCTGGAGTTGTTCAGGTTATCTTGTTCAAGGTTCAGGATTGGCTCTTGTGGCATGCAGGAGCCAAGGCACCCCCAGTGGGTGTGAAAAGCATCTTTAAAGCTGATTCCTGTCTTGATACTGAGACATTCTGGTAGGAATCAATTTGATTTTCTAAAAATGCTGTAAGGATCTATACCCTGTCTGGAATGGAGAAAACCCCAGCTGACAATGTACAGGGAAGATAGATATGCCACTAATTATTAGTTAAGATGGAAATGAGGGCTGGATTACAGACAAACAAATTGGATGTGACCATGTTATGCAGGTGTCATTCAGGACTAACTTGACCTTCATAATTGTAATTTTTAAACATAATGATTGAGAAGGAAAAAAATCAGTTTTGCTGTTGTACTTAAAGGTAAATTTGCAGGTTGACATTTAGAAGAAAAAATATTTTCTTTGGGAAATGAGAAGCTCTCGTCTAGAGGAGCTAGTAATGAAATGTTTGCAATAGCAGGATTCCATTTCCACAGCCCTCACTTGGACCGGAGCCACGTTTCAGATTTTTGGGAGGTACTAGTACCCAAGTATTTGAAGAACATTTTTGTTGAAAGAAACCACAATAGCTATGAACTATTTCCACATTCTCTAACTGATATTACTGTTCACATGATTTATTCTCTAAAAATATTATGGTCTCTTTACACTGGAGAAATATTCTGTTTCCATTTTATGGAGTTATCTCAGATAAATTAATTATTCCCAAATTAGCTTGAGATTTGTATTAAAACGGGTGCAATGGATGAATATTTTTTTTTTATTTTTTTTATTCAGGTATTTTTTTGATTGAATAAGTTTTGCAAAGGTGGCAATGGTGTATTTCTATTGCCCAGTATTATTTCACAGTTCATGTGGTTGTTATGCTTGTTACTGGCTCCATCAGGTGGGTTTAGACACTAGGCAGCCAATAAAAGGAAAAGGAGCAATCTCAAACAGGTTTGATCAGGGTTTGGGGTGTGTTTTTGATGCTTTGTTCGTGTTATTTGTACCTTTCCACCTGTCAAACACACGACTCTTCACCTCCCTGGCACATCCCCAGGTCAAGGAGCACAAGATGCAAGGGGATGTCTCCTACTCAGGGTAGAAGGTCTTTAAGTAAACAATTGAGTAGATAGGGCTTCATTGCATAATTATTATTAATTCATTAATTGTAATTTGAAAATGAGCTGCAACATAAGCATTCCAGAGATTTATACATTTCTCTTAAAGAGATTTTTTTCATACCCTTTTATTTTTACAGGTGGAGAAATTCATGTAGGTGATGCTGTTTGCCAGTTTGAGCCAGTAAAAATCACCTGTTTCTAGGGAAAAAATAAGATCAAATTAGCAAATCTTTCCAAGAGTATTTGTAGTAGTTAAAGAGGAAATCTGGAGACTAGAAATGGAAGATATTTATAGTGTTCTTTCTTCCCTGTGTTTGGTGCTCTGTGACCTCCCCACAAAGGGGCAGCCAGCAAGTTTGCTCCATCTTCTTTGAAATAATGCTATATTTGTAAAGATTGGATGACTTCAGGAAGTAAAATAATGGGAGGTTTTTGACAGAAAAGAGGAATAATCTGAGTCCTTGGTTATAATAGAGATGTTGCTAAAATACGTGATTTTTTTTTTCTTGTTCTTCAATGTTATCCTGAACAAATAAATACTCGGAATTTCAATTTATGGCATTGGCACTTAGTTCTTGAAAGCTAATGGCTTTTGTAATTTGAAATATTGTGCACTTGTTTATGTAACTATCATGAATAGAGATTGGAGTGGTCTAATGCAACTTCAGTATTAAAAATTTTATTGCAGCCAATTTCAGCGTAGATGCCCTTCAGATAACCTCCACTGTGCAGGGCTGCGAGAGGGAAGAACAGGCTGATGTAAAGCAATTCAAAATTATTCCTGTTTCTTGAGGCCAGCAGCATGTGACTGATGTGTGGCAGAGCAAATAAGGCTCCACCAGCCAAGGTGCTTTCCTTTAATCAATATTTCCTTGGGCTAACGGCGTTGAAATCTTCATTAAATCCAGGAGCTGCTTCCCTGCTCTCTGATGATGATGGGCATTAATACACCAGCAGCCAGATCCCCACATAGATATTTTCAGCAAAAAAGCCTCCCCTCTGTTCAGAGGCTGCTCTAGAAACAAACTTAACCCAAGCTGGCTTCTGCTTTCTGAGCAGAGCACTCTGGAGTGTTATTCATATACTGAGCAAGCTAAAAATGTAAATCAATGGGCTGAATTACTTCCTAATCAGGTATTTTAATTGGAAATTCTCACTAGTGGGTTTTGTCAAGTGACTTCTAGAGCTGTGCTACAAAATCTCTTCATGCCAGCTGTGTTTTCATGTCCATGATTTCCAAACAGTGCAGTGTCCTTGTCCTGCCAGGTAGGTAAAGGACAGAATTACCAAGAAAAGCTGGATGATGACAGTACTCCTGATATCATCATGGCTCAATCTGCAGTCGAAAATACTTAGATTTTTGGTATAAAACATTTTTAATCCTGCCATAGTGGGATTACAAATGGAAATTAAATCTAACCCAATGTGCTGAAAGATGCAATGTAGCAAAAAATTGAAAACAATTATTCCTGTACCAGGCTCTCTGGTGACCAGTGCACTGTGTGGGGAGAAGAGTCTAGCCTCCAAAAAAAAAGAAAAAGGGTAGAATCATGGACCTGAAAACTTGAAAAATATGTTTTGAGATTGTCAGAGGTCTGCTCAATTACTGACAATTAAACTACAAGTGAGGTTGCTCCCTAAAATGCAATTGATTTCAGACAGAAAATAGTTACTAGAAGCAAAAAAACTTCTCTGAAACAACCAACTGAATATCCTGGGAAAGAAAAAGAGAGCTCACAACAGGGAAGGCTGGCTGTGCTTCCTGGGGAGATGAGTGTGGAGCAAAGACAACAGCCCAAAACTCAAAAGTCACTTTGTTTCCCCTCGTGAAAGGAGAGTTTTCCATGCCAAATTTCATATGGCCTTGCATAGGCAATGGTGACTAACCTGCAGTTGGACTGTTCGGAGTCCAAATACAAAACAGGATTTCACAGCATCCAGCCTCAAGTTTTTTACCAGTCTGAAAAGATTTCTTGTATTTATCTTCCAAGGTCTGTGAACCCATATGCATCCACAGCCAGCTAGGCAAAAAAGAGAATAAGGTTGAAGTTCTTTAAAAATTCGTCTTAAAAGAGATAGTCCTGAAAAATTAAACTACTT
This sequence comes from Melospiza georgiana, assembly GCF_028018845.1. NCBI lineage: Eukaryota > Metazoa > Chordata > Aves > Passeriformes > Passerellidae > Melospiza > Melospiza georgiana. Next base: position 22,130,289 of record NC_080439.1, on the reverse strand, counting down.
TTACATAGCGTTGGCTTAAAAATAGTTTTGAAATAAAAGCTTCTCTTTGTTCATTCACCCAATAGATTGTAAAACTATTCTTAAAAGGTTGTTAGTGTATCAGAGATAGTGCATACCATTTCCTTCCTAAGGCATGTTGGGCCCACTAAGGTGGCCTGGGCCCTTCCCAAAGGCACATTCCCAGCACCTCTTTAAGGATGAATAGGCATTCAGAGCCTGTGTGCAGTCACATCAGCTTGCTCTTCCTGCTGAAATAAAATCTTTCTTTTGTACAAAGAAGGGCAGGACCTTCCACTTCAGTAGCAGAGTGATCTCACATCACTTCTGAGTCAACATTCCTCAGAGATGTTGTTTGTAGGAGCTGCTGAGTGACTTCAGAATGGTTTTCATGAGGGCTTTCTAGTAAGATCCAGTTACTGAGGCAAACCAAAACCATATTGGCTTTCATTCTGACAATGCTTTTAACAAGGAGGAATATGATTACTAAGGTAATTTATTATTTGGAGGAGGCTGGTCAAGTGCAGAAACCTTGCTGATGAAGGTAATATTCTCAGTCTTCCAGAACAATTTAAAAGGACCAAGTAATTTCTGCACTAAACACAAATCAATTTGCATTACTCCTGTGCAGACACCTAGCAGCTCAAAGCACCATCCTTGTGTTGTCTTAGCTGTGAGATATTCACCCATACTTTTATAAATGAAATTTATTGTGAAGCAGGGAGTCTTTATGCCAGTCTAGGCTTGGCACTGCTATGCATGCATTAGCCACACATCCTTCAACCAGGGTAATCAGGATGAAATACTTACATTCAGCTGTTAACTTGAATGGCACCATTTTAGTAAAATACCCACTCTAAATAACCACTCCAGACATTTGAAAATTAACTAAACTCCTGAGTACTACCAAGTTTTGAGCTTAAAATTTACATAAGTTCATATTTGCTTTATTACTTGTATCTATGTCGTTTTTACTTTGCTTTGACTACCAGACATACTCAGAGAAGGCAGTCATACCTGTTCCAATCTAATTTTTTTAGATATGCTCTCTTTAGTAAGTTCTGTATCTGCATTGTAGTTAAATACGTCTTCCCTGAGCACTCCAGGTCCTCTCATGTTTCTTTTTACCATGTCCTCTTACTGAAAACAGTGCTTTAGATATTCCAGGACTGCCTTGCTTTTGCCTGGCTGTATCAGACTGGTGGCCTGTGGAAATGCTTTCTTGTCTTAATGAAATCAGCTCTTTTACCATTTGTTGTTTTTCAGTGATTTCTCAGAGGTTTGCTGAACTGCCTGAGCACTTTGTGTCATTACTAAGCACTATTTCTGTAACACCAGTTCTCAAGGTCACCTTGTTCTGTGTTTAGGATATCTTCTTTCTAGACTGACTTCTAGTGTGGCACTGCCTTCCTTTCCCTTCACTGGCAGCAGTAACTAACACAGTCCTGGTCTTGTGCCAGGGCTGCAAATGGAAATATCAAATAACACTCCCAGGGCAGGCTCACAGGGATCATTACCAGTTAGTTCCCTGTGTACCATGAGCTTCACATCTGCCGAGTAACCCATTACTGCCCTCTCTGCAGGCTGTTCTGCTTCTCTCTGGTTGTTCTGAGGACGGAAATACTGAAGCCAGTCTTTTCCATCTTAAGTGATACAAAACCCCCTTTCATTTTAGACCTATTTAGCTAGATTTTTATTTCCATATATAACTCCTTTGTTCACATTTCTGTATTTGCAACTACAAAACTAGTAATTTCTTGTTTGCATTTTCACTGCAAGATCCTCCTGAGCTTTACTGGGGCAATTATCATTTCATGGAGAAGTTTCTTATCTCTGAGATGCAGCTGACAGCATCATTCCATTAACATTTCCTCTGCCAAAAAGTTAAAGCACTGCAGGGTATCCAGTTAGGTTTGAAGTTTTTCCTTATGATTTTGTTTTCTCTGCATGTAGATACTGCCACATATTCTTAGACCTTGGGCTGAAAAATTTAAGGATGAGGATTAGGATCCATTGATGAAGGATTTTTGGATCCATTGATGAGGGATCCATGGATGAGGGTTGGAATCCATGGATGAGGATTGGGATCTATGGATGAGGGTTGGGATCCATGGATGAGGGTTGGGATCCATGCATGAGGATTGAGATCCATGCATGAGGGTTGGGATCCAATAATGAAGGAGTTTTGGATTAGGATTGGGATCCATGGATGAGGGATCCATGGATGAGGATTGGGATCATACACTGGGCCAGTCCACAGTACTGAGGCTCTGTCAAGCCAGAGCAGCAAGGCCTGGGCTGGCTCCTGGATCCAGAGATGCTGTGGCTGAGACAAACCAGCACCTGCAGCCCAGTCTGATGGGGCTGAGCTTAAACAAAGCTCCAGGCCCATGGAAGGGCAAGTGGAGGCCCCAGGTGAAGCTTGTGGAGGTTCATTAGGGCTTATTAGTGCCCTTGGGGCTCTGACACTGTAGGAAATACATTATTCAAATGAAATCTCATGACAAATAATAGCTTAAGCCGTGCTGTTTCACGGGTTTTAGATTCTTATATGTTTATTTCACATAATTAAGCACCATTAGGTCTGGGAACTTTATCACTTGATGGAATATTCAGTGTCAGTAGGTCAAGCACAACAGTTACTCATTTGGGTTCACCAGCTCCTGCAGCATCAGCCTTTCCACTGTCCTGTACTGAGCACAAATTTCTGTCTCTTTTTTGTTTGTCTTTTTGAAACTATCAACATACTGCACAAGGAAAAGGTGTATATGAATGTTTGTTCATGCTTTGAGATGTGCACTTAAATCTCTTAGCAAACCAGCAGAGCTTTGGACATTAGTTTGAATTTTCTCTTTGCTGTGAAAACCCTTCAACTGAGTCAGACCTGATTACCATTTCCTTAACAAGTCACTCATCTTATTTCACATTAAAAAGGCACCAGAGTAACCTTTAGCCAAGTCTCTAGCCTACATAAACAGCACAGATGTGAGAATGCTGCAGAGGAAACAGAAGAGATACCAATTACACTGCTCTGGGAACCTTCTGTTCCAGCAATTATGTAGCGATGCTGCAGAGACTCACTAACGGCACCACATAAATTTTATCTTACATTCAGCTGCCAAGATGCATATCTTCAGTGCAACAGGAGAGAAGTTTCATATTTCACTGTGTTACAATTATCTTTAATTACATCACTATCAGTTTTAACACCGTGAAATGGAATCAAAGTTTATGGCCACACACATGTAGGAGATGTGAACCATGTCATACCTCCTCTGCGTGATCTTCAAGGGAAAAAAATCAGATTAAACCCCTCAGTGTCATCTAGCATTAAAAATTAATTAAAATACAAAACATGAATCACAAAGACAGCACAGAAAACCTTAAGTTTAGAGATCAAGGAACGTCTTCACACTATCCATCTGTTGTTACAAGGAAAATTTGTTCAGTGCATTGGGATTTACTTTTAAAGGCTCAAACTGTCACTGAAGTTTGATCCATTTTGATCTTGGGATCGTTTGAGTATCTCAGCGATCAAGATGCATGTTTACATAGTTGCTTTATAATTGATGAAATCTGAACCACAAGCTTGACATGGTGATATTTACACTCTAATTGTAGGGATAACCCAGCTGGGGTTGTCTTGCATTGTCTGGAGCAGCTTCATGCTACAAGTGGCAAGCAAGAAAAAGCCTGCTGAATTATAAAATCAAAACAGTGGCTGCAGGACTAAACAGTGCTAGTTTTATTCAGACTTTCTCCCTGGAATCAGTCTTCTACCCTGACAGCATTTACTTTCCTAAGTTTGCTGTCTAATGTGGTGTTCTAGCAGGACTTGGGTCAGGTTTGTGTCACAGCAGGAACTGTGTTGGTTGGGTTTAGTTAATCTAAGTGCAGCCTGCCAGTTCAGGTGGGGTTACGTATCGGAACATATCTAGAAAATACCTAAATTCAGAGGTATTTGCAGACTCAGGTTACATAAGACTTTTCCTGTGAGTCACTCCAGAGGAAATGAAAAAGTACCACCACATTCCCGAAGGGAAGGTGCTGATCCTTTGAGTAAGTCCAATGTGTGATGTTATTCTGAGAGAAAGCAAAATACACCATTCAAAATTAAATTAAGGACTTGGGTTACTGTCACAGTAATTTCTTTGTACTGTTACTACTGCTTATTGTTGCTTGTCCCAGCTCTGTGCCCTTGCCAGCGTTGCTGCCTGCAGTGGTGGTGAGATGCAGAGGGTGCTGGCCTCAGCTCCACAGATCTGGGAGCTGAGTGCCTGGGGGCAGGCTCTGTGGAAATAAGCCACTTGTTTTTTATCAGAGCTGTTGCTGCCTTTAGGGATGGTTCTGCCATCACAGGATTGTAACCTGCTCCAGTTTTGCCTCACGCCTTCCTTGGAATGCCTTTGGCATGGAGAGGGACTTCTTGGTGGAATCCCTAAATCTGCACTAAGTCAGTGAAGGAAGTGCTGGTGCAGTTTAGGATGGGGATTGGTCTGTGGTGATGCAGTAGACCAAGGTCCAAAGACACTGGTTCAAGTCTAGTTGATGTTTTACAATTTAGAACTGAGATAAATGTGAGTGACTTAGGGAGGTGCAGGGTTTATGATCTCTGGGTACACATTCCCACTTCTGCCAAGATGAAAACAAGCATGAAACAAAATACCTCTTCCAGTTCTTGTGGCAGAAAGAGAGGCCTCCCCTCCTTCTTCCTCATGAGCAGTGCTATTTTATATGATGTGAGTTTTACAGGACACTCCTTGTATAGCTGGAGGTGAGTGGGCAGCTTCAGGCACCTTGCAGTTTGTAATTCAGTCATATCTCACATCCACTAATGAATATTTTGCATGAGTACCGGTCCATTTGGTATAGCTGAGAAATGAAAATATGGCTGAAAGCTGCTGAAATAGCCAGAAAGGTTCCAGACATATATAAGACTTTATTTTCCGTTTGGGGTAGAGGAATACAATTCCTGAACTGGTGAATAAGAGATTATAAAGATCAAAACTTAATATATTATTAGTTTGCATAAAACCAGCAAATCACTTTATTTTTACCTGAAGAACCTCAAAGAATTTGCTGCTCTTGTTCTATTGGAAAAGTGTTAACCTCAAATTTCTGCAATGGAGAGGGAACAGAAACCTATTATTGTAATGATGTCCCATGTATGGTACTTGGAATTCTAATGGAACTGTTTAAACCAACAATTGCAGAGAAATTATGCAGTAATGTAGATCAAGTCTAACTTAATGTGGAACAAATGGAGTGAATTACATGAAAATTACAACTGAAATAGTAGCTCAGTTATATGTGCACAGGCAGTCATGGTTGCCTTAGTCATGATGTGCTAGTCCTAAAGATTTTAGTAAAAACCAATTGGGTTATGTCAGAGGATCAGAGAATTCTGAAATGCAGACCAGTGGTTGTAGCATCTTTGCCTGGACTCTGGACTAATGACTTCCTCGCACTTCAAAGTGTTTGCATGGATGTTTAGAATTTCTTGGAAATTTTTAGTTCAATGCAGTTTAAGTCCCGAGCTTTCTGAAATGAGATCTGTTGAAAAACACAAACTCCTTCACCTACTAAATGCATACATACATCTTTGTATCCACTATCAGTTTTCCCTTCCACTGATATTTAGAACAAATCTCTGTCCATTTGCTTTCAGGGATCTTGTTGACTGTCAAGACCTAGAACTTTTCCATTTTTGAAGTCTTATTTTACCTAGAAAGATTTGAACTTGTTAAAGCAACAAGGGGAAGGGCCATGAACATGGCCAGAAGACTGGACTGAGAGTTGGGGCTGTTCAGTGTGGAGAAGGCTCCATGGAGATCTTGCTGAGGCCTTTCAGTGCTTGAAGAGGACTTACAAGAAAGATGGATAGAAAGATTTTACTGAGGCCTGTAGTGACAGGACAAGAGGCAGCAGCTTTAAGTTGGATTTAGATTGGATATATGAAATTATATTGTTTTTTCCTGTAAGGATGCTGAGGCATGGCACAGGTTGCCCAGAGAAGCTGTGGATGCCCTGTCCCTCAGCCTGAGATCAGGCTGGGTGGGACTTTGAGGAACCTGGTTTAGTGGCAGGTGTCCCTTTGAGTGAGCTTTGAGGATCCCTTCCAACTCCAGCCATTCTGTGACTTGATGAAAATATGAGCTGCAAAGACAGCTAAAATAGATGCTTGTAATTACTGCTGCTTTTTCGGGTTTTCTCTGAAGCACGTTGCAAACACCATAATTAATTGGATTTCAAACATTGAAATGCTTCAGTTGAGCAGCACAGGGGGTATGTGCGGCACAAACAGGTGGCTGCCTGAGGCAGGGGATTGTTTAATTGTTGTGGGCTGTGAGGCATCTGCATAAACACAGATTAGTCAGATCTAGCTGGAAGCAGGAGTCATCCTTTCGGCTGGAACTTCCTGTCACCAGTGCTTCACAAAATAAGGAAGATGTTCAAAGACAAGAAGTGGCACTACAGAGGTGTTATATTAGACTGACTGGTGTAGCCTGGTCCTTGGAGGCATTTGTTCTTACCACAAGGCTGTGAAATCTGACCAAATTGGGTGCAGCAGACAACCTGCTCCCTGCAGAGTCAGCTTGTAGTCTGTCACGGAACGTGGGCACTGCAGCTCCAGACTGACACCAATTAGCACTTCTTGTCAGGAGCTGCTGTGTGCAGCCCCTGTGTGTGACTCAACCAGGAGAGGCATTACTTAAGTGAGCCTGACACTCTTAGAAAAACAGGGCCAAAATCCAATTTTTTTCGCGGAGTAGCTTATTGGTGCCAACTTCAGAGACTCTTATTTTTGCCTTAGACAGTGTCCTTTGAGAACAATATGTAATTTGAAATTATATAACTCCCTTTCCTTTACTCACCATTGGATCTTGGTTTTGATTTGTTTGTTTTTCCAGACTGGAACAAACGGATTGAATACAGGCCTGGCTCTGGCAGCATTCCCTTGTTTCCCAGCATCCACCTGGAGACGTGTGATGGACCAGTGTCCTCAATCCACACCACCATTGAGCTGCAGACCAATTACATTGGGAAGGGCTGTGATCGTGAAACCTACTCTGAGAAATCTCTGCAGAAATTATGTGGTATGGATATGGATTTCCATTTCCATTTTTGCAAACAAGGCACCAGCTCCTTGTGACCTGTAAGCATGCAGAACTTGGATTTAGCTCAGCTGGCTCACTTTGGATTGTAGCAATGAAAATTGAGAGAGTGATTATATTTGACAGCTGTCTCATCCTTCTTTTCCATTTGTTTTCACTCCATACTTTCTCCCTGCCTTCTTTTAATTTTTTCTCTCTCCTGCTCTGATTCCCCTCTCAGTTTTTCCTTCTTCCTCATTCCATCTCTTTCCCCTTCTTTCTTCCCTCTGCCACAGATAGTGGTGTGACGCTATAGTGAGATTTCCAGTGTAGATTTGCCATCACAGGAAGACCATAGCATTTGAAGGGAATTAAATCTCCCTGTTGTGTTTCAGTCCTCCTAACTCTGCTTTCTATTCTGCTGCTCAGTGTTGTGCCAGAGGACAAAGAAACAAAAAGTAAAATATTATTCTGAGCAAAAATATTTAAGAAACAAACTTCAGATAAGAGCTGACCTGGTGGAGAAATATTTCCAAATTTTTTCCTCCCTTTTTGTACTTTTTCATAACTTTGTGTAAAATGCAGAAGTCAATTCTGAAAGGCAGGTTAAATACTTGAAGATATTTTTTTCAGATTTTAAGATTCTGTATCTGACAAAGCAATGGCCGCACAATAATCCCTTTTGAGATCAGATGTCTCTCCTGCTCTGATGTCCTTAGAGTCCTCCTATGAAGCCCTGATGGTGTAGACATTAATTCTCATCTTCCCTGTCTCTTTGCCTGGTTTCTGTCTCAGCTACAGTAGTAATTGTGCAATTTTTTCCATTTAAATGCCTGGATTTTGGTTCTGGGTGCTCTGGTGTAGGGCTTGCCTTTGCTCTGATAACCACCCAGCAGTGCTGCAGGCATGTTAAGATCAATACACTGACCTTTAGGAAATAATTTTTGTAAATGAAAAATTTCAGCCAGTGTTACTAAATTATTAAAAATGGAGAAGCAATTTCCAGGGAAAAATGGTTGAGAGTTGCAATTATCAGTTATCAATGGAGATGAAGAAAGGGAGGTAAAGGTGAACGGGAGTAGTAGCATTGTCATAAAATCTGAATGTTTTCAACTTCAAAATTGCTTAGTTAAGATCACAGAAACAATCATGACTTTGATTCTATGTCTTAATCCAACTGCCTGGGTTCTAGAAGAGGAGATGAAAATCCATCTGCCCCAATATGCATCTTAATCATGGTAATGATATTAAATCTGAGAGGCAGACCAAGGCTTGATTTCATAAAATATGAAAATTTTAATAAAAATATATTGAATATTTAGATAATAGCTATATATATATAAATATTATATATCAATTACATATAAATATTCTAGAAATAATATTTATATAATAGCTAAAGTCAAATACTTTTGCCTCCTCTAAGAAGCTGTATTAGCAGCCAAAACAACTTTGCTTTGTGCTGTTACAGACCTGAAATGCAAATGTTACAGTCACTCAGTGCAGACCACTGTGAACAAGACCTAAACCACAGAATTATTACCTTGTAATCAAGCAATGATAGCAGCTATATCCAACAATATTATCATTTCAAGAGTAGGCTGAAAGGCGGTTCCTTCAGCTGGTGTAAAAGTCCTTAGTTGAGGAAGGTTGTACAAGCTCTAAGGGGCTCAGTTTACAGTGTGGCTTGACTGCCTCACCTGCTGACACTGGAGCAGAAAAGAGAATTACAGGCAGTTCTCGGGTCTGCAGGGCCATTGTGGTGGCTCTGAGCAGGGGACAGACATCCCTGCTGAATTTCACCTCTCCTCATCCATAAAGGAAGAGAATGGAAAACACTTGAGAAAACAAACGTGTAAGAGTGTATGTAAATAGGGGGGAAATTCTCACTGCTGAAAGAATTCTTCTTTTGTTCCAGGTTTTCCATATCTTCATAGCGAGCGGACATGGTAGAAACTTGTAACAGGACTTTGATGAAAAGTGACAATGTGCTTTACATAAGAATTGCATTTAGCCTGGCCTGCACTTTGCTATTTAGTATTTTTTATGATCCTTAATGTAGAGAGAAGTCTTATGAAAGCCACTTAAATTATTTCTGGAAATCAGTTTTCTCCCAGAAGTTACCTTATTGTAACTAATAGTTGGATGATCAAATCCTTTGAAAAGGATGAAAACCATGAATATTTTTATACAGTGAAGCATGATGTGATTGCAGAGTGTGCAGAACTGAGCACTCATACAGCTCTACACCATGTAAAATGCAAGGCTCTCTCTGTAAAAGTAAAGATCCAGTTTATAAATCTTGTGCTCATTTCTTCATTTATGTGTTGGAAATCTGGAGAAGGAAGATGTTAAGGAGGGCAAATTAAAATTCATTTTTTATATGATGGAAGGTACAAGTCTGCTTTTCAATAACCCAGAGATTTGCATCCCTTGGATGGTCAAGGTGGGCAGCTTAAATGATTAAATTACACTTGAGTCATTTTAAAGGCAAGGAACTGTTAGTGTTGTGCCTCAAAGCATTTTACAAAGCATTCTTTCACCTTGTTACCTCACAGTAATAAAAAGTACAGACTGTCTAAAAGACAACACTTGGACTGCAAAAACATATCAGAAAAAATCACACTTAAATAAACACAGGATAAGAGGCCTAAAATATAGTGGGAAAATAGCTCTGGTGCTGTCTCCTTTCCCTCTAAATGTAGATAAAATAGAAAATAATGGGATTGCTAATTCTCCCATGTGTCAGATGGGAAACTGAGGCAGGGAAACACTGTCAGCCTCAAGGCCCTGCTCCAGCCATAATCCTGCCCTGTCCATTATCCTGGGTGGTGCAGCATTGCAAGAGGCCCAAAGTTGCTCTGATCACAAAGGAGAGTTTGAGCTGAGTGTCATTTGCATCATTTGTTTCCAGCTAAGCCAGCAGTCTGGTCCAGCTCAGTGAGCAGCATCACCGTGTGCTTATCCTGGCACAAAGTTTGGAGCCCAAATGTGCAGGATTGGGAGAGGAGGTGGGGCCAACTGCATAAATCACTTGTGAAAATAAGCACTTTCATATGCAAGAGGTGCCTTAGGGGTCTTAGCCCAAAACTGAGCTTCATGCAACAGTTCCTGCATTGTTCTGGAAGCATTTTGGGAGAAAAGGGCATCAGGCACTACATTGTGGAAGAGCACTGATCCCATGGTCAGGCTGTTCTGGGAACACCTCCAAAGAGATCCTGTTTGCGTTGTTCCAGATCTGTCTCTGTACATGGCTGAGCAGCCTGGCACTCTGGTTGGATTTACTAGGATAGGAAAAGCATGATTTATTCCAGCCAAATCTCCCCAGTAATAATCCAATGATTTTTCTCAGGACAGGATTAAAACACGTTACAGGATGAGATTCCAAACTTAGCCATAAATCTCCATACAAATATAGGCAGATAAAGTAGAACCAGTTGAGCTTGGTGCTGGTTACACAAAATTCAGTGTCTTGTATTATCCAGAATTATAGTTTGTAAAATAAATACACTTTGTCTCCATGCTCAAACTATGAACAGGTAGGTTTTAGGTTTGATATTCAAAATATCACTTCCAAATAGCCTCATTTTACAGCAGTAAATTTTGGAGAAGAACCCAAGACATTCAGTTACAGAATAAGATAAATATTTCCAAATCATTGCTATAATACATTTTTTTTAAAGCCTCTAGGAAACAATTCTACACACTTTTGGCTTAAATTTTTTTGCACTCTTGCAGAGATTTAGGATCTTTTATCTCTTCCTGGATGGTGAAGGAGGGCAGAACACCTTAGCAGGGGATTTTTTATGCCATCACAGTTTGCTCACCATATTCTTACTTGACAAAGCAGCAACAGGAATACAAAGATTGCTTGTGCTTTTTACTCTTGGAATCATATTTCCTGCTCCAGGCTGTCTTTCACCAGTGGGTCCATGCTCTGGGTAGCTCTTTGCATGGTTTTCATAGCACCTGGCAGTTGCTGAGCTGTAAGCAAACACAGAGCTGTGAAGAACTGTGCTGTTTTATCAGATCTTGGTACCGCAGTGTTTTCCATCTCTGTCTATCATTAAAGAACACTCAGAGCCCCAACCATCAAATATGTACCAGAAAGCAGCACTGGAGTGATATTATCTTGTTGGGGTGAATCCCCCACTGTGAATGGACGTTCCTCCCAGAATTATTGGGGATATCCATGTCTGGCTGCTGGACACTGTGGGGCTGTCCTGCAATCATGCCCACTGCTGTAAGGGAGGGAAGATAAATGCAGAAAATTTGTTTTGACTTAGCAGATCTTGAACTGGCTGAAGAAATGCCGTTAATCAGTTTCAGAAAATAATGAACATTTCTGAGAAAGATAACTTTACATTATTTTCTATAGTTTTCTGTGCAGAGCATTTAATCTAGAAAACTCTTGCTGGTTCACAATGGTGGGTATTTTATAATGTTTCAGTGATTTGGCATTGAGGCTGGTAGGACATTTGGGTAGTAAAGTAGTCTAAAGAGTGTGAATCAGAACCCTAGCCTATATTAATCTCCACAGCTTTTTCACTGGTCTCTCATTGTGTTAATCATTATGTGATTTGCAGGAGCTTCCTCAGGTGCCATTGACCTGTTACCATCTCCCAGTACAACAACCAACTGGACAGCTGGGCTCCTCATGGATAGCAATGACATGATTTTTAAATTTGATGGAAAGCAAGGAGCCAAAATCCCAGATGGAATAGTCCCAAAAAATTTAACTGATCAATTCACCATCACTCTGTGGATGAAACATGGACCTAGTCCTGGATTAAGAGCTGAGAAGGAAACTATTCTCTGCAACTCTGACAAGACAGGTGAGTCTGTGTATGGAAAAAATGTTATGCAAAGGGGATATCAACAGCAGTAGAGTGTTGCCATGTCTCCTCATTTAATATGGTCTGAGAAAAAACTGATCTCAGATGTTGCCACTCCAAGCATTGCTGCCTTCAAGAGCTTACTGAAGGACATAAATTTCAAACACAGCTGGGATAACACAGCTAGAGATTTCACAGGAATTGACTGATAGCATAACTAAATTATGTTTAATTCTTTTTCATTATTTAGATTGAAACACTTCTAATTCTTCACTGAAACAAGTTAGGTAAAATACGCATTTGGATTTCATTTATTAGCTAGGGCAGGATGATTCCATGAACAAAGCTGATACGGCACAATTCAAGAAGAGTCACACTAATCCATGAAAAAGCTCAGTTCTTTGGGGTTTCTGTGCTGTGTCTGGGTGCTGTTGGTGTGTGAGGCACCAAGGGCTGTGTGTCCCCGCAGAGATGAACCGGCACCACTACGCGCTCTACGTACACAACTGCCGCCTCGTGTTCCTGCTGCGCAAGGACTTCGACCAGGCCGACACCTTCCGCCCCGCCGAGTTCCACTGGAAGCTCGACCAGGTACCACCCTCGTGCTTCCCATGGTCATCCAGGACCTGTAAGAGCTGAAATGAGGGATGCGGGACTCCAGGCAGCTCTCCAAAATGCAGTGTATTGCATACAAAATGCAGTTTATTCCATCCAAGACATTACAGCAGCCCAGGGTGGTGGGTGACAGAGCCTGTGCCTACAGCTGTCAGCTCCAGCTGCAGGCAGGCCTGGAGTCCTGCATCCCTCATTCAGGCTCTTACTTATGGTGCCCCACGTTGGGCGCCACTGTAAGAGCCTAAATGAGAGATGTGGGACTCCAGGCAGCTCTGCAAAATGCAGTTTATTGTATACAAAATGCAGTTTATTGCATACAAAATGCAGTTTATTCCATCCAAGATGTTACAGCAGTCCAGGGTGGTGGGTGACAGAGCTGTGCCCACAGCTGTCAGCTCCAGCTGCAGGCAGGCCTGGAGACCCTTTGGTTTTGGTTACAATGCATTAGATACTTTTCTTTTGGTTATAATGCATTAGATACTTTTCTTTGCTGAGCACCTTAACACAGTAGAACCAATCTATACCTTAACTATTATCTATAGCCTACCATAACCACTGTAATTACCATATTCATGCTCCAATCACTAAAAGTTAGTACATTACAGTTTAAGCTAGAAGTTGTTATTCAGTTTTCTTGCAGTGGAAAATTCTGAGACCTTTTTTCTACTTGCCACATCAGCAGGCTTGTTTGTTAGCCTGTGCTATCTTCCTGCTTGGTAAAAACATCTTCTTGTTTGAGGTGGGTTTATCCTTTGCTCTAAGCCATAAAAACCCCTTCTAACTAACACACCCTTTGCCTCCTTGGTTATCCAGTGAGACTGGCTCAGCAATTCTTTTCTTCTATATCAAAACTTGCTTCCATCTCTATTCCTTTATCAGACTCCACATTTAAAAATTTTTCTGCTAAGCACACATATCTGTGAGACTTTCTTGTCAAACTTTCATCCTTCCCAACAAGGATCCTTTCTCCTCCTCAGCCCTTTAGGCAGCACAGGGAACCACCCAGATCCCAGAGCAGCTGTCCGGAGTCTGTCCGGAATCTCTTGGAAATACACTGCAACTTGCAGCTGTTTCAACTCTATTTAGGATCCACATAAAAAGAGACAATTAAGTTAACTTTGTCAAGTCATTTTATGCACTAGTTTTTTGTTGTTTATTTTAATTGAGCCACTTTAAATGGTAAGTAGAGGTTTATATGCTTTGGCAGTGGAGAGAGATGTGACATTCCATATAGTTCCCTAAATGTTTTCCATTTATAATTTTTTAAAAATCTACTTTATCAGCACAATGGGAGTGATGGAAACCTTTTTGGTAAAGAGTATGGTGATACACAGAAAGGCACTTCTATTATATTGTAAATCCTATCTGCAGACCTTTTATTTTATCTGCTGTGCTGTATGTAATTTTGCCTTATTATTAAGTGTATATTGCAAGAATATTATTATTAAAGAGATAAGAGTTGCCTTTCATAGACTTGTTCATTTTAGGTAGGATAAGCATCATTTGGATGAAAGAAAACAGACTTCAGCAAAGTACTATTTTTTCAAAGCAAATTTCTTCTTATCTTTGATTCCAAAGCATGCTATGGAAAATGTAGCTATAGGAATGTTTACTTTTCTAATTCACCTTCTAAATGTATATAAAAATGAGATCTCCATCATGGTTATCAGATGAGTGTGGTGAGAAGCCCTGTGGTGGTCATGGCACTCGCTTTGCATTTAACACTAACCAGTCTGGAATCAGTTTGTGCTGTACTCAATATGAAATCTTAGTGTCACAAAATAAACTGAAATTAAATCATATTGAAGATTGCAAGTCAGGAGTAACTGATATCATCTCAGATAAGGCTGTTGTGAGTGCTGAAGATGGACTTGTATTTCTAAACTTGGTACTAAGCATCTAAATAATGGTAATGCTAGGTTTTGGGAAGTATTTTGATTTTGAAAATTGAGTGCAGTCAACTTCTATATCCTTAAAATGAGAGAGAACCAGTGTCATCTCAATAAATTAAATTTGTGTGTGACTCTTGTAACTTGGCCATGAACTTTCCTAACTACTACTGAAAACTCCTACATGATGTAAACTAGAGACAGAAAGTATTTTTTAGGTCACTTGATTAATTGCCTTTCATTCGGCTGATGTCAATTGATTTCCACAGTATATTTTCAGCTGTTGTTTATAGATGAAAAAGAAAGTAAGATTAAAGTATAAATAAAGTTTGTTATGGGTTGTGTGCCCAGACTTCCATGAAGATAGATTTATATTGTCAAGGTGATACTGTTGTAAGTTTTGTCATGAAGGGACTTCATAAAAATTGCTGCTTTATCTCTTCTTCATGCTTCATCTGGCCTATATGGTAAATGAAAAGAAACTGAAAATAAAACATATGTGAATAATGGGCCAGGAAGGAACTTGCATGGTTTTGAAGACAAGGGAGTGAGAAATTGTCACTATAATGTAGTAAATTGATGCCTTCTTCTAACTGTATACCCAGAGTGGTATATCTTAGAAAGCCCCAGATATTTTAAAACCACATCGTAAAACAAGCTAGGGTCCTATTCAATATGAAAAGAAGCTGGACTAGACTTCCAGGAGTGGATTAATTTGATAATTTGCATATTTTGACACTGACATACCTCTGGAAATCTCACCTTCAGAACAGTTCATTCTGTAGTGGCAAACCCTCCGATTCCCTCTGCTGTTGTTGTTTTGCTAAGAAAAGCCTGGGAATGGAGCTGTGCTCAGCTGCTGTCCCTGTTCCCCACCTGCCCTGTGGGACAGGGCAGAAATGGCCCTGCAAGAGCCTCCAGGGCTTGGTCCCAGCCACAGCCAGAGCAGAGGAAAATGTGGCAGAGCACTTTATTGCTGAGCTCACTTTATGAACGCAACAATCCAGAGATTGTTTTTGCTGAGAGATATCCAGTGACCTTGGAAGAGGGTGAAGCTTGAACTGGTGAAATCATTTATCACTCTCACTGCAGAACAGTAAAATTTATGATACCAGCTGCTCTGGGCTCTATCTACTCCATGAGACTCCTCATTCTTTCAGGGCACTGACTAGGTTTAATTTAATTGTCTACATCTCATTTCTGTGGTGGGTGAGTTTGGCTCACACCTTAGCTGCAGGCTCTGTCCTTGTCTGGATAAAGGGATCACAGAACATTTTACACAGCTGCACCTGAGCAGTGCATCTGGAGCTTCTCAACACCATGACAGCCTTTCACAAGCAGTGTGGGGAAACTCCAAATGACAGTATCTGCCAGGCTAGCTCTGGGAATATTGTGTCTTTAAGTCAGTTCATAAACCTAAGGATTTATTTCCAGTATGGCTTTCAGTTTATTTGTCCTTATTTGTTCCATTAATAGCCTTTGCTTTCAGTTTATTTGTCCCTATTTGTTCCATTAATGGCCTTTGCTAGGTGGATTTTTCACTTACTGCACTGATCCATGACCTGAGAGTGCCACAGCCCTGGGCAGATGTGCCTGTACTAGTGACCTGCAAAGGATGCTGATAATCAGAGCTATCAGACTTTTTGCTGAGGGTGTCCTTGTTATTTATAAGAAACATGGAAAGAAAGAAGTGTGGATAGTTTGGGATTTTCCCCACTTTCATCCTTTTGCAAATTAAGTGTCTTAGTTGTGAGAGAATCCATTAGCAGTAATCTGGAAGAAAAGGTATGGAAAGAGCAATGTTAAAGAAAATCAGTGTCAGGTCTGTAACATTGGTTATAAAAACTGCAATAGATGCCCAGGTAGAGGAGGTTCCTTCATTTTATTTCCATTTCTTTATAAGCCCAGGTGTTTCCTTTGTTTCAGGATCATGACCCTTTTCCTGAATTTCCCATTCAAAAGTTTAAATTTAATATCATGATGTGTTTGTCAACATTTATGTAATTTCTTTTCTCATACTTGAAGTATTGGATTCTTTTTAAACCCAAGAACTTATTACAAAAAGGGCAGAAATGACTCTTAACAAAACAAAACGTTTTTAAAAGGTATTTAAATTATTATCTAATTATCTCAAATGAGCATAGGTTTTATTTTAAGTGAATTATTTAGGCAGCTAAATATGCATTTGGGACATCTAAGAATAACATATAAAATATTAAATCTGTTTCTTTGACTTGCTTAGAAAGCTGTGAACCAAACCAGAATTGCAGTTTGAATGATTAACCAAGTCACTCAAGCCTTTGGTGACAGTGGAATACATAACACTAAACAGGATGGTGTATTTCACACTGTTCTGAACAGGTATGACACTTTTCATACAAATATGAGGACAGCCAAAAGGTATTTTTTCTTCTCCTAAATCAGTAGGATAACAACACTTTTTTTAGTGGGAGAAGGTACCTGAGCCAGAGATGAGCAATTTTTTCATGTACTTTATTCACAGTGCAACATTATTTTCAGGATCTTATAATTCTGCAAACAGCCTTCACCCCACAGGCAAAATTTATGTTGATCCCATTAAAAACGGGGAATCTAGTGCAGGATGTGGAGTCATTCTAAGTCAGCAAAAACCAGATAAACATGAAGAAAGTTAATGCTTCTTTACTGAGATGAGATAAATTGACTGAACAATCCAGTATTAACCTGCAGTGCTTTTCATTGTGAAAAACCCCCAGAACAATTCATTTTCTAACAGGAACCACAGGAGATGGTTTGGATAAGTCTAAGTGCTGTGCATTTGGTCAGTGTGGGCACGGAGCTGCTGAGGGATCAAGGCAAGGCCTTGGTTTGCACTTCACCCCTTCCATGGCCTCACACACACCAGGGGCCATGGCAGGCAAGTGCTTCACTCCCAGCTCCTTTTTTAAAATCAGCACCTGCTCAAGGACATGGCAGAGCACGAACTGACTTTTGAAGGAATTTATGTTACATGATAAGAAGATAAAATGAAATTGATTTGGTATTTGAACTCTTTTTTTTTTAAATATAGTTAAATTGGATATTTCCATGAAACAATAGGATTTATGCCTGGAAGTTGTTCTTTTTTGTTGGATTCTTAGCCATTGTTTAGAATTGGTTTTTGTGTGCGTTCAGTTTTAAGAGCACCCTTTATATAATGAAAGCTGTATGTGGCCTCCCTCTTGAGAGACTGGAGAGAGAGAAAACAAGTGAGTTCATATGGAAAGTGCACCAAAATCTCAGTCCAGGAGGGGTAAGGGTACACAGAGAGACAAGATGCTGCAAGTTTCCATCATTTCTATGCATGAAATCTAATCTCTAGGTAAAAGCCATCGGTCTTAGCAGTCCCATCCTTTCCAACATGATGCTCTATTTGAAGTCACCTTTTTTCTTTATGATGGAGTTTAGTTGTTTATTACTTGAAGCTCAGAAGAGTTTCTTATGCTCTTAAACACTTACTTTAGAAATTAGTATGCAGGCCTGCACTGCTTATTGCATACAGCTTTAATAAAACTGCAGAAACAAATCAGTGAGGTGTTTGCCTACAGAGCCAGTAAGAGAGAAATGATAAATGAATGACTAATTCTGCAACAGAGATTAAACAATTCCAGGACTTAAAGAAGCCTTTGTGGCATTCCTGGCACCTTAAGTGCCTTCCATTACAGCCCTGTCTATTCTCACACACTTTATTGCTACTTTCCATCTTTGAATGCTATTTTGGCAAATATTTATTCAGTGTCTTGCTTCAAAACAGTTTTTGGTAGCACAAGGATGAGTCACCAGTGATGATAAATGGTGAAAATATTCTTTGAGATCCGAACTGAAAAAAGCTTGTTTAATATAAGTTTTTAATGCAACTGCTCTATCACTGATAACAACAAAATCTTCACAAACCACTCACAGTGGCTGTCCAGAATTTGCTTTATGACATACAGGATTCCTCTTGAGGCACTCTGAAGTATTCCCTACAAATTGGTGTGCCTTTGTGCATTTCTGATTTCTGCAGCACAGCCCAGTGTGAAATGCAGTGACTGCTCTGTAAAATTTCTTCTGTAAAACTTCTATGACCTTAAGGAACAACCAAGCTCAATATTTCATCATTTCTCTACTTGCTTTTGCTTGAAGTTATTTGGACATTTTTCTGCATATTTCTGTTCTACATTTTGCAATTTTCTGACCTGTTTTATTACAGCTTTATTACACTGGTGTGGGACTTTCAGCTACTTTAAATGAACTGGGTTGACCCTTCTGAAAATGATCCCTATAATGTGCTGTCCTTGGGGTCTTCCATGGACAACTGTTTTTCCCATATGTAGCTATGGTCATTCCCAAGGGAAGTTAGAACTGTTGCAAACATTCTTTAAGACACTAAGACACTAATTTCTCAATGAAAGCAGTAAAAAGAAAAGGAAGGAAACTCTACATAGAATAAAAGGAAGTTTAAATTGTCTATAGTACCATGAAATAATAAAAAGTATGACATTCTTAAAGCATCCTGTGGGAAGACCCTCCAACTGATTTAATTTCTTAGTGAAAATCTTGATATGGAGCTATTAATAAATCTAAACAATCTGGATTAAAGTGTCTGTTATTGCCCTGGTTTTACACTACTCTGGGAACTCGAGAAATTTGAAGCCTAGAATGGAAATTTCCTATCAAACTATTGTTTGAAGGTGAAAAGTCACATTTACTCTCTTATTTGTCAGCTATTTCTAATATTTATCTTTTACACTGTATGTGATTTATCACTTGTGCTCCAGAATTTGTACCACACCTGCAGAAACTGGTTTAGAAATGTTCAAGATCCATTACTTGGGCAATTTCCTGAGGCCCTCAGGAAATTTAGCTTAAAGGAAAAGCAGGTTGGCTTTCAGGTGGTGTCTGAAGCATTTCACAAAGATAGGACTGATCTTTATCCTTGCAACGGCATGTTAGGAGACAAAGAGGTTGTGTTATTAATAAATATAAATTCATTTATCCATGTTCATGAACTGTTTATTCCAACCTTAGAGCCAGGGTTTCTGAATGTCTGCAGTTCAGGAATAAAGTGCTTTTCCATGGATTTGCTTTAACATCTGGGTAGTCTCTTGACAATGTCAAAGCCTAGGAAGGCATATTTTCAAGCACATGGTGAAAAATTATGTAAAAATGCAAAACTGAGCAGCTTTCTAGTTCTACATTTAAAAACAGGGTGCTGCCTAACTGCAGTCAGCAAGTGTTACTGAACTGACACATTTCCTTGATGCAATTTAGGAACAAGAAAGGTGGGCTATAATAGAATTATTTCATCATGAATGAACTACTGATCTAATTTAGTAAGCCACCTGGAAGTTACAGCATGACAGCACAAAGACATGCTGCAGCTACTGTACATAATCAGGCTTTTCAGGTGCTTTATCTGTCAGCATGATTAAGCAATTTCATTATTTAAACTTGTAATTAAGCCATCCATATTTTTGAAACCCATTGTGAAAATCAGTATTACACATTAGGAGTTTCAAGGCTACAGAAGCAGCTCACAGCTTGCATGCAAATCAGTTTGCAAACTCTTCCTGTCACTGCAGTGAAGTGTCCTGTGTCACCACCACAAATGAATGAACTTTAAGTAGAAAGGCTCTTATTTGAAAGCTGCATTTTCTAATGCAGTTATTTGCTTGCACCAAATAATCCTCCTTTTCTATACTTTACCCACTAAATTTTTATTTTCTTATATATATTATTGAAATTGTAGCATGTGTACATTGTGCAACCTTGGCACAGA
The DNA here is from genome assembly GCF_028018845.1 of Melospiza georgiana. Lineage (NCBI taxonomy): Eukaryota > Metazoa > Chordata > Aves > Passeriformes > Passerellidae > Melospiza > Melospiza georgiana. The sequence continues at coordinate 22,110,080 of NC_080439.1, read as the reverse complement.
GAAAGACACACTTTATATATCCTCTTAAAGTTCCTTCCGGCTCTAAATAATATTCTAAAAATATATCATTATGACTGCTAGTGGTTTAATAAAACTTATATCAGGCATTTGTCATGTGAAAGTAGCCATATAAACAACTCCTCACCTAAGACTGCAGGAGTCATTTAGCTGTACTATGGATTTGTCAGTTCTCACTGCACCACCTCCCGAGGTCATCAAAATCAATATTCTTATTTACAGAGCTCATGGGATGTATTAGGAATGACTGTGGTGGGTAAACCAAATGCGTGATTTACATGAATTTGAAGAAAGATCAATTTCACTTTTCATAAAGAGCTCTACTTTTCTAAAGATATTGACTGTCTTAAGACATAGATTTAAAAAACACTTTTTTGCACTCACCGGGATTTCAGAAGAATTTATATCTATTGGCCATATTGAACTTTGCTGCTATTACTGTGTTTATGTGCTGCAGAAAGTAAAAAATTCCCAAGGGCTGCAGCAGGCATCTGCAGAGCTGATGAGCCAGTGTGAAGTCACTGGTGTGAATCTGCACTGGCTGAGATTCCAAACCTCTGCCTCCTTACCAATGGAAATGCACTGTGTAAGGATAAAGGAGAATCAGCAGCTGTTAAATAAGGTCAGGGTAACTGTGCAGGTTTTCAGTTCAATGCCACCAATTAAAAATGTGCTCTTCAAGCTGTGCCTGGATCCCTGAGCTTTGCCAGAGCATGGCAGAGCCAAGCTAACTTCAAAATGTAGTATTAACTGTTCTCTCATTAGCAGTTACAACCTGTTTGGGTTACAAATAATTGTGGATCCACTTATAGTCTTGTAGCAGCACTAGTGCTGGCTAGGAAATGGAAATCCTTATGAATAATTTCATGTCTTGAAAGCTTTTTCTACTTGAGAGTTGCATATTCTTTATAAGCAGGCAGTGAACCCTACAGAAACTTCTTAGGCAGGCAAAAGCAGGATCCTTACTTGAATCTTCCATTAGCAGAAGTTTTCAAGTGAAATTAAAAGTGCAACTTTAATCTTAGAAATTTCAAGTTTATTGAATCATAATTTCAGGCAAGTTCCTACCATTCTTTGGTATTATTGATAGCTGTAATGTTTTGTAGGGGTTCTTAAAGTAATTGCATATTAAAGTCATAACAAACCTCCATCAGCAAGAAAATTTCCCAAAAGAAGCATCACTATGCCATAGAAGTTGCACCAAGTTCTGGTAGGGTATTATAACAAAACTTCAAATTTTAAAATTTTAAAGCTTCAAATTTTAAAAGCCAGTGAAGTTCCTATTTCTAATTTACTCACAACTGCTTGAAAACAGACAAAAAACCTGCAGACTGATACTGCACAGATCTTCCTACCCCTGTTTTAGTGTTCTTCCAAATGGACAATGGTATTCCAGACACTCCAGAATTTTACTGCATTTTTTCAAGCAGTCACACAGCCCAGGAGCTCGCTAAGTTCTTTTCCTATCTTACTGTGATCCTTTCATTACTAATTCAATCTTTCCCCTTCCAGTTTGTTCACTCCAATTAACCTGTGGACTCAGACATGTTCAGAGGAATTTACTGTTGCTGTAATTGCATGCATGACCTGCGTGGCACTTTTTAATCTTTCCTAAGTGGCCTCATGCCCTCTCTCCCTGAGACACCTCTGCCACCATCCCTGGATTTGGATGCACTCCCAAATGAGGGTTTGCTGTAACTCCATGGCCAGCACAGAGACCCTGATTTCAAATTCAGCCTTCATTTTGCATATGATCAATATTTAACCAAATGTGGCTGGTTTAATGAAAAGTCTTGCAGTAACTTAGCACCCAGTGCTCAGCTAAAGTAAATAGAAGGAGAACTGTGATAACAGTTAAATGTACTACAATTCAAACATAAATGAGGATATTAATGTGACTCCAGAGCATGTGCAATAGGGGGCCATAGATAGTCCTCTGCATGCAGAGGTGACACGAAATGTCCAGTTGCTTTCAGGTCATAAGAGACATTGCTGAATGTCACACTTGCATTCCTTCCCATAGGGACAGAGCTGCTGTTGCTCTCCTTGAATGTCACTTCCTAGCCCAAATGGACTATTTGTTTGGATTTCAGAAATGCACAGCTCTCCGCTGGCAGAGAATCCACCTATTGTCTTTATTTCTGCAGTTGCAGTTCTTTTATGTCATGTAAGTCTTCCATATGACTTGGTATGGGTCTGTTATTACATACTTTAGGGGAGCTTGTTGGAAGTTTTGTCCTTAATATTCAGATTTTTTTGAAAGTTATTTACAATTTTGAAAGTAAACACCTATTGACCTATTTGGCAAAACTAAAAAGGCATAAAAGGCATACTTTTCAGGGTTGTTTTTTTATTTTTTACCTGAAGAACCTGTTCTCCCATTTCTAAAAATAGTAATTTCAGCACCCATTTACCAATCAGCGAAACAGTGCTTCCCTGGGAAAATTTCAGACAGCTCAATTGTGAATAAAGAACATCATGATTAGTACTAGAAGCAAGCTGCATATTGACAAAATAACAGCAATCTTTGGCAAAGTCACACATACAGCTGATAACTAATTACCTTCCTACGGTATATAACACATAATCAGTCTGTCTGCAAAATGCCAGCTCTGTAATTAAAGCCCCAGCAGTCCCCATTTCACTAAAGAGACTATGCATAATATTTGAGTTGTATCATTTCCTGACTTATATCTATGTATAAATACAGCAGCATGGACACACAACCATTCTTCACCTTACAGAAATTATTAAGGGAGCCAAGTATGACTCATTGCCACCTTTTAGCTGCATTAAAACAAAATACCATTTGCTTTTCCCTGCATTATGTCCTAATTGTCTGCTGGAACAGAAGTAAATGCCAGACTAATAAGGAGCACCTATTTTTGCTGTGCCTTTATGCTGCCGTAGCTGCCCCCAGCTCAGGGTGCTGCAGTATCCACACCTGCCAGAGCTCTGAGCTGCAAGAGATTCCCTCCATGGAATTCCCTCCATGGAATTCCCTCCACTCCCTTCCCTGGAAAGATCCTCTCAATTCAGTGTGAGACTTGTGTGAAAAGCAGGGATTCTTTCATCTCCAATTTGCACTGTGCCCTTTCAACAGCGCAAATAACGTTTCAAGTAAACCGCTTCTCCCGAAATGTGGAAATCATGAGAGGTGTTTAACACCCATGTCAGCTGCATCTGCCTTTGCTGAGCATGTTCAAAGCAGCCCTTGCAAGCAGTCTCAGCACTTCCTTCAGAGATCAGAGCCTTTGAAGATGGATTTGCCAAGTGCTGGGGGCCTTCAAAGAGCCAGCAAAGGACAGGTGTGCAGCCCCAGGCAGGATCCAGGTGGGTTTTCTTCTGCCTGCAGCCCAGCCTGGGAACCCCAGTGTTTCCCAGATGGGAGATGAGAGCTCAGGCATCAAGTCTGGATGTTTATTTAATGAATTAATGCCAGCATATAACTTCCTGTGGGATGTGCATTGATAAGGGAGCATAGTCCCTTGGTCTGACAAACTGAGTGGTGTGTGTAGGTGGGACTGTGTGAGAGGGAGGAGACAGGAGCTCTCTTCAGGAGGTGTTTTTAGAGCTGAGCACAAGTGTTTGTCCTCTAAAGCAAACAAGCCCCAGCCACCCTGTTTTCTTTGTCTCCGGGGTCAAGTTTGCATTGATCCCACTCTTTGTACCTTTATAACATCTTAAAAGCTGCCTGAACCAAGTGTTTTATTTGTTCGGCAGCAAGGAAAGGATGTATCATCCTGCTTTGAACAGGGACAGCCTCCTTTTTCTTCATGCCACCTCCTGATGCTCAGAGAGACAAGAAGGACCCTTCAGGAGTGTGGCCACAGCTCTCAATTGTCTCAGCCCTTGAAGCAGCAGGCAGTCAAGATGCCTGACTCAAATGCAACCTTTAAACGTTTGAGTATTATCATTTCAGCCAGGCTTCTAGAAAGCAAACTGAATAAAAAGCATGTATATTAATATTTGAGAGGTAATGGCAAAGAATAGCAGGGTTTGTTTTGTATTAACCCTCATAGCTTTTGTTTTTTTTTAATGAAACTTATTTTTTTATTAAGTACTATTAATAAACTGAAAATTATTTGCTTGGTTTTCTAGCAAATAATGGTTTTTTCAGGAGGTGTGCTAAATGAGCATTTCATTTAGTTTATGACCAAAATTCCATTTGCAGACAGAGCCCTCCAAAGTGAAAAATAAGTTTGTTGCAAATCTCTTAATAGAAACATCTGACAGACAGAATTCCTGCATGTGTCACCTAAGAAGGCAGATTTTGGAGATGAGAGAAAGTGATTTAAATTCCAGATAAGATTCAAAGATGAGGCCTCATGAGTGAAATGAAGCCGAATTCTATGTATCCTGTCTTGAGGAGGGAACAAACTCACAGACCAAAAGCTCCTTTCAGCTCCCTTTGAAATCAGGTTGTTCAAAAGCCCACACCTTTTTAGATTTGGAAAGGACATTAATAATGCAAGAAAATAAGACTGACACAATTTGTGCCTCGACGTACATTAAAACATCCCTGATCTCGGTACTCCCTTGCCAGTGATGCCCTCAGGAACATAATGGGTGCCATTTGGAAATAAAACATGCTTTAATGCTATAAATGCTTTATAAATGCACTAATAGGCGAAATTAAAAAAATTATTTGAGCACTTCAATAAATAATGCCAACCAAATATCAGGAAACAGAGGTGTTTAGGCCATTTCAGTAGGTAGGAGCTCAAAGGATCTGGTGGGTTTCACAGTTCTCCTTAATATTATTCTTATTTAAGTGGTAAATGTGTTCAGTTTGTGAATAATTCCCAAAGACATGATCTTCCCAAAGTCTTTGCATTTTTTCATCTCTGATCAGATATATACACATTTGGGTATATAACATTTATAGTAGTTTCTTTAGTCTAGAGAGATATTTAACAGAAAATTAATACAGACAAATCACAATGTAGATCAATATCTGGCATATAAATGAAACAATCATAGAGGCCCTTTCAATTGGGAGGCAGGAAATTAAACTTGTAGTGTTTATTCTTGCTAAGACTTTGGTTGATATTTTCATTCCTCAGATTCAGTTGATTCAAGTTGATCTTAAAAAATGTCCCCATGTTTCATTACTTAGTAGAAAGTGCATGCATCCTGGGATATTGATCATTCTTTCCATTTAGATAGGAGCAGTTTTCCACCCTGATAGGAGCCAGGCAATATTTTATTGAGCCTGACACACTGCAGCATCCATGCTGGGGCCTCTCTTCCCTTGCTTTTCCTGCTCTCCTCAGCTGTAGATTTCCAAGGGCAAATCCAAGCTGCCAGTGGCCATGCTGCATCTCTGAAGCAAAGTTCTTTGCATTATCCTTAATGGTTTTACTTGTTCCTTTTGTATCCTGACATCAGGGGATTTTTCTGCCTTTTTAAAATTCCTGATGGGTTGGTGTTCATTAATAGAAAAATAAAGGAGATTTTAGAATAAAAGGAAAAAAGGGAAATAATACACCACGATGAGTTACTGTTCAATAAAGCTTCCTGTTACAAGTAATGAAATATTATAAGCACAAAGAACAGATAAATAGAAATAGTTTGATTTTTTAATTTACTTTTTTAAACAACAGTAGAGGAACATGAAAAACACTTAAAGTGGTCTGCTCCCCATCCTGGCTGTCTCACTTTTGCTACTCCCTTCATTGGGTACCAGTTTCTAACAGCTTCAGAAGGGAATATTGCTTCTGAAACAGGAGGCCACTGCCTTGCTCCCATTCTAATTCCTCTTTGGAGACCAGTCCTTAGTCCAGAAAGCCTGGAAAGAGGGATGGTGCAATCCCGAGCACCACAGTCAAATAATGTTAACTGGGTTTATTTACACAAGGCAGTGAGAGCAAGAGAGAGATTATCGCCCAGGAAAAATTCCCTTACTGGTGAAGAAGAACCAACATTCAACCTAATCCCATGGAAGTTTCTTTATGGGACCATTATAACACTTAGTATAAATTATTTTCCCTTCTATTACCTACCAAGATTGTTATTTGGTAGCTTAAGGAATATCAACAATAACTTTAATAGTAGAGTTAACAGGGATCAGTTTTCATTAGCTGTGTGTCACTTCAGTAGTTTAGTTTCAATTTCAATCCAACTCAGTTATTAAATACTTTGTTTCTAAAATTGTTTTTTCATCTTTGTATGCTAATAATTTCCCTTTCTATAATAGTTTGTAAATCAGTTTATTCTGATATGAGCTGTTGAAAATACCCTGCCTGAACAACTAGAATACTACAAATTGGTCTAAGAAAATATTCACATTGATATGAGCTGTTTGAGTTTCTTTATTTCAGTGATTGTACCATGCTTTCTAAAAACAGTGATCCCTTTTTACTTTAAAGTTTTAGAAATACACAACTATTCTACAACGCTGTTTTCAAATGTTTCACTCCAGTTTGTAATTAAAAACGCTGAAGTTTTGTGTGTGTGTATGTATGTATATGCATATTTATGTATCTCATACATTCATATGTATATATGTACCACTAAAAGCTGTAAAAGACTGCACCAGTGAATTGTTTTTATCATCTCTCCATCTCAGAGTAATGTGAAAGTCTTCTGGTCTAGGACAGAGTTGTCAAGTCTCTTCTAAGAGTAAGACAGGAGACAAATCTGTGCAGGTGAACAGCCAGATAAATTTCAAACAAGGGTGGTTTCTAATGGAAAAGGACCAGCACTGTGGCCATGCAACCACAGAAGGCTGCAGAATACGAAACTAAGATGTCTTTGGTTATCATTTTATTCCGTGTCCTTTTGTCCTGGTTTGAAAAGGAAGTGAGTTTTTTGGGAGTTTGGCAGTCAAACCAATAGGTGCTCAGATTTGAATATTGGCCACTGAGGACATGGATACGCCTCTGAGAACACAGGAGGTTAAAAGCAGAGAACTCCCAGGGGAAGCTCTCTTGGGTTCTGGTGGTGAAAGAGGTCAGAGCTCCCCTGCCCAGCTGTGGGCTGGGTGCGGGAGGGGAGGCCATGGGCCGGGTGAGGTAGGCCGGGGCCTTGGAAAGATGTCCTGTGAAGGAGCTGCTGAAGTATAAATGCAGAACATGAAACACAAAGAGAATATCTTTTCAAAACGCCCTGGTACATAATATGAATATTTTGATTGATTTAAAGTTTTCTCAAGAGGTTGTGCAGATATTGGAGACCTATCTGCAATCTGCACACCTTCACTTCGTGGTCAGGGATATCAAACCCTTTCCCAGAGATCATTTAATCATTTCCAGGAAAGCAATGCTGACGTTGAATAAAGCCAACACATGTGGTAAATATGTCCTAATGCAGAGTCTATTCCTGAGGCAGAATAATAATGCTATAATAATAATAATAATGCAGAATAACAATACAGCAATTCACGTGGCTGAATGGATTTGATTAGTCAGTGTTTGCACTTCGCTTTTGTTTATTTCCAAAAGCTCTTCCCCAAAGTGAATGCTGACTGACTGTACTGTAGCACAAAGCCAATTTCAAGTGCATATCTGTTGACTCCCACAAAAGCAGAATTTTACCATAAAACCACATATTCTTGGCAGAAACAGATTTTTGTTCAATGTATCAGAAAACAGAAAGACACCAGGTAACCCAGGTACCCCCAGTGAAGCAATGTCATTCTTCACACTGAATATCTGCATACTGAACTACACACTTGAGATCAACACCAGGATATTTTTAGCAGTGTTTTCTTCCATTCCTGGTCGTGTAGGGATAATTAAAAAAAAAAAAAAGGTAAGAAAGAAATCAGAAGTGTTTATAGACAATGCAAAAAAGAGCTTTGCAAGTAGCTCAGCTACTGAAATTTGAGGCAAAGATTTATTAGAAGAAATTAAAAGGAAGCAGCAGTCATAGCAACAGCAATGCCCTAAGGCATCTCCTTTTCTTCTTTTAAACTAATATTGCTAACTTGCAGACGTCTGTGGATGAGAATTGACATTAAGAAAACAATTAGGATAATAAATGAGATTCTAAAGTAACAGATAAAAGCTCATTCAATATCTTTAAAGATCCCATTTCAGACACAACCATGATTTATCCCAGAGTGGGAGAGGAGAAAGGCCCTCTGTGCTCACCTGTGAACTGCCTTCATGAAAAACTCACCAATCTCAGGCAGAATGACTCAACTGCCTAAAATGTTTAATTTTTTTAAATTTACATATGTAATACACATCTTTCTCTGAATAAGTGCAAATATATGTAACTTTTTCAATTTATATGAAATCTACTGCCAACCAATTCCAAATTATTATCTTTTGTAGACTTCCTTGTTGCAGGAGCACTACTGCTTAGCTCCTGAATCAAAGTATAATGAAACAGTCTCTCAGAACCTTCCTTTTAGCTCCCTGTTCGTAAGCAGTGCAGTGTTTTCTCTCAATACTATAAAAATATGTTCAAAATACATAATAAAATATTTATAAATATTTAAAAATATATAAAAAACCTATCAAAATTATTTGAATCAACAGAAAAAGAGCAATTCCAAACCTTTTTAAATTTTTAAAAAGCTCTTTCAGGAGGATTTTTTTGGTGATGGAGAGAAAAATGTGGTGTTTTTTAAACTCAAATCAATATCCCTCTCCCAATCCAATTGTCATCTATTTTCAGTGCTCTGAACCGGGGTAGTAGGGGCCAGGCTTTGAAGCCGAGCCACAAAGCATTTGGCTGCTTTCAGAGTAAGGCAGGAGGGTTGACCAGGGGACTGTGGCTGAGGGAATCATGCTAATGCCATAAAGATTCCCTGCATTTTTTTGTCTTCCTTAGTGAGGGGATATAAAAATGCAGAGTTGTCCACTTTGAAAAGCCTGTCCATGGTCACTTCTCCCTTGGCACTGCAGGGCTGCTGTTTTTCCCTAAGGCTGCCTCCTCCTGGCCAAACAAGCTCAGTTCTCTCAGCCTCTCCTCATGTGGCCAGAGCTGACACTTCTGCTGGTTCTCCACTGAATTCACCCCAGTTTATCGAAATAATCCTTGTATTTAGGGTCCCAAAGCAGGCCCAGTGCTTTAAGTGTGCTCTAATAAATGATGGCTAAGGATGGGGGTTAAGATGCTTTCTTGAAACAGGTGGTTCAGTCAGACCACCTTTGTCAACTGAATGAGTGGTTCAGACCACTCAAGCGGAAGGTTTTTGTCTCATACCTGCAGTAAGTGGTGCTATTTGCAGTGAGCCTTTCCTTTCCTTTCCTTTCCTTTCCTTTCCTTTCCTTTCCTTTCCTTTCCTTTCCTTTCCTTTCCTTTCCTTTCCTTTCCTTTCCTTTCCTTTCCTTTCCTTTCCTTTCCTTTCCTTTCCTTTCCTTTCCTTCCCTTCCCTTCCCTTCCCTTCCCTTCCCTTCCCTTCCCTTCCCTTCCCTTCCCTTCCCTTCCCTTCCCTTCCCTTCCCTTCCCTTCCCTTCCCTTCCCTTCCCTTCCCTTCCCTTCCCTTCCCTTCCCTTCCCTTTTTCTTTTCTTTCTGCTTTTGTTGAGGATGTTTGAGTATGTTGTGAGAGCCCTTCCTCAGCAAATTCCCAGGAAGCAGAAGATGGGAGCCACAGGTGCCTCTCCAAGCCCTGAGGGGACACTCTCAGCTGTGCTCTCAGCAGCACCAAGGGGCTGTGCAGAGCTGTTTCCCTGCCCAGGCTCCCCGGCATGGGCACACTGGGCTCTGCAGAGCTGTTTCCCTGCTCAGGCTGCCAAGGGGTACCAGAGGGATGTGCAGGGAGCTCAGCAGAGGCTCGTGGTGAGCATGAACAGCTCTTCCCTGAGCACTTGGGGAGCATTCTTGGTGTTGCAGCCAAGCAAGTGAAAGATCTCCATTCCCCACTGACCCAAGGGAGGCTCCGAGAGCTGGAAATTGCAGATTGTCCCAGGTGCCAGGCCTGGGCTGTTGGACAAAGCTGCAAAATGGGGCATTTTGCAGGCCACCAAAGTCTGGTTCTAAGCACCACATGCTTCTCAGACCAAGAAGTTGGGTTTCAGTCTTTTCCTGAGCATTCCAAAATAAAGCACAAAAATCTGATGTTTTTCCTTAGAAGATGCCAAGAGCCTAGGTCACATACTCCCTAAGATTTATATGCAGGCTGTTTTCAGCTATTTCATAAAAATATATTCCAATCCAATGGCTTGTAATCAGCACTAGGACTTCAGGCTGTTTCATTCACTGTGATTTGATTAATACTTTTTTGAGGCAGGCTGGCATGATAGAGTGATTAGACCAAGCCACCCAGCACTTTTGGAAATCCCAACTCACTCATCTGTGATTTTATCTCATTACAATAGCTGTATAAATTAGATTTTTAAAATAAATTTCCAACTTGACAGTGTTAAAATTTCTTTATTTGCCAGTGTAGTATATTTTATAATTTTCTTTTCCTGCTTTCACTGCTTCACATTGCATTCCATTGCCACAGTGGAATACATGCAGGGAAAAAACTGGTTTCCTGTGTTAAGAAGGCAAAGAAGGTGTCTGAAGTAACAGCATAACAAATTGCACACCACAGTTATTTATTTCATTATTTTGTTGCTTGTGAAATGGCCAGCCATGAAGTATTACCTGCTGCTGAAGCACTGGGATGTATTCCAGAGTTTGGAAGTAATTTTTTGCTTCCCTGTAGAATATTTGGTTTTACACTGGGGCCCAGTACAGATACTGAAAGATGGTTCAGAGGACTAGACATGTGTCTGTGTCCCTAAACTGGATTGAAATTGGGTGACAATTAAGATGACCAACAAGTGGTGTTTAAATCTCAGGAACAACCAAGCTGAGACTGTAACTCTTATCCTTCAAAACAAAACTTGATGTGTTTATGTGTTAAAATTTAAGGAAATGCAGGTCAGTGAGGGCTTGAGGACATCACCAAGCTGTCTGCATTTGCATTATCTTATGTTCCAGAACGTATAAGAAAAAAATAAAAGTTACTGAGTACTTTGTGTTGACATCTACAGTTGAGCATCTGTATTTTCTGTATTTTTTTCTTGGAAGAACTTGAGCCCAGTTGCAGGAGCCTTGAATTCTGGAATTTATGAAATGTTGTGTTTTCAGGAAGCATTTTCTTTGAAAAATCTAACTGCCTAATGGATTAATTACACCGGCTACACATTATTGTGCTCTTTGTGGTGTAATGCCCCAAAATGTTTTGGTTTGGTCTGTCAAAGTGCCCTTGCTTGAGTTAAACATGAGGATTACTCACTCATTGGGGTGCACATGGGGTGCACATGGTGCAGTTCAGGGTTGCAAAACAGGAACAGCGTGGAACAGTTCTCCACAAGGTACCAAGCATTCATCCTGCAGGTTTGGGCCATGCAAGGTCTCTGAAAATGAGGTTTTGTTTTCTGTGAAATGTCAGCTGCATGAGGCTGTGATGGATGCATCAAATGCTGATGAGGTCAGGGGCTTGGCAAGCTGTTTTTCCTTGGAAGGCAGGGCTGCACAATACTGTTGGTGGTTGGAGTTTGTTCGATAACGTTTTCAGTCTTCCAATTTATTTACTTTCAATTTTGGTTTCAGTTCATTTAACCTTCAGAAAATATTTGTGCTGTCTGCTGCTTACAAAAGGAAGGCTCCCCCCAGCAGCCCCTTGCTGCATTTATCTCTTGCTGTGGAGGTACAATGTCTGCAGTAATAAATGTATCTGTTTGAAATTGAAGCAATTAAGTTCTTGTTGCAATGTCTTCTGGAACAAAACATTAGCTTTTGCTTTCAAAGGGGAGATATTGCCCAGATAGCACTTCACCTGGCCAAGGACAAATGTTACGGTTAAACATCACTTTCTGCTTGCTTCTGTGAAACAGCAAGCATATCTGCATTCAAGCACTTCCATTTCTTAATGCACCAAAACAAGGATCTCCCCAGAACTGAAAGCACCGCTGTTGTGACTATTCTTTTGTTTTTAAAACAGCCCACTCATCCTACCAGTTTGCTGTGATTTATTCCTGTGAACTTTTAAATTGTAAGATAGAACAACAGAAAAAAAAATTGGGCAGACATTTATATTTGCACACCAGACTTCTGTCTCTAGAGGCATGGGTTCATCCAGCTGTACATTTGTAAACTAAAGCTGGATTTGGCCATCCTGCAGTAATCCCTGGCTGTCCAGCTCAGAAATTCAGTGTGATTTGACACTAATGTTGTCATCCTGAAAGTATGTTGTAACTGTGGCTGTTGCTTTTCAAAGCTGGTGGCTGTCAGGGAAATCATAAAGCTCCTCATTTTCCCACCATCTGGGGAAAAGCTCAAGGCCAAAAGATGAAGGGTGGACAAGAGGTGAGTTCCCTGCCCAAATCTATAGATGGTTGGTCCCTCTGTGTTGCACAGGGCATGGCCCAGATCCTTTTAGTACTGTCAAGGTCCTGGCAGGTTGCACAGGACTTTCTAAGTACTGATGGGATAAGTTAATAATGGCAATCATCAGTCTGTGACTAAGGGCTGTACATTTTCTTAATCTGAACCTAATAGGAATGCTCAGTAACTATGCCAGCATCTTTCATGAAGTGTTCTGTTTCCAACACTAGATACAAGCATTAAGAAACTAATATTATTGTCTTGGTTTGAAAAGACAGATGTCTGCTAAGGAAGGCAGGAGCCTCCCCTGAAATGGAAAATGTAACTCCCTCTGAACATTTATAATTTTGAAATTAAGGGGCTCTCAGGCAAAGATACGGGAGTAGGAACAACAGTTCTTTACTAGGAAAATTAAAATAAAAATGCAATAATACAAACAAAACCATTGACAGAGTCAGACCATGCCCTGTCCCCTGTGTGCCAGGGCGGTGTCCCAGCCCCATGCCAGGGGGGCTCAGCCCTCCTGCAGTGCCAGCTGTGGCTCTGCTGCAGCAGGGATCCTGCACAAGGGGGGAGTTTTCCTCTGCAGCTCCAGGGCTGCTGCAGATGGGCCTGGGCTCCCTCTGGCCATGCAGGGCAGCAGAAAGCTGCTCCTCTGGCAATGCAGGGGGCAAAGGCTGCTGTGCTGTGCCAGGCTCAGATTGGATCCAGGCAGGAATGCTTGGCTCCTCCCCTGGGCGGAGCATCTCCCCATGGGATGCTGGGATTGGATCAGCCCTGCAGGGACACTCAGTGGCCATGGACAGCAGAGATCTCCTGCAGGGAGGGTTGGCTGGGGGAGAGAGAAAGAAAACTGCCCAATGAACAGAGGATAACTACCCCACCTCTAACCAATGGCAATAAAATACACACCCCCACCCACATCTCGCATTTGTAACCTAAGATAATTATGTGTTAGGAAATATGAAAATGTAGATGAAATACCAAATTGCCTGATTTTTCTATTTTCCTATCCATGTCTTGTTTCAGAGTGTGTTTTAAGAAGCCTCTATTTATTACATATATTTTGCCAAGAGTATTTATCAACATCATTAATGTTGAAGACATAAAAATTACAGTAACATTATTTCCCATAACTGAAATTTGGAAACACGATTTGAAAACCACATGGGATATAACAATCAGCCACTGTAAGAGCTGACTAACACCCTGCTGTGCCTCCCAGATCTGTGACAAGGAGTGGCACTACTACGTGGTCAACGTGGAGTTCCCCGTGGTGACGCTGTACATGGACGGGACGACGTACGAGCCGTACCTGGTGACCAACGACTGGCCCATCCACCCCTCCCACATCGCCATGCAGCTCACAGTGGGGGCCTGCTGGCAAGGTAAAATCACACCAGAAAACAGGCAACACTACCAGGAGTCCAGGCCGAGAAAGAATCTTGCCTGTCTTGCTGATTGTATAGGAAATAAACTGCTAAGAGATTAATGGTATAAAATCAGGTGTAAATCCAGAGTTGTTAATGAATCAAGTCCAAGGATAAAATGGACAGGACATTAACAGGCTTTGCATTTTCATCACCTGAAGAAGTATTGGATACAGTTTGTCTATTCAGTGTGAAAGATTGTCTTCTTTATCTTTTGTGCTCACTTCTTTTAATTGTTTCCCTTGTTCTTCCACCTTAAGTGAACTATCTAGGTACTAAAGAACTCCAGCTATCTCTTTTCAGTCCCTGCCTCAGATTTCTTTTACAACTCATGGCCCAGTCCTGGCCCCTTCACATTGGATGTATCTCACCAACAATTCCAGGAATTTACTTGATTCACCCTGTTGTACACCAGAGGTAAAAGTGAGAGTAAAATAAATCCAGAAGTCCAAACCCCTGAGCCATATGGGCTTTTGCTCAAATATTACATTTCTCTGTTTTCTACCCTTTATAATCCAATTCTTCTCATTCTCTTTACCTGATCCTTGCACCACTTTCTTTCTCTGTTCTCTGCCTTATACCTGAAGCGCTCCTTTTTCTCTGCTCTGTTTTTGTAAAGTTGTCTCCATTACCCTTCCATGTTGATTTTCTATTTACACTGTCTTTTTTCCACTTGAAGTATGAATTGAAGGAAACTATAATTAGGAAAAATGCTTTAACATTGATTGTGTCTCTTCCCCACTCTTTCATGTAGTCTCACTTTCTCCATTATCACCTTGTTTACCAATTTGATCTCTGCTTATTTGCAAAATTTGGACATCTTACTCATGGCAGGGCTGTTCAGTGTTAATAGTACTTGAAGCAAATTCAGCTGTTAGATTATGAGTGGGGTAAAGATCCAATCTCTACTTTGATGACAACATGCAGAATGAAGCTGCACTAACCTTAAAACCAAAATTTCATAAGTTGACAATATTGATAATTATTGTAGGTGTGATAAGCTGGTCAGCATTGCACTGATCCCATATACTTGGAACGTATGGACTGTTTCTTGTCTAGCTGGTGTTTGCATGTGTTGATTTTTTTTTGTTATGCAATATTGGTGCAGTATTTTTAGATCAAAGTTCCAGAGTTAGAAAATGCAAATGTAATTTGTAAATTTAGTTCTTTCCAGACACGAGCAAATGCCATAGAGGCTGTGAATAATCCTCAAATTGGGAAGATAAGGAATTAAGGCAAAACTGCTCATGTAGGCTCCCAATACATTCAGGCCAGGGACTATATTTCATATTTAAGCTGTTAAGAAATAAAAAGTGGATATTGTTTTCAAACATTTTTATTTTTGCCTGGGATAATTTGGTGGCTTAATTAATAACCATTCAGGATAAGATTCTTCTTCCTTTTTGGTGGAACACCTAATTTAAACTACTGAAATCATATGTATAGCAGCCATTAGTATTTACTGTAATATTATGTTATTGCTCTTTTCATAGTGACAGAATTTGAGTTCCTCAAAAGTGGAAACAAATTTTCCACCTAATGAAAATGCTAAGATTTAGTAATGCAGTGTGCTGAAGATTCTGATAAACTATCATGGGTGAGGCAAGAAGATAAATTTCTAATGGTTATGTGAAAAAAGATTTCAAGATACTGCTTTTGACAAAGCTTATCATTTGGTGCATTTGTTTTGATCACCTCAAACTATTCTACATGAATGGTGTGGAAAGTCACTTTGTTAATAAGATTCAGCACTGTATTTCAGTCTGTGAAATAGTAATTAATTAACATAGAAAATTTATTCTGTTCTAGTCAAATCTATTCTAGTCAAATCTATTCTAGTCAAATCATTCTAGTCAAAACAATAATTTTCAAAGTTTGTATATTTCAAGAAAAAGGGGGTCAATGAAATAAATATTTTTTGTCTATAAATACTTTCTGTTAAACTGTTATTAAGTCTACTTAGGCTTATACATTTTAGCAAGTAACAATAGTCTAAACCTCTACATTTTCACAACACTA
Organism: Melospiza georgiana; assembly: GCF_028018845.1. Lineage (NCBI taxonomy): Eukaryota > Metazoa > Chordata > Aves > Passeriformes > Passerellidae > Melospiza > Melospiza georgiana. The sequence continues at coordinate 22,094,336 of NC_080439.1, read as the reverse complement.
TAAAGCTGCTTTACCGCATTCTGTGGTTTATTTCAGTAAAATGTATGGTGATTTCGGTGTTATAAGCCATTCAGGAGTCTCCCTGTTAAGAGGATATGAAGAATTTCCAGCTCTGGTTTGCTAAGACTATTTCCTTTCTTTTCATTAAAGCACTGGCAGAAAGGAACACTGGTGTAACCTCTTCCTTCAGAAAGGGCAAGATCTTCTTTCCTGTCTTTACTAAACCACTTTACAGTTCTGAATACACAGCATCCGTTTGTCAAAGTCAAATTATTTGAAAAACAGTTTCCACTCAGACAAGTAAATGAATCAGAAGAAATAACATTCCTTTTTTTTCCCCACACTGACTCTGATTTGCTGACAGCCCAAAGTCATTGAGGCTGTGGGGCAGCTGAAAGACTGGCAGGGAGCAGGAGGAGTGTATTTAGAGGACAGTGAAAAATCAAGAACAAAAATGGCCATTTACCTTGTTAGCACTGATAGGAAAATCTGCTACTGCTATGAGGGATTTACCCTCTTGTTGATGAAAATGTTCAGTTCTGGTCTGGAAAATGTTCATTTCTGGTCTGGAAACTGAGAATTGTTCTCTGCTGCTTCTTTAGGAGCCTGAGTGTCCTCTGGGATGTGACTGACTCTTTGAGCCCTGATCTTTCCATCTCTTACACTGCTCCTCATCCTGGGGCTCTGTAGCAAGCACCATGCCTGCACCTCCTCCTTTTCTTTCTCAAAGTTGTACCCTTTTAGAATTTAGAATTTTAGACATGTAAAATTCTATTATTGCCTATTACTAATATTCCAATGCCTGAGTAACTGTTTTCTGACTTTTATAGGCTTGTTAATAGCTTCCATTATGAAAAGTTAGGTTGTTTTTTATTTCTACCTTCAGCTTTTCAAGTGAAATATAAGAGCAGTTTAAGATCAGTGCTGTTCTCCTGACCGTAACATGGAAACAAACTGAATGTGCAATTCCTCAGGCTTATGTGACAAATTCAAACTTTAGCCTATGGTGTGCTCACTTGGTTTGTCTGTGGCATCAGCAAATCTCTCCTACATCTTTACCCTTTCCCTGGCAACGTAAAAATCTTACCTGATTTGTTTGTTCCTGATTTTATGCAAAATTTCTTTAAATAATGTGAGTTGAGTGCTAGGGCTCTCCAAAAAGCAGGGAAAATTGGCCTTTTCCTGAAGGGCATATTCTTGGAGACAAGCAGGGAGTGAAGGTGGTTGAAAAAGCAGAAATCCAGCCTTTAAAAGTGAGGGAAAAGACCCTTCCTAGGGTCCGTCAGGCACTGGGTTAAGTTTACTGCAGTCCAGGAAATGGCCCAATTACTTAAAACCAAGCCGGGGGAATGGTTCCCAGTTCTAATGACACTCTGCACATGAGGAAAGCTGCATGATTTGTTCTGGCATAGTCAATATGAACTTTACTAAAAATTAGGTATACTGTATGTTGCTGTGGTATAATTTTTCTTTTTTAATCTAAAACCCTTGGTTCTTTCTTCAAGGATCTTACTAAACAGAAGATCTAAGCAGATTTACTCATTGATTTAGGGTCCTTCACAATGGTTGGCCTAGAGTGAATTCTTTTTTGTGCAGTTGATGTGCAGTACTGCTATACTTGAGTGGGGTGGTGTATTTGAGGGTAGGAGTTTAAGCATTATCTTTAGGCTAAAGTGTTGATGTTGGTTTGGTAACCACAGTAAAGTGCCAGCTTCCATGCATGGCAAATCCCATCTCATTCCTTAGCTGGGATTTCAGTGCTGTGAGGCCTGGGGAAAGGTAAGGCTGACCACAAAGCTGAGCAAAATGGGCTCCTAGTGAGGGCAGAAACAAACACCTGGAATTAGCCCTTTCTGTACCCTCATGAAGTTTGACAGCTTTCTCTGCAGGTACATATGGTTAATTCTATAACTTACTCTTCACATCTTTAAAATTTTGTTCACATCGCTGGTCTGGTGATGATTGTCAAGGGTGTGATTTTGATGGAGGTCAGGTTATTTAAGGCCAAAGTGATTCTCTTTCTCTAATGGTGAAAGAAATTTTCAGGCAGAATTACTCTCTCAGCATATCTAAAGGACAAAATTGACTTGCTTGCACGTCTGCCTCCCAGAGCAAAAGAGACAGCAAAGAGAACAGGAGGGAGGTGGCCCTGTCTCTGAACTGCTTCTCCCCTGAATGGGCATCAAAGCAGACATGGTCCATTGGGAGCTCCCCAAGGTTCTCATTACTACACTTTTTATTCTTTAGCATAAAATTACTTTAAGATTTGCCCGTTTACCTTAAAAGTCTCAAGATCTTTTCAAATAATAAAAAGGTGCAGCAAGGCAGGAGAGTCACCCATACTCTGTGGGAATAAAGGGCAGTAGATGATTTTTCCACAGGTCACTTAAAAAATTCGCATCACAGCAAGAATAGAATCAGAATTCATGATCTTCTGTTCTTATTCTCCCTTTTAGGTTTTAACATCCTATTTAATTCTCCTGAGCAATGCAAACAAATTGTTAGCCTGTCCTGGAGCACATTTTACAAGAGCTCACCCCATGAAGTTCTCCTCTGAGTTCATTATTTCTGATTCAGTTTATCTGAGGACATAGCAAATGGACCCTTTTACAGAGTGACAAACTTCTTCCATTAAGCCAAGATTTATAGGTTCCCACTCTGATCCCTTTATTGCTATACATTCAGGGGCAAAAGCAGACAGAGCAAGGAAGCAAGGTTATGTGATTTGGTAGTCTGATAATTTTTGTACCAGGGGCAGAAGACAGACTTCCTCATGGTTTCTCTGACAAGATAAGTTCCTGAGTTCATACAAGGCATTTTGGGAGGCAAGGAGTTTGTGAATGGCTCTTAAAGCTCTGTCAGGAAAGAAGGGACACAAGTGAATTACTTGTCACAAGGTTATGCTGTAGCTTACCATGGCTGTAATTCGCTGTTTCTCTCAGTGCCACCCCTTCAGCAGTGCTGGAACTTCACAGTGTAATCCTGCTGGACACTGCATAGAGACGGTATTTAGGAGAAGCCTGTCAACAGCTACTTTGTTATCACAGATACAGCAGAAGGCTGTTGTAGGTCCTGTTTTCTAAGGAATTGCTGTTTTCTATTATGCTTTTCTTCTGTATTCTCCTATAATTTTCCTCTTATCTTAACATATGCTGGAAAGATCAGGTTTTCTATGAAGCCCTTCAGTAGAATAACCTTATTATCCTCACATGCCAGCCCTCAGCTGACACATAAATCATCCAGGGCAGTCAGAACTGACTAATGATTCAAGGCAAGAAGCACCAGAAGAGTTAAAATTTGGAGAGGGGTCAGAAAAAAGAGAGCCAGTGTGGGCAGTGTAGCAGTACCCTGTGTGCGAACCCACAGAATCAGAGGGGTTTGGGAAAGCTGCAAAAGGCAGACCTCAGATACAGCAGAACTGTGATTAGAGCTAAGCAGCAGCCATGAGATTGGTCAGCGGAAAATTTATTTAAAAAGTAGAAAAGCAAGGGCAAGTAGAACAATGGGCTGTGTATTGACACTTGTCTAGAATAACTCCCTAAGCTGCAGAAAAGTTTATCTAGCAAGGTATTAGGAAGGTTGAAGCTTAATAATGGAGCTCTGTGCATTGTGTTTTAAGGCTTACAAGCAGGCATTGTATTCGAAATAAGCAAGCATTGTTTAACCAAAGGCACCTGTGCTTATGGTGATTGGATGGAACTACTGTCAATGTGCTTTTGCTTTGTGTGATTGGTAAAAAAGCTTATAAAGTAAGTTGTAACATTAAGTTCTTGGTCTGCTGCCTGGGATGTGAGCTGCTGGCATCTTCCCATTGCCATAACCATGGAATGAGACTGATGCTGGAAAATAAAACAGCTCAAGGCACGTTCCACAGGTTCCACAGCCCCGTCCCGTTCCTGATTTGTACAGAGAACCCAGCCGGTGATACCCTGTATCACTCAACCTTGGACTTCCTCCAGAAATTAAGGTATTTAACAGATAAAGATTCCCCCAACTGTGCATCCAACACTGCTGGATCAGGCCAAGGGTGCTGCCATGGCTTGCACAACCCTGACACCTCAGAGGAGAGGTACAAGCACACCTGAATGCAAGAGCACCAGGACAGAGCTCAGCACAGTGAGATGCTGAGCATCTGTGTCCCAGTGCTTCCATGGGCACAGCAGTGCTCTTGCTGCATTGCCCTTTGTGACCGTGTTCACAGGGGTCTGAGGATGAGGGAAGAGATGAGGATCTGACTCCATGTTTCAGAAGGCTGATTTATTATTTTATGATATATATTACATTAAAACTATACTGAAAGAATAGAAGAAAGGATTTCCTCAGAAGGCTGGCTAAGAATAGAATAGAAAAGAATGATAGCAAAGGTTTGTGGCTCGGGCTCTGTGTCTGAGCCAGCTGACTGTGATTGGCCATTAATTAGAAACAACCACATGAGACCAATCCCAGATGCACCTGTTGCATTTCACAGCAGCAGATAACCATTGTTTACATTTTGTTCCTGAGGCTTTTCAGCTTCTCAGGAGGAAAAATCCCAAGGAAAGGATTTTCCATAAAAGATGTCTGCGACAGTCCTTCTCATCCAGAGAAAGATGGGGCAGATTTCACTGCACTTCAGAGACCTTTGCTGAGTTTCAGCTGTAATAGAAATGCAAACACACATGGAAGGTTTAGTTTAGGAGGGTGTTTTCTTGGAGAGCTGAATTTGCATTCAAATCTGTCACCCCAGATATATGCCCCATTTATAACTGAATTTCTGCAGGGAGAACTACTTACCAGCACAAAAATAATTTTTGGAGAATAGGGATATAGGGTTTTTTGAGCAACGTATATCTATTGGCCGAATTGTGAAAAATTGTATAGTGTTTTTATTATCCTAAGAAAAATCATTGTCAGTAGTGTAAGTTATACCCACTTTGTGTTTAAGGATGTATTGCAAAGACATCAGTTAGCATTTGGACGTGTAAGAGCAGGGAGCCCGTAGTATTCTCTGAACTTGCCTACTTCAGATAAAGCTTTAAAGCCTAAAGCTGTTTGAGTGAATTGTTGGGTTATGATATCTACCCAGAGCAAGGCAGACTTAACATGGGCCATGTCTGATGACCAATTTATGATTAATTTTTATCTGAGTGATATAAAAAACCCCACTAAAACTTTTCTGTGCTGAGAAATGTCATGTCACTTATTGGGGCTACTCCTGAAATCTATGTTAAGTTTCATCCTGTTTTACAGCCAATCTACTTGTCAGAGAATTAAACCCAGCTCCCTGAACTGCTGTAGTAAAAAGATGGGATAAATTTGGAGGCTTGGACCTGAGGACTTCAGAGCCAGAATGTCTTGTGCCTGCTCCCAGATTAATTCAGTCTTTATGTTGGAACCCTAAATACTCGATTGTTCTTTAATTATCTAGCTCAGTATAACCAGAATCTAGAATATCTTTAAAAAATTGCATCTCAGTTGGAAATTCTCTTGACTTCACCATTTCCCATGAAAAGCTCATTGTGATTTGACTGCCATGATAATTACTTGCTCATTATTAGGATAGGACAAAAAGCCTGCTAAATCTGTGAGCTCACTAAAGTCACTTGTTTTGACATGCTGATTGTTCTTTGGAGATTGGTAAGGAAGGCAAACAGCACTTTACATCTGTGTAATCAAACCTACAACTGCAAAATTCAATGCTAATCAAATTCTGTCACACTTTATATCAACTCAATGCAAAATGAAAAACAAACGTGTCATGGAAACAAGCTCTGCTTCTTAAATGAACACATTTCAACCCCATGAATTCCAAACCCTGGGATTCTTCAGTTCCCCCTGGACTCCCCTATGCTGTATCTAACAGATTTAATGTTATATCTAGCAGAACCTCTCTGTGTCTGCAGCGAGAGCTGATTGCCAGGTAACAGTTCTCAACCCCCCTAAATTGTTGTTCATCTGGAAGTTATCAACTGTTTATTACAAAACATTTCTTTTCCTCCATGTGTATAAGGAGTTATCCCCACTGAACTGCCCCTAAGACAGACAGACATCAGCAACATACTCAGCTAAAATTAAGTAGGTTGGTCTTCTCCATTTGTTCTGGTGTGTTTGAAATTTCAGGGAGCAGCTGTAGCTGTGTCTGTGCCTATTTATGTCTGTGCCAAGAACTGATATTGTAAAGTCTTGCTTTCACTGGCAGCGTGATCACTCCCCACTGAGGGGCCTGTGGGGTCTCCTGCATGTCCCTAGATAATTCCAGCAGCAAAAGAGATGAAAACCAGCACAGAAGAATCTCAGTCCAGAAAACAGTTATTATTTTAGCAAGTGAAAGCTATGGTGCATGCTACTTCGACAATGCCTAAGGGGTGAACGGTATTATAGTGAATAATAATGGATGTCATGGTTCTTCTGGATGCCTCCACAGTCTGCTGACACCACCTTCCTTTTACAAGGGTTGAATTAATGCCAAAAGCCACCATCCATCCTCCTGTATCTGCCAGACTTCAGAAGTGTTGGTGCATGCTGGGTCAGGTGTGAAAAGCAATGCACAATTTTATCAGCAGGATCTGAACAATCCTGTGGCCTGTGTTCCCTCACAACTGTGATGGCAACCACAAAATTTACATTTAAGGAAGAGAAAAAAATCAGTAGCTTCAAAAATTTTTCATGGAAGGAATTGTAGTAAGAATAGTTGATGACTAAACTATAGTGTAATTTCAGTCTTTTTTGTGTTACAGACATTAACTTAATTCCCTGACAGCAGGGAAGGTTCTGTTTTCCTCACTTGGCTCTATCATTAATTAGCCTTAACCACTTAACCATCCTCCAAGAATTAGCATTCACAGCATATTAATTCATAGCAATCAATAAACATAGTGCTGAGTGAAACACAAGATACAACACAGTTGAGGACTAGGTTTTTGCTGTGTTTGATGAGTGTATTTCACATTTAAATACATTCACTGATCTGAGCCTGCCTCTTATTTTGCATCTCCTCAGAATTATTAAGACCTACTGGCAGACTTACTATAGGTTTCTAAATTTCAAAGCTCCAAGATTAGTGTTGGTATTTTAGCCTTGGAACTTGCTGTCTTCACAATTCTGTAGTGATATGAGAATGTGAAGCTTCAAGCAAAATGTGATTCCTTCTTCTTCTGTAATCTCTTAAATGATTTTGTCTCCTTTTTAAGGAGATGCTTGCTTTTTTTTTTTTTTTTTTTTAATTCAGCATACCTTTTTCTGTCCAGTTATATTACTGCTGTATATGTACTTTTCAAGACAATGTAAGCAGATAAAAATAACAGCATTTTGGCTGAAAAGCCAATGTCCCCATAATGCACTATTGATTTACCAAATAATTAACAAATAATTCTCTTGGTAAGTATCAGAAAGGTTGAACTTTAGCTGTCGTGTATGTGAAAGTTTCTAGGAAATCTCAAATGTCAAAAAAATATCTCAAAATTCTGCCCAGAGGAAATTTCCTGTGTAATGAGCTTGGACAAATGAATGAGAGTGGACAAGAATAATTTCCCCTTGGGAACTTTTCTTTGGGGTAAGAAAAAAAGAGGCAGTTTGTGCTGTAATATTAAAACAAAAAAAAAAATAAAAAGAAAAGAAAAAATAACAACAAAACAAGAAACAAAACCACAAAAAACCCAAACCAACCAACTAACCAACCAAAAAACCCTTTCCTACTTCTCTGAAGAAACAGCCTGCTTGGGCACCCCTTTTCTGCCAGTACACCAGTGTGTATTTTCTTCACTATATAAAATAGCTCGAGTCTTCCTCATAATGCTCATCCTGCAGAGACTGGAAGTGAGGCTTTTCAGGCTTTTAGGTAACAACAGCAGCCTAAAGAAAATCTGCCACTGCATCCCTATCCAACTCCAATCCACACACAAGTTAAAGTTCAAGTTTGAGCTATCTTGCCTGCCAAAACCAAGTTGTTTGATACTAAAGCTACAAACACTGTAGAGATGAGTTATCTACCAATTACACCACCTTATTATCAGCTGCTAATCCAATTAGTCTGCCTGGCTCCCTGCTCTGTGGCTTCCTTGGTCCTCCCAGGCTCGAGGCAGGCAGTAATTCACATGCACTGAGAGAGATAACACTGCAGGAAAGACAAGCTCTAAAAATTCTCCTAAAGGAGGATGAGTAAATCACTAACTGTCCCAAGAGTAATTGAGATGCCATGATCACTGGAGCAGGCAGTCTGTAATCACGTTTTATTGACAGCTCCTAAAGATCAGCCTTCCTTCGGAGCTGCCTGGAGTGGAACCAAACCGAGCGTGTCTGCAGGTGCAACACAGAGAGACAGGACCAGACCTGGCTCCAAATGATGCACCTGGGGTCAGGGACAGCACTCCCAGCCTCTCAGAGAGGGGCTGTGCACAGCTCCCTGCTCGCTGCAGGAATTGCCAGCGTGTCCTCAGACACAGCCCAGGGAGTGTGGCAGTTTGTACACACAGAGCCACCACTCTCAGCTCATCTGGTGCTGTGTTCTTGGGAGGACAAAGGCAGAGGTAGCTGATCTTGTCACAGAACACTTGCAAATACTGCTCTTTTATAAATAAATATTGGACTTTAACATTTATTTAGTGTTTTAGTACTTGAGTAAGGTAATTTTTAAAAATCATCTGCTTCCTTGTGTACATTTGGGACGCCCTGTTTCATTTCTGGGTTTGCTGTCTTCTTGGGTTGCTGTTGATTACTGCTGCCCCTAGATGTGCAGGATGTCTCTGCTTCGACCCGTGCAACTGAAGAATGAGTCTGCACTCTTCACTTTTCAGTCTTGAGTTTGTTTATTAATTCTTATCCATAAAATTTTCTTTCTGCCCAGCTGAGATCTGCTCAGCAGGGCAGCCACAGGCACTCTGTGTTGTCCTTTTATACTACAAACTACATATAACATATTTACACTTAATTCCCAATACCCATCACCTGTGTTAGCCACTGAGCTTCTACTCTAAACCAATCCCAGAGTGCCAACATCACTGCAGAAAATGGACAACAAGAAAGAAGGACTAGACATGCCCTGATTCCTCCATCTTGTCCCCATAACCCCCATACCAAAAATCCTAAAATCTACATTTTCACCCTGTGATCATTTTATTATTACACTGTTCAAACCTGTGTGACTTTCAGGTCCTCATACAAAGCTGGTAACTTGCTCCAGGGGTCATAATCAAATCCCCAGGTGTTCTGGGCTGTGTGCCAGGGTCTCTGAGGCCCCCTGGCACGGTCCTTGGCAACTCTGGACACCCAGAGGGATGCACTGAGCTCTGACACTGTCTCAGCTTTATAACCACCTGAACACAATCCTGGAAAATGAAGAATCTTAAAGACAGCTTTGCTACCCAAAAATCCACAAAGACATTCCACTGTACCACAATAAATGGGATCTCAAATACACTTGGCTGAGATGGATAGAGATTCTTTAAACATGTTAAACCATAAAGTGATTTATTACATTTGCAGTTTGTGTGTTGGTACCAATAACCATTTTGCATCCTCTTTTTTTTGCAGGAGGTGAAGTCACCAAGCCCAGGTTTGCTCAGTACTTCCATGGCAGCCTGGCCAGCCTGACAATACGGCCAGGGAAAATTGAGAGTCAGAAAGTGATTTCCTGCTTGCAGGCCTGCAAGGAAGGGCTCGATATTAATTCTCTTGAGAGTCTTGGCCAAGGAATAAAGGTGAGGGATGAACTGACATCATCTTTGATAAAAATTTAGATCTGATTTATGAAATGGAGAGCCCAAGGTAGAGTACACACAGTGCAAATATACTCCCAGAAGCAATGTAATTTCCCATAAAATCATGCAAAGAAAAAACAGAACAGTAAAAGGGCTGTGACACTGCAAAGAAAAATGTTTCCATTTTTGCAGAGCTAGATGATCAGAAAGTAAGGCACTGCTGATACTTCAGAGCCTGTATGAATTACCAGGTTGTGTTTTCATGCTTATTTTGTTACTTATACAGAAACAGACATGATTCCAAAGATTTATTGAATTTTGATCTCAAGTAGTTTTAAAGCAGTGGAATACATAAGTCCTAATGCAATACCATTCTAAAAATCGGTGTGTTCAAAGAGGAAAACTTTATGGTACATGAAAAATGAACACAAAAACCCTAAAGTCAAGAAATTAAATTTTTAGATTTGAATATAAGTCATTATCCATCTTCATTATGCATATGACTACTGGTAATGTAGAGCTTTTTCTAAGATTGGAGAAAAACAGACAGGGAAATCCTGTTTCAGTTGACCTAGTGGCTAGATGGGTTTGCATTCATTCAGATAATTCTGAAATTCTGTTCTTTGGATACACATGTAGGATGTTGGCTATCCTCACATAAGCTGCATTGTCAGTTTTCATTTACTGACACCATTATTTGGTGGCAGTGTTCTTGTGCTCAGTGTAAATGAATTTGTGAAGCTGTTTCCTAGCACACAAATACCACTTCCAAAGGAGGTGAGCTTCCCTTCCAGTCCAGAAAGTTCCTTTGGGTGCAGACAATGCATCCTGAAGAACTGAACAGGGGTGTTTTGTTGTGGGGTTTTCAGAGGGAGGAGGATGCTGCTGTAACACTTCATCTGGAACGTGCAGTGGGAGTGCCATGGACAGCATTTTATTAGCCAAACCTTTCTGCTGTACAGACTTGACCTGAAATACACCCAAATAAATGCCTGTCAGGGTGATGATAGGTTGCAGTGGTGTAGTATAACTGACACATTTTGTGAAAACGAGTGTAAAAATGAAAATTGAAAGTGCAAAGGTAAGGAGGAATTTTGCTAGCTCTAACTTTTACATATGAAGAAAGACCCCAAAGAATTATTTTATCATCCTGCCAAGGACATCATTAAGAATGTCACATTGCTGCTTCTCATAGCAATAGGACACAGGGGTCGGTTAAAGCTGTTTTTAAAAGGTAGTGCATACAAGGAGCAGGTAGAGATTTGTGGAACCCATGTGTGTTTGCCTAATAGTAAGTTCTGTGCTGGGATTTTCCATTAATTAAAGTACTAGTATTGGTTTGGAAAGACAAGAGTCTGCTAAGGAAGGCAGAAGCCTCCCCTGAAATGGAGAATGTAAACCCTCCCCACCCCTCCCAATTGCTATAGATTTTAAATTAAGGGGCTCTCAAGCAAAAATATGGGAGCAGGAAATAACAGTTCTTTAATAGGGAAAAGGAAAAAAAAAAAAGGATAAAATGAACAATGCAGTACACCAGAACAACACTGACAGAGTCAGAACCCAACCTGACACCCTGTGGATCAGGGTGTTGGTGGCAGTCCCATTGGAATTGTGGCTCAGCCCTCCTGCAGTGTCAGGGGTGGTTCTGTTGGAGCAGGGATCCTATAGAGAAGGATGGATTCTTCCTCTGAAGATCCAGGGAAAGGAGAGGCAGCTGCTGTTCCTCTGGGAATCCAGTGGAGAAGCCGTGCTGGTGTCTCAAAACCTCTGGATTATATCTGGGTAGCAATGCTTGGCTCCTCCCTCTGGGCTCACATCTCCCAGTGGGATGCTGTAGTTCTTATCAGCCATGCAGGGACATTCAATAGCTGTTATCAGCAATCACCTCCCCAGGGAGGTGTGATTGTGGTCACTCAAAGAGACAGATAAGGCAAACTGCCCACTTGACAAAGGTAATCTGCCATAGAGATGGTAATGGAAAACATCTTGCATTGCAATCTTCAACAGTACTGTGCATTTAGTCCATGGTGCTTTAAAGCACAGTAATTCCTCCCCTGTTTTTGCCCTCTGAAACCTGAAAATATTTGAGTCATTCCTGTTTCATGGCATGGGAAAATCCCTCTCCTACCAACCATTGCTGCTCCAGCATCTGTAACTGGCTTCTTCACTGCACTGGCAGTATAGAGGGGGAAAGGAAGACAAGGGATTGTTTTCTGCCTTTTCCTGCTTTTGCAAAGCTTTAAAACATCTTCATTTTCTGAAATACAGGTATTGGGCTTTTTAAGTTACTGATGTTGCTCTTACTGCCTCAGCAAGCCAACAGTGAGAGCAACAGAAGGGGGCAAAAATGAAAGGAGCAAAGAGAGAGAGAGATTGTGGAAGGGTTTCTTTGGGGGGCTGACAGAAGGAAGCTCAGCTGAAAGCAGAACAGTTGCCTGACCTTGAAGAGAAAATGAGAGAGAAAGGTGTTGTGGTGTCAGAAACAAACACACCTGATCCCAGGCAGGCATGTGTGACAGCTGCACAGACAGTGGGTTCTGTGGGGCTGTTTAGGTGGTGCTCTGCAGATTCAGAGTTGGCAGACTGATACTGGAGGGTGTTTTGGGCACTTTGCACCACGGAGATTCACGCTTCAACCACCTAAGAAAGAGCAGTGTAGCAGCATTTCTGAGACAATAGTGTTGGACTGGTTTTGGGCTGCAGCCTAATTTTCAGTATCTGTAACAGCTCTCTGAGACACGTTCTAAACTGTTGCTATTTTTAGCTTTTTTAATGAGAAAGACAAAAATGGCTCAGACTGGGCCTTTCTCTGGTCTCTTTGGCAGCATTCCAGCTGTTTTGCAGCTGAGCTATTAACTGGCTAGCTAGAGTCTCCCTTTGCTAATTTTATTCTCTACTGTTGCTAGCTTAAAGAGAGGATAAAGAAGCATCTGCAGGCTGGGATTCATGTTAGTCCTCCTCTTTGTTAAAAAATACCCTTCAGTGTGTTGTGACCTTCCTGCACAAGCTTTAAACCCAGTCCTCCATGTTCTGTTTGACAAAGGACCCTGCACTTCCTCCTGTTCCTCACAGACTGTTTGATGTGTTTGGCTTTTTAACCTTTCTGGCTGTAAGGAAGTGTAGGCAGCCTCTGTCTGTATTTTAACAGCATCTTCACATAATCAATGCCCAGCTTTGGGGAAAGAAAGCCTTTCCAGGAGAGAAAAGTGCTGTTTGTGTCCTGTGCCGACAACAGCAGGGTACAATGTCAAGTGGGTGACTCTGATTTCCTCAGCAATGCAGATGGTTTACTGAACCAATTAGCAGATAAAACAAATAATTAGGATTAATTATGGTGCAGGTAAAAATCAGTCATTGGTTGTGTCACAACAGTGGCAAAGTTTTTGGTCATCAAGACTGACGTGTGTTCAGTGCAGTGCAGTAGAGAAGGCTTGGGGCTACAAGAGCAGGCAGTGATTTTGCAGGGTTTGCTGGCCCAAGTGAGCAGCTCCATCTTAAATCAAGACACCCTTATTGATCATCAGGCAGGATGGAGAGTCCCCTTTAGTGTGTCTGACATTAATGAAGATGTAGGAGGCAAATGTTGTAACTGTTTTGTTCATTTGTGTTGAAATATATCTCAGAAAGGTAGGCCAGGATAAAACCACAACAGAAAGCAGCCAAAATATGCTTCTACATGCTAGGCTGGCTCAAAAGGCAATGCTTTTATATGGGGAATGTTTAACCTAAAAAGATTACATAGAAATAATAATCATGGTGGTAAGTTAAGGTTTTGAACCTCTACAGAGTTCAAAAATAAATAGCATTGGAAATTGCTGCAGAAATTGTACCAGCAAGGTTGATAAGGCTGGGAAAAGAACAGCAAATCTGGATTAATTTTTTAGGTGACTGATACAAGTACATGTTATAGAGAACAACATGTGGATTCAGCCAATGATAGCTATGGAGATTTTTTTTTTCTTAAATCATTAAAATTTTTACTTACATTTGTGCAACATTCCTTAAAAATATATATTATTTTGTACTCTGTACCTGGTCCCTTAAACACTAATTATTTGTATTTCTCCTAGTATCACTTCAACCCTTCCCAGTCAGCCCTTGTCATGGAAGGAGATGACATTGAGAATATAAATCAAGCCCTCCAAAAGGTCTCATACATCAACTCCAGACAGTTTCCTACTGCAGGCGTGCGACGTCTCAAAGTCTCATCTAAAGTCCAGTAAGTTCTACTTCAGTTGAATTGAACAGATTAGGAGCATTTTTAATGAATTACTTTTCTCTTTGGCCATGTAAAAAGAATAATTTTAACTAAATTAAATTGATAAATCATACTGCTTTGTTATTGAACTTTAAAGGATTAATTTAATTTACTTTTATGCCAAAACCACCATTTACATGGTGGATTACTCTTGATATTACCTTCTTAAGAAGCCTTTCTTGTTAGTATAACGCACTTGCATTCTCTTTATCATTTTGGGGCAGGGAAAGCAGGGCTTTGGAGGGAAAACAAGCAGAGTTCTAAGAGCTCTCAGGCAGCCCCACTGGAGCCAGCCCAGCCTCACATCCCAGGGCTGGCCCCGCTCCTGTGCCAGCGTGAAATGAGGCAGAGTTTGTCAGGAGATTCACTTCCTGCACACCTCTGATTCAGGTGAAAATAGAAGTACAGGCACCTCTTGTTCACTGCAAATATTGGAGTGTCCCAAAAAGAGTTTCCATTTAAATGGAAAATTAGGCCCTTTTAATCACCCATGACAGGATAACCGTGTTGTATTCATTAGCTACCACTTTCTGAATTTAACGTTTGGTTTGCTAAAGTTAGTTGTTATCTAGTTAGCTTTTTAAACCCTTTACTGCTCTGATAAGTGTCAGTTAAACAATAAAATATTATTCTGATAGTCACCTTAGGAAAGACTGAGTTTGTCCCTCAGGATGAGCATCTGTGAAGTTGGGAAGGGAGGGGAGGGCCAGAGCTGGGTGCCTGAGGATGAATTGGAGTGACCTGAGAGCCACAAGCTGGGCTTGGGGCATTGCCAGTGCCACACTCCTCTGATGTGCAATGTGTTACATGCAGTTAATGGCTGATGTGTCTTTTCAGATGTTTTGGTGAAGATGTCTGCATTAGTATCCCAGATATAGATGCCTATGTAATGGTATTTCAGGCCAATGAGCCCAAGATTACCATAACTGGGATGGACCACTTTGCTAGACCAGCTGCACAGTTTGAAAGTGAAAGAGGTGTTATTTTGTTCCCTGACATCAGGATTGTCAGCACAGTCACTAAAATGGAGCATCCACTGGACTCAAGAGAACATGACAGAGGTTTGTGTCTTTCTTTTAAATATTATTACTCATTGTGTAATGTCTCCTCATATTTTTTAAAGGATGGTGCAACAAAGGAAGTCACTTCACCCAGATTAATTAGGCCACAGTAATGCTGTACTGAAGAAATTCAATTCAGCACATTGAAAAATGTGTTAAATGGTGGCAGATCAGAAGGTGTTTCAAAAAAAGCAGATTTTCCATGTAGTATTCATTTAGTATACTTTATTCCTTTCTACTCTTCCTTTCATATTCTGTTACGTAGGGTATTTTCATTAGAATGCCTCTACTTGTAACAGAATTTTGTTAATTGTGCTGATAAGGTGAAAAGCAGTAATTGAACAAAAGTTGAAGTTTTAGTCTGCTCTTATGTTTCCAGTTTTGATACTAACTTGTGAGTGGTACTTGAAAAAGTAATCTCATGCCTCAGTTTCCCACCTATAAAATGTATATATCATCCTTTAAAAATATTTATTGTCAATGATGATTGTTTATTCTAACGCTAAGCAATGTGTGTATTATTATTCAACACTGTGTGAATGTTCAAAAGTATAAATCAAGTTTAAAACCATTGTCTATGAAGGAATCTTTTAAATGTTTATGCACAAGGCAGATGAAATGTCTAGTAATTTGGGGAATCATTCTAAACACAGTTTGTTGGACTAGAATAAGCAGCAACTAGATGGATGTCTCTGAAGAAGAGAAAATGGGTAATGGTGTGCAAGTTCACAGGCACAGATTGCCTAAAGCCTACAAATTTGACTTGGGCTGCATTTTTGGATATGTTACAGCTGTAACTTAGAGCTGAGGTACCCAGATTCACTGCACCAGGAGTTGGCAATCTAAGGCATAATGCTTTCCTGGCTGTGCCCTCCTTCCCAGTGACTTCCTTCCTAAATTCCTGCCCTCTAACATCAAGTTTGCAAAATGGGCAGGAAGTTCCAGACTTGCAGTGTCTGTGCCCTCAGGGAGCTGCTTAAGCAGTTTTGCCACACACTCTGTGCTAAGTTGATCAGAGAATTTAAATATTAATTTCATATGCTACCCTTTTTCCAGTAACAGAATTATTTTTTTACTTGTACATGTTGAAGGACAGTCAGTTTATAACTTAATTTCTTTAAGTCACACAGCACAGGATCTTCCTATTTATAATAATGCCTTGCTCTTGGATAGACGGCCAGGTCTTTGTAATGTAAATTGTTTATGGGGCATAGAGTAACTAAGAGAATCATCCAAGCATAGATATATTGGATGTGTATTTTTCCAGTTTGGTTTTCCTTGAGAAAGCTGGTATCAATTCAGCATGGAAATGTGGAATTTTTTACATGAATTTATTTCCAAGAGCAAATTTCAGTTTTCTACTTCCAATAATGTTCTTGTGTGCCTTATTATACTACAGAGCAATATATTTTCTATTTATCTCACTGTGTGTTTGTAAGGCCTTCATCATCACAGCACCTGTGCAGACTGGACACTTCTCTTTATTTGCTTGAAGTGTGCTGGATTTAATATCAGTAAAAGCAGTTCAGCTATCCTGGAAAAAATTAAAAGCCCTGATGCAAAGCACATAAAATGAATGAGCTGATCTGTGATAATTTGTCTTCATTTCTGTCTTTTTTTCATGCCCCATGCCATGGATTCACAGTCAATAAACAAGTGGTAGTAGAGGAAATGCTCCACAACTTGGATTTCTGTGATGTTTTGGTCATTGGTGCAGAACTAGACCCTGAACAGGAGTGTTTAGAACTAGATCATGGGGAGCTTCAAGGAAAACATCTAGATGCCACAAATTCCACTGCAGGATATTCAATCTATGGTAAGTTCAGGAAATTTGTTTTCCCTTATTTTGTCACATCAATTATATATTGGAATGAAAGCTCAAATGTATAAGAAATTGGACAGAAATCTGTGATTTTCTAGCCATGAAAATATCCCAAGGGTGACTGTATCTTAAAAAACACAGCTGCTCCTTGATCTCTGGATGTGCTGTGTTTGCCCTTTGGATTCTCAGCATCCCTCCTGCTACTCCCCAAGTAAGGAAAACGACATCCCTGCTTTCTTTAAATGTGGGGTTCTTGTGGACCATCACAGTGGAACAAACACACAGTGCTGTGTTTGCCCTTTGGATTCTCAGCATCCCTCCTGCTACTCCCCAAGTAAGGAAAACGACATCCCTGCTTTCTTTAATTGTGGGGTTCTTGTGGACCGTCACAGTGGAACATGGGAGTGAGGGGGTTCCTGTACAATGCTGGGACATTGGCCATCTTTTTCTCTCATCACTAAGTAATTTATTCTGTACCATTGTTGTATTTTTCCCTGCCCATCAGGGACCTACATTCAGTTCCAAAAACTTATCCTCACATAACGGAGTGTCAGGGAACATTTGACGCCCTGTCATTTCCAGACCTTTCTGCCGAGTTCTGTGCGTTCTGTGAGCAGTTGATTTGTTGTTTATTGCCAGAGCAGTGTTCCCTTGCCTGTCCCAGAGCTGTCCCTGCCCTCCCACCCCACAGGTGTGGACAGCATGTTCAGCTACGAGCAGGTGCTGCGGCAGCTCCGCTACCGCAACTGGGGCACCTCGGCCACCTCGGACAGGAAATTCAGGGTCAAGTGCTCCGAGCTCAACGGGCGTTACACCAGCAATGAGTTCAACCTGGAGGTGAGCAAGGAGTTCAGCTGGAAGGTGAGCAGTGAGTTCAGCCTGCAGGTGAGCAATGAGTTCAGCCTGGAGGTGAGCAATGACTGAGTTGTGTTTTCCAACATAGCGCCAAGAGCCCAGGTAACAGCTCCAGGAAACTGCAGGACCTACTCAGCAATATGGTCAAAATTAATAAGTGTTTACGAAGACAGCTTAATAATTGTTAAGAAAATTAACAGTTATTTCATAATGTTTAGGCAACACCTAAAAGCTGATTATTATAGAGAGAAGAAAAAGTCACTACTTATCCAAACAGGTAAATCAAAAGAGTCCTGCTCTGTGTCACTCCAGAGTCAACAGCCAGAAAGGTTAGAATGCATTTTTCAAGCTGTGTATTTTCCACTGGCGTTAAAAAAAAAGTTAATTTGTCCTTTAGCATCTGTGAAGTAGTGTCCCTATCAGCTGATGAACTTCATAGTCCAATGTAATATATGGAACCTGCAGGCTTGAAGTATAAAACACTTTTGAGTATCTGGTCTCAAATTTTTCTCTTCTCCCAGGTTAATATTCTGCACAGTTCCAACTCAAACTTCATGGACCATGTAAATCACATGATATTCCAGCCCAAATTTCTCCAATCTGTTCAGCACCCTGAGGGGAGTGTAAGTGCAGTTCCCAGCTCAGGTATGTGACACCTTCCCAGAGACTGCTCACAATGATTCCGATGTGTCAGTGTTTCCCTTGTGGGTCAGCCTGCTCCACAGACTAAAGTCCATTGTTTCAGCTTCTAAGACCTCTCAGAGATCACAGGTGTGAAAGAAGGTAACTCTGAATTCTATTCTGTCCAAGAATGTACTTTTAAATTAAAACCTGGTATCCTTTTTTAAAGTCTTCATTAATGGTTTTGTGCTCTGACCCCCACAGTTAAAAATTTATAGGATATATTTTTATTTAATTTTTAGGCTATATGAGTTAAAATATATACCCAAATCTGAAACCTTTTCAGTGAAGTTAAATGCAGGGCAAAGATAGTTGTTTGAAAGTTGGATTCTGAAATCCTTTTAGCCAAATGATACATATGTAAAGAAGTAAAGCTGATGTAAAGTGTAGGTAGTTGTAATTAGCTATATACAGAGATGCTTAGAAAATTACTGTATTTTTCTTTACATTGTAGAGACACTTCACTAAAATGAAACTGAATGTTTAATGGATAAACTATTGCAAAATAGGGGTTTTTTGTTCCTAAATACTGTTTTGATTACAGACTTACATTCTTATAGGCAGGGCAAGGCAACAGAATGGGTTATGGACTGGGTTATCCCATGCTCCTGGAAATGCAGTACCTCGCAGGACATAGAAAGTGGCAGCATTTCTCCACTAACCTAATTATGGAGCTGATTACATGTGGCAGTTCAGAGAGACTTCTTCCTGTGACTAGGTGGAGACAGAGGCCTCTCAGAGTACAGCCAAACAGTGGGGGGAAATGTCTTGAGTCCTCAAGAGTCTCCCAGGAAGGTTGTACACACAGAGAAATAGCGTGGCAATGCATTTATTTCTGGGAGCTTGAGATTGAAATCACAAGCATTTGAATCCTTTGAAAATACAAGATTTGAGTTGTACATTTTGTCTCAAGTAAGCTTGAGGCCTCAGCTGTGATCAGAAGGGGTCAACATGCAAGTGAGATAACAGAATTTTACTGCAAAAACTATTTGATTCTGCAGTTATTAACTACCTGTCTTCTGTAGTTAAGTGGCTCAAAAAGCAAAGGTGAGCATGCTCACTTTTCAGTTAGGGTTTATCATAGTTATCATAAGATACCTGTGAACACCATTTGTGTGTGCTCAGCCTTAGTGGATGGGCACTGGTCAGCACTTTCCATCATCCCAGGCACATGGAAGGTGTCTGTCCTGATTGTCACTCCAAAGGGGGGATGCTTTGGGTTGAAAATGAACAAGGTTAGTGAGGTTTAGATGACTTGTTGCACGAGTGTGACTGCATTCCCTTTGCCGCCCTCTGTCCCAGTGGTTCCCAGCGTGGCCACGATGGTCATCATCGTCTGTGTGAGCGTCCTGGTGCTGGTGGTGACGCTGGGCGTGCTCCGGCTGCGCTCCGCGCGCCAGCACGGCTCCCTGGGGCACGAGGGACCCAAGGACAACGAGATGGACTGGGACGACTCTGCTCTCACCATCACCGTCAACCCCATGGAGGTACCGACCCCTGGCACTGCCAGGAGCCACGGGCTGGGCTGGCAGGGGGTTTGAGCATCTTTCAGGGTGCAGTTGTTCGGCTGTGTGTGTGCGTACACTCAAGACTCCAGCCCAGTTCTCAGCTCTGCACAGCTTGATCAGATATAATTGAGAACTTCAGCTTTGTTGTCATGTATAATTATTAAAGAAGATGGTGAAGAACTCTCAGGTACAGCAGCACTTCCACTCCATCCATGTCTGTTTGTAGGTACCTCTCGGGAGCTTGCAGTTTATTGCAGCCCCGAGACACGTGAAAAGTCTCTGTTTTGGCCCACACGTTCCAAGAATGAGTCAGAGCTCTTCAGTTCTCGGTCTCAGAGTTGTTTATTGTATCTTATCTATAGAAATTTTTCTCCTGCCCAGCCGAGGTTCGCTCAGCAGGACAGACAGAGGCACTCTGCCTGCCCCTGGGGCGGTGTTATCTCTTTATACTACAAACTACATATAACATGTTTGCAATTACTTTCCAATACCTATCACCTGTGTTAGACAGTGAGCTTCTACTCTAAACCAATCCAAAAATGCCAACATCACAGCAGAAGATGGAGGTGGAGAAGAAGAAGAACAAAGGCTGGACATGCCCAAGTCCCTCCATCTTGTCCCCAAAACCCCCATTCTAAAAACCCCAAAATCTACCCTTTCACCCAGTGAGAATTTTATTATTACACTACTTAAACTTCTGTGGCTTTCAGGTCCTCATACAAAGCTGGTAATTTGCTCCACGGGTCACAATCAAACCCACAGGTGTTCTGGGCTGTGTGCCAGGGTCTCTGAGCCCCCTGGCAGGGTCCCAGCAACTCTGGACACCCAGAGGGATGCACTGAGTTCTGACAGGTACTCAAGATGATATAGTTGGCTTTGGTTTTAACTTTTTCATATAAACATTTATACACTAAAAGGAGAGGAAATCATCAGCAGTTAAAGGAGGATGATGTTGAAGGTTTAAATTTTGGTAGTGTGGCTAACCAAGAGATTGCTTATTGACATTCCATTCTCCTTGCAGTAGTTTTTTTGTTTGCTACTAACTTGTATGAATTTGATGCTTAATAATCACATAATGATGGAAAGCAGATTAGCATTTCTAAATGCTCATTTGAGACAGCTCTGGCTGTCAAGAAGGCACCTTTCTGATACTGTCTCATTTCTTTAAATGTATTGTAGAAATATGAAAAGCCACACCAGACAGAAGAGGAGAGTGAGGAAGAAGATATAGATGATGAAGAGGAAGACACAACCAGTGCTGAATCAGATGATAGTGAAGAGGAGGAAGAGGAGGAGGAAGTGATTGTCCAAAAGGGAAACAAACAGAATGCCACCAGGCAAGAGCAGTTGGAGTGGGATGATTCAACACTCCCCTACTAACAAACAGCCTGCCAGCCACAGCTCTTTTGTAACAACCAATACAATGTTTTTTCGGAGTCTATGAATTCATTGACAGGATTTGAACTTCTGCTTGCCTGTAACTGTTTTGCCTAAAATGATCTTGTTGTAGTAATTGATAACAATAGAACTGACCCTTTTCTTACAAAGCCTGGAGAAAAGATGGTCCAAACCTCCTGGCACACGCAGTAATAAAGTAATCCAGAACTTGATCTGTTAGCAAGCGTAGTTCTCAATTTCCTGTTTCTACCCTGGAGATGTGTGACAAAAGTCCTGTCACTCAATCCATACAAATTTTTGCCTTTGCTACTTTTTTCACACAGGAGAGATTTCAGCTCGTTATGTAGAATAACTTCTGTGGGTCCAAATACCAGTTGCCATATAACTTCACATTTTTACAGGTGTAAAAAAACATAATCCACCTTCAAATTGGGGCAGGGTTTTAGTGCTACAGGGGCTAAATTCCATCTATCATCTCGTCCTGCCTTTTGGATGTTAACTGTCTTCTGCAAGGGAATATCTGGGACTTGACAGGGGATGCATGTGTGCTTATGTAGATGTGGATGGTGTATTTTTCAGGCATGCTGTCAGACCCTCAAGAGAGGGATTTTTATCCAATCTATCAATAGAAATTAAAAACAAGTTTGAGAAAAACAGCAACAAGAAAGGGCTGCTGATGGTTATCCAAAAAAAAAAAAAACCATCCAGTCTGTGTCCATAGATTGAGTAATATGGTCTTATGCAAACTGTAAATTCTAATGGGATTGATTCACTTAAAATCTGCAGAGCTGCTCATTAGTTATGGATTGAGCAATTTGCAGCAAATCGATGCTTTAAACTGTCTGTCTCATGGAACCATTAGCTTGCTGCAGCATCTTACTGAACTAGTGGAAAATAAGTGACCCCATTATTCCATAGCTATGTATAGCTGGGATTTAAACAATTATTTTAGATGAGGAAAACGTTCCCTTTTGCTTAGTGAATGCCAGCTGGAATTCCTGTCTGACTGTATTCTATAAAAACATGATGCCCTATTTCTTCTGCACCCCTGCCTGCCCGTAGTGCTCAAGAGAAAGGAACAGCACTGTGAGTCCTCTTCTGTGCTCATAATTCTCCCTTATTTCTTCTGCCTGAAGCCATTAATGTTGACAGAAGGTTTTATAAGTAGACAGAGAAAAATAAAACCTACTTGGAACCAAAATAGTTGAAAACAAAAACTAAAATATTAAGAGGCTGAAAGAGTATTTTAGTTTGTTATGGTAACACAGCATATTTTTCTTAAACACCGTTTAAAAAGAAAAAAAAAAAAAGGAAAAGCAGAGCTATATAAGCTACATATACAATGTGTTGATTAGTCTGTGTGGTGTGTTTCTGGTCCCCTTTTCCTTAAGCACCTTTCAACTGCTCTGCTTACCAAATGCTGCAGCCCTTGCTGGGGTGGCTGCTCCAATGCACAGAAACAAAATGGCATGGAAGTGAATGCTGCTTAGTGGCTTGTCTGGGTTGTTCTCCCGAGTACTTTGTTCTCTTTGCAATTTCATCTCTGACTTTTGCTTTTTTAATCTGCTGTTCGAAATAAGCTGCTTCCTCTTCTTCACCCTCCCAGTCAGTCTGGCCACAACAGGACCTTCCTGAGCACCCTGAGTGGTGGCTGGTGTGGCAAAGGGCACTTGAAGCAATCCTGAGGGTGCCCACCTCCCTCAGTACTGGATTATTAACAGCTCCTGAATGTCATGGGATATGGGGAATATGTAGGGTGCTCGGCGGTTCTTGTAATTCCAGTTTCTGCATTTGGCAGCTGAAAGGAAATACTGAGAGCAACTAGGCCCCTTAGTTGAATATCTAGAAAGTAAATGAAAGAAAAATCTATGATAATTTTAAAATTGGAGATATTTATGCTTTTATTTGTTGTGCCAGCAATCACGTTGTCACGCGGTTGCTAAGACTGGCAATACAGCAGTTTTGTTTTGTTATCAATCCTGTTTCATTTTATTCTCTCACTCATATTAAACTTAGAAGAATATTTGAAGAATCAAGGCCACATAAGTACATCTTATCTGCACGAATAACAACTGTAAAAATGTCCACAATTTTTCTGTTTAATACAAAATTAATATTGATATTTCTGATTATCTTGAACAAAATGTTATGTTAGATCAGTTCCTACCATCCTAGTATCCTAGATAATTTCCCAGTTTTAATTTTTTAGTGGCATGAAGCAGGCTCTTCATGATGCTTGTTATCAGCACATATCAGCAAATCTTTACGCTCAGAAAAAAAAATATTCAAAATTAAATGTAGATATTTAAAAGTCAATTTCAGATTTAAAACTGGACTTAAATTATTTTAAAGTTTCTGTTATTCCTGATTATTATTGTCATTGTTGCTGTTGTTGTTGCTGTTATCATAGCAAACATTAGGGCAACTTGAAAACAGCAATTTACAACCTTATTGACAGCCTTTAATTCTTTTATATGTTTGTGAATTCATCAGTGTGTTTCTCCATCTAACAGACTTTTATCTTTTTTGCTGCTGGAAGCAGATCTTTTCAGGTTGTATTCGTACATTACACAAAAAGGAAACAAAGTATTTTCTCTACTATAAATAAATCTACATTTTTAAACCTAAGCAAAGTCATACAGGCATGTGTGTTATCACTAAAACTTGATTTGCAGTAAGATTCTCAGCAAACTCAAATGTATCACTGTACTTATTTTAGATTACTTCATGGAGTGCATTATGCAGCATTTTTCATTCAAATAAATAGAAACATCCTTTTCACAGAATGGCAGTGAGAATGAGGTACTTCTTCACAAAATGGGCCCTAAAATATTTGTATAGCACTGAAAGCAGTGGTTTCCTGAGCAAAACTACTACTAGAAAATCACAGAAATATGAATTTTTCTAAAACAATTCTAACAATATTGCCTCCCCTCCAGAAATTATTTTTTATATAACCTATTTGCTTATAAACCAACCAGAACATATACACACATATGTACATAAAGACACATGTGGGGGGTTTTGCCCTTAATCAAGAGCCAAAATTGTCTCCTTTTCTCCCTGAAAAAAGTGTTTAGAATTGTAAAACCATTCAGGTTGGAAAAGACCTCTGAGATCACTCACTGCAGTCCCTCAGGGCTGGCTTGTGGTAAGGTGGCTTTTTCTACACTAGCAATAAACAAGTGTATCCAAAGAAAGCAGTTCTGAAGAGGTACCAGGAATCCAGAGGTGACAACAGAGGTCTAAAATGAATTCACATCAATGATCCCTTAAATTTTTGGAGTTCTAATTTAAGGCTGGGAAAAGCTGTAACACCTACAAATGCGAATTGAAGGTGTTATCTGAATTAATATAACTGCCTAAGTGGTTATTTGTGATTTATAGCTCCCATTTCTCTTTCATTTCTAGCCCTCCATAGGTGTTTTATCTTTGCAAGTAAACCTTAAAATGCACAATATTTACTGCACTGGCTGACACATCTAGAACTAGACATAAGATTTGTGACATCTTTAATACTAATTAAACAGTTGCTATTTTTCCATTCCAACAGGTAGCACTTTGCAGTGGTGATGGGACTGCTTTTTACTTCACCAGAGGCTAATGGGAGGGAGCAGTTTATTTTTCTCTCTGGAATGTGGTGGTGCTGAGCTTGCTGAGCCCCATCCTCACTCCATTCTGGAACAAAGTAAGGCTCAGAAAGCATCAGAGAGTTCTAAAGTTCCTTCTGTGAGTGAAATCCACTGTCTCCATTGCAGGAGCTGTCCCTGCCTGACCCTAAACTGAAAATAATGCCATGGGAAATCAGTAGCCCCAGGTGAAGGATGGGCAGAGGGTAGCCCAGTAGCAGCCCTTATTTCACTGTGGCAAAGCCTTTTGAGCTTTGATAAAATATTAATAATAAATATTTTTGTCTCAGCTGTCCCTTTTCCCAGCTGTAATCTCAGAGGCAGCTTTACCTGCCTCCCTGGGACCCAACACTGCCTCTTCTCAAAGTTTTGGTGCCAGCACACACAGCTCTGCACAGAACAGCACCAGGAAAGACTTTACTGGGGTGACAGTAAAGGTCTGGTGGGATGGAGCTGTTCCTGGTATCCTAGAATAGAAATTATAATACCAAAATTAAGGGTGTTTGCAAAAACATATGGATACTGAGAGAGGGAGAGGAAATAACACTGAGTACATCTCCTCTAAGGGGCTTCCCCTTCCCTTATTTCACACATGTTGAGCAGAATAAGTATCTCAAAACTAGGATACCCCCAGTCTGAGGGGGATATCAGGTTTTATCAGGTTCTGCCTTAAGAATTGCTTTCTGCCTTTAAGCAACTGCTTAAAGTAGCTCTACGCCAAGTGAGTAAATCCAAGGAGATAGGAGAAAAAAACCCAAATGACAAAACATAAATATCAGAAAGATTGCTGAAGAAATCAAACCCCCTTCTAAGTCACTGAATTAATTCCTGTTGGTTGTACATAATCCTGTGCTGTGTAATCTCCCTCATGCTCTAGCATCACCAATGGCGTGAGGTTTTCCCTCTCTCTGCCCCAGAGCCTGAGCTCACAGCATGCCAGTGCTACTGCAAACAGCCATGGCAACAGCAGCCAGCCCATCCCTTGGTGTTCCCAAAGAAACCCACACTCCCGTGCACCAAACCATTACACTTTGTAATATTTCCTACAGCACCCAGAAGCTGCAGTCCTGTACGGTCTCTGTACATTGGGGTCAAGTGGGTTTTTTTTTGGTTTTTTTTGGTTTTTTTTTTTTTTTTAATAAAGAAAGGCATAACAAGCAATGTGGGAGAAGTGATGTAAACTGAAATGGAGCAGTTTCTCTAAAGCTACATGTCTCAGATTGTGTATCCAATGATCAGACTTCTGGTTGCTGGACTCTCTTGGAATCCAACTTCGTTTTTGTTAGCATGGAGAATAAAGATACAAAGAATAGAGATAACCACTAAAGCTACAGCAGAACAAAATTCATACTCTCCTAACACACCCAATCTCAAGAAATATTTCTGCTAAATATATTAGGATAATTGCTCCAGTGATATCTCATAAAGTAATTATAACTCATCACCTCTGTAGGATTAGCAAGGTTCAAGCCTGGTATGGTTTTTTTTTTGTTTTGGTTTTCTGTGAAAAAGACATGATCATAAATTAAAAATACACAAACCTGAACAGTGCAAAAACTGAAAGAGGAGCAAGGGCTTTAATTTCATAAGCCTCTGTCTAAGAGAGGGGGTTGAAGTAATAAACAACTGTAGCCCTCATTATTGAAACTTAGCAGAATAAAATGAACCCAGGAAGTTTTGTATGTTCATAACCTCATTTCTGGTGATGAAAAGGCAGGCACCAGAGCAGATTCCCTTTTTCCCTCGAGGCATTTTGCTGCCTTTGGAGTAGGCATTGCCAGCAGTTTGCTCGTTATGGTTTCCATGTCTCTGCTGGCAACAGGAGCAGTGCTGCCAGCATCCTGTCAAAGAGCCTGCTGGTGAACCATAATTCAATAATTCTCCCGCAGCTCTGCTCTCAGCCCTCCATGGTGGAGCACTCCAAACACAGGCAGAGGGAAAGACTCAGTGGTTACAGCAGAGAGCTCTGGGCTGGTGCTTCATTAGTTACTGCCTGTAAAGAAACACACTCAGCAGCGTGAGGCACTGTGAATGTGTGAAACAGAGTTCAGGAGAAGCCCTCGTTCTTATTTTCAGTGCTAGCTCATGGGGAAATTGTGCATTCATCAGCTGTTCAAGCTCCATGCCCATGCATTGTCACTATTTATGTCTGTGCTGAGAACAAAGAAGCAGCAGAATTTTTTTCCCCAGTTAAGCACACTGTACGATAAAAGAGTTCAGCTTTCCCTGGGCAAGGTGCACAAAGCTTGCCAAATGCAAAGAGAAGCTGTCTTCAAGTAGGGAACAAAGATTTTACAAGGGTATTCCATCCTTGTACTTCAGACACCCAGAAAATTTCATGGGAGTAAAATGCTTTCCTGCAGCCCTACCTATTCCTTTTGTATAAATCTGGATCCAGTTTTGGGTTTTCAGAGGCATTTAACTTCCCATCTGGGTATAAACTTCCCAGCTTTCAGTGTCCTTTGGTGTACTAACCCATAAAACTATTTTTGGCTGAATGTTTCATATACTAAGGGGGGGGAGGAAAGCAAAAAGTTATTAAAATTACAATGTCTTTTTTTTCTACTCCTGTCTCCCCTAAATATATCAACAGGTACAAAAGAATTGATCAGACAACTCTGACCAAGTCTGTGACTACAATGACATTTCAAACCAGTACTGAAATTGGCAATAAATCTTTATCTACAAACTGCTTAATGTGCAGTAGAGGAGAAGGTGGATGGTTGTTTTAACTGGGCATGCTCTTTAGAGTGTGGAATGGATCAACTGCAGTCAGTTCCATTAGAAAATCAAATTATTATTTAAGGAAGAGTGAACAGGAAAGTAGAAGAGAATACTGCATGAATAACAGAAAGAGTTGAGGTTGAGAGTGATGTGAAAAAATTGAAATTTGATCTTGTAGAAAAGAAAAAAAGAGACATAAAAGCATCAGTGTCAAATAGTAAGAAAATGGAAACATTCTGTGTTTCCGTGCCAGAGCTGACACTGACCAAGAAAGAGAATGAATGTAGGGTGTTGAAGGGTTCCAGGATGACCAGACACAGATGCAAAACACACATTTGTGTGTTGTGTACACAAACCTGTGTGTGCACAGGAAAATCACAGCATGGTGCCCATGGGGAGGTGGTGGCTGTGGTGATGAAGGAGAACTTGCAGGTTTTTGGCCTGGTTGATGCTGAAGTTTCCTTCTTGAGTTCCAGTCCCAGCGCCTCCAGCAGAGCTGGGAAGGCAGCAGGGCCATGAGAGGGGTTTGCTACACTGTGTGTGCAGTAAGTAGAGAAATGTAGAGCCAAGACCAGCCCACCCAGGGGCTTGGGGCAAACATTCTGTCTCCTACAACTCAAATCTGAGGGTTCAGTTACCACATAGTTTATTTGAGGTGAGAAATGGAACTTTTGCCCACAGACAGCTGTTGATTAATTTTACAGATTTTCTACAACAAACATACTCCATGGGTGGATGAGGAGCTGGAGATACCCAAGGCAGACCATATTCCATATTGAAAAGGCCCTCAAGTAAACTTTTTGTAGTGATACAATCTCCTAAGTGGCCACACAGTTAGGAAACCTGATTTTTGAAAATATACATAATAGAAAACTTTTTAAGGATAACAACCATCCCTATGCCAATCTGAGAGCTGAAGTTATTGCCTCTCTTCTCAGGAAAAACTACTGGCACATTTATTTTTGGCCTCTCCACAAACTGATGTAAAAGTGTAGGGTACATCTGAAAAGAGATGGGGTTTTTGTGTGTATTCTATTCCAAATACTGCGCCACCAGTTAAATAAATTTTTTATTGTGGTTAACAATCAATTCAAATATAATAATATTCAAAGGGTCATCATGACAGGGATGGGAAGATACACCAGAGTGGATTATTGCTTTGCAGGGTAATACATGTACAGGGTGTGCTTCCTGAGAACTGTTTCATCTCAACTTCAGTGTGTTTTGAAGTTTATAGTAGACTTATCAAATCCTAGAAATAAAGATTAGTAGACAAAAGGAAAAAGTAGTGCAAGTAGAGTATTATGCTAACAGTGCAGAATTATTTCCTAGAATATATTTTTTAGTGTTAGGGGTGGGGGTGCTTCAACCTACTTAAATGTTTCTAAGCCTGGGGCTTCTACTGCTTCCCTTGGGAGATTGTTCTAGAGTCTATTAGAATTCACCATTAGAAAGCTTTTCCTGAAAACGAATTTAAATAATCCTTTTTGTAATTTTTATCTCATTAGTCCTAGTTATACCCTTTTGCACCACTCTAAATAGTTCCTCTAACCATGATTTATATCCTTTGAATATTTTTAGATAGTTATCAAGTTCATTGCCCTTGGTAATTTACTAGAGAAGCTGTGAATCCCTCCTCATCCCAATTCATTCCTTCAGTTTTGTATTTCTTACCTTTTCATGAAATGTCCTTAATGCACCAACTAAATCCCCTGGTATTTCCTTAGATTAGTCAGTTCACTCTGTTAAGGTGCTCTGTGTTGCTGGTGTCACTGCATAAGTTGTTAAACAATAAATTTAAATTGAAACTTGATTTTTAATTTTTTTTCTGTAATCTATGGATAAGTTCCCATATGATATGAATTTGGCAGTGTCTTTTACATGGGTATGATTTAACAAAGCCAACCAATAAACACTGCAGCCAATCAAACAATAATACAAAGTATAATTTGTTAAAACTTAGGTTGCTGTCATCAGTGGGAAAACAGACATTGTCATTCCATGATTTTACATGGAATGTAATGTCCATGTTTTTACACTAAACAGCAGCTACTAACCAGTACTTTCACTTAAGACAGATAACACTGCTTCTCCTCAAATGTCAAGAGAATGCATCTGCTTTCTAAAACAAATGCTCGAGATTTCTAGATAGGCACTAACTGCTGCAAAGAAACAGAATTGTGCCAACTCTTCTGATTACTGCCATGCCTGCCCTTATATTGCAAATTTGTGATCCGTTTCTGGTCCCTGGCTGGCATGATGACCATTTGGGGTTTGTTTTCAAGCATGCCCCAAGCAAACCTGTGTTCGCCGGCTCAGAAGCCGCACTGGCAAACAGGGAGGATGTACAAAGGCAGCTTGGCTCTTCTCATTGATGTGTCTCCTTCATCTCCTCCTGCCTCCAAACCAGAACTGAAATCCTTGTGTTTGTAGAGCCACTGCATCACTTAACACCCAAGGGAAATAGAATTTGATGTCTTCTCCATTTGGGCTGTCTGCAAGGATTGGTGTAAAGGGGAGAGCAGGAATGCTGAGGGTTCCAGGGGTGGCTCTGGGGAGCCCTCTGCTTCCCTCAGCACATCTCTGTCCCCCGTGGGTGCAAACTGTGCAAACCATATTGTAGGAAATGAATTGCCAGGAGTGGGTTTGGGTCACACGAGCAAACAGTGAATTCCTGGGCTGTTTGCTGTCACTGCTCTGCCCACCTTCCCCAAGCATGAGGAGTACCCAAAGTCTGATGGACAGGGAGGAAGATGAATGAGCCTTGGAAGGTCAGGTTGCAACACAAAGGAGAGGAATTCCTGAGCAACGAGCTGCTTGTGATAAGCAGAATCAGACATGCACTCTGAATATTGCTGCATTTTGGTGAAAGGGGTTGTTCTAGTTAGATTTTTTTTTTAATAACTATCTATATAGTTATTAAACATTTAAATGTTACTGAGACTGTAGGATTTTGAAGAGCTGAGAAATTATCTCATCATGGTGAATGTAATGGCTGTGCTCTAATTCTCTAATTGGCTGGGACAATTCTATTTCATATTTCATCATCTCTTGACAGTAAAAATGGTATTTCATCTGCCTGCAAAAATTTACAATTTTTCCCACGCAGTTCGTCATTTCCCACATTGTTTCCATGTCAGTGCATTGGTTCTTGTTGAGGAGCAGTAACTGCAGCTGGTAGCATGTATTTTGTAGCTCGGGGTTGCTTCCTAGCTGTCCAAATTCTGTGTAGTTGTGGCCACTTCTATGGATAATAAAAAACTATACCAGAGAAGGGATTAAATAAATATATGCTGTATGGTTGTACATACAATGGTTGTACTCTGTAAACATGTCTCAAACCAACAGACTGTTCAGCCCAGGAAAAATGCCCTTACATGAAATATCTTGCTGTTGATGTGAAACAACCATGAATCATATCTTGAAATGTCTTGTTGCAGATGTTAAATGCATTTCTGAAAGCATGAATCTACACAATTTATGCAGTACAATGAATTAAATGACTATATGCAATTGAAAAGATTAATATGAAATGATTTTTTTAATATAGATGAATCAGCTATTAAAAAAAAAAAACCAAACCAACCTTTTCTTAATGAAATGTACAGTAAATTTTGACAGGCAGTATAGTACACAAACCCTAACTTTACATAGAGTAAGAAGTTGTACAAAAGCTCCTCCATGCCATAGTGGTGTATTTCATAAAAGCCATGTCAATTTGCACAGTAATTTATGAATTCAACATTGTTACTGCCCATATGTTTTCCACAGGACTGATTAAATGCATATTCCAAATAGATCTGTTATTTTAACATTTGTTCTGTACATCCATACATGTATAAAGCCAGAGTCATTTTTGTGGTCACTAGAGCACTTTCTGTGAATTGGCCAATAAATATAATTTTAGAATTTCACATAAAAGGTAATGTTGTCTAATCTTTATTTCACTGATTATTGAGATGTTCTCATTTCCTGAAACATAACCCTTGAACACTAACACACCTCAGGTGGCAAAGGTTAAAATCTGGCCCACATCTGCCATCTCTCTTGCTCATTCCTGAGGAGGAAAATGCCACATGTCAAAAGACTCGGTCCAGTTTTAGAGCATCTACACAGCTTTTCATCCTGCTGCTGAGAAAGGGAAGCAAAGGAAAGGGAACTTTTTCAAGAGCTGCTGGTATTTATATTTAATAGCCATCTATTTCCCCCCTTCATTTTTGGTGTGATAAAAGATGATAAAATATTAACAAGAAGGATGAATATACCACATATGGCACACATAAAATGTGAAACACTACAAGGGGAAAAACCTAATTCTGGGTCAGCAGCCTATGAATTGCATTAGTGCACGTAAGTGATGTGTGTGGTCTCATCACACACAGGAATGTGCACTGACTGCAGCCTGGCAGTAGGTTGGAGCCTGTGAGTGTCGCTGCCTTTTCCACACACACTGGCTGTGGCAATGATCAAATATTTCCCTCTTTCTTCAGCACTGTGCCCTGGCCACATCAGCAGCTCTCCCTCACAGCCCTCTTGTCTCCTCTCTCATTCTGTCCAAGTTAGAAGTTACAGTCTGATGTTTCTCAACAAAAGTGGGACAGACTACTAAATAAGACCACAGGCAGTTTTTACATTTCCCTGGCTGCTTCTGCATGGAAGGGCTTTGAGGAAAGCTCACCAAGGGAATCAAAGTGTGCCCTCCAGCAGGGAAGCTCCTGAGAGACTGAATTTTTCAGTGCGACTCTTGCAAATCCCACTAACTTCTCAACCAGAAATGCCTGCTCAAATGAAAACACCACCAAGAAAAAGATTCACAAACATATATGAATGAGAAAAATTGTTGCAGGGGCTAAGGCAGAAAAATAAATCTGTGTGTAAAAGATTTTGGTAAAATAAAATTAACACATAGCTGTCTCCCAAGAACGAATTTCCCAAGATCATGAAAGATGCCCTGTGCTGTAGAGTTAATGATGTTACAGAGACATTGACACAAAAGTCACTAGAGACCTTGGAGTGAGGAAAAACAGGGAGTTGTTTTTTCCTGCGGTTTAAATTAAAAGGTTTGAAATGTCTTTCGAGTCTGAACTTAAAAAAAGAAAAAATATAACTTTCCTGAACATAATAATAGATAAAGGGAGGAAAAAATTATTTAGGCACATTATTGCAAACATTATCTTTAAAACAGAGTTCACACATAAATATAAGCAAAACCTTTAGAAATTTAGCACTTAGTGAAAGAGTTCAGCTGTGTCTCTGAGATTAGTACAACTTTGTCAGCAGGGCTTTATTTTTTAGCCCTTTCTAGCTCTGCCAGCAGCTTTTTCAAAGGAAAAGGAAGGATTCTGTCTGCTCCTGCTGTCTTTCAGTGCAGTGGTCAAGGAAGAGAGCAGAAGCTGTGGATTTGTTTGTGAAGCTTGTATCTTCACATAAGATGGGCAGGAATGAGATGTTTGAGTTCCAAAGTGATAACTCAAGCTCAGTTATATCAGCTTAGAACAAGCAAGGTATTTTTGTGTTGAAGAGATGGTCCATTTAGTTTCTGGAGAGGATTGGTTCTGCTTCCTCATTTTACGTCATTCCTGTATCTAAGATCTTTCTACACTTAACTGCAGTACATTTCTGTCTCATCCCTTCAAGCAGATATCTATGACACAAGGAATCACCATCTAAATTAGTTATACTATTAGCAGCTCCAGCAAGAACCAAATAATTAATCTCTCTGTAGATGAAATATTTGGAAGAGCTCTCTGTAGTGACATCCACTGTCTGCCTTTCTGTGGGTAAAAGAATCCTTCCAGTTTCTGAATTTTTCTTCTGCGCCATTCATGAGTAAAAATATTATTCAAGATAGAAACAGCCATTCTTTAGGGAATAACATTTCCAAAAAGGCATTTGCTTCTTATCAGGCTGCTCAGCTTTGTCTCACTGTTCTCCACTGTCTAAGATTTAGCTGTTTGTTGTGGCCTGTTACAATTTACCTTGTAAGGTTTTGGGAATAGTCTTTTCTACTGCATGTGTTATAGAGTACAGCACGGAGGACACTTGGATTTATTAACATGAATGACACCACACAGAACAGATCACAGTAATAAAAATATTATTATTGTAATACTTGGGATGTGAGAGGGCAGAACAGGTAGAGATGAGCCTTAACTATGCCAACCTTGACTCTATTTCCTGTCTGTTTTGCCTGTCATCTTCATAAGATTCTGCATCCTCCTTTGTATTGCAGTTTTTCCACCTATGAATTGGATCTAAAAAAAACTTTTCTGGTTATCTTTTCTCGTGTATGACATGAACTCTAACATAACACCTTAAAGAGCAAGATGACCAAATACAATTACTGCAGATCATAAATATTGCCATTACAAGCAAATCTTGTTCTCCCACAGCTCCTTTACAGACTGAACCAGAGGGTGACATCCCAAGAGTGACAGGCTTTGTCCAGAGAAAGAAATAACTGCAACAGTGACAACCCAGTCCTAATGAAATTCATTACTTACACTGAGTATAATTTTCTCCTTAAATACATGACAAGTACATTTAGATATGGCCATGTCTACTTATTAGGGAAAGTTTAATACTAAAAATATTGTTTCTCAAAGGCTCTGATTTTATGACCATTAGGACCAGCTCTTACAGTGGTCTAAGAGACCTTGAGAAATTCCTTAGAATAAACGGTTACACAATTGTTGGGTATTAACATAAATATTGATAATGTTATTCAGACACCAAGTATTTTTTCATATTAAGAAATAAAACATCAAAAAATACTTAAGGAACTAGAAATACCTTTTACCTTATTATCCATCAAATCTAATGGTCCAAAATTCCACTGTATATGCTGGGGATCTCAGTTTTACTCAAGCAAGAATTGAAAAGTGCATCATGCTGGTGGGGTGTGTCTCCTGAGAGGACAGAATCAAGCCTGGCAAGAAGCAGTGTGGTGCAGGCAGGACAACAAGAGGAGTTCTGAGATTCACAGCCTTCAGGGCTCCTCCTTCCAGCACACTCTTTTAAAAAGTAAAATCTAAATGTTGATGCCTGCTTTGGTGATCTTCCTGCAAGGATGATCCAGCAATGAGACAAGGCCTCATGCCTGGGATTGCTGGAATGCACCATTTTCATTTACTTTGTTGAACTTACAATACTTCTGAGGCAGTTAAAAGGTAAGAGCTAGAGTTTATGTCTAAGGATAAAATTGTCAGCCACCAGCATTGCATTCCCATAGTACATATGTTTGGAAGACAACAATAAACACAGAGATGGGGAGAGACTTCAAATTGGGAAGGTAGTGTAGAAATTCTGAAATTATTATGCCCAGAAGTTTGAGTTCAAAGTCTGTATCCCATATATTTTTTCAGTTTAATGGCAGCATTGTCGTTTTTAGGTTTCTTTTTACAATAAATAAGTGCCATTTTTCCCAAAGTGCTGGGTTTCAGTCACATTTAGGGTAGCTAAGAGAGCTCGTTCAGAGACTACACTATTGTTGCAGAATATGTTCCTCTGCTGCTTAAGTAAATGCTAAGGCAAAGCTGAGGCATTTAGCCAAAATAATTGTTAATGCAAACGGCCTATTAAAGTAGGAAGCATCAATTTTATTTATGCTGTCTCA
Organism: Melospiza georgiana; assembly: GCF_028018845.1. NCBI lineage: Eukaryota > Metazoa > Chordata > Aves > Passeriformes > Passerellidae > Melospiza > Melospiza georgiana. The sequence continues at coordinate 22,059,111 of NC_080439.1, read as the reverse complement.
AAAGTCTAGAGTACACACAAGTTGTTTTGCTTGCTGATTTTCACTGAAGACAGATTTTTTTTTTTTGTACTATTTGGTCAATACCTCCATTCTAAGTGGAATAATTATCACAGGGAAAATTAATCATAACCACCATCTCCATTAAAGTGTGACAGAACAAGAAATTAGCAAGGATTTTGTACCATGCCTACTTAGTCTACTTAGGAAGTGGTTGCATTTTGGGGCACTTCAGTGTGGGTTGATTTTCACACGACACTGAACTGAATATTTTCACCCTCTGAAAATATTTTGGCCACGACTCTCCCACCCAGAAACATTATCCTTGTTCCCCAGCTGCTTCAGAGCACCCTGTGTGATGGATTCCCACAGGACAGGCACACACCCTGGCCCATGAATGGACAGAAAACCTGCTCTTGGGAAGCTCCCTGGCACTAGAGGTGAAAAAGAGAATGAGCACTCAGACAGCTTTCAGCACAGCCATCCCAGCACTGGCAGCAGTGTGAGCTTATTAGGGAAAGTTTAATACCAAAAATATTGTTTATCAAAGGCTGTAGAAGGAGGAGGAGGAAGGTTCAAGACCAGTGAATATGTGACTGCAATATAGAGGTGGATAAGGGAGAACTAAGGAGGAAAGAAAAAATGAGTCAGTCTTGAAGGGGAAAGAAAAGGAATTACTCACTGGGGTGCTACAGAACAAAATTCAGCCGTGCTTTGGACACTGGACATGACTTAATAAAAGTTTTACAAACAATAAAGGTTAAACAGTAACTTTGCTAGTTGGCCTCTGTATTGGGAAATTCTCCAATTCTCTGGCCTCTATGGAATCACAGAGAAAAAAAAGCTCTTAAATACAGGGACTGCTGCATTCTTTTGTACTTATTTTTGTGAAGAGCAGGTCACAATAACAAATAGTTTTCTGAAATTTAAAATACAATTATTCAGCATTCAGTTGCAGTCCTCAAAGGTAGCATTGAAGCAAACAGGTTTTTCTTACATGCCCAGTCAAGGCAATTGTGTGCTCAATTACACTGGGAGAATTGGCCCTTGCAGCACAAACCCATGGACCAAGAGACGTGGTTGGTTTATGTTAGTACAGCAAAACTAAAGCCAAAAGTGTGGCAATTCACACCACTTTATGTGATATTTATACACAGAAAAGCACTATATTCATCACAGTTTTTTGGGGTTTTTTTACAACATTAGTTTTTTCCTTTAAAAAATAAATGCCAGGGTGGTTTCTTGGGGAAAACCAGATTTTGCGATTTCTTAAAGGCAGCATTTAACTTGCAATAATAGTAATGAGACATGTGGTGTGGGCATCAGTGGAGATCAGGAATCATCTTGATCACTGATTAAAAGAGTTCATAATCCAAGGAAGCCTGAAAATCACAGACCAAGCTACACCAACAGATTCATGGCACAGCTGTGAATTTGAGAGACACAAAGATTCCTCAAGACCCACAATGATTACCACTTAATACCTCAGGTGAGACACTGCAGTTTGAAAGATAAATCTCTTTTACTCCTGGCCTGGTGCTGTGGAGGTGACGCTGTGTCACAGAATCACAGAATGGCTGAGCCTGGAAGGGACCTCTGGGTGTCCATCTGACCAAGCCCAGCTCCAGCGGGGTCCCTACACCTCCAGCAGGCTGCCCAGAGCCACGTCCAGGTGCTTTGGGAACACTTCCAAGGACAGAGACTCCACAGCCTCTCTGGGTAGCCTTTGCCACTGCTCAACACCCTCACAGTGAAAACAGTGTTCCCTGAATTCAAAGGGAACCTCCCGGGTTTCACATTGTGCTCCTTGTACTCCTCTATACCATCTCTTGAGATACTTACACACCTTGATGAGATCCCTCATAACCCTTTCAAATTACAGAATTTACACGGTTTCCCTGGTGTCTAAATTTCACCTATTAAAACCCAGAGGACCCAAATTAGGCCCTGCATCAGATTTACCTGCCTTAGTAGATTTCATATCTCTTTATACACTATTTGTCCCTTCTTCTCTCATATTTCTCAGTGAAAAGCACACCCAGAGTGTATCTGGTCTTATACTGAGGCTCTCATTCAGTCAACAAGCAAAGATCATTAACTAGATGAAACAAAACACGTGTTGCTTGTCTAATGCACTTCATTATTGATCAGTTAACTCTGTAAAGTGCTTTGTTTCTTCTGGAACAGAGGACGAGATGGGAGTGTAAGGCACTCAACCTGTCTGACTGACAAGCACACTCAAGCCAGATTAACACTTCAGCAGTTTATCTGCGGATAAGCAGCGCCACAGGTGAAGGAGCTCCCAAGACACAGATGGACTGGGGAGAGCTGAGCACCCTGCCAGGGGAACACAGGGGCACTGCCTCCCTGCAGTGCCAGGAACCCCAGCAGATGAGTTTGGAATGTCAGGTTGGGCATCTCTGAGCAAAGCTGCCCACGGTCATCTGGTATTTCACACAGCTTGTTAGCTCAGGCTTACTGCTGCCTACTAAAACCCTCTGGATAACCAAGACATCAGAAGTCCCTCTAATATCTTTGCAAAGGAAGAGCTGACTATTAAAAATATCCTTCTAGCTTTCCAAACCTGTCAGGCTGATTTTTAATACTAGATTTTATTTTTTTTTTTCAATTTTCTGTAGCACGCTTCTCTGGAAGTATTTGTGCATTGTACCTCACTGATACTGTTGTTAAGACATCCTTTGGCCCATGTAAAGGGGTTTTCTTATCCAGAAATAGGCTTCTCTTTTCGTGAGCAGGGATTCACGGGCACTGTCATTAGGAAGTGAATTGAAATCTCTGCAGTGCATCACAACTGGGCTTTGCCAGTCATTGCTACTTGGGTCAGATTCTGCATCCAGCTGAAATTTCTATTACACTATCTAGATTTCATAGCTGCTATTAATACAAGCTATGCTTCATTAAGTATGAATTTGAAGGTAACAGGGCTCTGAAGTTCAATAAAGTGCTGAAGGACAAACAGAACAATTGTTTTTATTCCTAGAAGTGTCAGCAAGACAGAGAACAACATTTGTTTCCACTGCATATCCACCTCAGAAACAGCTGGCTCTTTTAGAACAATAATTCCCTCATGGATTTTCTTTTCCCCTTTAAATAAAACTTATTTTGATTCAGGCTTAGACAAAAGGTCGATGAAAACTGCTCTGAAACACACATTTATTCTCGGACTGATTTTTTTTTTCAGTCCATTGTTGCATATAGGTAAAACCTTACAAAAGGAAGGCCTTGTGAAACCATGGCTCAGTCTCCTGTTACTTTGGCTGAGTAGAAAAGGACTGTGGGAAACAAAACCCAGGACAAAGTGTGAGCCTTGATTTTGGCTTCACATCTCCCCTTATTCCAAACGGGGTTAGATCTATGTCTCTATAAGGGTATGAGATGTGCTCAAAAGGTGCCTCTCTTTGGAAGCTACCACAGAAGGGCTCCTTGCCATGAAGTGATTTGGTTCGGAGCTCTCGTGTCCAGCAGGACAAGGGGAACACTTTCCCCCAGCATTACCCTGGATCCATAAGAGCACACAAAGCAGGAGGTTTGAGTGAAAAGGTGGCACTTACAGAACGACAGAGATCTCAGACAAAAGCAGCTTGGACACTGAGGGAGAGGGGGGACAGGGAGAAGTTGGGTGAAGGGAGATTATGGGAGGCTCATGGCAAGGAGTGGATGTGAAACTATAGGAGTTAGTGCAGTGTAAGACTCTCATCCATGGGGCTTGATTAGGATTGTCAGGCACCACCAGTTGTTGATGTGCATTCATTTTGTGCAACTCCAGTCTACAGGAGTTGTGATTGACTTTTAAGGAGTTATAAGAAGAGGCTATTTCAAATGGCAGGTCGGCTTCCAGCTACTCAGCTTTCACAAATGTGAGAAAACTGTGTTCTGAGTCATACTGAGTCAGCTTTGTCCTTCTTGTAAGCCAAGAAAAGATTTATTTTTTATTTTAATAGAATACTTACAGCATTCCTACTTTGTTGTGTCTGTAAAGGGATTGCTGGCCCTTAACAGCTCAAAGCCCAGTATCCCCTGAATCACTCTGGGTATACTTTGCTTCCAAATAGCTCCATTTTTGTGTACCAGACCCTAACACCTGATGCTAATTTTGACTTCCTACTATCACGCATTTGTTATGATCGTGACTGCTTAAATTCTCCATTTCTCATTATACAAATGCCACTTGTATTTCCAGTCATGCTCCTTGGCTACAGAAGTACTTTAAGAAGAGGCAGCCTATTCTGCCCATTGTACAGCAGCAAGGCAGCTAGTCCAGAAATATTTCAAGTCTCAATTGTTTGAGTCTTGTAATTATAGTATTTTATTCATCCCAGAAGCTCCTCATTCTATTAAATCTTCCATTCATCTACTTCTTTCTAGAGACCTCCAATATCATAGCATGGGTCCCCACCAGGCAATGATTAGCATTGACTCCATGGCTCCAGAAGGCTGATCAATGACTTTATTACACCATATTATACTTATTAAGAAACTCATTGCCCTTTACAGACAGACCAGATTGGTCAACTGAATCCAAATACTATCACCAGTGGCCAATTAAAAAAATCACCCTTTGGTAAACAAATCTCCATAACACATTCCACATGTTCACAACAGGTGCAGCAAGTGAAGATAATAATTCCTTATCATTCTTTTCTCTGATCTTCTCACAGCCTTTTCCAGTACAATGCCTGGGAAAGTTGTGCCTGCTGCTCTCTGCTGTGGCCCCACACAGGTACTTAGACTTTCCAAATAAGCAACCTGAAACAGAACATGACCATAAAGGTTGCTCAAAGTCCCAGTTCTTCTGTGGCAAAACCTGGAAGAAGTCCCCTAATAGTGCATTTATCCAAATCAGGTTATATCAAGAACAGATTTTTTACAAGAAACATGGAAATTATTGTTAACAGACAGAAACTAGAACTCATAAGCTGCAAACATTAAAAGATATATAGAACACAAAGAAATAGAATCAGTTGGGAGAATATGCAGGAACTGATGGTGGGAGAGACCCTGTCCTCCTAAAAGACAGCTTGCCTCAGGACAGCCCCCTTTTCTAACTGCTGAATTTCCAGATAGGAGCTATTAAGCTTCAGACAAACATCTAATTCTTTTACCCTATAAAACCATTTTTTCCATGAGGAGCATCGAATCATTAGACATAGCACAGGGACATTTTTCTGTACAGTTTAAAGCCAAATGTTCTTTAAAATGTAGCTATTCATCCTCCTGGGTCTGGCCTCCACTCTACCCTCTGACACTGTTTTAGAAGTAGGCGCCATTACGTGTCTACTAACCAGGAAAGTCTTTGGCTACATTATAATAGAGGGGATTTTTCAAGTGTAGACATAAAGGGGATTTCTGAAGGAACCAAAATATGGCTCTTCTACCTCAGGGTTGGGTGAGCCTCTGCAAAAATACTCAATCCTCAAAGGTATCACAAAAGAAATGAGTAATTGTCCTAAAGAATATGATCATACTGACAAAAAACAATTAATTCCTCTGGGAAATTCTTGCAGATTTTTAAAACCAGCCTCTGAGATTTGCTAGCAGAGATATAATTATCTTCTGAAGGATGATTAAAGAAAGAAAACCCTACAAAAAGAGCAATTGCTCTTTATTGCATACAATATCTCTTTGAAACAAATTCAACAGAATCCTCTTGGGTTTATTCCTAATTGGTTTCATAGGATGCTCCCAAAAGGGAAGCAATTTTGAAGAGAATTCCACTGGGACCTTTTCATCATCTTTGCATAATTCTGATCATATATCATTACTGAAAGCCTGTTATATTTCTAGCTCCAAGTTTAATGTAAAGCATTTTTTTCTTCTGACATTTCTTATGTTAAGCCTCAAATACAGAAAAGACCACAGGCAGCTTGTGGGCACATTATGTATGGTATTTGATAAGCTACTTGTGCTTGAATAAGAAACTATTGAACAAACATCCTGTGATTTATAAGGGAAAGGATGAAATCATGAGAGAAACAAATTTACAGGCAAAGCATATTCAGCAGTGGTCTCATTGCTTTCACTGCTCACACTCATATTTATTATACATTACTTGGAGCTACTTATTTTGAGAGGGCAAATTGCACCTTGACAACTTCACTGTATTGCTAAGTACCAAAATCATATTTTTCCTTCCTACTTATCTCTGGAATGAAAATGAAATAATTATCTTTTTTTTTTTTTTTTTTGCATTTTCCCATGACAACCAAATACTAAGATTGGTCAGTAGTTCTCTGAAAACACTGCAACTAATTCACACTATTTAATTCACATGACAGTCTCAGTCAGCAGATCCCTAAAGCTGGGTATGGGTCCATAAAGGGACAGGATTCTCCTAAAAGGGCTCTGAAGTTCTGGATCTAAACAAAATGTCCAGATAGCCCAGCTGCCAGCTGGACTATTTCCTGGTAGTAAGTCTTGGTACAGAAGCATGTTAAGAAAAAAGCAGAGTTCTTTTTGTTAATAAGCAACAAACATTTCAAAGGTCAATAACACAGTTTGTTGGTGGAGAGCTAGACAAATCTGCAAATATAAATTCAAAAGGTACCCAATTCCTCCTGCTTTCTTTTAGGTCCTAAAGCCTTCAAAAACATGGTGATTAATACTCAACTGTGAAAGTCTTTTCTTAGAGTTAAGCCAGTGATCCAAAGTGACAGAACAAGCAGTAAATTGCCGCTTGTCATCTGCAGAATAAAATAATCAGAATGCTAGAGCTAAAAACGTGAACATGGACATAGGAATGTGCCTTATAGAACACATGGACATTTTTAAGCATTGATGATTGAATTGCCTGTTCAGACCCTAATGCTGAGATTAATATTTGCTTCAGATTGTGAGGAGAAGGAGTAAACAAATGAACAAAAACAAAAAAATCAAGAATGTCCCTTGAGCGATAGTCTCTTGAAGAGCTGGCAATTATTCTGTCCTCAAACTGATCAAAAATGGAAATGCAATGCAGAACAACTGGAACCAATGGACAAAGTGGCTGGATCAGGAGTAGCCTTTCAATCCAAATGACACCATTTGACATGATGGCGTTGCCAGCAGAGCTAAAGGACTGGAAGAGCAGACATTCAAAAAAAAAGGATCTTCCTCAGTAATGGGAACTTAATAGAGGTTCAAGCACACTGACCCAAAGGGACACCAGCAGTGTGAGAGCATCACTCTTTAGCTGGAACACAAAATTGGTGCAAAGGGCAGAGAATCAGGACCAGTACATACAGACCATATCTGAAGTGATCACTTCCTTTGTAGAATACAAAAACTGCACACCATATGTGTGCATGACCACCCCCAGAAAAATCCAACCTATTTATTCTTTCTTAATCCAGGAGGGAGAGCATAAGAAAAAAAAAAAAAAACCTGCTTGCAACTTACCACATTGTTTAAGGCATGATTTAAAAAACAAAAAGAATTAATGTATTATAAGATCACTGAGTGCAAAGTGCAGAGAAGCACACATGATCATCTTTATTCTGTATTTGAACTTCATTTTTCTAATCCCTAAGGCACTTCTAAAAGATTTTCTAATAGGAAAAGTTTTGTTCTCTGGGGTAAAAGTTTTCAATTGCTCCAATTTTTCTCACTATCTCGAGGATAATTATCTCCTCTAACCACTGATACATCGTCTGCTTTGAATCTTCCACTTCTTTGACCAAGGAGTTCAATTTAATAGAAAAAGTTTAATCTTCCCTTCCAGGGAGTTTCAATAGTGTTTTAATTTCATTTGTCTGGAAGGTGATCAAGTCCAGCCCTTGTACAGAATCTGCCTTCAGCAGCTGTCCCAAAGATCAGCCTGTGGGAGATTATCTCTGACCACAGCATGGGACAGGGGTCTGTTCAGGCTGGCAGGAACAGCACAAACCTGTGGCAAGCAAAAAGAAAACATCCATCCAGAGCCATTACGCAAAAAAAGTATTGTCTGTAGTTCAAGAATTCCTATATTTGCACATTTCTGCAGGGTGGAGGAATACTCAGATGAACTGATATCTTTTCATTGTTCCCATTCTCTTCCTTAGGGCTATGGTGCTGCCTGGTGTCCGAGGCAGAAAACAACCAGGCTTGTGTTTTCTTTAATGAACACAGACAGGTATCTTTAAAGATGATGAAGAAAGAAAATTCACTGTATAGTAGGAAGGTTAATAAAGTATTACAATTACAACCACATCTTAGTACCTGAACAGCTTGAAAATACATGTTCCTTTTGTGCTCATTCATTTTGTTTTCTCCTGAGCCCCAATCTATTTTACTGCACTATTTCTAGTCAGTTCTGAAAACTTCCAGCCTAAGGCAGTCAGACAGTCTCTGTAGGGACTCCATGTACAAGGAGTCTTGATCCTCTCTTGATGACATGCAGTCTAATTAGGAAATGAGGTAAGGGTGGGCAAGGCAGCAGGAGCAAAACCCATTAAAAGCAACCAGGACTTTCTTGGGAATTTTTTTTTTCTTTTTCACAAAGAGTCTGCTTTATCAGAAGTCTTGTGCCCTGAACCGTTAATTAATTAAAGTTATGGTTTCAACCAGCTCTCAGAGTAAGCTGCTTAATTTCATCCTGGCTGAGAGAAAACTCCTCAGCAATTTTGTACTTCCTTGACTTTCAGTTATGTAACTGTTTTAAAATCAGGAAATTTCGAATCTAATTGTGCAATAGCATGGCTGTTAGGATTATTGTTACAAACAATATTAATGTGTTATGCACTCAGACAGACTATTTATCATATTTTATTTTAGAAATTGATTTTCTCACTTTCCTGTTGTATTCAAAATAGAATTTCCCTGAAGTCAGTGGTATGAACAACCACAAAACCCAAAGTTTAGACTTCCATATGCATAGCTTGGCTCTAGGAATTCATTCCTCCTATGCAGCAAAAGTCCATTCTCAGAGAAAAACACAAGGAAAAACAGCTTTAGCATTGAGATTGCTTTAAAAAACTCAGTAGTGAAGGAGAAGGGCAGAATTCTAAGCCCAGAAGACTAAAATCATGGAGCAAACAGATACAAAGGAAATGAGGCTGAAAGGTAGTGCTTCTGTACAGTAAAATAGGCTGTGTGGACTTTGTAGATTCCTTTAGCACATTATTCCCTAAGGCTTAGTGACAACATGCTTGTGTTTTCCTTTATGGCTGCTTTGGATGACCAGTGACCTCTCAGGAAGGTTTTATCAAGGGCTGAATAATCACTCTTGGTGTTTTGCATGACATTGACATGAATGAGGACAAACCTCTCCTATAAAATGAGACACCCCCATCAATGTAATTCTGTGTAAGTGTATTTCAAAAAGCTGCCAAAGCAGGTTAGCTCAGTAGCGAGTCCTACTCCAGACAGCATTGTGGAGCCCGGTGGGCCTACACAAAAAGGGTCCATTATGGTTCCATGGAGGGACAGATCCCAAGTTTGGGAAAAATCTCCCCTGTCCAAGGCAACGGAGCAGAGCCTCTCCCAGGATGCTTTGTTGTGTATGCAAATATACCCCAGTTCTACCTCCCTGGTTGGCCCGTTGCCCTCTCCGACCCTTTTTCCTTATATGTATAACACCTAGAATGTTCTCCCTTCCCTGCTTACCCATTGGCCCTCTATTGCCACAGCATCCTGCCCCCTTTACCCTATTGGCTGCCATCCCTTGTCCCACCTCTCTACTCCCTGAGCCCTCAGCCCATTGGCTCAGATGCTCTGCTCCGCCCCCCCGTCCTCATATTTAAACCTGCACCCTCCACTGTTGGTTTGTGTTTGTTTCTGGACCCTTCTGTGCGTGGCTGGAATAAACCTTCTACTTGGAACTCCACGCAAAGATCCTTCCCACTTCTTTGTCATGGGTGGTTCTACAAGGGAAGTGTGTGCTGCAGTGATTGTGTGTGTGTGTGTGTGTGTGCGCCTGTGCCACCAAGCACCTTCATTACTGGAGATGCTTCTGGAAGGTCGCAGCACCGCCGCCTCTTGCTCCACCGCCAATGGGTTAGCATTGGCGACACGTCATGGTCCTAGTTTTTGTATACGCTCAAGAACAAAATTTCAGTGGCATAAAGTAACACAGATTAACTATAATCAGTATTTCTCACCCCAGAACTTTTTGCATTAACACAAGGAAGTTCAGCAAAAGCTATGTTGCAATGGATGGATGAACAAGATCCAGGAAATGCTGGTATTACCTGTCTCCAAGAGGAGAAAACTCTAAGCTTCATGTAAAACGAGACCCTGCAGAGTACATGGGCCAGATAAAAACAGAAGCAGAAAAATCCTCTTTACAGAGTGGCATTTTAATTCCACTTCTCTTTGCTCGGGCCTGGGAAAGCAGTGTGGTGCAGCCATGGACACAGGATTCAAAGCTGTTAGAGTTGTTAGTTGTGATGAATCAGATTCCTGAAAAGGTGCAATGGACGCCTGTTTGAGGACTTGCACGCTCCTTGGAGCAAGGATCTGGACCACATCCTTCTACCTTGGAGCACAGGCAGAGCTGGGTCCTCTCAAGCTGTGCCTTGTTGAGTACTGAGGAGGACCAGGCTGTGCTCCTCAGTGCCAGAGATTTTGAGCACTTTGCTCTGAAGAAAGAGAATGAGAACATGCACCAGCAGGAAGTGTTGAATATCAACAGAGCTGTCAAGTGAAGCAGATAAGAAGGCAGGACATGGGGTAAAGCTGAAGTGATAATGTAATAGGGAAATTCAGAAGTCACATATCCTGCAGCTGCCCTCCATTTAAGGTGGCTTAAACGCTTGTGCATCCTTGGAACTGGGCAGCTACCACCTCTCATGGAGAGGAGACAGAGCTTCTGGAACAGACACCCCTCAACACCGCACAGCTGTGCTCTGTGTCTGTTCCATGCCTGAAAGCTGGAGGAGCAACAGGTCAAGAGATGTCTTTAAAGAATCAGAAAAAAAAAAAAAAAAACTGAAATAATTAGATTTGGTCAGCTCAGCCAGCAGAAGTAGTACTGCATTTCTTTCTCTTCACCCATTCTTGAGCTTCTAAAAAGCAAAGACAATGTTCAGCTGATTTATTTCCCCAGAGACAGGGAGCTAAAATTGTCAGCGAGAAAAGGAAATAAAAGTTATGCCTGCATATGACAACTATGGTTGGAAAAAGCAATAATAAAGAAATGAATGTTTCTTGTATATACTTGTTCAATTCAATTAGAACACAAGATGTTTGTTTCTTGTAAAGTTAAATTCTGCTCCATATAACAGACACACAAAGGTACAATAACCCTGTTTGCATCAGACGAAAACCAGCAATAACGTCCTATAAAATTTATTTCCAGGTTCTTATGAGAACAAGTCACTTTTTAATAATATGTTGTGACATTATTTATTTGCTATAATTTTAATAACAAATGAATTCTGAAAATAAGGTATATGTTTGAAGAAAGCACACAGTGTTATTTGCAAGAATAACTTCATGCAGGAATTACATACACAAGAATAACTTCATGCAGCTCTTTACATGACACTTTTGAGTTACTCTGCAGATCTTTTAGCTTTAATTGCTATGATCCTGACAGGTCCCTTCCAACTCAGCACATTTTATGAAAAGATAAAAAAAAACATGGGAGAGAATGCTCTCCCTTGGCTGAAGGGGAGAGAAATTTTGTAAATTTGCACTGTGTGTATGTTACTCATCACATCTAATGAAGAGGCATCTCAGCATTTTTGCTGACAGTGGAACTTTGTTAAAGACAGTCCCTGCCACAAGGACTAATTCAAAATCTGGGTTAAAAAAAACATAATTAACCCCATCAGACAGAATTAAGGCCCAAGGATTATGGGGCCAAACTTAGAGGAGTTCTGCACTCACAAAGCAGCTGTAAATTTAGGGGTCCTAAATTTTCAGTGGTAAGCCTGTCTACACATGTGCAGGCCACCCTGAGGCTGGGCTGCACCAGTGGATTGTGCTGATGGATGATTGTGCCAATGGATTATGTCCATGGATGATTGTGCCAGTGGATTTTGCTGATGATTGTGTCCATGAATCATGCCAGTGGATTGTGCCAATGGATTGTAACAATGGAGTGTGCCAATGGATGATTGTGCCGATGGATTGTGTCCATGGATGATTGTACTGGTGGATGATTGTGGTGATGGATTGGGTTGATAGATTGTGCTGATGGATTTTGCCAAGGGGTTGTGCCAATGGATTGTGTCCATGGATGATCGTGCCAGTGGATTGTGCCAATGATTGTTCCGATGGATCATGCCAGTGGATTGTGCCGATGGATTGTAAGAATGGATTGTGTCAATGGATGATTGTGCTGATGGACTGTAACAATGGATGATTGTACTGATGGATGTTTGTGGTGATGGATTGGGTTGATAGATTGTGCTGATGGATTTTGCCAAAGGGTTGTGCCGATGGATTGTGTCCATGGATGATTGTGCCAGTGGATTGTGCCAATGATTGTTCCGATGGATCATGCCAGTGGATTGTGCCGATGGATTGTAACAATGGAGTGTGCCAATGGATGATTGTGCCGATGGATTGTGTCCCTGGATTGTGCCGATGGATTGTAACAATGGATTGTGCCAATGGATGATTGTGCCAATGGATTGTGTCCATGGATGATTGTACTGATTGAGATTGTGCTGATGGATTGAGCCGATGGATTGTAACAATGGATTGTGCCAATGGATGATTGTGCTGATGGATTGTAACAATGGATGATTGTACTGATGGATGTTTGTAGTGATGGATTGGGTTGATAGATTGTGCTGATGGATTTTGCCAAGGGGTTGTGCCAATGGATTTTGTCCACGGATGATTGTGCCAGTGGATTGCTCCGATGGATCGTGCCAGTGGATTGTGCCGATGGATTGTAAGAATGGATTGTGCCAATGGGTGATTGTGACGAGGGGCTGTGTCCATGGATAATTCTACTGATGGATATTTGTAGTGATGGATTGGGTTGATAGATTGTGCTGATGGATTTTGCCAAGGGGTTGTGCCAATGGATTGTAACAATGGATTGTGCCAATGGATGATTGTGCCAATGGATTGTGTCCATGGATGATTGTACTGGTGGATGATTGTGGTGATGGATTGGGTTGATAGATTGTGCTGATGGATTTTGCCAAGGGGTTGTGCCGATGGATTGCGTCCATGGATGATTGTGCCAGTGGATTGTGCCAATGGATCGTGCCAGTGGATTGTGCCAGTGGATTGTGCCGATGATTGTGCCAGGGGATTGTGCCAGTGGATTGTGCCGTGTGGCTGTGGGTGCTGCACTGTCTGTGTGTGAGAGGGTGGCATCAACACAAGCAGGCAGAAGGCTGTGGGAACGGGGTTTTCTACGTAACTGCCACCACACACCACAATTGTCCCTGTCTTACATCTCAGTATCCCGACACTGCTGCCCATGCTTCATTACCCAGTCATTTCCCCACTTCACTTTGGAAGTGTATCTTCTGCCAACTCCAGGTTTTCAGACGCCCCAGAGGCATTATGTGCAGCTTCCTTTCTCGGCTGCAAAACGTCAAAATAAAGAAACTGTTAAACCACACAGAGGAAAAAAACTGCTCCTCTCCACTTCTGCAATAGAAGACTTAGAATTATTGCATGTATAATACAATTCAGTAAAGTTTAATGAGTTTCTGAAAAAGTAATCTTGCTTTATTATCCTAAATTTGTAGGCTAGACCAATATGCAAGTGATTTAATAACAGCACACACAGCTTCACTAACGCTTTTATGGACAGTTACAATGAGAAAAGGAGACAAAACTTATTTCTAAGATCCATTTTTATATATTTCTTCTGACTTTATGGCATGCAGGCAAAAAGCGTAGGCTTAACAAGAGATGGACAGAAGATAGTTGACAGCATTTTCTTCATTCCCAAAGAAAAAATACATGGAAATACCGTTTCTGCAACTATGTTTCAGTTTTGGATGCTGGATGAGAAATTGTTGATCTACTTATGTGATACCAAAATTGTTGCTAAGCCCAAGAACTGTAAGCAGGCATCCCCCAGAAGCTATACCCCCTTCAGGTTTCCTGTTCATTCTTGCAGAGGCCAGAAGACCTTGGTAATTTGAATTTTCATTTACTTTCATATAGTACATGCAACTTCTCATCACAACTTCAGCAAGCAGCAGAACATCATGATGTAGACACAATATTTTTTTATCTAAATAACATACAAAATATCCATTATTCACTAATAACCTGGCTCTGAAGGATGAATAAGGTACTGCACCAGTACTGAAATCAAATGTGTGGGTTTTGGGCTGAAGTATCCCTTGGGAGCTGTATTTTAATTGGAGCTGCATAAACCTGGCAGTATTAATTCCCAAGGGCATGAGCAAGTATTTTATTTGGTTCAGATTCAGTCATTGCGTCACACAATGCAGGATATGTTGCAATTTCTTTTGGCAAGAAGTTGACACAGGATTATATTTTGAAGATGTCTGCCTGTGTCCTCTGTAAGTTGCAATTTTTACTACTTCCTACAGTTAATGAGATTGGTGCATATTTATTGATTTTGTTTGAATAAGAGCCCACCCTCTTGATACCTGCAGAAAAAAAATGTAAAAACTCTTCTTCATATCTCTGAGTTGTTTTCTACTACAGAGCAAAAACTCAGCCTGGAGATAATAGATGACAACAAAGACAAAATGTCAGGGTTGTTTAGAAAATTTCTGACTACGTGTCAAGATTGAGGCTCAATGAAACCTTTTTCATTTTACAGACTGAGAACCAGAGGGACAGAAGCTGACACTGGGACATCAAAAGTGGGATAAGATAAGAGCAAGCATGTCTTATACATATCCTTGAATGCGTATTTCCACAGCAAACAAGACATGTATGAGAAATTCACAAAAATCTGAATATAACAGGGATGCAAAAGAACTTCCGACCCAAATTTATCCATCATGTAGTTATTCATCTGTTCATTTCCACCACCACTGATTTGGTATATCCTCACCTTGGAATTCCTGAGACAAAGAATTTTCTGAGTGCAACTGAGTAACAACTGAGTGGCTCACAGAGACAGCTCTGAGAGTGGCTCCTGAGCAGTCCTTGCCATGCACACTGGCTGTTTCCCAGGTTCTTTCAGACTAGCAAAACACAGAGCACTCATCAAAATAGCCACTGAAAGCTGCTCCTGACTTTGGACCTTCCAGCTCATTTAGAGATGCACATAAAAAGCTACCAGTGAGGACTATATGTATGGTCCTGTGACCCTTTGGAGCCATCTTATAGACAGACCAACAACCTGATTATGTTTCTCCAGCTATATAGATTTTATGTATTTCTCTCCGAACAAAATTCTGACAGTAACACCAAAACAGAGAAGCAGCCCTAACGTGTGTTTGGCGGGCTCTAGGATAATATAAAAAAGTCTCTAAGAAGTAAAGTACAGTTTCCTTCTTTTCTCCTTTGCAAAGAAACGCATTCAAACAGTAATTGCTTGCACAAAGTGCAAGAAAAATCTGAAATAATTTGCACCGTGTGACACTTCCCTTATGAAGTGAGAGACAGGTAATATTCTGGGTGTTATTTTTTAATTAATGCCAAAGAGCAATCTGGATAGATTTTATTTTTTTCTTTCAATAACATACAAGTCATCCCAAACAATACAATGCTATGAACTACTTACCTCTTAAACAGCAAGGAACTGCAAACCATGAGCACATTATGCACTTCTTCACTGCAAAACCTGAATAGAATATGATTGATAGAAAGGTCTCTTAAGACAAATCATTTTCTTTCTCTTTTTTTCTTTTTTCTTTTTTTACCTATCTTTGAAGTTATGCTGCTGGCAGTCTACGATATGAAGCAAATATTACTTAGGGGTTCCTGTAGTGTGTGTACTGTGCACAGAATGAAAACATTACAAGAAGGTTTATCATTTTAAAGTTCTGCTTGGCTTATTAGGATTGCTCTCATCATGGTCCTGGGTGAAAGGAACAAGGAAATCTGTTGTGAGTGGTTAGAAAAAGTCATTATAGTGAAATAAAAGGCCCAATTACTTTAACCCACATTTCCACATGGTTCAGACGAAATTTGCCAGCGTGGATAAGAACACACTAGAATCACATCAGCACAGAAATTTTGGTAAAATAAAAGTCGAGCCACTTTTTACAGCTTTGATGGATTGAAAACTGTTATATAACATTTAGTTTAACAGTCAACCCTTTTCTTTCACTTTGACTTCCTGATACCATTTGAGCTGTAAATCAGAATGCACATGGATACAAAGCAAAAGTAGCTCGATGGCTTTATGACTTGTTTTTTTCTCTGTGCTACTCCAGAGTTTTAACTCTGTATATACTTTACTGAATCAGAACAGTAAAGTCTGTATAAAGTTTCAGAAAGCAAATATAATAGGAAGAGAATTTCTGGTGAGTAAACTAACCTTAAGGTAGATTTTCATTAGGATCTGAGTAGATACTGAGCTAAGTCTAGATTTTTTTTCTAAGGTTTGCCTTACAGAATTTCCTCCCAGCTAAGAGGGAAACTGCACACAAAAAGACAGTGAGAGCAGTGCCTGTTTTTTCTTGGTTGAAGGCAATATCTTGTTCTTGAAGCCAAAGCCAAGTATCTGTGCTGCTGTGCATCCTGAATCCTTTTTTTTTTTCATCAACTTGCAACCTTGAATATGACTCCAAAGAATGATACTCCCCGTGATATCAAAGGAGGCAAGTTGGGAAAAATGCCTTGTTTGATCACATGGCCAAGAAATACCCAAGGGACATCATGATGAGCCAACATTACCGTGTGCTGGAATTTGATAATGAAAATGCTGCTGCCAGGCATTGATAAACAGCCACTGAAATGAAAGTCAAAAGAAGTCATTTTACAGAAAGTATTTTATATTCAGGAAAAGCTAATTTAAAGATGCACATAAAAAGCTACCAGTGAGGACTATATGTGTGGAGGTCCTATGATTCCTTTGGAGTCACTGAAAAGGGATCATCAATAGCTTTGATTCTTCTCTTTTAAGGTTTTACTTTAATAATTGGTGTGTTTAGGACCTGTACTTCTGCCTGCATTTTTAATTCCAGACAGTAACTTCTTTCATGTGCCTCGATGTGGAAGGACAGAAAGTCAGAGGCAGGTTTTGTGAGTTGGAAAAACCATTTCCTTTTTTGATATCTGTGACTTACGTCACTGGAGGATTTTACACAAATATAACTGAGACATGTTTCGGTCTTTCAAAGGCTCTTTTGGGCATCATATATAATAGTGCCCATCTACTATCAGGATTCAAGCCCGTTGTTGTTATCTAGTGAGCTACAAGAACTGCACATTATTTGTACTATCAGACAGCCAGGCAGCCACCAGCACAGAGCCCTGATGATGCTTTAGCTCTGGGGAGGTGGGAACAGAACCTTGGTCTGTACACCACACTATCCCTGACTTGCTCTGGCATGCAAAGACGCTGGACTGAGGTGTTGTTTTTTCATGTTGTCTCCTCAAATGGCAAGAACCACGTGTCCCTTCTATTCCCTGCACCCACAGCAGCCCCTGTTGCACAGGGGGCTTTGAAACAGCCTGGGGTGACACCAAATGGCCAAGATACCACTCCTTTCTACAAAGGAGATCCGTTCATTTCTCACCTGGTCACTTTTAGCAAATGAATTTCCTCCATGTCCTTAACAGTAGAGGTATTCAAAAGCACTAAACAATCCAACACAAACATAAAATTTCAGTACCTGCCTTCTTTGGGTTGAGGAGGCTTCAGTTGATGTGACCAGTCATTAAACTCCTCTGGGAGTTCTCAGTTCAGTGTTCTGGTTCTCATGTCACAGATTGCATGCACAGAAGCAGACAGAAATTATGAATCTTTTACCACCCAAAAAAAATTCGGGTGGAAAAATTCTCATGTTCCATATATAGTGAAAATCAGCAAAACACTAAGACATATAACAGAACTTACTTCCACCGTAGCTACAAGGAATATATATCAGGATTATTTAAATTTTTTTTTTCGCAGCACAGCACACAATGTTTCTGCACACTTTATGGCAATTTACCAAGTTACAAACACATGAGTGTTCCTAATCTACCCATAACAAATTTTTATTTTGAACGAACCTAATATATCATCACAGGATTTCCATGCATCCAGATGAAACTTCCCACTTTCATCCTTGCAGGTAAGAAGTTTTTATGACAGATAAATATTAGTATCCTACTTTTGATCAGCACTTTGTTTAAAGAGTCACAAATCCAGATGTTCTAGTAGAGTCTCTACCACACTGATGACTTTCCACAAGTTTGTTGTGACAGACATCGTAGAGTTAAACTGAAGATTGGCTTCCTTGCTAAGACTGTCACCTGAGTTAAACTTGAAGATTGGCTTCCTTGCTAAGACTGTCTGCTGCTTTTGGTCATCTTTTTCCCAAATTCCTTCAAAATCTGTATTGCCTCCAGAGCTTTCCTCAGTTTTGAGCACATTCTGCAGGACCAGGTGACAACCCAGACCATTTGCAGCGATACCCACCCAGGCCTGACAAACACACAGTCCCAGCAGAGCAGAGTTCCCCCAGATTTCCTACCAGAAATTTCAGCAGGGACCCACCAGGAATGTGTTTGCCTTCAGCAGAGAGCAGTGGCTGATTCCTGGCATTCAGAATATGCCCACAGTGCCCCCACTGCAGAGGATGCCATTCTGATCTCAAGCTTTTTTCTCCAGTATCTCACAAACCTTCTAATTCATCTTGAAAAGTGCATGGCAGTTTGTCTTTATGTTTTAGTCTTCTTGTTGTTCTTTACGTAGCTCTTGCAACAGACTTTGAAGTGATAATTTTTCTGAGTTTTATGAATTTCTTGTTGTTCTTTACGTAGCTCTTGCAACAGACTTTGAAGTGATAATTTTTCTGAGTTTTATGAATTAGCGCACTCTGCTTTATCTCCAAACGCGTGGTTCAGAAGGAGAACTATCTACAGATTCCAGGTGCTTCCAGCACTGAACAGCAGCTAAGGGAGGACATAAAGTGTCTGTGTATTTTACTGCATCAGACTGCACCACACAGCACAGGAAGTTTTTCACCTTGTTCTCCAGGCCGTCCTGCTGATTGAAGCCAACAAAAGGAGACCATTCTTGCAACTACAGCTGCAGGGGTTTTATGTCTTTTTATGTCCAACTTCCTCTGAATTGGCCACCCTGGGGGTTTGAGACGTGTGCACAGCCCTCTGACTACCAAAGCAGAAAAAAAGCCCTACATGTAAATAGTTATAAATAGCTTAAGGAATTTTATGCTGAAAGGTTCTTTTGACCACCATGCCAGAAAAAACACATTTGGAATGGGTTTCCTCCAGGCACTTGGGTGATAAAAAGAAGGTAAAGAATAACAGAGGAAAAATAAAGGAGGACAAAGGAAAAAAATCCATTACTTGTAAGCAAATCACTAGAACTTGGGTACATTTCCTGAAATCAAAGTAGCTGTGTTTCATTTATACATTAGAAATCCCTCTTTTTGACACTTCATTATTGGCAGTGTGACAATATTCACTTGCTCTTCCCATGCACCCTGATGAAGGCTGATAGTTTGCCTCCAATAAATCATGCCCACTGCCAAGGCAATGCTGATTGTCACCTGTGATCCAGCAGTTCACTTTCACAGGACTGTTGTCCTCTAATCCCTCTCTCTGAAATGTACCAATAAAATTACAGAACAGATTAAAAATTGAAAAAAAAAAAGGCCTACTGCCCCCCAAAAAGTAATATTTTGTCTTATGAATCATTTAACCTCATCTTTTTCCAAGTGTAGATGGTTCTGGGTTATGGCAGACTGATGGCAAAATAGTATTTGCTGTCCTGGGTCTATTATAAACCACCTCTCATAAGACCATCAGAGGGTTTTTCTCTATAGCAAAGGGATTTGCTAAGAGATAACAGAGATCTTTTAGAAAGGCAGTTATCCTATTTACAAAGAATACTAAAAACTTGCTTCATACAGAAATAAATTTTTTTTGTTTATTCAATGGGTCACCAGTGTTTTCTAAAAAAAAAAGTATATTTTC
This sequence comes from Melospiza georgiana, assembly GCF_028018845.1. NCBI lineage: Eukaryota > Metazoa > Chordata > Aves > Passeriformes > Passerellidae > Melospiza > Melospiza georgiana. The sequence continues at coordinate 22,039,140 of NC_080439.1, read as the reverse complement.
TCTTGCTGCAGCAGCATGAGTTTTTCTTTGCCAGCTATTTGCAGTCATTTCACTGACATGTGGAGAACTTTATCAGCTTATGTTTTTGACCTGGTTGCAAATGTCTCGTCTGAGCATTTGAATAAAATGAATTGTTTGCAAGAAAATAACAAACAAAAAGTTTTACTGTACTAAGGGACAGACATACTTTAGAATATAGATAGATATAGAATATAAAAATAGATAACAGTACTTACAAAAAGGAGAGGGGGAGAGAGAGAGAAAAATAGCTACGGTGTTCTAAGAACTATTAAAACTATAATTATTGAAGAACTAACCAAGGATGATAACAAATTGCTCTGTTAGATGAATGAACATTCACTCAGTATCCCATGCAAAATTGTTGAATAAAGACTGAAAACTTATTTCTGTTGTACCATTGAGTGAGTTTATATTTCAAGTAACAGCTGCAGTTAAGAGCTCCAAAGAAAGCACTTTTGGTTAAGGTTTAACAGCAGGGTGATCTGTCAACTGGTATAAGTGAGTATGGCCTTACTGACAAAAAAATGACAAAGTCTATGTTACTGGGTGAGACATTTGGTGCAAGTCGCCCAATATGAAAAAAATATGAATTGTGAATGAAAAAAAAAAAATGAATAACTGATTTACAGCACAAGCTAGGAATAACTGTTTAAAATTTTTCTTACAGATTTCTAACTTCCACCCAGAAACCTGTGTGCTTCTGCAGACATGTCAGACGTGTTCCTTTGGTCTGCTCTGATGGCTGAACTCCTCAGGTGCAGAGAGAGGGAGAAAGGACTGTCCAGAGCCTGTCAGTGTTATGTTTTATCTGCTTGCACAAGTTTAGGAGGCAAGTGCTAAAATCTACCCAGGCAGCGGCTGGAACTGCCTGCTTGCACTGGGAAACTTCTGATCTTTTATAATCTCTAATACCTTCTATGTCTTTCTCTAACAACCTTGTCCACAGAGTGATATGAATTTTCCAGAAGCCATTTGACTCTCTGCTTGCTCCATGGGAAGGCTGCAAAGGCCACAGGAGGCAGTTTGACCAAATTTTAATGGCCAAATGTGTTCAGCCACGCTCATTTTATGGATGTTGCTGCATAGAACCCACTGGTTTACCAGAGTCTCTCACAGTTTACAGGTTTTTCTGGAATCCCTTCAGAACCTGGAAAGGACATTCTAGCATAAATATAGGTTGTAAAAATCTAAGTAGAATTGCTTTTAAAAATCCTTGAAGCCTTGCTAGTGGAACACCATTACATTGTAGACATTTCCAAGAGCTATTAAAAGTTTTAAAAGTGAAATCTGGAGCTACTTCTTCAGCAGGCAACAAAAAAAAAATTGTGTAACAAATGCCTTAAAACTAAAGCTTTTGATTGGACATTTTGGGCTTATTCACAATGAAAATAACTTTATCTTGTAGCTTAATTTGGCAAAGAAATTCTTGGTTGAGCAGGTGTAAACACATGTGTAAACACAGGTGACAAAGGAACATCAGTAAAATGGGTACAAATTAAGGAGACAGAATATCAACTCAGATGAAGTAAAGTATCAATTATCACAATGAAAGTATAGAGATAATGGGAATAAATGTCAGAACCAGAAGACAAAATGAAAACCAAAACCATCCCTGCTCCTCAAGAAAAAACCCCAAAAATTGCAGCAGACCTACTGTGAAGTCAAGTATGAAGTTATGTAAATACAGAAGCACAAGAAGGGAGCATTTTATTGTGAATGAGATGAGCAAAATGAAATTTGGAAGACAGACTGGGAATTTTTAAATCATTCCATAGGTAACAGTTACCTGCTTTTCTCAGGTGCAGAGGACGTGCATCTCTCTCCCTGGGCAGTGCATGCATCTTTATTTCATGCACCAATTGACCTGGATGTACAAGAACTATGCAGCTTCTGCTTCTTGAAATTGAATTATACACCACAATATCTACCTGATGATAGAATGGCAGTAGGGCACAGGGCAAGGAGACATGGAGAAGATTCAAGTCCTCTGGCAGCATTTTGCTAAACACGCTTCTGCCTTTTTCAAAGAGCGAACATGAGGTGTGTTCTCAGAAATTCCACCTGAGGCACTGGGAAAGGGGACTGCACTTTCTGGTAGGAAAGACCAACATGAACCTGTTTGAAGATGAAAAGGGACAGGTGTGATCACTCAGTGTCCTGGCATGGCCGTGCAGCACCTCACGTGGAATTCTCTGCAGCAGCCCCTGCAGTGTGCCCAGCACACTTCATGTGAGGAATACAGAAACCAGGGCAGCCCAGGAGCAGAAGTTTTTCCCCTCTTGTGGGGGACATGTGGCAGAGCACAGCTGCTCTCACCCTGCCCAGAGAACGGGTATTAAACTCCAGTGCTCCTAGTTGAATTACTGCATTCCCTGCATTCCCATAAAGAGCTGCAGAATTACTGCATTACTGCATTCCCATAAAGAGCTGCAGAATTACTGCATGGCTGCATTCCCTGCATTCCCATAAAGAGCTGCTGCTGGAACTGGAATGATCTCTCTTTCCTATGGGCTTAAGATGCCTTTGGCTTTGTGGCTGCAAAATAAAAATCTATGGTTTAGGAATGGGAAAAGTGTAATGAGGAGAGAAAAGGAGAGTCCTCCTGCCTGTTTAGGAACTGTGGCCATGAATGTACATATAATTATCATCCTCCATCTGCAGTTCCACCACTGAGGGTCCCACTGTAATTGAAATGGTTCCAGCCTGTGGGGGGACCACAGATTAAAGCCCCTGCCCCTGCAAAGTGAAGAAATAACTTTAACCATTCAAATTCACAAGTCTGTCAGATTTCTTGGAAACAGTAGGCAGAAAATTATGTTACCTTAATTTTTTCCTGTTTTAAAATATTTAATATTTAATATTTAAGTCCTCAACTATCACTAAAATTTTTTTTTTGTCTGAAGAGTCTTGTGGATTTCCTCTACAGTGTATTATATCCTCAGTCTAAATGTCTAAATCAGGGACTGGGTGGAGATCACAGTTCCCTCATGGCCATTCCCTGGGGAAACTGGGATGTGCTCAGGAGATGATGCCTGAATGTGGCAGGACCAGCCCCAAAATAAAGAACAGAGGGGATTATGTCTTCAAGTTTCATAGTAGGTGAGACATCCAACTATTTCTCCCAAGATGAGGTCCCAGACATAATATAAATTATTGTGGAATATCTATGCCTTCAGTTCAGGAGCATGACTTGTTTATGAGTGGGATGCTTTGCAAAACATTATTGAAAAATAGGTTTCCCTATTCTGCCTCCCTTTCCCTAGATTTTAGCAATATTTCTTCTCTGTATCTTTCTACTATTTTTTTTTTACCTTCACCTGAAAGGTGACTTCTTTGGGGGGATGAATGATGAGATCTCTGCAGTGTCTGAAGACAATTCTGGATGAAAGATGCTGCAGGAATGCAAGTCATTACCAGTACTGCATTCCTCTGTGTTATGGTGGGTTTAGCCTTATTATATTCTCTTTTTTCTTTGCCAGCTATTTGCACATGTGAGCTCTTCTTTCAGTCCTGTCCCTCCTCTCTGCTTGTGTTTACCCTGAGATCTTTTCAATCAATCAGTCTATCAATGAATCAATCAATCAATCTCCTCACTATTCACTCCCTACTGAAAAATGGACTGTGTTTCATTGTGATTTAAACTGATATTAGTAAGGAAAACTCTCTGGTCTACAAGAGAAAAATCTTTTGATATTTATCTGCATGTGGAATCCCAGGATTGGTCACAGCAGAGTGAAATATTTCAGCATCATACAGATGGAATGAGGATACCACCTACAAACAGAGTCTCCATATTGATATTTGGCTTTATTTTTAAATTTTCCAGCTGACTCAAGATCGTTGTTGCTGTTGAAGCTCCAGTTCTGCACCCAACACAAAAAGTTTGTTCACGATATAATGGGCAGCATACATAGCAGTAGTTCTCAACCCAATTTCTCAGGATCCTCATTTAAAAAGAAGGCAGCTTGGTTAGTTCTCACCATAACAGTTAGAACTGTTTTTGCATCCCAATCCAATGATGGAAATGTGTTAGCACCAGAACCAATTAATTCACTATTAGTTACTACCACTATTCAGATTAAAACAAGATCCATGGTAGTCACCAAACCCAAACTCTATTCCTTTATTTATTAAACACTTTTTTTCCAATCTCAGACATCCACAAATCAGTCTTGAGAGATTTTTCCTAGAAAAGAAGTGCTATTTTTTCCTGTTTTGGCACTTAGGCTCAATGCAGAGATTTTAATTACCTTCCCTCAATAATTCAGTATTCTAAAAAACTTGTAAATATGATAAGGAAGGCTTGGAGTGGAGGGAAATAAAAAATATGTAAGAGAAATAAATTTTTCTTCAACTCTAAGTGTTTTTTCATCATCGACATTCAATATGGTTGATGAAAAACCTCTGAATTACTCTATTGGTTCTGCATCTCAAGATGTGTTTAGGCTACACACAGCCCCTTAAATTTGCCCTGAATTTGGGCAAATCATCAAGCATTCCTCCCTTTGGAAAGGTGGGGAAGCAGAATCTACCTTTAGAGAACATGGAAGCACACACACACATTCACCAGCTGTGGAGGAGGTGAATGGAAGGGACAGGCTGGAGGGCAGGAGGTAGATGCAGTAATACACACATTTTCTTGTTGTGCTGAAGAGAAATAGTTTTTCCTACTCTGGATTAGATGTACTTTTTAATGCAGCTGGATCCCTTTCCCCCCTTGCCTTCTTATTAAGCACTTTTTTTTTTTGTTTTTGGTGAATTATCAAAGGGAAATAGAATAGAAAAGGAAAGAATGAATAACAAAAGCTTGTGTCTTGGACAGAGTCTGAGCCAGCTGACTGTGATTGGCCATTAATTAGAAACAACCAACATGAGACCAATCCCAGATGCACCTGTTGCATTCCACAGCAGCAGATAACCATTGTTTACATTTTGTTCCTGAGGCCTCTCAGCTTCTCAGGAGGAAAAATCCTAAGGAAAGGATTTTTCATGAAAAGATGTCCGCGACTCAGGAGAACCTCCTGATAGTCCCCTGTACTGTGCTGCTGTCACCTGGAACCAGCATTTCTTACCCTGCTGTAAAATGAGAATTTTATCCCAGTCTTCACTGCAATTACACCAAAGCATCCCTGACAGAGAAAGGCTTTTAAAACACCGACTGGGACTTGGTTTTAACTGTCCAAAGCAATACAGACCTTATCAAAACAATAAAGTTCTGCAAACCTCTCATCTGAAAGATTTCATCCTAATCATTTCAATTGGAACTAATGCTTTACAAAGGATAATTTTGGCAGGACTTTCCTGTTCTGCACTCTCTGCAGGAAATCAATTAGAGGTTTTATCTGCCTTTTGAAAGGACAAAAATTCAAAGAATAAGTAATCTCTGTTTTAGTCAATACTACCATTCTGAGAGAGATTTGTAACACAGATAAAAATAGATCCAGAAGCCACTGACATTGGAATAAAATACCACAACTGTTTCCTTCCAAAATACTGAGTATACCTTGTATTGCCTCTACACAATAGTCTTCAGAGTCAGGACAACTCTTAAATATTGCTTTCCCCCTTGCTTAAATTGAGTAATAAACCTTTCTGCCTTTTATTTCTTGCTTAGGTTGTGAACTCATTAGAACTGGCCCAGCCTGTACATTTCTGCACTTCTTATTCCATGTGCACGTTTTCTTCTCCTAACTTTGGGAGCAGCAACCAAGTACAAAAGGAAAACTCCAAAGAATCTAAATAGTCTAATAATCTAATCCTAATAATCTAATAATCTAAAAATCTAATAGTCTAATAATTTACCTTCTGTTAAATGGAATTTTTTAAACTACTTGCTTATGGCTCCTTTTGAGCACAGTAGCTGCAGAAAATGTCATTGTTGACTTTTAGAATTAAACAGGAATAGTCAGGCAGTAGGACAAGGTGATTGTGTAGGTTCTGTCCAACTGAACTGCTCTAGTCAATCGACTGGAATAATAAATTGGAATAGAATTTAAATGGGGTCTAATTACAGGGATCTTCTAACTTCTTATGACCAGGTAGGATACCTTAATGGCAAAACATTTGTATTGGACAAAACAACGTACTAGAATGTTGTTTCAGACAGGCAGTGTAAACAAAAGCAGACATAAAGAAATATAAACTGTTACTTTTGTAGTTCTGTTTTCCAACAGAGAGCGCACAGAAATGGATTTACAAAGCTCCTAGGAAATACGGATAAAACAGACACAGGATATTTAGATTTTCATGCATAAATATAGTTTCAATGTATATATATACTGCATCTGCCATAAAAAATACCTTTCTTCTGCTTTGACTGCAGAAGCATCATACTTTGTCAAAAATTAAGTACCCTCATTCTTTCACCTCTATGTCATGGATCAAATAAATGAAAGTGCCCACTGATCCTTTTGAAGAACAATAATAGAGACCACAGTAATATTTCCAGAGGCTTTGAACAAAAGTGGACACATCTGGTATCACAGTTTTCTCTCACTGCAAGCCCTTGTATGGCTTGGCTGGGGGTACCTGGTGAAATAAGGGACAGAAACCATGGTCTTGCTTGAAAAAATAAAGACTTTAATAACAAAATAGCAAACATGGAAAACCACAGAGTTTGGGGGCGAGATCAAGAGACCCAGGGGTGTCACAGCACAACAAGGTCCAGGGCTCTTTGGATTGAAGGGTCCAATCACCAACTCAGAACACGACCTTGTTTGTATCAGGTACTGAACCAGCTGAGAACAAGAACCAGAAACCTGGCCAAATACAGGATAGTTCTGTCAGCATCCTGACTCCCATGGCCCCACTCTTGACCCGGCCAGGTGTCCCTTTTTCAGTGTGCTGTTTCCCGTGGTCTCAGGTTGATGCATTCTGTATTTGCTGCTGAAGCAAAACTACTATTTATCCCAGCTGGACCAGATTCCAGAGTCTGAAACACATTCACTTTGTGTGCCTCAGTCCCCTGTGCCATGGAGTATTATACAAGTGCTCTTTAAATACATGATTTACTATCCACAAGCAAATTAAATATATTAAAAACTGGCTTGTTCAGGAAACACAGTGCTTGCAATTGACTTCCAAGTCTCACCTACTGCTAATTTTGTTTTACTCTTTGAATTCATATTTTTTACTACATCAGTAGAAATCCTCATTGAATGGCATTTTGCTCCTGAAGTGTCCTATGCCACTTCATCCTAAGACACTGTTTTTCAATTTGGTTTCATCTTCTCTGCCTCCTGATGTATTCCTTTGGGTTCAAAAAGCAAACTATCAGCCCTAGCTGATATCTTAACCATAGGGTCTCAGTGTCCCTCTCAATACAAGTGCCCATGAGCTGTTCTCCTTCAAATGCCACACAGGAGGTGTGAAAGAAATACCCAACTCCATTGGAACAGCATGTCAAAAAAAAAAAAAAAAAAAGCAAACATCAAACTGGTTCAGTGCTGTGAGGCTCTCTAGACTGAAAATCAGTCAATCCCATTATAGGAGTGCAATGACATATAATGCAACAGTGGGTCAAAACCATCTTTGGAAATTGAACAAATTCAGGAATAATTTGGGAGCTACCAGGAACTTCACTGCATCCCCAGCAGGAAATCACACGCCAGTCTCCAGCCATCATGAATTCATTTGTGTGTGCCAGACATGAGGAAAGTGCAGTTTAAAAATGATTAAAATATTCAAAAATAAAATTAAAAAAAAACACTGCAAGCTACATTTCTTTCCCTTCAAGAAAATTATGGAACTGGACAGAGAGCTGTAAAGTGCTTTCATTGTGCTGAACACAGACACCATAGGAATACAGAGCGAACTAAAGTTTTACACATTTTACTTTCTTTTTGTTTTCCTTGTGAGGTATGACACCTACTGTTTCTCACCCATCTCACACAGAAAGTTACTCACTATGAGACACACCCATGTAATCACAGTAATTATCTCCAAAAACTGAATAGATGCCCTTGAAATGGAGAGCTTTCATCTTTGTTTCATTCAACTAGGACTTTAGAAATGTAACTTCACATATCTTTTAATTTTCTCTAAGCAAACTGCCTTCTTTTGCAAAGCTTTTCTGTAGACAACAAAGCTGCGAGGAAGCAGGCAAAGAATTATGAGTGACCTTTGAAGTTTTTGTGTTATTTTGGAAAGCCTCAGAGGCATTTCTGGGAAGGAATGAGATAGCAAACAGCAACAATAAAAATTATAATGTCATTAAGGATGCCTGAAATGACATTGTCAATGTTAAGGAGATGTCTATGTTTGTAGCATCTCATGATTTAAGACTGCCACTGACGAATTGCCATGACTAAATGGCACTGCAGATGCAGCACTTGCCAACTCCTCTGTGCACAAACTTTGACCCAATCGAATTGGTTTGGATGCCATAGATTTAATTAGGCAGACAGAAACTGTTGTGTACTGATGAATAAATCTTTGTAATAGTGACTTTACATTGATCTTTTTTACGCAGGCAAGTTATGCTACATTGTTATAAATCAAATTACGGTGAATGTCTTGGAGAATTTATCAATGGATATGATTGATTTTTCTTTTTAAGTACATCTCTGAGATGCATGTTTGTGCATCTTAGTTCAAACCAGTCATCAAAGGGCATGTTAGAAATAATTCTGATTTCTTTCTTTGCATTTTGGTCTACATACAAAGAAAGAGAATTCCTGGAGCCCTACATCAAGAATACTGTGATGTCAGTGCAGAATTCCAAACATTTTATATTTGCTATTCTAGTGCATCTGGTTGTATCTGAACATGTTTTCCAGTGCCTTATGTTTTATTTCACCTTCATTTTGTGTTTCTCCTGCAAAACATCTATTTAAATCTTGCAGTCCTTCACCTTGCAAGACAGTAAAACAAGATTAGCAGATGTAGAGTGCCCCTCAATTCACAAAACTCTGTAGATGTACATTATTGTTAATAAAATCCTTATTGTTGTGCTGCCACTGCAGGAAATAAGCAGGGGCACAAGGCAGCAAAAGGCAGCAGAAGGGTTAGAAATACATGGCAAGAGATAAAAGGACACAATTTTCTTGGAGAATGAAAGGTGCATCTCTGTGTGATCTATCTGTCCCTCCTGCTGCCACCACAAGCTGACCCCTGTGCTTTCTTTTCATGATGAATATGCCCCAGTTAGGTCAATTTAATGCTTCCTTCTCTCTGCAGGACTCCCACTGAAAATTAGCTATCAAAGACAGCTCAAAACAGAAGAAATATTTTCAAAACCAGCTAAGACAAAATCTGAGTTAGGAAGCAGACAACCCAGTTTTCAGCTAGATACAGATTGCAAAGGGTTGAAAGATATCAACAATAGCTTTCATCCCTTTTGAGGTTAAAATGTTTTGTTACTATTTATTAATTCTGTGGTGAGGGAAAAAACAAACAAACAAACACCCCAACCCAAACCATTTTTATTGCTGTGCTGTACAAATGTTGTGGGGAATTTACTGCTGAGAGAAGAAAGCTGTGGGCTAGGCAGAATGCACTGTGGGCAGCCACAGCCAGCACAGGCTATGTCCAGAGAAGTCAATATTTCCTTTTTTTTCCAAATCTCATTCTTTCTACTTTCCATAGAAAAATAAAAGGTTCAACCAGTATCTCAGATGATGTGTTACAGCTCCAGGTGATCTGTTTGCCTTTACTATCTTCAGGCTATTTATCTCTGCCTTCAGCAGATACCTGGACTTTCTCTGGTATTTTTTTTAAATAAGAGAAGGGAATTGGAGTGGTTTTGTTAAGCCTGAGAAAGAGCACTTGGCAAGGCCATTGATTTTAATGGAGCATGTCTTCCTCACCCTCTGTTTCTCCTTGTTTGGCAAATATGGTCATTGTTCAGTGTAAGAGCAGCATTTACCCTGTGCCAAAACAAAACCGAGTGGTGCACTGTTATCTCAGCCAGGGGGAGGGATTTATGGTACCAGGCATTGTGCATAAACAGAATTAATGTCAAGGCTGGAACCCTTACAGAGCAAAGAGATGGGATAAGCTAAGAAACGAGGGAAAAGAGAGAATGTGTTGGAAAAGATTCAAGGGTCTACTATGGGATAGTGAAATTGAATCAGCAATGTCCTTACTGTATTTCTAATTTTGCTGTCTTGGACATTAGCAAAACTATTCCTTCTCCACATTTTTCTATTCTTTATCAATACTCCCAAAGGGGATGTTGGTTATTTAGCTATGGGGGTAAGGCACTTCGCTGAGAAACTCAGACTTTTATGCTTTTTATGCTTATCTCTGCATTAACTTACTCAAAACAAAATATATTCTTCAGGTTAGGTGTTTTACATGTCCAACATTCAGCAGGATTACCCTGAAAAACTGTACATAGTCATCATCACATGAGGGAGGGAAAGGTTCTGATAATTGGATCTTGACGACTCCTCCTGAAACTTTTTTCACTTGGATGAGATTCACAGAAAATCTGCTGGTTACAGTAATGACATTGAACACATAAATACAGAGAGTTTTTCAAATTCATGTTATGCTCCAGCCTCTCTAACTCATACAGTGACAGTTTTTCCATGCACTGTATGCTGCACTGACTTTGCTGTCACACAGATGAGCAATAATGAACAGAAAGAAATGTTTACAGCCTGCTTAACTCCGCATTATGACTCCTAATGACTCCAGACATATGTCACATACTATGGATTATATTAATGTTTCCCACTTTGGGTTTAAAATTAATCAAATTAAAAATAAGCTGTATTTCATAATTTACTGACAAGTAGAGTATTTAAGATAAAATGCAATGTTTCACATCATCTCAAGCCTTATACTTTTCTTACAGACGTGCTTCTTTCTTTTGTGTACAAAACAATGGTTAGAGACATCAGAGGCAATAAAGATGTCGTCTTCTGTAAAAAAGTACAACTCTTCAACTACTCCAAATACCAGCAGTTGCAATTTTCACAGTCACTAAATTCCATAAATGCTTTGTAAGTTCTGTTATGTATTTCTAAGACACATGGTGTTTATGAAGTTAGCCACATTAACAGCTCTGAAGACTAGAATCTTCAATCATGTCTTCTTTTTCTTCTCTCCCACCCCATGATGTAACTTACTATGTTTGAAAAAAATTAGAGTTTTTAAAATGTATTTCCAACAAATATATACGCATGATTGTTGGCATATGTGTGCATATTATACACAAATAATTAATGTCAAAGCTATACAGTTTCACTTCTTTGTTTTCTTTAAAAGATAAATTTAAAAGCTTGCTATCTAAATAGTTGCAGTGAAAAGAAACACGATATATTATGTCTTTTCTTTTGACTGTAGCTTACTACAGGTCTTCCAGGTGTCTCTTTGGTCATCTGAGTGAGGAAGCAAGAGATTGAAATATGGTTTCTTCCATCTGTTGAGGTATTTCATTGGCAGGTTCTTATTTCTGAACATGATTATCCTGATTTTGCTCTAGTTTGATGGCTAAGCCTTCATTGTGGGTATATGGATTGTGTGCTCTCTAAAAAGCACAGAGAGTTCATCACACAAACCACCATCCCTCTTTCCCCCACCACCCAGGACGTGGTGGGGGACCTACAGTTCCCCACATTTTACTAGACAAATACAGCTACAGCCAGTATGCAAGGAAAGTTAATATGCTAAAATTAGTAGTTATTCCAAAATTTGGTGACTATCTTTACAAAAAAAGCCTTTTTTTTCTTTCTGATACACATTGGCAACGCCATTTCTAAATATTAAGGCCTCACTTTTCCCCTAAAATTTCTAGAATGGGTTTCAGGTAATTTACTGTGTAATGACTGTCTAAATGCAGCGAAGATGAAGAATCTAGTTTGGGTATCATGGAACCAGGGACTGTGCTTACATTTTATAAACCATTATGAACTGCAGTTCACATAGCTCTTTCCATCATATTTAGGAGCCAAGGAATCAGAGGTGTCAGAAATGAAGTTGATTAATCACTGAAAGAGCTTTCTCAAGGTCCACTGAATCTGCCTACCACCCACAGTGTTTATTCACTCACACACTATAAGTTCTTTATAGAAAAAATTACTGTCTTCCCCTCAGCAGAAAACCTGGCAAAATGGTCCAGCCTAGACTCATGCAAAGAGACCGTTCAGTTTTCTTCTTGGCATGAAAAGCCTTCACAGAAAATTTTCTCTGCATCTTCCTAAGAAAAACTGAGAAAAATATGTTTCAGCCAAAATAAGTCAAAACATTCTTGTAAGCAAAATAGACTTTCCTTCTAATCTAATTTTTTTTTGCATTGTAATGTTAGAAGTGTATGGACATTTGGAGGAAGCTATTTTTGGTTTTACACCAGCAGGTATTTATCACTTATATGCTGTATTCCCAAATTTCAGAAATTCGGCCTAACTTCTGAATTAATGGGTTGCAGTGGTGTGCCAAGAGCAAACACGAAATATGACACATGCTGAAGTCCAGTACCACTCATTCTATTTGCCAGATCTTCAGAACTTTGGTTTTGTTTGTCGCAGACATCTTTTTATGAAAATCCTCTCCTTAGGGTTAGGGTTTTTTCTTCCTGAGAAGCTGGGAGGCCTCAGGAACAAAATGTAAACAATGGTTATCTGCTGCTGTGGAATGCAACAGGTGCATCTGGGATTGGTCTCGTGTGGTTGTTTCTAATTAATGGCCAATCACAGTCAGCTGGCTTGGACAGAGAGTCCGAGCCACAAACCTTTGTTATCATTCTTTTCTATTCTTAGCCAGTCTTCTGATGAGAACTTTTTCTTCTATTCTTTTAGTATAGTTTTAATGTAATATATATCATAAAATAATAAATCAAGCCTTCTGAAATACGGAGTCAACATTCTCATCTCTTCCCTCATCCTAAGACCCCTGTGAACACCGTCACATTTGTTAGTTCATTATCAGGACAAATTCTCTTATTATCATGGAAGAATTAGCTCCAGGTTCGAGCAGTGTCCTCATCTGTGCCTTGGCTCCCCAGACTCCCTTGTAGTATCAACAATTACTCATTACAGCCACTTAGCACAACACATTGTTTTGTGCTTCACAGTTGCTTGCAGTGCCTCAGAGGACACATCCTGCTGCAGAGGGGACTGAGAACTCAGCTGTGACACACTAGGTGTCCTCAGAAGAAGGCTCATCTCTTTGCTGTTACTTGGAATAAAGCAATATCAGATTTTGTAATGACTCATTAATGGAAATACTGCTGTAAAAAAAGAGTTCAGAGGGAAATCAATCTGCAGAGAGCAGCTGAGAAAGCAGGAGAGACCTGCAACTCTTGCTAAATGTAATGATTCATTGATGTAAAATTACAAAATGAGAAAACATGTAGGTGGAAGGACACTGCATGTGGAAGCTGAGAAGCCAGACAAACTGATACTTCTTTATGGAATAACGGAGTAATACGGGAAATAACATCAGATTTAAAATATGTCAATAGGAATATCCTTCAATCTCCTCATAAGCTAAACAGTCCGCTATGGAAAAGACCAGGGAGATCTGACACAGTTGTTAAATTGATTTGCTAAATCAGATATCCTGCATTTACACTCCTGCTGTAGGTCCTGACAAGACTAGCCCATAATCCAACATTTACATACTAATCTCTACTGTAGTCATGAAAGATTAGAATATTGATAAAACACATTGAGGATGGTGGGGAAAATACTGTTCCCTTAAGCTTCTTTTTCCATGTGGAAACAGATTTGTCAGCTATGTACCAAGAAGGAAACAAACACTGCCATGCCAGTCTGAAGATGAAATAATTAAAGGGATAAAAACAATTTCACAATAATCAAAGCACGCCCAAGCCAAGCACAGTTCCTTTGTTTACTTTCACAGCAAACAGATTTACTGTCTCATCAACACTGTCAGCTACTAAAGCAAATGTTCCTGGCAAGAACCTGAGATACAAAGAATTATAAAGATCATATTTTTATTCTGAGTTGAGGTCTAAATTGTGGCAGCTTCATGAGAAGCTTTCTGCAGAAATTAGCTCCTGGCAAACAGATTTGCTTTCAACAAATCACAATTCACCAATGTTTCTGGCATGGAGCTTTTATGCACGCCAGGATTCTCATGTGAAAGAAAGGGGAAACCATATGTTTTGATTCATTTTCAGTTCTCTCTGCCATGTGATCTTCTTACTCTAATGACAAAATGCTTTCAGTGAACAGAATGTGTTGAAATCTATTTCCAAAAATGCATAAAAAGTAAGATATTGAACTCATATTAAGACTAAAGATCTGTATTAATAAAACCACTACAGTTCAATATAAATTAAGGAATTTTCTTTTATTCCAAAACCTGGTTTTCCATAAAGATACTTCAGGCTCTAAGAACTGATTTTACTTTCTTGTTAAGCATGTCTGAAGAGAGATCAAATGAAAAAAACCTCACATCTTGAGGATGTCAGAAACTTATTTTAAAAGCTGCTATACCAAGAGCTTAAGGCCAACAACGTTTTTAGAAAACCTAGAAAAATATTCTTGTTTCAATTAATAAAATATTAGCTTTTTGAAGTCCTAACTCCCTTTTTGCAAATAGTAGGTGAGCTTGCTCCCAACTTCATTTTTCTCTTCTTTATCAGAAAGTTTAAAGACAAATGTTAGACTTTATCAAAGACATAGATTGGTAGCTCCACAGGCTTCTGAAGTTGAGCATAAAATTAGAAAATATCCTTAAGTGCTAATGCCACAGAAATCTATAATATACTACATACTGTACCAAGTCTGCCTTTCCTGAGTAATAGATATATTTCTGTAAGAGAGTTGCAGTTAAATCTCTGGTTAATCTGTATGTTTAAGAAAATAAAATACCTCCAGAATTATTTCATATTTCTCAGATTGCACCAATACAATAGAAAAATGGATTTGCTCGTGGCTACCTATCTTGATGGCTTTTAGTTTATGCTATTTTTAGTCTCAGAATTTGAAAGAATTTGCTAATAAATAATTGTCATCTTAAAAGTATTGTTTGAACTTTGTTGGAGGGGTTTTTGGGTTTTTGTTTGCTTGGCTTTTTTTGTTTTGGTTGGGGGTTTTGTTTGTTTCTTTGTTTGGGTGTTTATGTTTGTTGGTTTGGTTTTGTTTCCAAGTGAAATGACACAGTGAGCAAAATAATATATAATTGCCTGTATAATCCTAGTCTTTCAATGCACTGTTTCTGACTGCTTCTTTACAACTTCTCTACCACTTCTCTGCTTCTTCTGCAACACGATTTTCATCCCACCTCACAACCAAACATTCTACCCCAAAAAAGGTGTTGAGCTGCAGAATGCACCCCAAACCTGTCTGCATTTTGACACTTCTAGGGGCAGACTGATTTTCCAGACAGGAAAATACTTAATAAAATTACTGCTTGATGTTTTCTCTGTCTCTGAAACATAGAAACCTTTGGGAGGTTTGGGGGACACGTTTTAAAATGCTAACTAATGACAGTGGTTTTAGAAATGACTTTACTGATACTATTATGTGTTATTAAACTCGTAGCAACAAGAATGTCCAAATATATAAGAAGTAATCAAATCCTTACTGAAACTTGATGAGTTCTGTAGACTTTTCTCAATGGGTCCAGCAGCAGCTGCACCATTATTGATTGCTGCACTAAGTAGTTTTTAAATGTTTGGTGTCAGCATTGCAAACCTCATCATTTATGAATAGCCTTTTTTTTTGTCCCCCTTTGGTATCTGTTTGGATTTTTGCAGCAGGGAAATTGAATAATTAAAAAAATATTTGTTTCAAGTCACTCAAAAATTGGTTCTGAAAGAATCCAGATTTGATGTTTATTTGTGCCAGAATATCTTGTAGGCTTATACAGCTCACAGAATTTATTGCCTTTTTTTTTTTTTTTGGTCTGGATTCTTCATTTCCTCTTGGTTTTTCTTCAAGCTACACAAATAATAATTTACATAATTTTTACTTCTAGCCAAAGCAGATATTATTACAATCAGTACAGTATAATTTTTTCTCTCTCTGCTGTAGCAAAATTTCACTATTGCATTAGATGCAGGAGTCCTGCATTTCTGGAAATTTCTCTGTGCATTTTCTCCCTGAATGATAGAAGACCCTGTTTTCAGTTTGATTAGAATAGATTAAATGGGAGTGAAATTTTTAGAAAATTTCAGCAGAAAAATATTATGATGAGAGGTTTATTTTATTTTTATTCAGATGAGGGCAGGATAAAAAATCTCTTATGTTAGTAAGGAAATAAGTTAAAATTTTTTTTTTTTAATAGGAGCTGTGACTTGTTAGATTTTACACTAATTCTGAAGCTTTAGATCCAAATATGTTTACAGAAATGAACTTCAGGTGATATAATTTATTCCTATGTTGAAAGTGCTACATATATCCCACTGTACTGTTATTCTGTTCCCAGAATTTTCAGAGATGGAATGAACTGCAAAGAACATATCACCAAGCAGTTTTCTGATGAAAAAGGGGACAAGGTGTGTTGCTGTTAGAAGAGAGAATTCATTTAAGTATTAATCTGAAGTGCAAATGTTCTTCTGAAGCTCAGGAATGACAGTTTTCTGCAGGTTTATATGACAAGATGTGTGTGCATTCAGCTTCAAGGGAGATCTTCCCAAGTGCTTCAGCCAAAGCATCTCAGTTTTCCTCATAAATTACTTAATGAGCATTTTTATCAGAGTGCACACACATCTCCTCATATAAAGCATTTCTCGATGGGGCAGTGGCACCTGAGTGTCTATACAGGGTTCACTTCAAATATGCTTTTAATCAGCAATAGTCATTTAAATAATATAGGACATCTACTGTGTCAGGGATGTAAAATAAATCAAGATTGAAAGCATTTCCCCCTCCTGTAATAGTGAAATGAAAATGTACTGGAACTTTTACAAGATAAGTGAATTCTAAAGATGTAGGTGTGTGTAGTAGTTGTGAACTGATTTTCAAAGTTCCTGTGAGACTTTTTGAGTGGATGTTGTAAGATGAATGCAGTTCAGTATTTACAGTCAATACAGGCCACTGAAAGTAAAAAACATACCATGGAAAGGAAAGGTGACTTTTGTGCCTTTAAAATAAAGGTTAGAAATGGATTGCAACAAGCAGTCAACACGTCAATATGAAGCATCATGCTGAAGTATGACCCATTCCTTCTAGAACAAAGCTTGCAAGGAACAAGAGTCAACTTCTGTGCAATTTAAACTTTGCTTGTAACGACAAACTATTACATGCTCTGTTGGTGTAGAAAATGGCATTTTCCTTTGAGCTATGTTACTTTTAAAACTATTTTGATAATGGGACACTTATACATCCAAATCAATTTATTAGAATAAGTCCATGCTTTTGAAACAAAGCTGACTTGTTTAAACATGTTTAGTTGTGATTGAATTTTATTCTTCCATTTAATGAACACTGTTCAGTCATCGTGTTCAACTGCTAAATTAATTAACATGTCTGTAACTCTAATTGTGCATATGTCAATCAAAATCAATGGAAAAAGTGACAAAGAATTTGCCCGGCAAACAAATAGGCCTATTATAGGAAATGAAAGTAAATTGAAAATTAGAATGAAGTGTATTTATCTACAGTAAACATTAGTTATTTTTCTATTTTTTAATCTCTTTTTCAATTAATTTTTTTAAGAAATCATGTTTGCATAATTTTAAAATACTATCTAAAACTCTTTTATACTTATTTTGACTGCCAGTCTGTGACTGACAATGTGCACCATTCCACATCATCTATGTACTAATCTCTTTTACAGTGGGAACACACTATTCTATTGAAAGGTGAAATTCTAGCTTTAAAGGGATGAGCTTAATTCTTAAGTATTTTATAATAGTATTAACTTATGTATGTTTTGGAGTAGTGAAAGGGAGGAGTATCTCAGTTTTCCTCATAAATTACTTAATGAGCATTTTTATCAGAATTGTCTGAGTCATTCATCAGAGTAGTTTTCAAATATTTCTGTCCTAATTTGATTTCTATTTCAAATAATTTTTAAAAAAAACCTCATTTGAGTCCTTTATGAATATACTGCTGTGAGTTCAAAAAGTAACACTCAGATATTGCAGACTGTTACTCTGTTCAAGCTGAAAGTTTTTCCTCTGTAAATAATTGCATAGAAGACAAGGAAAATGGTTTCATTTCAGGGATTTACAAAAGAAGAGTGCAAATAAAAATTCCTGGCATTTTGCAAAACAGATAATTTACCTTTATCAGACTTGGCTACTACAAGCAAGTAGTCAAGGAAGCATTGACATGATTGTGCTGAGCAGCACTAACTGCAGGACAGATGAAGGGAGAGTTGTGGGGATGATATAATGCCACTGAAGCAGCTGAGTGACTGACATGTCAGTTGTGGTGCCCTATATCCCCGTTCACAACAGAGCCATTACAATGTAAATTAGAGTATTCAATTAAATGCTCCGTGTACCCTTTATAATGTCATTGGCAACAACCCATACAATTTATATGCCACATATGGTTTAATATCCTGTATCATCCTAGTGAGACATTACACTACAAAAATGCTCTGAAGTAAATTAAGATTACAAATTAAGAAGATTGAAGTAAAGAACCAGAGAGTGCAATGATCACTTGGCACCCAGAAACCCCTACTGGAGAGATTGCACATGCATTCCATTTTCCAGAGGAGTGAAACTTCCTGCCTGCCTGCAAAACCCCAAGAGTTTGAGATGAGCTGCAGAGTGTGGTGAAGGTTTGCTAATGGACCCTGCTCTGATGGATTTGGGTCTGTGCTGTCCCATGGACAAGCTGGGCTGCTCTCCCATCACTGCAGCTCCCTTTTTGAGGTTTGCTGCCAAATTTGCCCTAAACCAGGACAAGAAGGATGTGTGACTTAGGGAATGATGGAATCACTTTGGTTGGAAAAGACCTTTAAGAACATTGAGTCTAAATGTAATTGGCAAATGCAACCATCAGGAAATGTTTTGCTGTCTGGAGAGAATGTGGTTTATCTGGTAAGCTTTGCAAGTATTTTGTGATGGGCATGTTGAGTGTAACCTGGCTGTTGAAGGCAGCCAAACTTGAGCATTCCTATAGGAAATTCTCATGGAATTCATACAGGTGATGGGCTAAGGTCAGGGTCAGCTGGGGATGATGCTGGAGGCGCTCCTTGCTCTATACAGAGGCCATTTTTCCTTCTATACCACACAGCCACTTTGGGTGGAGTGCACAAAACTGGTGAACTTGTGCTTCTGACAGTTGATACAGCAACCCAGTGTCCACTCATTCTTTTTCTATGCAGCGTCTTTAACCTCGTTTCAAAATGCACTTTTCCTTGCAATCCTAGCAAGTAAGTTGCCTAAAGAAAGTGAGAAGTGAGAAGTGCCCAAAAAGTACTTGCAGAATAAAGTTTGGCTTTGGGTTCCACGTGTGCCATGTGGGTTTTGGCTGGGGGAAAAGGGGTTTGAAGTTAGAAGTCTGAAAATACAAGCAATTTAGTTTTAGGCCAAAGGTGTTGCAATCAAATCAAAAGCTGAGATTTTAGTGGATGCCGTGAGGAGAGCTGGTCTTTTATTATTGATTCATTTGAACTTGTGAATTTGAGTTGTCTTACAGAAAATGGACAGGAATACTCAAGCGTCTTACTCTCAAATCTGATTGGGTCTGTGTGGTACCAAGGTTGCACTTTGTGCAATAAAAGAATTTCATTTGAGCACAAGTACAAAGTTGATAAAGAATACACTAAACTGGGGGAATTTTCTTCCTAATTAGTAAAAAAATAGTATGAGGAAAAATCACCTTATAGCCATCTACCAACTCCCCAGGAATCAAAACATAAAAATAATATCCGTTCCTTTAAATGAATGACAGATAAAATATCACCATGGAACAACAGACGTACACTACCTAGTGACAGTTCTTTTGTCCTGCTTCTTTTAGAATAGCAGATATTATTAATGAAGCAATTTTCTATTCATAAAGAACGTCTCCAGCATTTCTGTACTTCGTAATTCAATTTCAGCAACTTGCCATGCCAGTAAGTAACACCAAGTTTAGAACAGAAACCACACCAAAAATATTTGCTTCTCTGTTAAGAGCACATGGCTAATGCCCTTAAACATGGCATTGAGAATTAATTTCTAAATACACTTGATAGTGCAGGTTGCCCCACAATGTAAAATGTGAATTTTCAGGATCTTTCAACAACATAAATAGTTCACAATAGATCTTGGAAGCCACAGCTAAAGGAAGGAAAACTAGTTAAGGAGCATACAGGATTTCAATGAAAATTTATCAAAATAAGATTGAATAAGTACTTAATGAAATTCCTCTTGACATAAAATAGGAATTGTATATGTGCCTAGCAAGGTTACAGCTCTATTAAGTAAATTCTGGTTTTGCTTAGGACTAAAGTTCAGTTAAAACCAAACTTGTATTTGGTGACATGAAGACATTGTGTCCTCAACTTTTTGAAGCACATTAACATTCATTTTAATCCTCAGTTTAAAACAGTATAATGCTAACCAGTACAGCATGTACATAAGTTATTTAGAAAAAAAATGTCATCTGAACCCAAATACAAAATAATCAGATACACAATTGAATGTCGGAAAGTTCTGTTCCAGTTTATATTTAATGCTGTACAAAATGAAGCAGCCCCATTTCATACCTTTATAAAAAGAAATGGTCTGGATAATGAAAGCAAAATTACTAAATCAGCAAGGGATCCCACTAGGGCTATATCCTGTATTTTTCTTCACTGTGCCATGTGGATCTGTATTCTGTGCTTGGATTAATAAACACTACTGGAACTGCATTCCTGAAACAATTGCTGAGATAACATTACTCCTGTATCTCTTACATTTGTCAGAACAAATACCAATGCAGATTGATTTGAATTTATGATGTGTATTACTATTTATTCCTCCTAACAGCAAAATAGATATTTGCAATAAATAAGAGATGGCATTCATTCCGTCCGTGCTTTTATGAGAGTAAAAGAAGTTTAAGAGGCACTGGCTGGTCCATAAAGTAAGGAGACAGAAAGCTGTCCTAATGCACACAAAAGGAGCCCTGCAGTTTCTACCACCTCTTCTGAAGCTCTACAACCAAAAGCTGAAGAAATCTGGGCAGTCCAGCAGAACTTAATAGATTCCAATGGGCTTGCTTGGTGCTGTATCAGGCCACTATAGAACAAGAATAACTTTTCATAACATTTTAACACCTTCTAAATGTCAATATGAAGAAACTGCATTTTCTAGCTAACTATATAACATCTGAATCGTGGTTCTTCTAATAATAATGTTACTGACAGTAGTTGCTTGTTAAATTCCATGTGTATCCAGCCTGACCCACCAACTTATGCAGTATCAGAACTTGGTATGGTGACCATATGTTCACAACATGATATGAATGAAAGACTGAGTTTCAATGGAAGCTTTGCATTTTTTTAATTGATGCTTTTATCACCAACTAACACTCATTCTAATATACCTTTGAAAATAAATAGTATTTATACATTGCAGTTCTGTAAATAATTAGATAATCTTCTTTTATTATCTAACAACTGTCAGACCTGAAAAAATAGCACTGCTAAAGTTACATTTCTCTCTTGAAAGGCAGGATATTTTCACTTGTGCCAAATCATTCAAGACTGAAAACTTTTATTTCTTCGTAATTAAAAAAAAATTGTGTTCATCCTCATGTTCCAGCATATGAATGAAATCTATCATTATGTATGTGAGAGATTTCTTCATTCCCCTCTCTTTTCAAAAACTTGAATGCTTTCTCTGTGCCACCACTATCAGTTCTCGCCCTCTGGCAACAAGATCAAAAGGCAAATGGAATAAAAAGGGAATGGCACAAAAATAAAGAATACAAAAGAAAGATGAACTGGGAGAAGAGCAGAAGAAATTATTAAAGAAAGGGAAAATAAGAGAGATGACAGATGTAAAGCTGATATTGGTAAAATCAATTTTACACATATTTGCTTATTATATTCTAACCAATTGTTAATACTTACTTTCTATACCTCATCAATGCAACTTTTATGGAGACAACCAAATGAATTTCAATGTACTTGGAATTCTGTGTGCATTTATTGATTCTGCAGCATGAAGATAGTCAAGTGCTCATTATCTGCCAATAAAGATCACATTCACATGTGCAGGAAAGTCACAGACTAGTTTTTCAAGAAAGAATGTACTAATCTACTACACCTCTACTTAAAAGTAGAGGTTTCAAGGAGCCACTCTAACTATCTGGCTGTCTTGGAATACAAATATTTGAGATGAGTGGACTTTGTGGAGAAAGAGACAGTGTGGAAAGGATGTCAGAAGTAGTTTGCTTATGTCAAGCACTGCAGAAAACAATTAATTTGTATTGATCTGCCCATTTATGTTTATTAAAAGTACGTGCTTTTAGATATGTGTCCATAGGGACACATATCCCTAAGCTACAGAAAGTTTATCTAGCAAGATATCAGGAAGTTCGAAGCTTAATAATGGAACTCTGTGCATTGTGTTTTAAGGCTTACAAACAGGCTTTGTATTCCAAATAAGCAAGCATTGTTTAACCAAAGGTACCTGTGCTTATAGTGGTTGGATGGAACTACTGTCAATGTGCTTTTGCTTTGTTTGATTGGTCAAAAAACTTATAAAGTGAGTTGTAACATTAAGTTCTTGGTCTGGTGCCTGAGATGTGAGCTGCTGGCATCTTCCCATTGTTATAACCATGGAATGAGACTGATGCTGGAAAATAAAACAGCTCAAAGCATGTTCACAGCAATCCTGTCCCGTTTGTGATTTGTGCAGAGACCTTGGCCAGCGATAGGTGTCTGGCATCCAGCCAGTGCCAAGCCACAACACTTGTGAGAAAGGGAAAAGTTCCTTTGGCTGTGCTATCAGAACCCACCAATAACTTCATACATTGCAAGAACTTGTCGTTCTCTCCTCCCTCTCCTCCACCACTGCTTTCTCTCTGCTCTAAGGCTATGATTCCCTCTGCATCTGCAGAAACTTGTAGTGTTTGGTGGGAGGTAAATCCAGACACACAGGCAGGAGCAAATCCAACAGTTTCATTGGCAGAGCCCCAGTAAGCCTGTATGACATTCTGTAGCAGCTGTCGCAGCATTACTGACTTCTTCCCAAAATTCTGGGTCCTGAGCTGTGTCTTCACTACCTTAAAACTGTGCTATATGCACTGCCTGGCATTATCTTCTGGTAAAAAAATAAAATAAAACTACAGAGAGATAGTATCCTACTTCAGACCTGGAGTCTATCCACCTCTTCAAGGATAGTGCATTAATTGAGGGGAAAGCAGAAGTTTTGTCCAACTTTTGCCCTCTATGACCTTGAAAACAGGGAACTGATAATTGCAGATAGCCAAAGCTGCTGCCCCTTCCTCTGCCGTGTCACCCATGCTTGGATTGCACTGAGAAGGGGCTGCTGTAATTTCCTCAGCAGTTCAGGGCGCTCAGATTCTGATGTAACTTGCTGATTTTTAGCAAGGTAGAAAAGGGCTTGTTGCTAATTTTTGAATTTTCTGTGTTTATAATGACACAATGCTGCATAGATTTTTGGCAGCTCTGTCCCCATAAATAACACAGCTAAATATTTACAGAAATAGCAACAGGAACATTGATATGAATCCCCAAGAGGACTCAACACCCTGTGAAGTATATGACTTCTGGTATAGCAGATGGAATGCTTGGGATATTTGGAAGTATTATAACCATCTCAAAACCTGGTTTTCTTGTTCTTATAGTTATTGGTTGTCTCTGGGAACAGGCCATTCTTAGAGATGTCCCATTTTACCAATGGCAAAGCAAATTGTGCCACTCCTTCTCTGAACTGACACATTTCAAAAATATCTAATGTTACTTCTGTGTTTATTTTCCCCATAGCTTGGCACATCACAGTCTATTTACTGACAGATCCTTCCTTTTCCACTCAAGATTACTTCAGACAAAAATGAGAGAAGCAATTTTGAAATCTTGCTCTTTGCAACCTGAATTGTTGTTTTATTAGATCATATGGGAACTCAAACTAGTGTGGCAAATGCAAGTTGATTTTTTTCTTTCTTTACACACTCTTTTCCACAGAAATAGGCCATACTATTATTTTTTTTCAGTAAAACTGTGTGGGGTTTTGTCAAGATAGCTGTAGTTCTTGGGAGAGATATGTAGCCCAAAGTTTCCTTTATGTCTGTTAAAAGAGAGTTTTTCAAGACCTCTTGGTAACTCATAAAGGAGAGTTTTTGTTGGTTCCCCCATCTCCAATCTGGTTCTCCAGTTCAGAAAATCAATGTTCAGGCCACACTAAGTTCTCCCCAGTTTTGTAAGCCAGGTCACATCTGTACCCAGTTCCTGTGTTACCTACAGTCACATCATTAAATAGAGTTTGGGTACTTCATGGCCAGTACAGAGTAATCAACACCATATCCTAGGAAGACAGCTTAATTTTTTATTTGATACCAGTTTTACTAAGCCCTCTTTCTGTCCCCTTAATACATTAATCTGTTACTCACTGGCTAACAAGAAGCTGAACCCAATTTCCTGAACTGATGAACTTTTGTGACTTCAGTCGAGGTAATTTACATCTGAGGCTCTTAGTGTCTGAAAACAAATTAGCGTTCAGGTTTTTTTTGACATTGCTTTGATGATTTTTACTTTGGCAGTCAGATTGGTTAGATTGGGGTTGAACAGCCCAAGCAATGCCCCAGTGTGAGCACCAGGAGCTCTTGCAGAGCTCTCCTGGAGCTGCTGTCATCACCATGGGTCACCCTTCAAAGCAGCATCTGATTGCTGAAGTTACTTGGTGTGAACACTGCAAGGGGCAGCAGAGATGCTTAAGCATCATGGAGCACAGCCAGTGAAAATATATGAGGTAACACTTATTACAATTTAAACATCTTTTATGTAAGTCCGAGTGTAGCATTTAGACTGCTCTTGTGAAGATAGATCAGTCTCAGGAGAGATACAAAGAACATTTGGGTCACAGAAGAAACATGCTGAAATTCTAATTATGGAAGATCATGTTTTTCTCCTCTGGACTCCATCTAGAAGTAAAACCTTTTCATTACTTGGTATCTCACTGGTATTCCATCCCCATTGCAGTCTGGGGTGAACATTTTGGTGGTTCCTGATGGAATCAGGATCTCAGCTCTGCATTAGGTGGTGAAATCCAGTACAGAGACCTGTTAACAGGATTAAACAGGAAGAGTTCATGTCAGTGTTTTAGCCAGCTGATACAAGGGGCTCCAGACAGAGAGGTGGAGCTGGGTTTATGCCTCAGATAACTGACAGATGCCACATCCAGGACTGGGTTTCCATCACAGCAGTGGCCATGCAGACATTTCACCCATTGCCACTTTGTGTTCAGGAGTGCTCTGAGGGCCATTCCAGGAGGTACATGACTGAGGTGTAGCTCCTTGTCTGGAAAAAAAACCACAGATGACATCATGATAAGTATTGCCCTGAATTATTAATTAAAATTAATAGACTTTTTCAATGATCTTACTATGCAATACCAGTAAGATTATATGAAATCCTTTGTTTCCAATTTCTAAAATAAAAGCCCAACACAGATTCTTCTGAATAGGAATGATTGTTCTTCCCATCTGTGCTCTAGGTGATCATATGATCAGCCAGCATTAACAGAAAAAAGTAAAAGTTATGCAGGGCTCAAACCCAAAGCTGTACTTTGAGAAAAACGCTATAAGCATTGGCATGTTCTGGAAAGTTTCAGCAAATGTTGAAGAAAGTCCAACAAGCACAAAATCCACAAAAGCACAAACATAAAATTCCACTTGCCAACTGCAAAAATTCTGGCTCCTTTCCTCTCCCCTTATTTACCACAGCCTCATTAAGCACATGAATTGGATGATTCCAAAAGCACTTTTTCTGTAGAGCAGTCTAGCACAAATTTGCAACGTGTTCCAAGAACTCCCAGTGAAACTCTATCAGAAATAAATAATTCTATTGAATAAGCAAACAGAAAGTTACCAAGATACGACTGTACATGTGACAGGAGAGTTGTTGCAGCCTATTTGCTTGTCAGAAGATTGAGTGCTTTTTTCAGTGCTGAAAATTAAAATAGTTACTTCCCATTTTTCCCTTTACCTCTGTGGGAAGTAATGATTATAAGAGGAACTGTGGCTAAAGGGAGTACTTATGCTAAATGTAGAGGATGCTGTGATAGACACTTAGGAATGAATAAAAAAGGTTTTCAATGCTTCAATTCCTTTCAGATTCTCCGTCATCTGCTTAAAAATAGATATCCCGGCTTGGTCAGTTTTGAGTGTTCCCCTTCTTCTTTCTCTTGCTGTGCTTATTGCTCCATCTAACTCCCATCTAGAGGCACCTTCTGTCTGCCTCAAGGCCCCTCTTTACCATCTTCTGCAAAGCACTTGTGTATTTGTCCTGTACTATAGAGGTGCTGACAGTACAGGCACAGTACAGAGAAGAGCTGTAAAATCATACCAGATGTAAATGGTACAAGAAATGAAGACAAGGTCTAATGACTTATTTATGTTCCACAGGAAGAGTGAATATGATTTAATAAATATGTTTTCCAGTCATTCTCAGTTTACACCTTTCCTTATTCCATAGGGAAGTGATGTATTGAGCCTTACTTTAAAGGTAAAATAGGAACTGAAGACATTGAACTGCCTGTGTTGAATTTAGTATTTCTAAATGCAGATGTACTGGATCAAGAAGCTGCTGTCTAGAGAGCCACGATGTGTTTTATGCTACCTTTTGGGCCTTTATCTTACACAGAAAGAATAGTTATTTTCTAAAATAATAAGAGAGCAACTGCTGCGGTGTGTAGTATGAATAAATATCCAAGCATTTAACAATGCAGGAAATTGTGTTCTTGTCTTATACAACTGTGATGCTGTTATAAACTTTACAGAGAATGGAGATAGAATGATAGAGTTAATCATGTGCTTAAAGGTGAAAATGTAAAATAATGCATTCAATGGAAAGGAAGGGCAAAGCTAATACTACAAAAATATCAAAGATATTGTTTTTAATAAGAAATCTATTTTAAAAATATCAGCAATCTAAAAACTAGATCACAAATAATGGGTCTATAGTCATCTGTCTTCAGGTTTGTTAATTTTCTTAAATACATCTATTTAGGCAGTATTTATGGTTTGGGATATTTTGTCTTTTGGGGGTTTTTTTGTTTGGCTTTCTTTTTTTATATCAAGGCATCTCTCCTATCTTAATATAAACTTAACTGCTTGGTAAGAGATTCAGTCAGTACTATGGACAGATTCCATTGTGAGTCAATTGAAACAGGGAAAGATCCTAAACCCAAGAGGAGACAAAGTTGTGACTCTTCCTAGAGACATTTTAGTATTCCAGAGTGAGGATGACAGTGTTTCAGCTGTTTGGCTGGAATGGGTTTAGCTGTAGCTTGTTACGTGAGGTCATTGATTGGAGACAGACAAACAACACGGCTCACCCAGGGTCAGCAACAAACAGAATATTTTATTTCAGAACTTTCTCTTATAGGGGGTTTGAATTTCCTGGGTTTAGATAGCCAGTTGGTTGGGATCTCTGCACTGCCCAACTCTCTGACCAGTGATGTGCCTGCATTCCAAATTGAATGGGGCTGGCTGAGGTCTCTGTGATTGGATCCAACCTATCCTCGCCTCATCTGGGTACTTGTTTTACTCCGAGGCTGGTCAGGTTTGGGTGTCTGATATCAGACAAATTTATCTTTGCAGTTACAGGCCAGCTGTGCTGTGGCAGTAGCTGAAAAGGCTGGATGAATGGATTCACCTGGTACCACTCACAGTGTTCAGAATCAACTGCAATGCTGGGGTGAAAATTCATTTCAACACAGGGCTCCTGTTGTGAGGTGCAATAATCTTTTTTATTATACTTTGAGACTTAATTGTTAATAATATTTTTTGTTGTTTGGCTGATTAGCCATTCTTGTCTTGTTACCTGCAGTTTAGAGAACCCGAGACAGAAGAGAACAACCTAAATAGCCCTGGCAGCAAATGAAATTACAGCCTACTGAAAAGGTCAAAGCGGTGCTGCTCAAAACGGTAATCTGCAGAATACATGAGGCATTCCATTTCAAATACATCATTTCTCTGTCAGAAACTGCAAAAGAGCACAGCAAATGACAAGAAATGAATCCGTAACTGTTGGAGTGAAGTTGGCAAGAACTTGGACTTAACATGTTCCAGATAAAAAAATAGCCATTTGTACATTATTCTCAACCACTGCACTTGAATTCCAGGGAGAGCTGGTTCCCCACCTCCTCAGTGTGACAGCCTTTCTTCCATTTTGCATGGAATACTGGGGTAAAGACAGAATATGTGTGCTGCAAGGGTGTTTTTAAAACGGTAAATTGTTTCAGAAATATAAGTAGCATTCATGGTGGAACTTCATCAGCTGGGGCAAATGGTGAAATGCTGCTGCAAAGAAAAGAGGACAACCTGATCTCTGCTGCCAAGGCTGATGTATGTGCTGACTGATCCTGTTATTTCATTTAGCTTTCTGTCCCACGTGGCATCTGGTGTTGGTGTTATTTTTCTTTGCAGCTCACATTTCCCTGGCTGGTGGAAGCATAGGAGGTGTAAATGTCATTTGCTTCTGGGGATACTTAGCTGCTACAAGAGGCAGCAATCAGGTCAGGGAAATAGCATGAGCCAAGTTGTCATAGGGAGAGAGACAAGAAGCAATTCTGAGCGGCTCTGTCACAATCCATGATGATTTTATAGTATGCAGAATTTCCTGAGACAGTGAACTGAAAGATGTTGGCCAGTAGGGAATACTGACTCTTAAAATATGTTGTGAGAGCTCTGTGCAAGGTGAGTTCTCCCTCCAGTGCTGTGGAAGGCAGGAGGACAGAGTGCCTCAAGCAGGAGCAATTGGCAATCCCTGGTGCTTAAAATGAAGTGGTGACTTTGAAGCCAAGCACACCAAAGAATGTCTCTGCATTTAACACCTCTCAACGGCAGACCTCAAAATTCTGCTGCCAGTGGGAATATAATTTTCAGTTAACTTAATGGTGATGGAAAGAAGGAGATGATAGGTTGCGTTTTGCCATCCTTGTTGTTTGCTAATTCCTCATTTTGGAAGCAATTCTTTCCATGGGGCACACAGGGTTGTGCAAAGGGAATTGCTTGTCCTGGTGCATGATGGAGCAATCCTGGGCATGTCCAGCACCCAAATAAATGATTTTTAAAGTTTGATAGGTGGTGGCAGCTGCTAGGCCACGACGCCTTCCTCAGGGAAACACTTCCAGGTTGTTTCTTTTCCTAACAAAAACCTCCTCTTTATCTGTTCTGCATTAAAACTTCAAGGCTGCTGGAAAGACAGACCCTTTCTGCTAAGGGATTTCTAGTTTAATCCCTGTCTTTACACAATGCGTGGGCGTTTATTAACTTGTGAGATAACTTTTATATCCAAATTATTTGTGCCTGAGTTTGCTCTGTGATTTACTGTTCGATTTTGGCTTCCAAATAGCATTTCTTGGAGTTACAGCTGAATGGCATAACTTCCAAAGATGCACTCTGCATGGCAATCCACATTGGTTTTGTTTTGCTTGGCAGTGTTAAAAGAGGTTTGCAGAGATGTAATTTTAGATGTAGGTGACTTCATCAGGCTTGCATTGCTTCTGATTCTGGGTAGAGTCTCCTTGTCCATTCTGCAGTTACTCAACCACAGAGGATGAACCGACCCCATATTTTTTGTATTGAACTGAACACAAAAGGATCACAATCCAGATAAAGTCCTTCAATACATCTCCTATTACATTCAGTTTGGCTTCTTACTAAAAGTAATGACAATATGTACACAACACTGTTAAATTTCAGGTGTTTTATTTTACTTTAAAATAACTTCAGTTTACTCCTTAAAAAAAGAAAAATTATTTCTCCAATCAATATTTGGAGGTTTAGAATGCTTATTAGCCTTTAAGTAACTTTTCCTTTTTAAGAACAGGACACTACATAATACTGTTGCAGGCTTTTTTGAAGAAAAGGAAAATGATAAGGAGCTGTGATTTCAAGGCCCTTGAAAACAGGGGAATTCTCATGGCTTAATTCCTAAAAAAGGAATATGTAGTAAAGTCCATGGAGCTTTTTATAACTGCCTCTAAAGAGAAGAAACTTAAAAGACAGACATTCAATGCTGCTTCTTGAGAAAGAAGGTATTGATCCTGGAGATATTTCTATTATCACTAGGAAAATCACTAGGTCTGCATGGCCACTATCAGATCAAACTTGCTGTATAATAAATATAGCAAATTTTTACCTGTTCCTCCAGCAGCTTTTAATAAGGTGGGAACTGTTACCTGTTACTTTGGTTTTTTTAAGATTTTCTAAGCCTTCTGATGTTTGCATTCTTGTAGTGAACTTTCTCACACACTTTCTGTAGATAACTCATTGTTTTGCATTCCTTTATGGAGGAGGAGAAAGCTGGTGGTTTGTCCAGTGTCATTGGAGAGGTGGCACTGTCACCCTCCAATCCACTGTCACTCTTGGAAAACTATAAATGTTGGAGTCAAAAAATAAACTTCCCTTTTTTCTTCACCTTGAGAACAGCGGTGTGAGCTAGTGTTCTTTCGTGTCCTATACCAACAGTTACCTGCCCTGTTGAGAAAATATTCTTTTATCAACCCTGAAAAACCTCAAATTTGTGATACGGACTAAAGAAGTTTTGCTAGCTCCCTAGAAATATCTTTTTAAAAGTTATTCAAACTACTGAAAACATGCAGATCTGGAAAGATGAAGTAACTTACAGGAGAAAACAAAACTTGAATTGGCAAGTGCTTAAGCTAAGGAATAGTTATATACAAACTTTCCAAGAGTATGTTGAGTCTGGAAATCAGAGCATGGGTTTTAGTCATCACATAAATGAGATTCTAGAGCACCCTTTTAGTATGGAGAAAAAAAGCCCAACTAATTTTTAGGAGGAGCTAGATCAGTTTCAGAAAGAGACAGCATGATGTAATTATTTGTGAGGGTAGAGAAAACTTAATAGTCTGGGCAGCACCTTCCAAATCTTCTGTTTCAGCTGAAGTTCCTTGTTCAAAAGCCTCCTTAGCCAGCATGTCTCTTGGAAAGATGGAGCATCTCATCCTGGGATCCAAAATATCAGCTGAAAAATTTAACAGCGAATAATTTTGTTCTTACTTCTCACTTGGTCTAAATTTTCACTGACATCAGAGGGAGCTGTGCTGAGTGAGAGTATCTGAATGCATTTCCACATAATAAGTTCATGCCCCACCGTGACTGGATTTTCACTGTACACAAAAATAAATTCGAAACTGATTTTGGGGAGATGAAGAGAATGCCAGATGTAAGTGCTTTATTAATGCAAGCAGCAGTCACATCCTCTAAGTGTGTTGTGCTGGGAAATTTTCTCCAATGATATGGGATTGCTGTGTTGTTGGGAGGCCAAAATTTTCAATTCAATTCAATTTTCAATTCAATTAGCAGTGTTGGTGGTGACCCATAAGGCTAAAGAGAAAAGCTTTAGCAATAAGCATTTTCCTAAATGCGTGAGCATCACTTGTATTTTAGAGGCCGTGCTTATCAAGATATTATTACTTTTATTCTAATTTGTTTTGGCTTCAGTTTTCATTTTTGGAGGTTTTTAAAAAATTTTGTGGTCGTTAAGAAAAAGAAATTTTAAACAGCTGCTGTACTCTGCACTGTACTTTAAATTTCTTGTTTCACCAAGGATTGAAATAAAAATGAATCTTTCTAGGTTTATATCATATCAGGATACTAAAGGACCATTTGAAAGTAGGTCCACTCTGAAAGCTGGAAAAGTTTCCCCACGTAATTTGGACAGAAATTTTATTAAAATTCAAAACTATCCTGAAAAAATGTTATCAAATTTTCTTCATAATCCTTCCTCTAGGATTGGTCTAAATGCCAAAAAATGAAAGGGACATCTGCAAGTATTGCAACTTGAGCTTATCAACAAGATAAAAATAAAGTTTGTCCACTTTTGTGAAGATTTAGGTTATTTTGACTACTTTCCCTAAGCATTCATCTGTATGCACAACAGAAGTTCTAGTCACCTAGGGGGCTTATATTTCAGAATTTGTCCCAGTATGTCACTATGAAGAAGCATATGATGAACAGTTAAAATACTTCATATTGCAATAAATGTAAAACTGAGCAGAGATCATTTATACATTATGTATGGTAATGCCTCAGGAATATCATTCTGGAAGAAAGTCAGAAAGGAGTGCAGGAGAATACTAAAAAATCTTTCCAGATTAAATTCAACTTTTTCACTTGCAGGAGACACCTCCTACTGAGGTGAGCAATCTCGTCACATCATTGCATTTCTATTTCTGCCATTCCTTAAGCACTCGTGTGGTTGGACTAAGCCATCTCCTCCTCTTCTATATTTATCTCTTAAACCTTTGGTCATATTTTTTGAGAGTCTGTGTGTGAGGGGGGTGGGCAGTTGATTCTGTGAGATCTGAGAATTTTTTCTCTCTTTCTGTCTGTAGTCCTACGAGCAGGACAACAGAGGGAGCTGTCAGACACTGAACACGCACTGAACTTTCTGCAGACTTCTGAAAGCTTCACTCTTTTCCTTTAGATGACTCCTACCTTCAGAACTTTTCAATTCGGGTATTTCTGAAAGTAAAAAAAAAAAGTCACAGAGGTGAATTGTTTGAATATTGTTAAGATTGCTACTTATCAATCTTACCATCTGGTAAGCTTTCATCTTTCCTACAGAACACAAGCACAATAAAGCAAGCAAAGGAAAGAACATCATCTGTTGTTTCTTGCCTATATAAACCAATGTTAACCACGTCTCCCCGTCCTCAGATGCTCAAATAGTCAGGTTTTGTGTCCATCTGTAATGGCAAAATAATTAAATTTCATCAGAACACATAAAGAAAAGGGGATGGTCGAGAACCTGTACAAATCCATACTAGGAAAAGTGAACAAGCCAGGTTTTTATTAATTCATATACTTGTGTTTTTTTATTTAAAGGTGATCACAACATGTTATTCGTCCATACACTGCCACCTCTATCTTTTTAGCAACTATTTTTTGTCTACATTTTAAGCCTACTTAAAGGAGTAGCAGAAATGTCAATTAAAATGTCACCTGTCAGCAGTGACAGGAAATTCCCATTTATTGAAACTTTGTGCTAAATCTTTGTTTTGTTATTTACATTTGGTATTCCTAACATTGCCTTGCTTCAAGTTCAGATGTGTGGGTTCAATCTGGAAATAGCCTAATGGACAGGAATTACGATCAAGCATTATTGATGTTCTCCCGTTTGAAAGGGAAATCAGGCTCATTTAAATGGTTCCATCGGAGGAAGGCTGAGTGTGAGTCACTGTGCTCTCTGCACTCAGCCCTGCCAGCTCTCCAGCACACAGAGGCTCAGTTTCCCCAGAGCTCTGCCAGCCAGCACCTCCTCTGCTCAGAAAAGAGGAGAGTCCGGCTGATCAACTGAGGGAGCTCAGATTGCAGCACCCAAGGAGGACGGAGAGCTCAGGGTTCATCAAATAAACAAAAGGAAGGTGACACTTCCTCTAAGTTTTGCAGTCCAGGGAGAACTTCTGCTTTTCTACCTTTCCCCCTACGTTGCTGACTCTGGATCAATTTTTAATTTGCTCAGTATTGCTATTTCTTGCTGTCTATAAAGTCATGTCAGTCAGTCTATAAAGAATAGTGAATTCATATCTCTCATTTGTTTCACCCCTTTTACCTCACTATAGAGGAACAGATTACTTTCGTGTTATTTTTCATTTCTGTGAAAAATGCATATTTTATGATTGGCGTTTGGCCAGCGCTAGACCCACCCCATTGTTATAAACAAATTTATAGGTAAACTCAGTTAATCAATAGTTACCGTGTTTGTTAATTGTTAAATGTTAATCACCAGGCTAAATACATTGATTCTGTTGATTACCAATATTGTCAACCACCCTACCCTTACCTGTACCCTTTCTTTTATCCATCTAGTGTTTCCTCTGCTGCTTCCCAAAATGGCCCCAGCTATAAGGAAGAAGGTAACATCACAGGTGTATGTGCAAATTAAGAGACATCTGGGACCATTTAAAGGAATAAAACCCTAGAAAAGACGAACCAACCTGCAGTTCAAGAGACTGAGTGACCTGTCCTGCTTGAGAACTCTCCTCCTATTCCATCAGCATAATTCCAGTTATCACCATAATCTGACAAGAGCCGGACTAGGGTGAGGACCTTAGACAATGAACCCAAAAGTGTCTTCCTGGGCAAGCTCATATAGCAAAGTTGCCTTCCTCCTCCTCATCCATGTCACCAAAGGGAGCAGCAGTGATGTGCACGACCCCTCGGGCCCCCACCCAGAGCTGATTTCACAATAAAGGTGTGAAAAAAAGGAGCCAGTTTTATTTCAACATTATTTAGTGCATGAGCCAGGAAATCTCAAATAGCCAAACCAAAACCACTACAAGGCATGACTCTTTGCTTTATTACCTTGAGACAGCTAACTGCAAGGAGCCCAGGGATGAAGAGGGCAACAGCAGCATCTCTTGGAGTGCTTTAGGAAGTGTGCACACATCTGGGAATGGCAGAGCACTCCAAGGTCCATGGTGGCCATCACAGTTGTCATATAACGCACGTTTTAATATCCCCTTAATTACACTCAATTCAGTGGCTATCTAATTAACTACTTGCTTGAGAGACATCAAAATGCTTCTGCAAATGGAGTAAATAGGTGATATGGGAACTCTTGAAAGTGCAGTATGGGGTTTTATATATAAACACACATTATAGGTATACACACATGTACATGAGGAATTAATCAGCAAAGAGATATGTATGCAGAATCGCTAGGAAATGTTTATGGTGCCAAACTCTGACCTGTAAATTGTTGGATGGAAGGGTTGAGACTAAGGAGTTCCCCAGTCATTTTCCTCTAAGTGCTAAGGAGGACACTGCCACCTTTTTCTTAATGCTTGGGTACAGAAGCAACTGTTTGCATGAGGAAACAAATATTGGCTTTTGAAGTGGAAATTTATTTCAATATGTTTTGAATAAAGTACTTCACTGTAAAAAAACTCTCCATTTCTTCCAGCTTGTTTTGCAGAAATATTCTCTTTAATATTCAGTGAAACGTCAATTGTTTCAGTAGGGATTTTCACAGTCCTTGTTGTCAAAAGATTGCATTGTGCCCTAAAAATTACTTGAATGCTACTATTGTGGTTCAATTACTGCATAGGAAGTTGTGCAGAAAAACCTGAAGCATTCACAAACCAGAGCACAACCAAATTTATGTGACTGATACAACAAATTTTTTTAAACTTTCTACCAATATTTTTAATCCCATGTGGTAACTTTCTAATGTAAACAATATCAACTAGTGTAATGTTGAATTTGCACCCAGTTTAAGAAGGCTCAATATTTGATAATAGAATCTATTGTTTGTTTGTCCTTCAGTCAGCTAAACAACCAGCCTGGAGCTGGATAAAAGCTTAAAGAGACAGAAGGAAATGAGCACAACAGTGTGAAAAAAATAAACACAGGAAAATTTAGAATAACTCTATTAGTAATACAAGGCACACAGAATTGGGGTTTTCTCTGATTCTCTGCTGAAGCTCTGAAGGAGCAGTAAAGTGGGAGAGCAGTCGTGACATTGCTGAAATTGGATTTGAGAGTGGTGTCCTTTCCATCATCCTTCCAGGGTGTGAGGTGTCAGCTGTTACTGAGCATTCCCAGTCACTCCCAGTTTAACAAGTCACCTCCCAGTTTAACTCCTGTGGTCTATTCCCTGCTCCTCATATTCCACTGCTGCTCTGCAGTCAAGACCTAGAATGTTCTTAAGCAAAGCTAATCTGGACTTTGCCAAAAAGTCTGTCAGAAAGTCACTTTAACTGTTGTCTTTTAGCAGTCCAGCACTACAATTTCCTCAAT
This sequence comes from Melospiza georgiana, assembly GCF_028018845.1. Lineage (NCBI taxonomy): Eukaryota > Metazoa > Chordata > Aves > Passeriformes > Passerellidae > Melospiza > Melospiza georgiana. The sequence continues at coordinate 22,003,309 of NC_080439.1, read as the reverse complement.
TTTTTTGCTATTCTATGGATTTTAAAATATTTTAAATATGTTCTCAAAATCAAAATAGTCAATGTGTTGGAGAATAGCATTTATAAAGTCATTGTTTCAATGTGTCTGGAGCAATGAAATTGTCTGGAACAAACTGCTTGTCAAGGGCATAAATTAAATAAGCTGCAAACTACTTTCACTTAGGAGTCCTCTGGCTTCAGCCATCGCTTGGGCATTTTGCCTCAATTTTAGCTTTTTGAACCATGCAGCTCCAATCATTTACATATTTAACCCTCAACCTGTTCTGTACTGCTTACTGGGTGCTAAATATTTTTTAATTATCTAATCCTATTTAATTTCATTTAAAAAACAAGTTAGAGGATGTGCTGTCAATTTGTTTCTTCTCTCAAATATGATTTACTATTTGCACTATGGCTGGTGTTTGAAATGGATACAGTCAGTAGGTTAAGCTGTAGTATCTCATTAGCTGCTCTGTGTTAATTGCAGGTGTAGGTACTACTCTTCTGCCCTCAGTGGTTGTCAAATTAGTGCTGAGCAACAAATGAGTTTTCCTGGGTGGTATAAATTTGCTTACTTTCTTTGTATGTTCTAGGAAACCAAATAAAGTTATATATGTCCCATTTTTCCTCACCATTATCTCTCTCTACCTATGTACTGTGTACATTAGTACACAGTATCTGATTTAAAAAATCCTTCATTTGGTAAAATTTCTGTGCATCCAAGAATTCAGGGCTATTTTTTTGCTTTACCTCATTTAATGGCATCGTGGTGCCTTTGTGGTCTGTATGCTAACCCAGTGTTGTAGTTAATTTTAATTTTGAAAAGAACATTTTTTTACTGAAATACCTACATTTTCAGTGCAGTGGCTCCAATGAAAGGCATTTCAAGCCATCCTAAGGAGAGAAAATGGTAAATGAAAAAATAAAAGCTATAGATTTAGGCATTATCTTTAGCTCATGGACAAGGAATTCTTTAATGTCGAGTTGTGGTCATAAATGGGATGTGAAAGGTGTTTCATGAATAAAAGATACATAAATATTCAGATGAATTTGGATGGTTAAGTTTTTTAAACATTGAGACATGTTTTGATTTTCTTTAGAGCTGACTATTGTGCAGTGATTATAATAGAGCTCTGCTATTGCATTAAATCCAGTACAAAACATTGAATGAAAGAGGAAGTAACCTTTAATCCAAGTTTAAAGCTCAAACAGTAGTTGATAATTTTTTTAACTTAACTCTGTTATATAAGAAATAGTAAGTTTTCTTGTAAATTGTTAACAAAGAAATCTGAAGGGGGATGCAGTAAACGGAGGATGGAAGGTTTTGCCAGTGAGCCAGCAGCAAGTCTGCCATAATTAACCAAAATGTCGCCACATTTGGAGGTGCATTTTCCCAGAACAGAGCGCTGTTATTTTCATTTGTGTGTTCATTATTTCAGTATGTGTTCAGTATTTCATTATTTACAGTTTGTGTGTATTTCCATGCAGCTTGGCCCATGGAGTGCTGTGCAGTGGGCTCTGGCAGAGCCTCGCCTGTGGTGCTGCAGCTAAAGCTGAAACTGCCCGGAATTGGGATTTTGCTCTAATTTCATTGCAGCTATGTAGGGACCCTCCTTCCTGTGCTCAAGGGAATATTGCAGGTGTGTTTTGGCGCAGAGAGCTTTTTCCAAACAGCTCAGGGGGTCTGACAGCACAGCAAAGCTCCTGGTGTATCTCAAAAGAGCTGAAGTTGTTTATGTAAGAAGCAAGGTTTTTCAGTAAAACCTAAATGGAAAAGCCCTCTACCCCCACACAGCAGCAACAGGCACTTGTGTGCTATGAGAGCTGTCTCATGTGGGATAAATAAGTGAACTAGATCATTTCCACACGACTAAAAATATAATGTCTCCTAAACAGAGCTACTCTTAAGTCCCTGTGATACAAACACACAAAATTAGGTGGTCTGAGTTAAGTGGGTGAAAAAAGTGGAGAAGGTTCACGCGAGAGGGGCTGTGGTGACTGAGGAGAATGGCTGTGGCCTCCAGGCCATGCAAATTTCCCTGGTCACTCAAGAGAGAGGGTGGTAAATGATGGAACTGCACAAGCAGAGAAATGCGCCTTTCAGATGTCAACATGAAAGAAATATGCAATATGTGTTTTTCATGACACTAGACAGGCAAAGATTTTAAAAATCCAAATAAGCTAGCTTCCTAAGTGGTACAAGAAATTCTTAGACAAGAGGAAATTACACTATTGGATTTGTCCATCAATCTTCTTTACTTCTACCTTTGTGTGTGAGTCAAAGCAAAGATTTTTGTTCATCCCTTCACACTTCTGCTTGTTCTTAGTGGCCAACAGGTCACCAAAACAGCCTCTGTGCAAAGCCAGGGCAGAAGCAGTACAGTATTAAACATTCTGTTCAGGATCAGCAGCTCCATGTTCCCCCCTGAAATGTCTTTTCAGAACTATCAGATTTGAGTCCCTGCCATGGAGCTTCAGACAGAGCGTGTTACTGCCAAAGACAATTCCAAAAATAAAATTAGACATATGGTACTCAGTAATAATGAATGATCATCCAGGATTTCAATTTGGTTTCAGTAAGTGCTCGGGAATCTGGGTGTTTATCTAAAATGGAATTAAGCAGATGAAAAATGGGTTGGAAATTTTCCCCAGATGAACTGTATCAGATACTTTCAATCTTTCTTGGGCTTGCTAGGAAGAGTCATCTTTTATTCTGCCGTCTTAAATAATTATCAGCCTGTGTTTGGGTCTTCCCTTCCTTCTATTGACCTTTGAGCAAGTTACTGTTTTATTCTCTGCTCCTCATCTATTTTTAAATAGGTAATACGTCCTTTGGTTCATAGGATCACTGTTAAAGATAAGCCTCCTAAAATTTCTGAGCAGCAAAGTGCTACAGTTATGTAGAAGAGCTGGACATTCATCTCAGATTTCATCTGAGTTCCTGTGAGAGTGTTAGTTTTAGTATTACCTTTGGGGTTAAAATTCTAACTTTTCAAAGATTTTGATGTTGGGTAGTGAAGGGAAAGAAATTGAAAGAAAATAAATGGACTAGGTTCTGTTTAAGCTTATGGAATCCTATGGTTTATTCATGACCAGCCCTTATTTAATCTAAATTAGCTCTTTCATCCCAAAACTTTGGTGAATATCAATCTAGTAATTTTAAAATCTGTTTTGTTGCCTTCTTGTGCTGTATCTGTACCATCTGTACTCGATATTGTTGTTTACCTCAGCGATGCCCATGTGCACTAGCATGTGTGCCAAAACAGAATTTAATTTTGGACCACTGAGTATGCCTTTATAATAATAAATGTTATGCAATATGTTGCACTTTCACAAATGTGGAAACCAAAACACATTTTGGGAGTGGAAGTAAAGGGATGAAAAGCCCATCAGATGAGATACATGAAGAGGCCTACTTTGTATCTATGGTTAACATGTCAATGTTTTTGGAAGAATAGTTATCACTTGGTAACTGACAATTAAAACAAGCAATTAGGTAAAAAACTCCCGAAATATATTTACTGTGTTTTTATACTATACTTTTTGCTTGAAATACCTAGGTTTAGTGTCTGGATCCATAATTTTATTTTGAGAAATATACAAAGGATGGATGTATGGGTTTTGTTTGGTTTGGTTTTGTTGTTTTTTTGAGCTGTTTTTCTTATGCATAAAGCCTTTGAAAATTAAGAAGCAGCTTTTTTTTCTTTTTTTTTAAACAGTTTTGTGTAACTGTGCTTTTTTTCCCGTCTCTTTAACAAGGTAAGAATTTATTGTCAATAAAACTCTGCATAGGTGTAAGAGAAGCTGGCTTTTGAGACAGCTGTGTTAGGATAAAATAACTATGTTAGGATAAGATAACTGTGCCATGGGATTTATTGGCATAGTTCAGGCAGATGTTTTCAGAATTGCAATCATGTGAAATTCCTGTAGTGATGAGTGTTTATTAAGTTGGACAGTGCCCAATGAATGTGACATATGCAGTGTAAAGGGAAATTAATTAGAAATTAATTCACTTCCCATTTCTCAGCAATGAGCAAAATCTATTAGCTTATATAATCACACAGACTAAAACTCAGTGCTCTTTTAAGGACTGATTTGCAGTTTGAAAGTGAAATTAACTGCATATGACTGTGGAAATCGACTCAGGTGAAATCTCCCTCTCACTGCAGTCAGTGGATGCTTCATGATACATCAGTATGTGACCAAAACTTTGCTGCCCTTTGTGGATGGCCTGTTGTGCTGGGATGAGCATCCATGAGAAGCAGTCCATGCACCAAACCAACAGCCTGTCACAGAAGTGAGGTTTGCACAGGGGAATGATCTGGGATCAGCCATACCTCCTAAACTTGCATTTTGTCCATTAAAACAGAGCTGCAATCTCTTGGAAATTGAGACTGGCGTGGATATTTCAGCCTGGGGTATTCACAGGGCACAGCAACACGAGTCCCATGTGTTCCTCCTGAGGAGTGGCAGCACAGTGCATGCACTGCCTGCTTTGCACTGACAGGGATTTTTAACTTCCAGTGTCCTACTGGGCAGCAGGCATGAGCTGCAGAGCCTTACATTTCCTTTATTGTTATATTCAAGGGGAAGCAAAGAATTTTAGCCTGTGTCTCATTTGTCAGAGATCACAGGATTCATGTTTTTTAAGCTTTCTATGGATCATGAGATTTAGTTGACTTTGTAAGCTTACTGTGGCTTTTCACTCAGAAGTTTATTTTCAGCTGTAGTAACCTATGGCAATGCAAATCTCATTGTCTCTGCAGCCAATTTGTTTTGGTATTGTATATTTCCAGTACAGACATAGGGTCTTGTGGCAAACCTTGTGTCTTATACCTGTTCCTCATGTGTAGAGGATACATCAACATTTCTGGTACTTGGTTATTCAAAAAATTCCCCAACCAGTCCTGGAGTGGAAAGGGTAAATTGGCAAACTCGAATGGGAGACAGCTAAATTGACAAACAAACATGCAGGTTCCTGGGATGCAGAATGTAGTTTAAGCAGTGGAGGTGTTATTCCAGCCACAGGCTTTCATTTACATTCCCATTGCACTCCATCAGCTAAAAACTGAGCTTTAAAATTTTTTATCAGTAGCCATTAAGGCGAGATAAGGGTTGTACAAACACACTCTCATTGGGGAAATTACAGAAACAGCCAATGAATTATTTGAATGCTATCTTTAAAACTACCAGGGACAGTTGTACTCCCAGTTTCTGTGTAGAAGCGGATCTCCAGTAGCAGCCCTTGGCTAACAAACTTTATCACTGTCTCTATTCAAGATTAGACAGAATAGAGTTTTCTCAGGAAGGTGAGAGCACAGAGGAGCAGCAGCTGGCTGGATTGTGGGCTCAGTGAGCAGCACTGAAGCACAGCTCTGTGTGCATCTGATGGCACTTACCACAAGGAAAGGGCATACCCACTGCACCTGATGCTGGAAGAAACCAGTCAGGGGAATAAGGGCAAAGATTAGTGCTAGAAATTATTTATTTAGGCTCATCTGGAATCTAGTTTGTTCCAGCTCACCCATTGAGATCCACCTAGAATTGATAGGTTTTTTGTTCTATTGGAAACACATTTTAGAAGTAATTTTATGACTGGGAAATGCAATCACCGGGTTCATAGCTAAGAATTTCCTAAGATGCATTTCAACACTCGTGATTGTATAGTTGGGTTTTTTACATAATTTCATGAATCAGTATTCTAGCAAGCATGAAATGTCTGCTGTTCAGGACTGCAAATAAACACCCCAGCTTTCAAGCAAATAGAGAATGGACTGTGAGGAACTTGCTAAAAAAGATGTAGGTGGGTAATTGCGAAATTTTTTCTACTGATTGCTTCGGCTGTTATGAGAAGTTTCTCATTTGTTGAAGTGGTAAAAAGCACAGAAGAAATTCTGGATAAAATGTTTTCTTGGGTATGTACCATAACTTCTACAGATGAGGTAGGAGGAGCAGGAGTAATTATTCCAAAAGTGACCCCTTGGAAAAGCCTTTGCTCTGTCTTACATCTGACAATTTGGTGATGTGGTCTCAGATCTCACTGAGCCTTTACAAACCAACTCACTTGTTCAAGACACCAAAATAGGTGAAGTCTCTACATGTCAGGTTGAGAGCTTTTGCAGTCAAGTTGTTGGTGGCTGCATTAATAGTTTTGATAACTTCCATAAAAAAACAGCACTAACCAGGAGCTCAGGTTTTCTTATGCTGAACCAAACCAAGGTTGAAACATCATTCCCTTCCATCTCCTCCAAATTCCCTTTCATCTGAAGCTCTCTCTCAATTACTCTGAGTGTGAGCAAGAGCAATGAACTCAAGGGATTAGTCACTTGCGTGTGTGAATGCACTTTGGATTTTTATTCAGACTCCTACATGAGGGATCTCTTTCAAATTCAGACATTCCTCTCAGCTCACATTACAAAATTTGTAAAGGCTTCTGGGATTTATACCAGCAGAAATATAGCTCATTTCCTTGTAATCTCCTAATGTAAAGGTTAAAGCAAGGGATAAAATCAAATTATCACACTTCAATAACCGTCATTGATTTGCAAATGTGAATATAGGATCTTGCTGATTAATATTGGTCTGGGTTTTTCTCTTTTGTGGCATTTTTCCCTGTTTGGCTGTTCTGATGTCCCATCAATAAGTGGTGTAATTCACAGAATCACAGAATGACCAGGTTGGAAGACACCTTCAAGATCATCAAGTCCAACCCATGCCCTAAACACATATATATAATTATGTGTAATATGACAAACAGTATGGTCCAGTATAGACAACATAGAAACCATAAGTTAGTAAAAAGTACAAGCAGAATCTGAAAGAAAAATGTCATGAAAATTATCTAAAAGACTGAGACAGGAAAGATTATTCTGCCTTTTCCTAAAAATACTGGTTTTCCTTACACAATGACATAAAGAGGTCACTTCCATTTCTCATTTTCCAAATGGTCCCTCTTTCTGTGCTCTATGTGCTGCTGAGAAGGATCTGCTGCTCCTTACATTACCTAGAGCTGGGAAAAAATATGTTGGCTGGGCAGTTACTGTGTGGATTTCGTAAGTGTGGTAATTGAGTTAATTATCAAGGGATTTGCATGGTATATGAGCTCACTGGTCATTGTCACTAGAATTCCCAATCCCCTCCAAACGAGAGGAAAGATGTCCTCCCTGATTTATGGCTTCTGTTTCTCACAATAAATGGATGCTCAAGCTGCAAGAGAGTAGTTCCTGTTGTCCTGTAGAGTTAAAAAGCCATTTTCTTTTTATGAGCCACTCTCCCTTTAGTTGCAGAGTGGTTATTAGTTTATCCTTAATTTCCCCACACTTCTGCAGTTCTAAATTCTTGTCATTTTTCTAACAGCTTGAGGCTGAATGTTCATAGGGAGGTAATCAGGTGCCATTGTTGAGTTGTGACTTTGTGTTCCAGAAACCGCAAACTGCACCTTGTTTCAGTTGAGAGGAGGGCAGAGTTAAAATTCTGGCATTTATTGATGCATGCAGCTTTAAAGACAGATTTAAAATTAGTTCAGTTGCATTTCTGCTACCTTCCGGCCAAGACCCATGGAATTTCCAGGGTTGCCTGGAAATATATATATTTCTTATATCTGCTGCAATCCAGGCTGCACCAGAGCTGACTGTAGCTGTGTGTGCCCAGCTCAGGGCAGCCCTGCTGCCAGCTCCCTGCCACCCACGCCAGCATGAATGTTATGGGACAAGATGAATAATCTTTGGGGTTTCTGAAATATTTGGTGACAGGAGTTTTGCTGTTTATTGCAGCCCTGAGACACGTGAAAAGTCTTTGTTTTAGCCCGCGTGTCTGGAGAACGAGCCGGAGCTCTTCAGTTTTCGTTCTTAAAGTTGTTTATTATATCTTATCTATAAAATTTTTCTCCTGCCCAGCCGAGGTCCACTCAGCAGGGCAGCCAATACTTTCCAATCCCTATCACCTGTGTTAGACAGTGAGCCTCTACTCTAAATCAATCCCAAAGTGCCAACATCACAGCAGAAGTTGGAGGTAGAGAAGAAGAAGAAGAAGAAGAAGAAGAAGAAGAAGAAGAAGAAGAAGAAGAAGAAGAAGAAGAAGAAGGACTGGACACGCCCAAGTCCCCCCATCTTGTCTCCAAAACCCCCATTCTAAAACCCCAAAATCTACCTTTTCACCTGATGACAATTTTATTATTACATTATTTAAACTTCTGTGACTTTCAGAAGCCCATACAAATTTGCTCCACGGGTCACAATCAAACCCACAGGTGTTCTGGGCTGTGTGCCAGGGTCTCTGAGCCCCCCGGATGAGGTTCGCCCCTTCATCAGGCACTTGTCAATCCACTGAGTCAATCTGTGAATGAAGAAAAGGGTTCAGTGGGACCTTGTCTAATATTTGTAGGATTTCCTGGACTGCACTCTACCCAACTCGTTCCTGGAAATCAAGTTGGATAAGTAGAATACTTGACACGTAAGTATGTAATGAAACCCCAGGTTGGGTTTGTGGGCTGTATCTGGTGGTTCCCAGCAGCCCAGTGAGTGCCAGGGGAAGAACAAGGGCTGAGCAGCAACAGGCAGCTGCCAGGCTCATCTCTCCAGCCCAGGTGCCACCACACTCCAGCTGATGCCATCCTGGCACCAACAAAGAATTCATCATCTGAAATCAACAGGAACATGAACTACTTCCGTCGAGTTTTCAATTTCATGTGTGCAAAAATAGCTGTCTGCCTTTGCAAAGCTCTAAAAGATGTGTAATCTATTTAAATTAGGGAAAGGAGTCCCCAGAGAATGTAAGAATTCTCAAAAAACAATCATTACCCTTCCCAGCATCGTGTTTGATGAGTTTGGTGCCACATTGTGCCCATATCGACCACAGGAACGCTCAGATTATCCATGAAATAACCAAGTGATGGGTTGCATATGTTCTGTGAAGTGTCTGTGGTGAGGGAATGGGGATGCCTGTGTCTGACAACATTTCTCATAAGCAATAACAGCTGCCAGATTGAGAGAAACCAGCGTGGATGCTGTGTGGCAGCTCAGCGACATTTGGAGTTGCAAACCCAGAAGATTAAAGATTGCTTTAGGAAAAAAACAGAGCTTTGCTTTAGCCAGTGGCATCCTGAAGTAATAACTGCTGTCTGCAGGTGTACTGAGTGAGGGTTGAGTAGCTTGGGTTATACTTTTTTCCTGGTTTTAGGAATATTAGTTATCAGTGTCCGCAGAAGCTAATGGATCTTAGCCTAAGGGCAAAAATTTATTCCTCATGTTACAAAATCCAATTAAAATTTTGAAAGTGCATGAAAAAATGCTGTTGGATAGCTATAAAACAGGAAGAATAATGGAGTGCAGGAGGTTTTTCTGGATTTCAAGGACTGCTTGAATTTGGTTTTTCACTAAGAGTTAATTGGATTTCATGCTAAGACAGCACAGGGAGCCAAAGTTAGAAGCCAGGGCACTGGCAAGGAACTTCTGTTCTCACTGGAATACAGAGTCAGGCATTTTTTACTTTATTTTGCCCCTTCAGGCTTTTAATATCCTGGTCTATCTTCATTTATAAATATTTTGCTGATAAAGATATCCAGGAGTTCATTCTATGAACAGCAAAACTGGTGCTTCTATTTCAGGGTAACATATCTGAGTGTTAGGTTAAAAAGTTTCAGGTAGGTTGGATATTCGGACAGTGAAGGTAATGGCCTGAGGTCTGTTGCCTCAGGTTTTATTACAAGGTCTGTTTTATTTTCTGTCTAATCTCTGACACTTACTTTGGAGGGTAATTTTGTAAGAAATATTCTATCTGGTTTAAATAGCTCACTAATGTAAGTTCACAAGAATCTCTGTTTCTGTTTCTGTTCCTGTAAAAGGCCATGTAAAAGAAGAAGCAACACTGATTAGATCCAAAATTAAATGAATACACTCTTTTTTAATAGGTTGGGGGTTTTTTTAGGGCAACAATGAGCAAAAGCAAAGAGGTTTCCTAATAACTGTAGAGCATCACAGCAACTTCCAGTCTGGGCTTTAGGTTCTGTTTAATTTCAAGTGGTTTGGAAGATGAAATTATTTCACAGATGTGGAACTGGCAAAATTGACTGATGAAGCACAAAGCTGTGGCAGTTTGCTGATAAATGACTGCTGGAGAGAAAGCATAGGTGATTCTTAAATTAGAAATTCTCTACTGCTCTGACCAACCAAATAGTCTCACACAGCTCTCAAATACACACTCCAGTCTTTTTCATGTAGGTAGAATCCAGCCCTTTATATCCTTAATGTACAACTTCCCTTCAAGAAGAATTCTTAGTTTATTTTACTAAAACTAAATTAGTTCCTCTGTAAGGAGCAGAAATCACCTTGCAGACAACCCAAAAAGGTGCAGTTTCATAGCATTCACAAACCTCACACTCAAGACAAAAAATGCTAATGTCAATTTTTTTTTTTCTGTTTTGGAAGAAAAGTGTCAAATTTCTGCCACATTTAAGACCACCCAACCTGTGGTCCAGTATATGCTGGGACAAATCATGCACAAAAAAATTATATTTACTGTGACAGTGTTCACAGGGGTCTTATGTTGAGGGAAGAGATGAGAATGTTGACTCTATGTCCAGAAGGCTTGATTTATTATTTTATTACATATATTACATTAAAACTATACTAAAAGAATAGAAGAAAAGGTTTCATCTCACAAGACTGGCTAGGAATAGAAAGGAATGATAACAAAGGTTTGTGGCTCAGACTCTCTGTCTGAGCCAGCTGACTGTGATTAATTAGAAACAACCACATGAGACCAATCCCAGATGCACCTGTTGCATTCCACAGCAGCAGATAATCATTGTTTACATTTTGTTCCTGAGGCCTCCCAGCTTCTCAGGAGGAAAAAATCCTAAAGAAAAGATTTTCATTAAAAGATCTCTGCGACAATTTAGGAACTTCTGCTTTTCTGTTGTCCTAAAATTAATGAGGTCTCAAGTAGTAGAAAATACTGTGTGTGTGATTCTGTAGGAGGAAATGCTCAGCTCTCCAGTCTCATGCTGTAGATGGAGAGAGGGTTCTGTGTGTCTGGAAGGAGGGCCAGCTGGAGCATTTTGCACTGACTGTCAATCTGGTTTGGAATCCTTGCTCTCCTCTCTCCACCACAAGAATAATACCAACACCAGCAGGAAAACAAAAATAAATTACCTTCCAAACCCACAACCAAAAATGAAGAAAGCATCATCCCAGTTGTCTGCGTAGTGTGGTGCTCTTTCAGGTTTGCCTACAAATTTAGACTGCTTTGGTCAAAATGGTGTGTCTGTGGCACTTTGTTGTGGTCCACCTGTTGGCACCTTTTTGGAGGAAAGTCTGGGATTTCAAGTGCAAGTTTTATACACTTGAAAGTTTTTAAAATTTGGGTCCTTTGGCTGCAATATTGATCATATGACTTACAGCCACTAGAAATGTAAACAGGCTTCTCAAAACCCTGCATTTTTAAGTGTATGATTGTGAAAATCACACAGTGTGCTGGGCCCATGAACTCTGAGTTTTCCCAGTCTAGAGTTAGGTTTGCATAAAGGTGTATGGAAAGACTTATCTGAGAATGAGTCTGGAAAAATTACATTCTGACAATTTAATCAGTTGCAACAGATTTCGTTATAAATTTCAGTTGAGAAATGTGTTATTTTTGTAATTTTCACTAATCTTCCTAATCTCTGCACCAGGTCTTAGACTTTCAGAGAGAACCTGTATTTAAGCTAAGTCTCTGTAGCAGAAATTCAGCCCAAAGGAGTTTTCCATGGCCAAATTATAAACTGCTGTAAAATAAATTTCATTTTGAAAATGTGAATTCAGCCTCCAATGGCACAGCACTTTGCTTTCCCCATTAATAACGTGGTGACCCATATGTGCAAAGTTTCTTAAAGTGTTTCTTGAGGCAAGCTTTTTCTGCTCTGGGTAGGAAGGGATTTATTCTTTTATGGAACCTACTTGGCTCCAGGAAAGTGTGTGATTAAAGACTTCTGTAACAATAGCAGATGCCCACAAGTAGAGTTGATAAAATCAGGGAGTTTTTGAAGTCCATGTGGTTTAGTCACAGGCACACTTTTAATTGATGTCTGTACCCATATAGCTGAAGTCATCCTCTGTATTTTTTCAGAATGGATCTATGGATAGTAACAGTGTGCTGTCTGTAGGGAAAAAAAATTTCCAAATTATGTAAACGGTAATGTTTTCCTGAGACTTTCATAGAAGGTAAAAATTAGATACATTCTATGGGAACAGGTCAGACCAGAAGAAATCTTTTCACATGGGATGTTTATGATTTGTTAAATCAGTAATTTTATTACTCAAGTTGATAAGGACTACTGGAAGCTAAAAAAATCTCCATACTCCCATATTCACTCAGTTATGTATTATATAGCACCTTTTGCATGCAGCGGGAAATAAATGAATGCATTCATTGAAAGGAGCTAGGACCTTAAAGAAATCAACCTATTATGTTTAAATTTAATACTTTTTAACCTGTTTTCTTTAAGACAAATATGAAAGAAAAGGATGCATGCCATAAATAGAGGATGACATTTTGTAATGAGTCTTGGCAGCCAGAGGTTTTGGCCTGTTTAGTTAGTTAGCTCAACTAGAAAAAAAATTATAAATCATGTCGAGATGAAGAAGTCCTTTTACTGCTTCAAAATGGAAAGAAAATCTGATTTTAGGATGAATTCTGAATGTCAGGTTCAGGATTTATGAGTAGGAGTCACATAATCAGTCACTCAGAATGAATCGTATTATTTAAGATGTATTTTCAGGCAGACAAGCTGAAAATATTTCTATGTACAATGCCAAGTCAGTTTACTCTGTCTTTCACATCTAAATTGCTTTTTCACCCTATGCAGATGGAAACACACATAAACACAGACACACAGTTTGTTAGTGCTGAGTTCCCTTATGAATTAGTTATAAACTCTGACAACAGTCCACAACTGCAGAAGGGGAGGGAGTCTGGAGTTTTATCTGTAGTATCTTACCTTGCAGAACCACAATGAAACCTATTATAGAATTTCCCTAAATGGTATTTAGTGGAGTTAACACTTAGAGGGCGACCAGCTACAAGGAATGGGCCCTAAAAATGGGCCTGTATTGAGTCTATCCTTCAATTATTTAGGAATTTAGACTTCCATGAGAGGGCAGAAAGAGCTGGGAAACACCTAATTAGGTAGATGTCCTTCTTCAGAGATGCCAAGGTAACATTTGGTGTTTAAGGAAGGGATTTTCCTTAATTTTGTCTCTTGCATATAGTGGCCATGGTCACTGTACTGCAGTATAGTAAGTGAAATGCATGCACTGAAGTAAATATGTAAATAACTACTACAATAGCTGCAAACTGTAAATTACATACTTGATCCTTTAATAGGTCATAGTGTGTCAGGCTACTGGCATGTCTAACTTTCTGGTCTTTCAGAGCATTCTTACACTGGTTTTCCCTTATCCTTTCACCATTTCTTTTGACTTTTTGACATGGGAATTTCTTCCCAAAGTTCATACCCAGCTCTCTGCAATCAGAGGTCCAAAACACCAAAGTTTATGTTCTTTAGGAGGACAGGAATGACTATGAGCCAAACTAGTGCAAGAAATGCTATCCCTGCTCTGCCTGTCTTCATCAAAAATCTGTTTCAAAAATGTCTTTCCAGCCTGCAGCTCTCAGTGTAACTGATAATACAGAGATTTAAGGACAAATATAATCCTATGCAGATCCTCTGTGCAAAGTCATTCTTGTACTGGCACTGGGCTGAAGGTGATCTGAAGCAGGAGGGTTGTGATGGATTTTAGAGATGTATGCATGGGGACAACTAGAAAAATTGCTGTCTTGTGTGAGTGGACACTTGATACAAGTCCCAAATTATGTAAAATAAGCCCAGATAGGGGAGCATATGAATTGGATCCCAAAAATATTTTCAGCACACTGAAAAAGGGACACCTAGCCAGGCCAAGAGTGGGGCCATGGGAGTCAGAATGCTGATAGAACACTCCTGTATTTGGCCAGGTTTCTGGTTCTTGTTCTCAGTTGGTTCAGTACCTGATACAAACAAGGTCGTGTTCTGAGTTCACGTTGGTGATTGGACACTTCAAACAAAAGACCCCTGTACCTCGTTGTGGTGTGACACCCCTGGGTCTTTTGATCTTGCCCCCAAACTCTGTGGTTTGTTATTTTGTTATTAAAGTCTTTATTTTTTCGAGCAATACCATCATTCCCATCCCTTATTTTGCCAGTTCCCTCCGCCAAGCCAAACAAGGGATCACAGCAAGTGCAAGATGGGATAAGAAAGCAAGGAGCAGGACAAAAACTAGATTTGGGGATGGCATATACATGTTTGGTTTTTTGTTTAAGGACTCTTCTGTTCAAAGGACCTTACCTGAGCAGTAGTCGTGCCTTCAGATGCACACACACCAGTTCTTCTGCAAAGTGCTGAAGAAATTCCTGCTCCGGGTTGGAGAACACTGTGAACCCATACCCAGATAAGACTCTCCACACCAAGGAAAAGTGGGAGGTGGAATCTTGGGGTGTCATGCCAGACACCTCAAAGTGCTATCACTGCCTCCTCTTCATGTGGGCAGCAATGGGGAAGGAATCTGATTAAATTACTGAGGCAATGCCTTGGCAGCTGTGTATGCACCTATTCTAAGCTGCAGCTATGAGTGGATCCATAAAATATTGCCACTTCCAGAGTGAAAAAATTCCAGAGTAAAACTCACTGCTTTCTTTTCTTCCTGAAATGGGATTCAGCGCAAAAGGAACATAATTACATGGCCACAGCTTAAACTGTAACATACTAACTCATGTGATTGGATAGTATTAACCATATTATGGTAATGATAGTAGTTATGATAGGCTATAGGAAATAGTAAAGGTATTGACTGGGTGCTATGTATTAAGATACTCAGCAAAGAAAAATATATAATGCAATGTAACCAAAACTGAAGTGTCTTCAGGCTTATCTATAGTTGTAGCTGACAGCAGCAGGAGTGGCTCCGTCACCCAAGACCCAAGACTGCTGTAAAATCTATAAATAAACAGCATTTTGGAGAGCTGCCTGGAGTCCCACATCCCTCCTCTCAGGCTCTTACTAAAAGGTGTTAAGATAATTGAGAGGACAAGTTGTCCTCAATGCAGTGCACAGCTGTAATCAACTCTCGGGAGATCCTTATCTCCAAGACCTTAATAAGATGTGCACCAGTAAGAAAGAAAGGTATCAGATATCCTCTGAGTCAGAAGGCAGTTAGGAATACTGGATCATTTGATTCCCTAGAAGATAAGCTTGAAGTATTTAATCTTTTACGTGAAAACTTTTTCTGTACACAGAGTGGCAGAGTGGATGGCAAAATTTACTGATGACAGGATGTCAGAGGTGAAAGATTTCTGAGTACTCACTGACAGAGGCAATATTTTACCCTAAAATGGCACAGTTCTTAGAGTGCTAGGTCTGACATGAAATTCTCAGGATTTGCAGAGCTACAAAAATTACCTTGAACATATGGAATGATGATGCAACTTTAAATGAAATCTGTATCTCTCTGCATTTGCCTCTAGGCAATTTTTGCATTTCCTTATTAGGCTATTTTTGCATTTCCTTGTTATTTGATTTCTCCTGGGCTAGACTTGGGTCATGAGAAATCAACCAAGAAAGCTGGCCATGGAAGTAAAGGAGTGCTACATATTGACATTTCAGGATGTGGTGTCTTAGATTCTCTGTTACAGTTTTGCTTGGGTAGAGTTTCAATTACCAGACTATTTGAAAGTCAAGGAGTCTTGCATTTGGACTGAGGGCCTAAGAATACAGCCTGTAAATAAGAATCCATTCCCCGAATTTCCTCAGTAAATTGCTGGTTTTAATTTCCTGTGATTTCCTTCCACTTGGATCCACTGAAAGTTTGGAAAACCGTTCTTACAAGGTTTGTTAGTAGCAGAAGGGTACCTGGAAAACCTTTATCTAACTTCTGACAATCTGCCTTTGCAAAACTATTCAAGTTTTTTAAAGAATTGTCTTCCAAGATAAAACAGCAACAGTAAAACCAAAGGGAGAGACCTTGCTCCACAAAAGATAAACATAGGAGTTTTTCAAGAATCCCAGTGAGTTGGCTCTTAAATCTCTTTCTGCTGTGATTTGTGCTCCTGAACCCAAACTTCTGAAAATCTCCTATCTTCTATTACATCCATAATTTGTCATGTTTCTAACAGCAGACAAAAATAAAAGGGAGAATCTTGTTATGGGAAATGAGTGTGCAGCTGCTGAGGAAAATGAAAGTAAATGTGGATTCGGCTTTTTTTGGACAATATACCACCCATTCCCAATTGGAGGCTGAAACCTTGTAACACATATTTCCACATACTTTCCATTTCTTAATTTTTTTTTGTATAAATTAACTTTCTGGTCATTCTATCTTTATAGACATTTGCTGCCTCTTCTATTTGTAGAGTTTGGTGTTAAGCTATCCTTTCTACTAAAAATTATTAGATCAAATTATATTTTCCCCCCCTGATTTGCTTGTTCAATCAGTTCCTGATTTTCAAGCATAGAGAAAAAAATTCTTGTCTGCCATGGCAGCTGATGCTGTGCCCTGCCTGTTCACTTGCACTGATGCTGGAGATAGCCAAAGCACTGAATGGAGTGAAAAAGGCAAATGGAATTTTTATATTTTCCTGTGGGAACAAGGACATTTTATTTTTGTAGAGCCAGACTGTAACAGGAAAAAAGAGAGTGAAAAATTAACTCTGTCTTTCCTACCACCTTAGGAATTAGTATTGATGCCGCTTCATGAGTAAAAGGACCTAATTTTCCTGCAAGTTATCACCAGGAGTTTAAACAAAAGGCCATCATCCTCACTCTGATGTTTCTTCATTTCTGTAATGCTGGTTACACAGGGGAAATTTGGCATTCTGTTTGCAAGCTGGTATTGATTAATGTTGCATTGACACTAATGGAGTGAAAGCTGCTATTTAAGGAAAACAAAAATGTTTTTTAGTTTGGGGAAAGAATCTCATAATCTCTGAATACTTTGAAGGTATCTTCCCCTCACTCTGTAAGAAGTTGTCTCAACACAGTTCTTAATTCTGTGTCTTAAAGAGAGACTGAAATATGCATTTCTAGCTGACTTCTGCTGCACATTTTCTGTATTCAATACCCCAGGAAAGTCTCTTTGCAGCAGTCTCTCTCATTACCAGGAAACGAGCTCATAGCAAAACCAAGCTGGGAAAGTGATGGCAAAAGTAGAAATTACAAAAAATAAAGTTGGCCACAGCAATATTATTATTCGTTTGGGCTGTGCAGATTCTTCTCATCCAGTCGGGCACCATTCCAGTAATGAACTCCACATTTTTTGATCTCTGAGTACCTCATCCTAGGATGCCTCAGACAATCCATTTTCCAACTCCGTCCTTGTTGTCATTACTATCTCCTTGGCCATTACTTCTTCATTTGTTGTTTAAAAGAAGCTTTCAAAGAAGTAAGTAGCTCTGGATAATACCTTGGAAAATATTCAGTTTTTATTGGTACTGGAGCTCAATAAAAATACCCTCCCACCCATTCACAATGTGAGCTGCACCAGAGGAGGTTTAGATTGGATATTAGGGGAAATTTCTTCACTGCAAGGGGAATTTCAATCTTTGGAACAGGCTGCCCAGGGCCAATGAAGTCACGGTCTCTGGAGGGATTTAAAACACCTCTGGATGTGGTTCTTGGGGATTTGGCTTAGTGGTGGGGTTGGCAGTGCAGGGGTAATGGTTGGAATCTATCTTAAAGGTCCTTCACAACATAAACGATTCGATGATTCTGTGACTGTCAGTCTTCAAACCAGCTCTGAAAAGTACAAAGAGGGAAGCACACACAAAATTAACTTGCTGGGTGGGGCATCACACTCTGCCTCCCCATTTGACCTCTGCCAAAGGAGGCTCTGAGGAGGACAGACCTTTGAAAGATTCAGTTCAATCACCCTTGTGTTACTGTATTTTTCTGATCCAGTGTTCCAGAAGGAGAAATGAATTTTTAATGATAAAATACCAATTAATTGATTCAGATATCAGAAATGTATTCACCATTCAAACACATTTAATCACTGCAAGTGCTTGGGTTTTGGATTTAATAATGTAATATTGGTTAGGTGCCTCAAATGCTTCTTTTTCATTGCTGCTTCTGGTGCCCATAGTGCCTCAAACTGCTTGCAATTCATCAGTAGTGTCTGAAATAAGGTTTTATCAGAATTCTGCCAGAACTTCCTAATTAGGTGTAATTAAAATGTTCCACAGTGATAGCTAAGTTAAAAATGTTCTTTTGTAAGCAACAGAACTAATGAAGCTTCGTTTTCAGAGAATTTATCTTACATGCCTGTGGAAGCAGCTTCATTTCTTTTGAAGTCCCTCCATTAAATTCCTGTGTTGTTCCAGCCTTTCTGACTTCCCCAGGACATTCTTGTGAAATACAAAGCTGTGTTTGGTGTCTGGAACACACAGGCAATGTGTGTATTTGTGATTGGGATATGTGTGGAGACCAACAGTGGGACAGTTGTGAATTCTAATAATAACTGAGGAAAGTAAAGCGTGGAAGAAGGCCTTTGAACCTATCTTTTGTTTGCAATTAACCTTAGCTGATTTAGGAGCATTGGAATGAAAGCGTTAAGGATGTGGCTTTTTGCTTGTAGTTAAGTCCTAAAGAGTTCTGCAATAATAATCTTTTGAAGTATAATTTTAGAATATTGCTTGTATCCTTGAAACTATAGCTTTGGAATATATATAAAGGAAATATGCTTATCTCACACCTTAATAAAGCAGAGAAAAGCAGCTTGAGAAAGGAAGATGAACATCACCTCAAGGATTTATAGTTTTGACCAAGGGAAGCTGGACATCACTGTTATGAGATTTATAGTCCTTGTCATTAAAAGGTGGACACACATCTGGGGAGCTGGACTTGACCAAATGGGATTTGTCTTTCTTTTTTCAGAAACTGGACCCCCACCATCTGGGGATACTCCTTTTGGGATACATCCTGAGAAAAACTAAATCACAATAATGTATAGAATTGTGATGTAAAAATTGGGACTAGAAACTGCTGAGAGAGCTGATGAGTGCCCCTATAAATACCTGTAAGCCTCAGCTATGGGTGTGCAGTTGGAGGGAAAACTTCCCCCACTGTACCCAGTGCTGTATTGCTCATACTTTACCATATGAATTAATAAATTGATTGCTGCTTGAATATTGGCCTAGTCAAGCTTCCTATTTATAACATTCCCCAGGATGTGCCCTGAAGCTCCTGTGATGCTCTGCTCCTCTCCAGGCCCCACTTGGTTCCATGGGCAGGAGCAAGCGATTTCTTAGGCTGCAGAGGGGAGGGGAGAAATCACAGAATAATTGTGCCATGCAGAGGATGTGAAAATTCAGCTGCTGGCTGCAATGAAGTGTCAGCATACTTTGAGAGCACCACAGCCTCAAACAGTGAGACCACCTCCCCAACTATAAATAAATAAAGTGATTGTATAAAAACTTGGTGCCAATTACTGTTTAGAAAGCAACCATTACTTTGTCTGGCTTAGAAAATACATTGCATGAGCTACAATTACAAAATAAAAAAGGGAATTCTGTATCAACGTGACCCTAAATCCTTAGGATAAAAAGAAAATTAACTAAATGCTTATATGTTTTCCAGGGATATTCCCTGAAGTTAATGCGTCAATTTTCAGTCTTAATTGCATCAGCAAACTGGAAGCAGCATTTTCAAACTCAAATCATAGTGATATTACAGATAAAATGTAAGAAATTGCAAATTGGATCTGGAAATTTAGTGAAGAATCACTGCATCAAACAGGAGGGTATTTGAGAAAGGGCAGGGAAGAGAATGCTGAGGAGTTTAGCCATTTGAAATAAGAATTATACATTCAAAATAGTTGATTGTTCATTCTTCTGGCCACCCATCTGGCCAAAAATTCAGTTTAAAATTCAGTATATATGCTCACTTTTGATGATGCTTGCCTTTGATGCTTAAATTAGGGATGGGCAGTGTACATGAATCTACCTTTAATTTGGATGGACACTTTTGAAGAGAACATCCTCATTATCTCTGGTGCTTTTGTTTCAGAGCCTGCCAGCTGGTTTGCTCTCAGATACAACTAAATTAGAACATGTGCTCAAAGAGTTCACCTGATGTGCTACAACCATTACCAAGCACTCAGGCTATAAATATTCCAAAATAAAACCCCTAAAGCACATATAGTCTGGACACTGCATTCTCAGCAACAAGAGCTCACCTTCTACAAAGATCTGCGCTTAAGTTCTCCAACTGACACTGGAGACCTGGCAATGAATTTTAAGTTTGTGAGTGTGACATGAGAGAAATCAATCTCTTTTTCTCTCAATGGAGTATTTTCTTTCAGAGATTTTCAGTCTTTTTCAGTTATGAAAAATATAGAAATCCCAGCGAAAGAAAAAGCTCTGAGTTCAACAGGAGCTCTTTTTGTGAAGTTCCAAACTGGCTCAGCTTTGTCTGAATTTGCACTACATGATATACACCAAGTTTCTTATACCTTCAAATATCCAAGTTAACTTTGGATACTTGAAGTACACACATACATTAGAAATTGTAATTTCTGGAAGAGGAGATCTGTTATTGATAAGAATATCTGTGCTACTTCAATGAACAAAAGGAAAAGAGTTCTCAATTTATTTTCTGATTTAAATGTAAATTTTTTTTCTTCATTTTTCAGCTGCTGACAACTTCAGAGCAGAGTTATGTCACTGAGCTTTCATACTTTGTATGAAAATATTTTACTGGGCATGCAAAACCCTCCTCTAGGAATCACAGCTGGCAAATCTAAGCCAGAGTGGTGTCTACTCTCCTTCCCACAATTATTCAGTCAAAAACAGAATTTGCCTAATAGCCATTATTTGCATTGCCTGAAAGAACTAACACTACTGCTGAAGGTAAAATAAATGAATTACAGAATAATTTGAGTTGGAAGGACACACAAAGATCCTTGAGTCCAGCTCTCATAGGGAGACCAAACCCACCAGCTTGGCTCCAAGGAGTTTTTGTGGGAAACAAGATCTCCTTAATTAAAAGGAGATACATAAACACATTTCTGCCTTTTAAGTGTGCCTCCTTCTTCACAGTGGTTCCCCACCTTCCTCTTGTGAAGATTTTTTGGTTTTGTTTTCTTGTCGTTTCCACACGGACACGCACTCGCCACAGCGCAATTGCAAAACAGAATTTTGCCATCTGGTGAAACCCAGCAAAACTATCTGCAGCACAGCATGGTGCCACTTGCAGGAGCTTTGCTTGAGCCAAATTTAGTGGCGGCATAAGTGGTGTAAATGACATGCCAGTAAATCAGTGCGAGTCAGCATGAAGGCAATTTAGGTACTGGAAAGTGTGGGTTGTTATAGGAAAGGATCCAATTTAGGTATGCACTATAATGGAACGGCATGTAGCTGATCACTTCCATAAATGATAAATTTAGGCTCTAAAGTCACAGTGTGGAAGGTTGCATCTAATGGCATTCAACTTAAAACAAGGCTTTTCTCATACAGAACTCCCAAAAGCTCCACAGACACAAAAGAGGAAGACTGTTTTTAATGATGACCACAATTGCAATCACTAAACAAGGGAACTCAAAGGGATATGGATGTGTGGTATATGACCTGTGTGAAAGACTAGGGAAGCCTTTTTACGCATGTTATTTTTAAAACTAAGCAGATAGTTTGACTTTACTAATCTGCTGATGAATTCTGCTTTTCATTTCCATTTGAAAACTGTCCAACAATACTGCTTTATGCTCTTAATTCTCCTAATTAAACTCATTGCTTCTCTAGCTACACTTAAACTAAAAAGTTGCTAAAATAAAATAAAATTAAATTAAATTAAATTAAATTAAATTAAATTAAATTAAATTAAATTGAACTCACCATATTAAGCACAGGGCATGTTAAGGTTCAACCCCAAAGATTTTAGATTCTGCAAATGGTGGATGTATTTCACCCAACTGCAACTTTGCCTCTCACATCCATGACTTAGAAATAAAGAGAAAAGTCTGCTCTTTTGGGCAGCCAGCTGGGAAAGGATAATCATGTACTACACTCTGTGAACTAATCAAGTATATAAACAGCTTCATTTTCCCCCTACACTTTTATATCATTTATTCTTATCACAGCGTTGTGTGACAGCAACAAACTACGAGAAATTTATGTCAAGTTTTAATCTTCAGCATTTAGCAACTTTTCCAATCTTTCTTTTAAGTGGCACCTTCAGAAAATTGCCAAGCAGGTACTCTGTTTATGACAAGATGATGGAAGAGGAACACGGCTAAAGCCAAGGAACAGCAGGGATCCACCTCAGGTGTCACTGTTGTAATGTGTGCCCAGGTGTCCAGTCGAAAAGACTGATTCGTTTTTGGCATTGAGTTCTTCTCTGTGAAAGGTCTGTGTGAGAATTCATGACAAATGAGGCTGAGGTTTAACCCGTGTTCGCCACGAGGGAAAACACAATCTTGTGAATCAGAGCCCAGCAGCAGGTAAAGGTCAAGGAGAAAATGTGCTTTATTCTGAGAGCTTTTCATGGCCTGACTCAAAAGCTGCTGGTTCAACTTTATGATATCCTTTGCCCTACTCTGTCTTCCCATTGTGGCTGAAGGTGCTTTAAGCCACAGGTATTCTGTAGAGAAAAAATGGGGCTGTTGCACAGCTAAAGAAGAATCGCTGCTTAGGAAGAAGAAAAAAAAAAAAACAGCAAAGAAATTGTGAGAAAAGTGTAATTTCTTTTGGCACCACCTGGTTTCTTGCAAGTCAAAATAAATGCAAACTGAGAAGGGCAGCACTGAAGAGCAGTACAGTGAAGGTGCTGCTGCAGGGAGGCTGACAGAGCTCTGACCCCTGGCCCATTATTGTGTCTTTTCATAGATATTTTTCCTTCTTCAGCACATGTGAGCCTGTTATATCTATGAATAGCTGTATTCATTTGATCTGTTTGGCTGTTTCTTAGATAAAAACATCTGCTGCTTTCTCCCAAAGCCAAGCTATTGGTAAGTTGTATGACTGTCTTAAATGTCTCTTACAAAACTGTGTTATTTTCTTCCATCATATCAGTGTTTTACCTGATTTTGAGACCTACCTGATACTATGTTTTCCACATTTTTTTTCTTTAATTTGGAGTCTAAATCATCAGGAAAAATATTAGATTTTATTAACTTTTTTGATAATTGAAGACATAGCGTATCAGTTTATTAATATGGGAGATATCTAAAATTGACTTTCTAGCTATTAAAAAAAAAAGCTGACAATATAAAATATGATCAGCAATGTTACATTAAAGGATGCAGACATATAGAATAAAATACTAATATTTGTATGCTACCTTTACGAGGGAATGTTGATTTGGAAGGCTGGCAGCAAATTATTGTTGATCCAGCTATATGCCATTGATCATTTCAATAGGAAT
This sequence comes from Melospiza georgiana, assembly GCF_028018845.1. Taxonomy (NCBI): domain Eukaryota; kingdom Metazoa; phylum Chordata; class Aves; order Passeriformes; family Passerellidae; genus Melospiza; species Melospiza georgiana. The sequence continues at coordinate 21,979,891 of NC_080439.1, read as the reverse complement.
GGAGTTTGGTGGAAAAAGACTATTGCTCATGGTAAAAGATGAGTTCTCAGTTTAATCACAGGTAAAATAGAGGTTTTTACTTTTAAAACATGAAATTAGCACTTCTCTTCCAAACTATTGACTTACAGAACAGAAGCTTAGACCAAAGTTCTCCTCTGATTACCAGTGTAATCAGAGCCTAAATTGTTACATTTTCTGATTGTGTTGAATGTCTTCGTATTTCAAATAAGTCTTTCAAAACTGGTGATGCTTCCTGGAAATACTTGAAGTTCCGTAAAAAGGTGTATTTTGATAAAGACAAAAAATTGTTGGACAAAAACTAATTTTTCAAATGAGCCATCTATTGATCCAACAGAGAAAGCAGACAAAGGTTTGTCAGTCATGGACTCATTATTGCTCATTCCCTGCATTTTTCCATATTTTTAACTGCTGTTAACTGATTGTTAAAGGGCTAGAGAAGGTTGAGTTGGATTTTAGTCTATTGCATTTTCATCTTTATCAGTCAAGGACTTGACTAATTTAAATAAATCAAAGAATTAGCTGAAGGTCTTATGCAGCTTCATAAAGTGAAACTGCCCTTGCCTGGACAGTTTTGACTGGTGGTTTCCTTGGGAATCGGGTCTGGAGACTTCATAGAGACACTACTCTGATGTGATTGTTTGGAAAGAGAACTTTAATAAGGTGAAAACAACCAACAGGACAAGGTGCACAGCACTAGGAATGAACCAGAAAGGAGCAAGGGCCAGGGTGAAGCAGAGATATTTATACATTTGAATATAAGGTGGGGGTTAAGGCAGGGTTTGAGGGAAGCATCCAATGGGAGAGAATGATTAGGAATACTACAATTTGTAACAGGAAGAACCCAGAACTTTCTAGCAACAATTTGCATAACTCAACAGAGGGATCTTGGGAGTGAGCTTTTTGCTCATTTCAACTAGAAAGGATTTTCTCACAGCCTTAAGCCGAGGTTTCCTTCTTTTGCTGAATCAACCCCAACAATAAAGCTTGTTTGTATTTCTTGTGACTGAATCCTGGAGTAATTTCAACTAAGTCACAGTGGCCTTTGCCTTCTTCCTCCTGCTGCATCTGTTGAAGTACTTAAAGTAATGAAGATCTTACTTGGGCTTTTTCTGAAGGAAGTTCTGGCTTCTGGCATTTTAAATGTAATTTTTAGATTTGCCAACCAGTATTTCAACTGCTGATCAATATTTGTATGTATGACCTGAACTGAACTCATAGCTTAACAGATTGCTTGACCAGCTCAAGGAGAAAATTTATTTTTCAGCTATGTGTCAGTTCCTATGCGGCTTCACACTGAGGATTGCTGGAAAACATTATGCTCTGTTTATGCAAGGTTAAAAATGTAAATTCCTTAAATGGGAATAATCTGCATTGTTTATAGGGTCATGGATCAGGGTTGAACAGCTGAACACAGTCCATCTTGTCACCATCTCATTTGTGTCAATTCAAATGGTTTATTAGTTATGCCTTTTTACACACTCATTACTTATTTAGCATCAACTTTTTTGGCTTATTATTAATTTGTAACTACTTTGGTGAAAGGTGCTGTAGTTGGTCCACTCAAACAGTGCTAGCTGTCAAAATGAATTAACTGCAAGACTCTCAATAAACAAGCTAATTATGTTTAGCTTAGAATCAAAAGAATATCATTTTCCTGCGAGAAGCCTAAAACTTGCTTGTTTGGGTTTTATTTGTTTTTTTGTTTTTTTGGGTTTTTTTTGCTTCTCCAAGCAAGATTACGTAAAGAAAATGGAACTAAGAAAATGGAACTAAGAAAATGGAGTGCTTCAAGCATGAGTTAAGCAGAAAGTGGCAGTGACTTGGACTTCATTAATTCTCCAAGACTGATGAAATAGGAAACCCCTGACAGCCGTCTTAGAAAGCCACCTGTCCTTGCTTGTGTGGGTAAAGCACTGAACTGTTGCTTTAATATCACTAAAAGTAGTAAGCATTTCTGAGGGAAAAGGTTTATGATCCTATTCTATTAAGAAATATGGAACTCTTGCTCACTGGGAAATGAATTTAAACAGAATCTGCAGAGGGAATGAATCAGTTTGCTGCAGCTGCCACAAATTCTTGCTAATCGACCCTTTCCATTTTTTGCTGAGTGAGGTCAAACTCTACATCTCCTTGTGAAATACAGTATATCAGATACTGCTGCCCTGTGTGTGTCTGGTCTTACAAATGGCTCTTTAGTTTTTAGGTTTTCTGTCCAAAAACCCCAAACACCCAAATGGTCAAGATATACATCCCTAGCATGTTTCACATAAGCTGGACAACAAAATTCCTAATAGATGTTTCTTCCAAACATACTGTGCATCAGGGCAGAGAAAAAAGGTCAGAGAGCTAGAGAAACATGCAATCACCATTCTCAGATTCATTTCTGCAATTACAACACAGTGAAGAGAAAATGTGAGTTTGCAGAGCTCTAAACATTTGAAATTGATTCAGCCAGAATAAATACGTTCTTCAGTAAGTGCTTCCCTGTGTACAAGATTCAAGATTTTGTGACATAGGAGAGAGATCTATAGGGATTTAATCAACTACTTTACTGTAACTGCCACTCACAAAATATGCTGCTATTTTTTGATATGTCAGTATTTATCCAGTAAGGGCACTGGAGTTGGTAATTATTTGTATACAGTAAACACAGAGACTAGCAGCTGCTGCTTTTGATTTTCATCAAACTCTCCACAGATACATGTTGAAAATTATTTTCTTCCACAAACACACTGAGGATTTTTATTGCCTTAATTTGTGGGCAGTGTGAGGCATTTTGAAGTCTAATTATTTTTCAGTGGGTGGAATAGTCAGCACTCTCTAAAATTCAGAGCTCTACAAGATCATTTGATGATTACTGAAACTGTTGGCTTGTGACCATGATTTTAATGGAGAACTGCTTAATCAGATACTGAAGTAATTTTAAAAAGCAACATCTCTTTCACATGTTTGTTTTTTACCATAGTTCCATATGTTTACTCTCTTGGTCTCTTGCTCTCAGATTATTTACTCTTTAACCTCTGCTTGTGCTTTTGTATCACTGACTATAGCAGTTACTTCATGGTGCAGAGCAAATTCATTAATAAATTTTCTTTTTCCCAAGTTCCATTGGAACATGTCAATGCTGTATATTTGATGCTTCAGTGATGAATCCTTTTTCCAACAGGAATTAGAATATTCCCTATTGTTGTGTTAGAAATGGGCTGGCACTGCTAAGGTCTGTTCTTCACCATTCTAATGATGAGGTGCTGAGATTTGGCATCATGCTGAGGTGAGTTAAGGCTAAGCAAAATAATCTGGCTTGGCTTCTGACATAGTGAAAACTATGTGGAAGGAATATTATTCTATTAACTGATTTTCTGAGGCATCTAAAATGAGAAAAGCTTTGGGATTGGCAGGCAACATGTTACAATATGAAGTACTCCAGAGGTGCCAGAAATGATATTTCTGTAAACAAGTATAATGCAATATTAAAGTTTTATCCATTTTATTATTTTGGCTCTTTGGATTTCTCTGCCAGAAGAGTTCTGTCTGGTGAAAGAAGGAAGTAATACACATTGTACTGCAACTTTTTGTCATAATGATTTTGCTCAAAGACTTAATAGTGTTCAGACTATCATCCCTGGGGTAAAATGGCAGCTGCAAGGCCCTGAGCACAGGGTACCTGAGTAAGAGTGACTCTTAGCAGGGGACTCTGTGACCTGCTAATATTCTTGGTGGCACTGATTTCACTGAGGGAGAATCCCGCTGTAGTGGAATTTTTCCAGATTTTCTGCAGAATAGGTGAGAGCAGAGTTCAGTGGCCTCAAATTCCAATTAATGGTTGAAAGAAGTTAGTAACTTATACTTCAAAATGGATTTCATTGTCTGCAATATAACTTTTAAAACATGATAGCCATGATCTTTGAGAAACTTTATCTTTAATCTCTGCAGGTCTATTTTGTAGATGTCCTGGGTGTGGTTTGGAGGAGATTTTGTCTTTCTGAGAAGCAATCAAAATTAGGGAATGGAATACTGTATTGCTAAGGCCTAGTAAAGACATTTTGTGTAAGTTCCAAAAGAATCAAATGCTGCAAACAATGTTATAGAGCTAAAATCACCAATGATCATAAGCTCAAGTGCTGAAAGATTGCTGCTGCCTGGCTTCCCACTGAATTATTACTTTAAAAAATTGCACTTTTACATCACTCTTTGATACGATTCTCTTTTCACATTTTAATAGTGTTTACTATTGCCTGTTTCCCCAGCTGTGCCTAACCTTATCTGAAATTTTTAATGCAGTGGTTCTCGCCTTTCTTAGGAAATGCATCTCCTTGGTTTTTAACTGTTAATTCACACCAAGTCCTGGAAACTATCTGTGCTCTCACCTCAGCAGTGTGAATTTTCCGCCACTGTAAGTCTGTAACACTCACACTGCAATCTGTCTGAAGTTTCAAAATTTCCACTAATCCTGTAGAACCGAGCAGGTCACTCTCATCTCCCAGGAATCTCTGATGAATGAGCAGCTGTGTTATCTCATGCCAGCTTTGATGCTGCAGCACAGACAGCAGCCACGTTCCTTGCCAATACCACCACCAGCAGAAGTGAAGTGTTTATTTAGGTTTTCTCAGTGCTAAAGGTGATCATCATGTAAGCACAATTAACTGCTCGCCATAATTCTGGTCAGAATGCTTAGAACTTTGCTCCACCATCATCTTTCTTAAAACTCTTGCGCATTTTAAGCCATTTCTTACCATGTGGATGAGTTTTGCATATCGATCTGAAAGTGTACTTTTGCTTTGTTACTTTGCACATCAATCTGACCTCAGTCTCAATGTGTCCTTTGTAAGGAAAATGAGCACACGAACAGTTTACACTTCCACGAATGAGGCAGGAGAAGGCCATGTGGGTTGTGCAGAAACAGACAATTTATAGTTCAGTGTCCTGGGCCTTATAAATAGTTTGTTATATCAGATACCAGTGAGTTTGACAAGATACTCCACCCAGCATCACAGGACAGGCTTGACAAACACCCTTCCTAACCCCAAGCAGAGTTCCCTGACTGTATCATTGGCATGTGCCAACGTCCTGCTCTGCCATCACAAATGAAGTCTCCTTCAGAGCATTCAGTCAGCACCCTCTCAGCAAGTCACTTCCAGTTCACACCCTGCAGCACTTGAAGAAAGTTTATATTTAGACAGTGACAGAACAGCAGTTTCAGATAGGCAACTTCATCTTGGTTACCTCCCTAAGGCACCAGATTTGCCAATTATATGTAATGCCCCTTGCCTGTAGCAATTTCATACTTGGTTTGTCAAGCACATTTGTTATGTATGTTCAGGCAAAGACTGCGATAATGAAAAATACCTTATCCTGCAAGTTCTTCCATCTCTTCAATTCCAAACTTAGAGCTGAAGCTTTTTCATCCCAGCAGTAACTGATATTTAACTCTTAGTGGTTTTCTATCTGAAATTCATGGAAGACTTCCAAGAGGGGAAAGTAGTGAGGAAGAAGCAAAAATATCTAAGGTTAAGTCAGACAAAGGTCACAGGAAAAGTCAGTGGTACAGACAAAAATACATAGCAGAGAGGAATGTGCTCTCCATTTGGAATAAAAGACATAGGGGACATGAATGTCCCTTTGTTAATGGCTGTCCTGTTTTAACAGGAATTGTGTATCCAATCCCATATCATCATATATATAATATATGTACACATTATGGTAACTGTTTATATAATGCATATAAAATAAAAATATATTCAGATTGCAACTGCAAAAAAATCTTACTTTCATCCTTCTTTGCATTCAAAACAAAATGAATAGGGCAGGCTTCCAATGGAGAGCAGCAGGCTTTTGAGGCAGTGACGTTGCTGTGAAATTGCATCAAAAATGGACTGGTTTTAGTGTAGAGACTTGAGGGTTACAACATGATCTAAACCATTACTGATGTGAGAGAACAGGCAATAAAGGAAACTCCAGAATTGTTCAAACTGGGGCCAAAGGCTTGTGTGCAGCAAGGGTCAGCCTAATCCCGTGGTTTGGGAAATCTAGTAAATGCATTAAAATGTGTTACTTCAACATAGTAGAATATGTAATTCTCCTAAATCTTGAGTCCAGAAATAATAATCCAATAATCAAGACTATGTAATGTGGCACTTTACTAGAGCAGTCCATCCCCTGAATGCTGGAGAGGAACAGTTTCTTCCTAGAAGAGAAAACAGGCCAGTGCTCATTGCCAGGAGTTTTTCTGACAAGCTTCTTTATTTTCCTTATTGAAACTTTACTTCTGGGTAAATTGTGAGTGTGCTGACCTCGAAGAAAGTGGGGGATCATTTGAAAAAACTGTGAACTGCAGCCTGGCAAGCAGCCCTCCCTATCCCTGTCCTGGCACTAGCCAGACATCCAGAACAGCATCTCCTGTTTGTTGTTTGCTTGAAGTGTGCAAAATGCTCTGAATCATTTGTTAACACAGTGATAGAATTTTCCTAAAGCAAGGATTATCCCAGCTGAACTGGTTTAACACAGGCCTTGGGTATTTCTGGAAGTGTTTTGCAGTCCACTTGGGAACTGTGGATCTGGAGATAAGTAAAAAACAAGTTAAATAAAGAAAAAAAAATCTATTTAAGAAGAAAAAAAGCAACAAGACTCATTACTGATTGAATAGGCCCAGGGTGCAGAATAAGTAATTTCAGTTCCCCTAGCTCAATTGCTGCTTTTGGTTTTCTTGTCTGTTCTATAACAATCTCTCTTGAGATTTTCACTATCCTGCAAGCAGCTCTAGGTGCTCCCAATATTTAGCAGAAGTGTACATTTACTTTCCAAAAGCTGGTTTCTGTGGGTAAAAGCCTGCTTTGAGAGCAGCTGTAGCTATTGACTGACCTGAGTGGATTCAGACATGCAGTCCATGCCTTAAAAGACACAATAATTGTGCCTCATCTGCAGCCAAGCAGTATTACCAACATTTTGAGAATCAATGAGATCCTGATATACTGTTTACTTTTTGGAGAAAAGTAGCTACTTGAAAAGCTCTGAGGTCCAATTCTTAGCTGGTTCAGCCCCATTCCATTGATCTTAATGTTTCAGAGGGAATGGAAGCTTTGAGACATTGACAACACAAATCTTCATGTGCAAAGGCTATTCCAGATGAGGCAGTTGAGTAAAACAGGTTAAATGAAATATCCTAGTGGTTAATTGTTCTGTTTGAAAATTCCACTTTGTCTTATACAATCACTTATTTAACATTCAGTCCCCTTTTTGCCTCCTTTCCTTGAATTGCCTAACATCCTGAAAGTAGACACTTAAAATTGCAAACAGCGAATCAGAAAAGTTGCCTGGATCTGTGGTTATGGTCAAACTGCAGGAAAATAAGGAGAAGAGAGTGCTGACAGGTGATTTAAGAGTTCAATTTTTGTAATTCCCATTTTACAGAAGGCTCACGCATCACAGGCATGGCTGCACCAGCTCAGAACAACCTCTGAGTGAGGAGAAAGGGTTTTCATGTGCAGAAAATATTTCTTAGGAGAATATTAAAGCAAGAAGGAGGAGACAGTTTTATAGCTGCCTGTTGTGGGGCTTTGTTGGTACCATTTCTATAGCCAGGAGATAAGGCAAGATCCTGTTCCTGACGCCATCCATATCCTGATTTTGAAGGAGCACTTTTGAGCTAATGAAAACAAAAGAGAATTAACTGAAATTTGTTTTCTTAATTTACCCACTTATATTGAGTCAATGTTTTAACAAAAACTACCCCACAACACTATCCAAGGTTCTGAAAAAGCAGTGTGAAGATGTCTGATGTTCCAGCATGTGCTCAAAAGACACTCAGAGGCAGCTGCCTGGGCATTCAGTGAACTGCTGGTTTACAATGATATTTAGAAAGAGGAAAGTAATGCAGCATGACTGACCCTGTAGATACTCTTACCTGCAACAATTTGCAGGAAGGGGTCAAAAAAATGACAGCTTAAGCGGTGTTTTTGAATGGAATATAGTATCAGTGATATTATAGTGTGTGATACAAATGCTGCATGGATCAATTGATTGCCCAGTCTGCAGCCTCATCATTTTTTAGTGTGATGAACTGTTTGTTTCATGGTGTAAGAAGACCTACATCAACTGTAATTATCACTTAATCAGTCTTGAGCAGTAGAAAGCACGTAATGGGCTGCTGGATCAATTAGGAAGTTAGACCACTTCATCAATATAGCAGGGCAAGATTATTTTGAAATCTGATCTCCTTTCTTTAATAAAACGTGCTTCATATGTCTGAAACTGAAACTGATGTCAGGCCTAAATTATACATGAAAGTATTTTATTATCAAAGCAGCAGTCCTGAGGTTGAAGTTAGGTTATTTCTGAGTTATGCAAACAAAGCCAAGCATAATAGAAATAAGTGTTGGTGTACTGTGTCATTATTTATGCAGTGGTTGAATCAAACATTTGTTCTAATTAATAAAAACTTTCTAAGCAGTTGCCTGATATCCAAATTCACCTTGGCTATCCAGAGCTTCACCTCTTAATTTGAATAAAGGAAGTTTATCAAAGAGTGCTAGAGCAGTCTGTTACTGTGAAAAGAGAACACAGTTGTTGGTGGATTAATTAAAAGACAATATCTACAACTGCAAAACATATTATGAAAATTTGTAAGAGAACATCAGAATGCTGAGTGGGAGAAAGATAAATCACTCTGGAAAGGGAGATATTTTAAATTAATGGGGGTTTGTGGCCTTTGAAATTGCTGCAAATGAAGTCTGTGAATGGCTTCTGGAATTAATATTGGTATGGTATGGTGTGGTTTTATATAATGTCTTAACTGTAGTAATTAATCTAATTTTTAAATCTTCTGATAATGTTTCTGATCGTTCTTCACTTTGAAGTAGCTGCAAAGACTTCTTCAATGATAAGTTTCAAATTAAAAGCAGAGCATATATAGCTGAATAGTTGCACAGATAAACCCACAGGAAAATTTTACAATTTTCACATAAAGGAGTAAAAGCAGCAGTAAAAAATGAGCCAAGCCGGGCACAGCTGTTTTCTTGATGAGCAGCACTGACTGAAGTTGTCATGAAGAGTCTTAGTACATAACATGCTCTCCATGGACCTGATTGAAAGCCTATTTACAAGGCAGTGGGAATCTTTCAGTGGAATTCCCAGCTGACTTTGAATCAGATCCAGAAAATTTGAACTTGTTTCTCTTGAATTCAAATTCTCTTGTGTGCTAGTGTGTCCTAAGTTTAGCACCATTTTAAAATAATCTAAATATTTTTCTATCTAAATGTTATCAGGCCTGTAGCAGCTCTCACACATCTTTTTTGCCACTGAAAAATCTGAGAAAACAAAAAAACACAAACAAACAGAAAAACAAAACAAAAGGAATTTTAAAAAGTATGATGATAAATAACCATAGTAATATCTTATAGAGTGGGGCAGTTTGGAAAGAAAAATGGGCATAACTGGATTGGCAAAGAAAACCAAAAGGAGTGTATATAAAAATAGCAAATTATAATTTTTGACATTCAAACAGAATTAATTTCAAATACTCTCATGTGTCTGTATTAGTTATCCAGCAACATAATGCTTCAGAAAGATCAGTGTCACTTCTATACTACATAAAGAACCCAACTGGAGTCAGGGTTTAATCAGTTTTATATACTGATTTAAACAATTAGAAGTGCTTAAGAATATATTTACAAAATGCAAACCCATTTCTGTTTAGATAGCAGTGAAATGAAAATATGGCCTGCCAATTAATTTGAAGACTCCCGTAGGAGTAGAATCCTGAAAGTATTAGTATTTCAGAATAAAATATTTTTCCAAAGACTCAAAATGACAGTAGCTTCAGTTTCAAATCGTGTATTATCCCCCTCAATACAAGCCAATTCATCTGTAGCCTCAGTATTAACAGAAATATTTCAAACAAAGATAAATACTTGGCAGGAAAAGCTTGCTTCTTCAAATGAGAAAACTATGTATTACGTTTAGCTTGTCAAGGAAATTATGATAAATAATTCCTAGCTTAAAGCAGAGAATTGTGATTAAATGATCTGAACAACTAGTGGCAATATCCATCCTAATGACTTTCCCTGTGCCTGCATAATCTCTTCTGAAAGCGTAGCCTTGCTCATAGCGAAATACAAATGTGATAATTGACATTTTCAGTCTAGGGCAGCAGAGACACCTCAGCAAACAACCTGTTCTTACTGCTGCAGAGGAGGTTTTGGGTGTGCATGGATGTTCTCATGGCATGTGGCAAGGAAATGCATGTTTTATTTGGTCCTTGGAAGAATCGGATTTGCTCCTGGAGGTAATGATTTCAGGAGAGTGTCCTATGAACACAGGCAGCCATTGAAAAACTGCTTTCTCTTGCCCTCTCCAAGAACAGCAGAAAGGGGCAGAGATGGAATCAGTATCTTCATATTTAAAATTAATATTTGCCAAGCTAAAAAAAAAAAAAAAAAAAAAAAGTGTAGAGAGAAGATCTTCCTGTTTTCTATAAAAACTTGATAAACACCATGGAGGCTGGAAGAGCTACTGCAGATGACGAACAATGCTGGCATAACAAAAAATGAGTCTACAGTGCCCCTGAAGAAATTTATGGTGGAAATTACGAAGAACTATGAATGGAATTGGGACCTGGAGCAGCTATTCACAGGGGCAGGGGGGCCATTTGGCGTTGGGATGGATTTTATTGTGCCCAGAGTTGTGTGATGTGCTTGTCTGCAGTAGTGATGGGATGGCTCTGTGATGTCTGGCGTGCTCTGCCTCGTCCTTTCAGAGTCACACTGCCTACAGAAAGCAGTGCCTGGGGACATGTAAGACACTGGCACTGTTTTAGCTCAGTTCACCTTAATGATCACAGCTGTAATCAGGCTTTGAGTTTAATCCAGGACACGATAGGTAAAGGAAGACATGATTTAAGCATCAAAGCCATGCCTGCCTTTCGTGACAATTATTTGCTGGCAGGTGTGTTAGTACATCAGTGGTGAGAAAGATGACTTTCATCCTCCTAGATAAAAGCCAGACACTGCAGCTGAGCACTGAAACCTTACCTTTTAAATCAGTGCTGTATGTAATAAATGGAGATGTTTGGCAATTTAAGGATCCTGCTGAAATCTTATAAAGGAAAACCTGATGCCTGAGAAAGTGGAAACACATTTTGCAGGCTATGCTGTAGTTCTGGTCAGATAACACAGCTATAGTAATTACTGGCTCCTATGAGTCTTTCGTGGTTTGTGGATATCTTTCTTGGTGCTAAAACAGGTGTCTAAATTGCTTCCTTTTTCTAGAATTACATCTGATGTCAAGACAGAACCTTAACTCAAAATTCCTGGACAGAAAGTCTTTTCATATGTGCATCCCTGACAAAGCTTTTTTTTTTTTTTTTTATTAAACAATAGGAAGACAAATGTAGTTCTATTAGTTGTATCCATTTTCAAATACTTATTTTGACTGATTTTGAACAGGAACTTTTAATTCAGTATTATGACACTCTTGAACTAAAAGTAAGATCTCCCTTACTCACACAAAATATCTTACTGTTACCATGTCTAATCTGACTGATGTTTAACACCACAAAAACCTGGTTTATGTGATTTTGCAGCCATGGCTCCTGTAGCTGAGCAAAATTCCTGGTGAGTTTGTGGATGATGCACTGTAATCTAATCTAGAGCTTTCTGTAGCCCCTGAATTTTCCTGAGGTACACAGCACAGTTGGTCTGTTGTGTTTAATTAAGAATAAACTCAGCTGAGAGGGCTTTTTTATTGTTTTATCTACTTTTAATGTGTTTAACGGAGTCAGGTGGATGTTTGGCTGGATAAGCTTGTGAAGATTTGATTTCTAGTTTTGTAGCAAGACTGGGACTTGAATGAGGGCTCGCTTGAAATTTATTCCTCAGTGAGTAATTCACTCGCTAACTCTTCGTTGAGAAAAGATCCATACAAGATAAAACCACCAGCGTTTTTGCCAAATTTCTGCACACTGTAATGGCCTCATCCACTTCTAAACTCCTACCACAGTCACCTTCAGGGTCAGTTCATGGATGTGCAGAAAATGCAGAGCTTGATTCTGCTTGATTCAGAGACATTGCCCCATGGTTTATTCTCCAGACAGATTTCCACCAGTGACTACAAAAACTATAAAAATCATTCCCTAAAAGGATATTTTTTAAATGTAGCATGTAGAGATAACTTGTACTGCAGAGTTTTCAAAAGAATTATATAAAGCATTTTCCTGATCACTTGTCTACTTCTGAATAAATCTTGGAAAATTTAGGAAGGTATAGCTTCCCAAAAGAAAGTTATGCAAAAGCTATTATTTTAAAAGAAGATCACCCAAGGACATATAAATATATACCAACAGTGGTGAATAAGAGAAAAACTTAGATCTTACAATGATTATTACCTTTTCCATTCCAAATTTCCGAATATCACCCTGATTTGTTTTTAACAAGATTTACCTGCATTTAATTGGCACTTTTGATATAAAGTCCCTTTGCAGATGTCCTATTTTAGTTCCATTTGAGTTACTTACTGGAAATATTTTTTCCGTGATTGCAGGCATTCATAAAAAAGTTAGGCAACAAGAGAGGCTTTGTCTGGTAGAAAGAAATTTTAAATATCAGTTGGGTATGATGAAGTTCTAAACTCAAGTTTGATTTTACTGCTAAAGAGGGTGAAACTCCTGTCACAGGGGTTATAATGCAGGCAAAAAGTTGTCAGGATCTCAAAAGGGCAGCACACAAATCCAAAGAAAACACTTGTGAGCTGTTGGATACCAAGAGGCTCTCTGTGGCTGACAAAACCCTTAAGCCACACCATCCAATGGCTTGGAAAACATCCCTATTTGGAAAATATCCCTCTGCTGCTGGTCTCTGTTGGAAACTGTGGGTAGGACACTGGGCAAAGCTTTCATCCCTGCTCACTGTTTCACATTCCAGAATCACCCAGGTCACTGGGAGCTGTAACACTGCCCAAATGTGACTGTCCAGCTCACCTGTTGTGCACCACGTCCAAAGGACCGAGAATCCATGACAAAATCCTGTCACAGACACATTTTATGGAAAGTCCTTTCCTTAGGATTTTCCTCCTGAGAAGCTGGGAGGCCTCAGGAACAAAATGCAAACAATGATTATCTGCTGCTGTGGAATGCAACAGGTGCATCTGTGATTGGTCTCATGTGGTTGTTTCTAATTAATGGCCAATCACAGTCAGCTGGCTCAGACTCTCTGTCCGAGACACAAGCTTTTGTTATCATTCCATTCCTTTTCTATTCTTAGCCGGCCTTCTGATGAAATTCTTTCTTCTATTCTTTTACTATAGTTTTATAGTAAAAAATATATATATAAAATAAAAATATATATATTTTAGATATAAAATATATATCATAAAATAATAAATCAAGCCTTCTGAAACATGCAGGCAGATCCTCACCTCTTCCCTCAATCTGAGACCCCTGTGAACACTGTCACAAGCAATCTCTTAGACATTCCAATGTTCTCAAAAATGGAAACTAGGAATTTTATAGGTCAATAGAGACACAGTAAAATCCCCAGAAGTCAGATATCAGGAATTTAGATGAATCTCCTGGCCTATGTGTGAGGCAGAAATTCACTAACAGGAAAGGGCTAAAAGGTCTGCTGCACTTCCTCCTAGGGAAGTCACTGATGAGTCTAAATGTTTTTGAGAATGCAATCTTTGTGAGTCTTTTTTTAATAATTAAAAAAAATGTTAAAACCTTTTCCCCTTCAGCTTATGAGTCTTGTGAGATATTTGTATTGCATTTGAGTTAAAGTAGAATTAATGGCTTGAGATTTAACATGATTTGTTTCCTGCCATGAGCTACTAAAAGGAAGTAATGCAAAAATCTCATAGTAACTAACACATTAATAAATCCAAGGGCACATCCAGGAGGCTTTTATTTGCAGAACAAAATTTTAGAATTTATAGAGTCTGTCTTAGTATTGTGAAGAAGAGGAAAAAAAATGCAATGAACTCTATTAAAAATATTGATGCATGACTGTAAGAGCTCTTGAAAACTGAGATTCTGAACACTGTTCTGCCATGGTACCTGGGAGGTTTTCTCCCTGCTCTCAGATGTTAGCACCTTTCAGGCAGGCTGTTACTTTATCCCTGCTTTGCTGTCACTTGGATGGATAGTGAGAACTTCATTCTCTTACATACATTAACTTTCCTGTAAATGTTAGTGAGAGCCGGAGGCCTTCAACAACCCAACAGAGAAGTTCATGTTTAATTTTTCTGTGTAAATTAATCCTCTCTGATCTCCAGTAATTTTGTTTGTCTTTTACTATCTAGACTTTACCATTCTGAATTTTGTTCCAGTTCCCCTTCTGATTCTGTTTGCCATGGCAGGAGCCAAGTAGCCAAAACCATACATTTATGGGCACATTTAATGTATTTTTTTTAATTTTTATTTGTGAATATCTAGTCTCTTTTTTCTATTTATTTTAGTTCTGCTTATACTTTCAAACTACATTATCCAGATGCTTTTGACTTAGGATGCATTGGGGGGGGCTAAAAGTTGTGATTTTTCAAACAACTTTATTAATTCTTTCTTCATTTTTGTTCCTTCTTCTAATTATGTTTGCAGAACCTGGTACTGCTGAGAAATATATTTTAGAATGCATTTCTCAGCAGTATTAGACCATAGCATTACAGGCCAAAACAGAACAGTTTCAACAGGCTGGTTTTGTGTATTTATTGCTCTGCTTTATTTCCTTAAAATGTTGTGACTTAAAAAATGCTTGTAGTTTGTCTTGATTTCATCACTTAACAAAGATGGGAACCACCATCTCAGAATATTTTCTTTCAAGTTTTCATTATTTGCTTCAGCCCAGCTGTTTTCTTGGCTTTGGAGGAGGTAGTTTGACAGCCACCTTTATTCTGTAATGTTCTGTTCAGCAGTGTTCATTACAGATATTCCAAGAGACAAATGGTGGGAAATGAAACAATGGCTCATCTAATATTCTATTACATATATGTCTTTCATTTTTCACCTTGGCCACCTGCCCAGCACAAATAGATACTTATTGTTCCCTAAATAAATTATGTTGGTTCTAAACTTCTCTGCAATTTGTGATGTGAGTTCTGTGTTTATTTGCTGGCACAGGCTGCTCTAAAAATATTCAACCTTCTGTGGTTTGGCTTCTGTTATACTCATTACCTTGAAAAGTAATTATGCAAATATCACACTGCATTAAATACAGGCGGGTTTTTACTTATTTATAAACATCTCAACATTTCAATTTCTGTGCATGCAGCTGAGACAAGTCTGCTTGGATTAAGAGATGGAGATGCCTCCACACCCATTGCTGGAACTGAGCAGCAAGCAGCAGAAAAGGAAAATTGTTCCATTCTTTGCCTTACCTGCTTTATTGAAAGGAGGAGTGCAGTAAATTGGGCTGTAGCATCCACTCACCAGGGGATCCAACCATGCTCAGTTCAGTGCTTGCCTAGTGCATGCAAAGAACTTAACACATCTTTTTTTTTTTTCTCCCACAAAAATAAAGAGAAAAAAAAAAAAAAAAAGCAAAGAGCTGAGATAGAGATGTTTGAAATGCAATTTGTTCAACAAGAAATGCGGGCTTCCAGCAGCCCCACAATAATTAACAAAAATCCTAAAGCTTGTGGCTCTGGCCTGATTCTGATCTCTCAGTGATATTTATGAAATTCTCTCTGAGTGATCTGAGTTGCGGTTTGCATGCAGTGGGAATTTGGGAGCTCGGTTTGGCTGCTGCTCAGAGCTGTGCATGCAAATGGCATCCCTTGGGCACTGCTGCCATTCCCATGGATGGCCAGGGGCTGCACAGGGGTTTTACCCACCTGATCCAAATTTCAGCCTTACCCATCTGCAGGGAAATAAGCTAAAAGGGACACCAGATGGGTGAATATCTGGGGAGCCACAGAGCACCAACAAAAACTCACAAGTCCCTGAAAAAAGTGGAAAACGTTGCTGTCTGGGGAAGAGTTTTTTTAAAACAATGAGTATTGGAGGGATGATTGGGCTTTACTATATGAAGAGCTGACATTTAGGTTTCTGTAAAAATCTAGCAAAAGTTTTAGAATGCAGGTGTGATCATCAGGTCCCTCTAACTATTTCAAAATAAGCTTCTTAAAATCAGACAACACTGTAATTGTTTAATAGGTTTGAAAATTCAAGGCTTCTTTTAAAACCTTTACTCCTATCTAGAGACTTGGTTGAAACAGAAGAATGTTGTCAAGGAAAGGATGCACAAACGTGTTGGCATGAACTGAACATGAACTGAAGCATCACTAATACCTCAGTAACTAGCACAAGACAAAGAGCTTGGCACTCTCAGAGTTCAGATTTCAGCTTTGCTGCCCTTTTGTTTGGACTGTTTTTCCATGTTTGTCGTCCACAAAGCAAGTAGAATATCACCACCTTGCAGCAAAGCTAAAGCAGAGCTTCAGAAATGAAAGTTGCAATAGAAAAATCATATATTATTAATAAATATGCCTAAGTTTTATTGTGTGCCTTAAGGAAGGTAGTAGGAGGTCCATGATTTCATGGGCAGTATTCATATTACGTGATTTTCCCCAAATCGATTTGTGCTGTGCTGAAGGTAAGACACAAATATCCAGTTTAAAAGAGCTGGTAGTCACCCTATTTCCATTCTGATCTAAATGCTGTACTTGATAGGGACAAAAAAGGAAATCCATCTTCTAAGAGTTATCTGCAACTTACATCTGAAACAACTTATTATCTTTCTTGAAACAGTAAAGGGCAGCAAAATCTACATTGTACATATTCAAGAACACCGACTTTTAATGTCAGTTTCTGTACTGTAGCTAACGTGATTTTCCAAAATTTAGCAATTCAGCTTGTGTTAGTGGGTTAATGTGTGACTGGGAGCTGGTTAGACAGGTCTTAGCATAGTTTATTGCAACAGCTCCTTTGAGCCCGTTTGCTCAAAGTCTGTTCAGCCCAGAGAAATTTTAATTCACGGATCCAGAGCCCTGCAGGCCATAATGGCTGTGTCATTATGTACAACCATTTACATGATGGGCCATAACAGGTTCTTTGGAATGGTTATAAGCTATTGTGTCAATTGGATTTTCATGCATAAGTACTAAATTTGGGTGGTGAATTGCTTTCCATAGCATAACCTGAACCTTTAATGGACGTTATTTATTCCCTTTGTCTTTCCAGTTTAAGCAACAGTAATGCTTTTTTACTGTGCATATTTAATTTTGGGGAATTTAAAGGCTGTTGAATTTGATCATTAGAAATAATGGATCTTGTACTGCATTTCTGACTTTTGCAATACATTTGTGAGTACATGTAGAGTTTTTTGAGGAAGGAAAAGTGGGACAGTAAGAAAACAAATAAAATATGTGTCTTGTGCACCACACGTTGATACTTGGATACTCTTTCATATTTGCATGAAAATAAAGTTAATGGTACCTTGTGCATATATCATTCTCAGGAACACACTGCTTTTTCTTGCATTCTTTGTGAATTGTGTTTTTCTGCTTTCCTTGGACAACTTTGTCTTCTGCCTCATATAATCCCAGTGACTTAAGAAACAGTAGAATTTACAGTACTCATTTTTTCTAATTTTCATGAGCCTTATTGTTCATCCTTCATTCGACTTTTTGCCTGCAGTGAAATAATTGCCCTTGACTTATGTTTCTAGCAGCAGAATTATTTTGCTACCTTCTACTGAAAAAAGGCAGAATTGGTGATACTCAAATCTCCACAGCTGAGCAGGAGTTTTTGCTATTAAGGAGACACACTGGAGGCAGCAGCAACACCAGACCAGGGATGGGGATTTGCTCTCAAGGTCAACATCTGGTAAAAACAAACTCCTGGTAGGCTTTAATGCTTGTTCATTGCTTTAAAGCTGGATAAGGGGTATATCACACTGAGCACCATGAGCCTTGACCCCAGATAAAGAACTGGATGATAAATTATTACAAATTTCCTTCTACCACTTAATAAAGGCATTAAAAAGGAGAAAGATCTGCTGCCAATTTATTTCAATTTGTAACTACTGTACACTACAAAAACTACAACTGTTATGATTGACTGTGAATGAGAAATATTGTATTTGAGGAGTAAATCATTTGAGCCAGAGGGAAAGCTAAGAGTATACAATGCCAAAGGAAAGGATTTTGTAATATAACTTTGCATATTTCTTCATTAGCAAAATTAACTGAGATAATATAGTAACACAATTAGCACCTTAGAGATAAGAGCTGTCTAAATAATTTTTTTTAATCATTTAAATGAACCTAATATTTTCAAAACATTGGGTCCTAGAAAAATTCACTCAAGGAATATAGACTGTGGTAATCTGTTATTTTACAGTTTGTTCTTCTGTAACATTCCTTGTTATCAGTTTGTAGTGGTTTGTTCCATGTACCCCATTTGGCTTCCCTGATGAGTCAGCCCTGAGCTGTTTACTCCAGGATTTTCCTGCCAAGTGCATGTCAATCCCCCTGTCAGTCTTCTCATACCTCCCTTGTTCCCTTGTCTTACCCCATATGTCAAAGATAGCACACCCTTTTTGCTCTGGAATGTTCTCTGTCCTTCATCCCTTCCTCAAAGAAAGATTGGATTGCAAGGTTTGCTCCTTCCCCTCGTTGGCTTCTATTGGATAGCCCTTACCCTGCACCCCTGCCCTAATGCCTTCCTATTGGTAAAAAGTTGTGTCCTCCCCTTATTCCCTGCCTTCTTTAAAAGCAGTTTTTGCCCTCAGTTGAGGTCACTTGTTCCAGACTTGCGTGGGGGAATAAACTTCATTAGAACTCAAACAAGTGATCCCTCCCTCTTCCTTTGCCCTGGTTCTTCATGCACTGCTGCTGCTGTGCCACCCACCCCACAGCCTAAGAGGACTGGATGAAATTTAATATTATACAATTTAGGAGAATACCTTAAAAATCTCATTTTGGTTGAGACGCGTTTCGCACAGAACAAGGGCTTCGTAATGCTCGTGTGAGAGAGAAATCACAGCATTTCATTCCCCTTTGCAGAAATCTCAAAGGCATTAAGTGAATCTCTCCAGGATGCTTAAGAGGGTCTATTTTACATTGGATATTATGGATATTACAATGGATATTAAGGAACTACAACAGAACACTGTCACCACATGAATATTGGTACTAGGGTCTGAACGCATCAGCTTTTCCAGCCTATTTCTTACTCCTGCTGTATGAAGCCTTATTGTTTTATGTATTAGTTTTACTAAGTGAGTCCTGACATTGTTTGGAACCTATAACAGTTATGAAAAAAGTTACAAAAGCATTTTACAGAATGACTGAAAGTACTGGCTGTGTATTATCTGTCTCTCCCTGATTCCCCTCCAGCCCTTGTGTGTGTTGTCCTTACCCTGGTGCTTACACACGTCCTTTGCCTGATGTGTTTTGGTTGCTGGGTTGGTTGGCTCACTTTTGGATCCCCTTGTACTCTTTTTGAACTTGTTTATTCCCACAGTAAGGGTCTTCATCTCCTTAAGGCGAGGCATGACCGTGCTGCTATTCAGAGGAGAAACTTCAGCTCAAAGCAAACACTGCAATAGTGTTAGCCAGAACAAACGTAGCAGCTGCAAACCAATACATTTCAAATTTAGGGCCAGGCTGCATCAAAAGGTGCTGTACTCGTATTAAACAACTATCTGTGCCTACAAACCAACCAAATTTCTTTGAGTTTTTTTTAAAAATTCTATTACAAAACTGGGTATTAATACGCTGTGCTTGTTAATGCCAAATCTTTGTCACAGTCAGCAGTTACAAGGCACTTACTCACCTTCAGACTGGCAATCTGAAGGTATAGCTGCTTTCCCAAGCCTAGGATCAAGGTCCAGCCTCACTTTTTAGTCTGGTTTTCATTTTTGTGTTGGTTCTCTGCTGGACATCCTGACTCCTCTCCTGATTAGCCTGGCTCCAAGCAGTAACAACCTTATCAGGAGGCCCTTCTGAGAAGTGAAATATGCGCTAATAACTTGGCTATCCTCAAAAGAAAAAAAAAAAAAAAGAAAAGAAAAAAAATCCCACTCATTTTATTACTTACACTGCCTAAGGGAGGAGAGGAAAATATAAATGAAGTGGTGAAGGTGAGAGTAAAGACTTTATGGAATAAGCAGTGGTAAGCACAAGGAATTAAAGCTGTGGTAAGCAGAAGCTCCCTGTGTTCAGGGAAGATTTTCCTTCACCCCAGAAGCTCCTTCTTCTCACTAGCTGAGAAGGTTTATAATACATGTAAAAGAAAAGTAAAATAAGATTTTAGATGAACTTGTGAAGAGGAAAAGAGCTCCCAGCAAGGAAGCTCAACAAGTGCAAACACTTCATCTCTAATTAAAATCTGAAGACAATGTTTGCTGCTCCCCTGTGGAGAGGACAGAGAACATACCTGCCTGCATGCACTGCACAGCTGAAAAAGCTTCTTGAACAAAGTTTTTTGCTGTGAGTCTAAGTTTGCACTTGAATTAGGGCTGGAACTATTGTGTCACAAACAGTAAATTTTCAATTTTACTTACTGTTTTGCAGCTCTGGGGTTTTTTTTCCTTCTTGTGCCCCTGTGCTTGCTGTGCTGCTTACCTCTTGTGCATTCATCCTGACTGGGACAAAAGGTGCCCACCAACCTCTCTATCACTCCCCTCCTCAAGTGGACAGAGAGACAAACAATAAGGAAGGCTCATGGGCTGAGATAAGGACAAGGAGACATAACTCAGAAGTTAAAACACCTTCCCCTCATCCCTCCCTTTTTCCTGGGCTCAACTTTACGCCTGGTTTCTTTTCACTTTCAATTTCTTCCCTTGAGCGGTGTAGGGGCACAAGGAAGGTGGGTTGAAGTCAGTTTATCTCACATCTGTCACTCCATTCTCCTCACATTATTCCCCTGTCCCACTGTGGATCTTTCTCTCCTTCTCTCTCCCCTGCTCCTGCCAGGATTCTGCCTCAGTGCAGGCTTCCCATGGGGGGCACAGCCTCCTCCGAGGAGAGCCATAGAAGGGTCTTGGGCTGAAAGGGACCTTAAAAATCATCTTGTTCCAAATCCCTGCCATGGGTAGGGACACCTTCCACTAGGACAGATTGCTCACAGCCCCATCCAGCCTGGCCTTGAGCTCCTCCAGGGGTGCAGGCATCCACCTGCTCAAGGTGCTGCACTGGCTGCAGGTGGATCTCTGCTCCTCCCTGTCTGTGCCACCAGCTGCTGTGGCATCTCTGCTCTCACTTCTGAAGCAGCTCCTCCCCCTTCATCTTTACAGCCCTGGTGTTTCTCTCACGTGTTGTCACTCATCTCCCCATCAGGTTTCTTCCCTTCTCCTTGATTATGTTCTCCCAGAGGCGCTCCCATCATCGCTCGTTTTGGGACAGTGGCAGGTCCATCCTGGAGCCAGCTGGCAGTGCCTCCGCCTGTGGGGAGCTCCCCAGCACCCACACCTTTTGTATGAGAATGTCAGAGAAATATTTGTGTTATTGCATGAAGATTATCTCTACCAGATTTCTCATCAGTAGTATTGTAAAGGATGCTCACATCTGATGAACAGCATTTCTCACTGGAAATTTCACTGTCTATGCCATAACAGACAGTCCTTTATTGCTGTTCCTTCTGTCCCCTATTTAACACGTCTCTGTCTGGTGTTTTGAAAAGGCAGAGGTTCTTTTTTAAATTCCCTCTGTCCTAGTTTATATAGCACAACAGGAGTCAATAGTTTCCATTGAACAGTTTTTACTTAACAGGAATTTAGAGGATGAATGCTTCTGCCTAAAGGCTTAGGTTGCTTTACCAACTATTTAAATTATTTTTCCCTTATTTTCATTACTGTATTACAGTAGGGCACCAAAATATGTCAGTACTGTTGTAAGTGAAAAATGATGCAGCATTTGCAATCATTTGGCTTACATTTAGAGGTGATGATAGTGGTGATTATAATTAACTGAATTTGCTGTTCATTGTTGGCTGCAGAAAATAATGTGCAATTATTATCTAATATGCTCCATGTCTGCCTCAATTCCTGATCCACAGACATTGTGGACTTTACTAGTTACACATTACTTGGTGCAAATAGATGTAGTAGGAACTTTGTGGAATTAATCCTCTTTTCCTGCATTAATTAATATGACATGGCCAAAAGGCTTGTATTGCAAACTCCAGTGTACATTACACCTACAGGCTGTTCATCTGCAGCAGGTACTCCTTGCTGGGAGAACATCATGAGTCACTTAAATCACACCTTTTTCCCCCCTCTCTTAACAGAAGACAACTGCCATGCAGATGGCAACAGAACACAATTTCCTTGTCAGTCCAGGACACCAGGGGATGCCCACAGGAGGCAGCAGTGGTTTCTGTGGCACTGTGGCAGCCAGCAACAGAAATACTGACACTGTAATGTGCTGAGCTTGAAGCAGCAGACTGAAACTTTTAGATATCACAAATCTAGCTCTTTCTATATAAACAGGGTGTATTTTGGATATTGCATAGCCTGATGTTCTTCTTTTTAAATTAGCCATCAGTCTTATAGAAGGTTGCACCTGATTATTTTATTATTAGAAATGGGAATTTGGCTCAATAAGATACTGCAGTATTTCATATACTTCATGGTCTTGAAATGTCATGCAAGCTATGTACCTGCACAAGTTTTTCCTTTGGATAATCCCATTATTAGTTAAGAAAAAAACCTCCATGTAAGCCAAACGTCTCTGAGCTAAGGAGCTAAATTTCATTCAGTGATGTGTATCATGTATCTCAGTTCCAGCAATGATCATTCTCCCTTTCTTTTACACTTGTCAACATCCAGCTGGCTTTTCTTTCAGTCAATTTTTATCTTGTCATACAATTCTAATAAAGAATTTGGTTCATGGCTGGAATCTCAAAGGACCAAATTATGAAAGCTGATATAAATAATTTTTCTTTCAAAAATGAAAAAAGAAAGGCTCATTTTTCACTGTTGCTTGTGAAACTCCTTCTATGTTCTTACACAAAGTGTAACTTTTTTATGTTCATGGGCTGATCTCAAAAATTCCATCAACTAATGGTGAATGAGTGGAATTCAAGCAGAGGGGGTTTAACAGCACAAACTTCCTGGATGCTGCAGAGTGCAATGGGCAAGGAAAATACCTTGCTTTTCCTGATCCATGATAATGAATTACAGTTATTACCACAAATTTGACACTGTTTCCCACAGCATTCCCCTGGAGAACCTGGAAGCTTATGGCATAGACAGGTGTCGTGGTTTGGAAAGCCAGGTGTCTGCTAAGGAAGGCAGGAGCCTCCCCTGAAATGGAGAATGTGAACCCTCCCCAACCCTCCCAATTGCTATAAATTTTAAATTAAGGGGCTCTCAGGCAAAAATATGGGAGCAGGAATAACAGTTCTTTAACAGGGAAGAAAATAAAAGGATAAAATAAACAATGCAGTACACTAGAACAGCACTGCCAGAGTCAGAACCCAGCCTGACACCCTGTGGGTCAGGGTGTTGGTGGCAGTCCCATTGGAATTGTGGCTCAGCCCTCCTGCAGTGTCAGGGGTGGCTCTGCTCGAGCAGGGATCCTGTAGAGAAGGATGGATTCTTCCTCTGAAGATCCAGTGGAAGGAGAGGCAGCTGCTGTTCCTCTGGCAATCCCATAGAGAAGCCGTGCTGGTGTCTCAAAACCTCTGGATTATATCTGGGTAGTAATGCTTGGCTCCTCCCTCTGGGCTCACATCTCCCAATGAGATGCTGTAGCTCTTATCAGCCATGCAGTGACATTCAATAGCTGTTATCAGCAATGTCCCCTCCCCAGGGAGGTGTGAATGTGGTCACTCAAAGAGAGAGATAAGGCAAACTGCCCACTTGACAAAGATAATCTGCCATACAGATGGTAATGGAAAACATCTTGCATTGCAATCTGGAAGAACAGGCGTGTTCTTTACTGGGTGAAAAACTGTCTGCATGCCTGGCCCCACAGAGGGGTGGGACTAAATCCAGCTGGATAATAAACTGGATATTCAGATCTTTTGAGAGGATACAAATAGCAGAATATGTTTTGATAGTTTTGTCTCTAGCATAGTTAGTCCTGGTCAGTAGAAGATAATCTTCCTTCTGCATTTTAGGCTGGATTCTTCCCTCCCTACTCTGGGATATCTGTGACTCCTTAGCAGTGGAGGTGTTTACTACTCAAAATTTACTCTAGTTTCTTGCAGCCAATTTAGTTTTCTTGAAATCCTCTATCTTTGCTTCTGTAGCTTTACTTTTATTTTTTACGATGCTTTTGCCTTAGAGGGAATAAAACTTGTTATACCTTGTGAAAATAAATTCCTTTTTTGTTACAAATGAGTTCCCGCAAACTCCACAAACTGGGGGAACACCAAAGGTGTTCTTTGTATTCAGTGGAACAAGAATAGTTTTGACTTTAAAGGTGGTAAATTTGAGAGCTCTTTTTGTGCAGAGGGCAAGCCTGGATATTGCCAAGGAGACATTTCTTCCTGTGCTAAGGGAGTGCTTGATTTGCTATTCACACATGATATTGAGAAAATGTGGAGTTGAAGAAGCCAAGTTACTGCCCCAGAGTTGCAATTTGTGGTACTGAAACTTGACCAATTAGCAGATGTCAGATCAGGGTTTTGTCTTAATTCTCATTTATTAGTGTTTATTTACCCCTAGAAAGGAATTGTCATAATTCTTCCTTTGACCTAACCAGATTTTTTTTTTAAGTATCTTGAGCTTTGTGAAGAAAAAGGTTGCCTTTCCACATAAAAATGTCAGTACTTTGAGTCCTTCTTACAAGGAGGACCAGAAGGGAGTATTACTTTACCTAAATAGCAGCAGATGAAAAATCAGGCCAGCATCCATCATATAACATATCTTCATTTTGTTGTAAGAAATTTTTCCTTCTGCTTTCATTTTCTGCTGTTTTCTCTTGAGAATGGAAAAGCAAAGTTTTCGCTACCATGCTCAGAAAATCAATCCGGTCCACCTAAAGAAATAACTCAGACACCAAGCAGCATTTACAATGATCTTTTTTCCTTGAGGAATCTGTTGGAGTCCTCAGACTATGATTATCATTGAACTTACAATTGGGTAAATGGGATGATTCTTTTATTTTTTATGTACCTGGAATAAAAGTGACAAGTTAATACCAGCTTTGCTTCTATTCTGCAGACCTGTTTTCTTGGGTAACTTTGAACAGAAATTAATGACTTCAATGGCATCTGCATATGTTTATACTAAAGTGTTTCCCTACAGTTTATTTGATAAAACAAGCATTATTTAGAGCAGAGAGGCTGGCCTGCTTTGGAGTTCATAATTGGTTACCATCTGGGATACATTTTTTTAAAAACTACAGGTCAGTAATTTTACTCAGTGCATTTTAAAGAGATGACCGAACATACGAGAGGGGTGTAGACAGAAGGTAAATAGAAAGCAAAACAAATATATACAAAGAAAGTAATCAAAGCAGAATGATACAGAAAATGAAAGATAAAATAACATCAGATCAAAACATTATTCACTCGAGATTGGAACTCTCAGGATTAAAGTAAATAATCCTCAAGGAAAAAAAAGGGAGCATATCATAAAATATTGCCATATCTGGTAAAGATAATTGAATGTACATAGTGTAAATCTAAATAAGAATATAGTGAAAATTAAAAGAAACACCCCGAAACAACTGGAACAGTAAAAGAAATTGCAGAAAGAAACTGTGTGAGTGGAGAAAGTAATAATGATAAATGGCAAGGCAAAAGACCAAAAACTCCCCAAGGAAATGGCTCAAGGGAGCAAGCTGTTCAGTTACAAGGATAGCCAAAAGTAATCCTGCAGAAGTTTGAAAGAAAGCTGAGAAGGTGAAGGTGAATAAGATATTCTGTTGAACATTTTCCATACCTCTTCTTCTTTGTTAATTTAGTTAGAAAAAAGTGAATTGCCTTACATCATGTTCTGGAATGCCAGTATGAGCACATGGTGACGTATGAATACATCTATAGGTTTTGCAGAATTTTTCATATTGAGAGAGTTTATATCCATAACGTTCACATTCAATGAATGCAAAACAAATGAGAAGATATAATTTGGTAGTACCTAGCTATGAGTACGTATCAAGTGGTATAATATCACTGTTCTATTAAACAAAGCCTAAGATAATTACATGAGTACTTGTGATGCAGGTCACATTTAACTACTTTGAATAACAGAGAGGGTGAAGATGGTAGAAACAGCTCAAAGGACATTGTTGTCTTTTCAAGGATTTGTTCTATGCTGTCCTATTTAATTTCATATTAACATTTTTGAGAATGCTGTGTGAAGTTTCCTCTTGGAATGGAGTTAATAGTGGCAGCTAAAGTTAAAGGTAGCTTGGATTTTCTGGAGGTGAAAACCCAAGGCTGCTCTGGCTGCCTTGAACACACAATTATTTCAGAGATGCATGATCTGAAGGAACAAACAAGGGAGTGCTTAAGGAGGAAGTGCAGCAGACCTTTTAGCCCTTTCCCATTAGTGAATTTCTGCCTCACACATAGGCCAGGAGACTCATCTAAATTTCTGATATCTGACTTCTGGGGATTTTACTGTGTGCCTATTGACCTATAAAATTCCTAGTTTCCATTTTTCAGAACATTGGAATGTCTAAGAGATTGTTTGTGACGGTGTTCACAGGGGTCTCAGATTGAGGGAAGAGATGAGGATCTGACTCCATGTTTCAGAAGGCTTGATTTATTATTTCATGATATATATTATATTAAAACTATAATAAAAGAATAGAAGAAGGATTTCATCAGAAGGCTAGCTAAGCATAGAAAAGGAATGGAATAATAACAAAGGCTTGTGGCTCAGAATCTCTGTCTGAGCCAGCTGACTGTGATTGGCCATTAATTAGAAACAACCACATGAGACCAATCACAGATGCACCTGTTGCATTCCACAACAGCAGATAATCAATGTTTACATTTTGTTCCTGAGGCCTCCCAGCTTCTCAGAAGAATCCTAAGAAAAGGATTTGTCATAAAAGAAGTCTGTGACTATTGCTGGATTTTTTATTTGGAAAAAAATTTGGCTTTTCAGAAATCTGGAAAATTAAACTGTGTTGAACTTTTGATGTTATTTTTTTCTGGAGGTATGAAATAAATTTTCTTTTTTGTGCCTTTCTAATAATGCTAACGAGCATCACTTTCACGATGAACAACACTCAGTGCTAATTATCTTGAGCACTGAAGGATCATGGAAGGGGACGATCCTTCATGCAGCTTTTACAGTCTCAAGAATTTACCTCTCCTTTTCCATCTGTGTAGTCAAGAAAATATTCCCATGCCACAGCAAAACAATATGAGGAAAATTTCCATAATTTTAGCCTCTTCCTGGACGTTCAGCAGGCTCTTGCTGAGAAGAGCCAGCCCCATATGATCTGGTCACAGAGAAAGAGCCTGTGTGCAATCAAGGTTTTAAAGCCTTCCCAAAGCCCAGTGTGCAAAAGGAGATCACATTGGTTTGGTGTTAGTACAGGAATTATAACAGACTCTCAAGATGCTAGTTATAGTGCAAGAGTTCTATTGTCATTATATTGCAAGGGTTCCATATTGCCAGAGTTTTGTACCTCCTTGATGTTTCTTGCGGGCATCTCCTCTAAGCACTGACTCTTCCTTCTCCTCACAGCAGCCATCTGACTCCAGTTCCCACCAATCCACTCTTTTAGAACATGCTTCTTATTTGCTACAGGTGTGGCCTGTTAACATCAGGCCTGCTCCTAATCTTTAGTAATTGGTTCAGCTGCAACTCTTTAGGGGGTAAGATTACATTCTACAATGCCTTTATTTACATATATTGTATCCCTCTACATGCTGGGGCTAAGCACTTAACGAATGTTCATGACCTCCCACAGCAGGGAATAAATGGCACATTTTATAGCAAACACAGCCCTTTGGAGGAACAGGTCAAGACACAAATGCAATGAAAATGATAAACTCATTCCAGGCAGTCAGTCTGATACACAACTAATGAAAAATGGTTCCAAACATGAAATTTATTGAAGTTCCATTGTCTTGGCCCTGCTATAATGGAGATGACCATGCAGCCAGCTTTGCAGTCAAGGCACTCCTAAAGCTGGAAGGACAAGCTAAGTACAGATCTAACCCTGAACTGATCATATCAGGTCAGAGCGGCACATCAGGGAAGGCACAGGGCAATGCTGACAATAAAACATGGGTGAGGCTCAAAACCTATGGATGGGCAAATCATGCAAATACACAAATTTAAAGTCCAACAATGGTCTTCTGTAAGTCAAGTGAAAAGTCTTAAAATGCAAAGAGGCTTGAACCAGAAGCCATTATAGAAAGTTTCAGAATAGTATGAACATACTTCAACTTTTGAAGCAAGTAATAATTCCAGAAGTGGCATTTTGTATTAATTGAAATATTTTCACCAATTTCTTGGGCACTTCAAGTAGGAGAAAACTGCAATATTCAAGTAGAAAAGTAATAAAACTACAAATCTCAATATATCTTAAAGTCACAGAGGCAGTCCCTCAGCAATTAAGAATAAGTTTTAAAGGGCTCTCAATTACATAAAGGAGGTTACTGAACATTTTATTGGAAAGATGGCAGATACTTGTCAAAGACGGTATCAGAAAGAATTTGGAAGAGGTAGGAAAAGAGTCATAAATTGGAATGGGTACAATATTTAAAAATAAAAATATTAAATTCTCTAACTTAATTTGGTGCATTTAGGCTTGAAGTCTGAATTTTGGCTCATTATATATAAGAGTGTAAATTCTAAACAATGTTCATGACAGAGAAGAAAAGAAATTACAGAGGATGAAATACCACAGTTAATTATGCCATTGAATGTAGATCTGCAGACTGTGCACAGCTCCTGAGACAGGCACTGATCTTTCTCCTGTCCTAATATTGCTCCCTGTTCCTGATGTGATGCAGGCAGAACATGATATAAAATGGATGTGGGCCTGCAGCAGCACTTTGCAGTCTGGCAACAATTCTCTTAATCATTATAAATAGCACTGATGAACTCTGATATCAACTGTATTCCCATCTCCACCTGTGCAGGGATGTAGAAGATAGGTTCACCACTTGAATCCTCATAGCAAAGTGCTCATGTGAATAGGATCTTTCATTTAATTGCCTGTGCAGTTCGTGAGGAACCCCATGCAGGTCTAAAAGGGAGGACAAGATCATGACAATGAATTTATCATATAGACTTTCAGGTCAGAATCCAGAGTGTTCTAGTTCTTAGTTCAGTGCTTACTCCAATAAGTAACAATGAGAAAAATCCTGGTTCTTTTTAAAAAGTTAACATTTTTTACTACTGGTTTTCATGCAGCCAGGATTTTACCTCTCAGGACTGAGATGTTCCAGTTTCACCTCTAAAAGGGACTCTGCCTCTGTAAAGACAAATTTCTCTGTGCAATACTTTTATAAAAATTCACTCTTACTTCTTGGTCAGTGTCTTCTCCCAGAAAAAATCTCAAAGTTTGAATGGTAACTTGCCTTGAAAACAGTTTTCCCTCTCTCCTTTCATAACTTCTGAGTTCAGTGAATTCTGTCCTTCTTTGTTTGCACTTACTTGACATAGTTCATTTATGTAAAAAATTATTTCTCTTCTCTTGTAATCTTCTAAATGCAGATAAACTTTCCAACTCTGGGCACTCTTACTGTGTAAGAAATTCACATTTCATCTGTAAATGTTTGCTCATCCTCCCTTTCAAACAGGCTGAGTTCAGATATTACCCAATGATTGCTTTTGAAACAATTACACTCAGGTATTTTCCTTCTTATACCACCAACTGCACTTTTCACAGTTTTAAGTAAACAAGGGCAATTAACAGCTGTACTGAATTTCTCCTTTGGATCACGATATAATTGTGATAGAAGTTTAATATTGTATCAGTTGGCTAAAAGATGTTGCAAAGAAAATTAAAATTCTTTACAGAGTTTTTGCTATTTAAAGAATTATCATCAAATACCACAGGGGACCATATAAAATCCCAGAAAAGTGGCTGAATTCCCAAGTGAGCAAAGCTATTAGAGGATATTGATTTTTTTCTTCACAGTAACCACTGTAGAAAAGACCAAAACCCTTTCAATTCATAAAAATATAAGTTTTAGTACATGACTCATGAAAATATCCACTTTTTAAGCAGTGAAAACTGAAAGCATGCAGAGAAGAGAGAACCCTGAATGGGGAGATTTATTATTTCAGAGCTAAAAATGGAAGAGAAAGGTATCAGGAGGAGCATGTGCTTTAATTAGCATAACTCTCTATTACTAAACTTCTCCCAGTACCAGAATAAAGCCTTTAAAAATGAAGAGAAGAGAAAAAAATCTCCATCACTGGGGAAAGAGGCAGCATTTAGAAGTGACATTAGTGGTGTCAGATTGTCTTTGCTCAATCCACTCTTACAAATTATTCCTCAGCCTGAGCAAGACTTTCACAAACTGCCTTATTTTGGTGCATAAGGCCATAAATAAATACTATTTAATTGCCTCAAAAATACTTTCTAAAGATAGGCATCTTATGAAACAGCTCTTCTGAAGACAGAACACATGAACAAAATCTTTTCACGTGCAAAAAATTCTGTCTTCCTGTCAACAAATTGCTTCCAGGTCAATTTGAGAATTATTTAGTCAAAGTTAGCCAAATAAATTATACAGGAAGAAACCTATTGAAAAAAAATTAAACTTTCTGCATGCCAGTTAAAGTATAAACTAATAACTGACAAGTAGGGACATAATTATTTATTATTAGTTTGGTCTGAATTAACATGCGATTTGCACCAAATCAACTATGACTTACTAAAGTAATAGGTTTGCCCTTCCAGCATCACATATAATACTGAAGTGTTCAACCTATCATATTTTTCCAAGTGTTCATGAGCTTGCTAATCAGGAGCAATTGATAATATTAAATATTTAATTCTGTAATGTTTTATTAATCTCTGCTCATGAAATGTTAATAGCAAAGTTTGGCTAATATAATATGGAGTTCTTGGTAAATGTAGCACTTTGTTTCTTAATGCCGTATATTTTGTGGTGGCCACGGAGTAACAGAATCAAAAAGACAACACCATGAGGATTAAATGCACACCCACTAGCACCAGAAAAATAAAATGCAGACTACACTCTGAAAAAGTGTTAGAGTATAATTTTTCTCATGTCTCTCCAAGGATCTGGAGGAAAGTTAATAATTTAAACTTCCTGCAACAAACTGACCAGCATTAACTTTAGTTTAATGACATGATATGTAATTTTCAAGGAGTACACTGGGCTAATCTTCCTGGATGACTAAATCTTCAATTAGCACACTGGGCTGTGTGTGGGATGACTGTGAATTACGGTGCAGGGATAACAAAACCACCAAGGTGTATCAACAGAAAACTTCTGAGTTTCTGTTTGAACAGCCCTAAAAGACTCCTGTGCTCCTCTGGATGCTGCACTTCCTCATCTCACGTTCTCACTTCTTTCTTTAAAACCAAGCAGCTTTCAACCTTTTTGCCACTCCTTCTTGAAAGATATTTAAACTCCCATCCCAGTCTTCAAAAATCCTCTATTCACTATTAAAAAAAAAATAAAATAAAACAGCAGAGCTGATAATTCTCAAGTAGTTTATGGCCACACCCCTGGCTGTGGAACTCTCTGCCGCTGCTTTTCTTCTACCCTCAGGAGCACATTGAGGGTTAATGGAGAGCAGGAACATTTAGGGTTAATGGAGAGCAGGAGCTCTTCTGCAGGTCCTGTCAATCCCCAGTTATTATCTGCAGTGGGTAACATCCAATTATTCTGGTCACCCAGAGGAAAAAGCCAGAAGAGTCTGTTGAGCAACTTGAGCCTAGAGGATGAATTTCAGTCAGAATCAGGATATAGGTGGGATTAATTACAAAAAGAGGTTGACTTGTCCAAAACAATACTTAGCTGTGGAAACACACTGTGTTTCCTGCAGTCACAAGAAAATAACAAAAATGTTTTGTTCTACTTATTAGCAGAGAGTTCTGGCACTTACAGGGCTGCTGCTTTTTGCACATGTAACAAACCCAGTGATTTAAAAAAGTGCCAGAATAATCACAAGGACCCAGGATAACTGGGCAAATCTTTTTTCACTCAGTTCATCTTACTGACACTTCATGAGCTACCGAAGGTCTAAAAGTGCAAATCTTCCCAATCCACAGAAAACTGCTACATTATTAATTGGAATACTCAGTATTATGTTTGGGTTTCAAACAACGAGTCAACATTACCTTATTAGACTGAAACTTGTTTGATAATATTGAAATTAACACAAAAAAACCCCTTTCATATCCCCACTCCACTATTTGAAGGCAAGATAAGTACAGAGAGCCTGCAGAAACTGGTGAGGTAACACCAGCACTTTGCAATGTGAAGTTAAGGTAAAATGCTTTAACATCCTTGGCTACCCTTAGAAGGCAACTGCTTGGGCTGCTATCCTGACTCTTATTTCAGTTTCAAGGAAAGAATTCTTAAACTCTTTAACATAAGTTGAAATTCTTGACACCTTATTGAGAAAGTTTGAAAGCCCAATTCTTAAACTCTTTAACATAAGTTGAAATTCTTGACACCTTATTGAGAAAGTTTGAAAGCCCCAGGGATTCAACTGAACACTCTCCCTGGAGAAGTGTCCAGGGGCTATCCAGCTAATATGCTTTTACCCTAAAAAAAAACTACCTATTTTACAAATGAAAAAAAATTATGGATTTATGACAGCATGTTGCAAGTGTGGGAATACACAAAATTAGAGGGAAAATTAAAGGGTTTTGGGGAAAGCTGCAAAAGGCAGGCCTCAGATACAGCAGAACTGTGATTAGAGCTAAGCAGCAGCCATGAGATTGGTCAGCAGAAAAATTATTTAAACTGTAGAAAAAGCAAGGCCAAATAGAACAATGGTCTGTGTATTAACGCTTGTCTGAATAACTCTCTAAGCTGCAGAAAGTTTATCTAGCAAGATATTAAGAAGGTTAAAGCTTAATAATGGAGCTCTGTGCATTGTGTTTTAAGGCTTACAAACAGGTATTGTATTTGAAATAAGCAAGCATTGTTTAACCAAATGTACCTGTGCTTATCATGGTTGAATGGAACTACTGACCATGTGCTTTTGCTTTGTGTGATTGGTCAAAAAACTTATAAAGTAAGTTGTAACATTAAGTTTTTTAGCCTGCTGCCTAGATTGTGAGCTGCTGGCATCTTCCCATTGCCATAATCATGTAATGACACTGATGCTGAAAAATAAACAGCTCAAGGCACATTCTGTAGCAGCCCCATCTCATTTGCATCTGTAAATAAACCCCCCTTGCTGGTGTCAAAAAGTTATGGTATTGTTTCAGCTTCAGCAAGGCTCATGCAAGCACTGGTTCTGTGTGAGTAAAACATGCCAGAGCAGGGCTTTGTCTCCTGCAAGCAGTAGCATTCCCACCAGCATCATTCCATCTATAATTTAAGGGAAAACCTACCAAAGTACAAGAACACAATAAAGTCCCCTTCAGAAATCAATACACACAGTACAGTAACACAGTCATTAAATAAAAATATTTTTGAAAATAAATCCCCTCAAAAAGAAAAATCCAGCATATAGTACAATTCTTTCCCCCTTTGAAAGCTCCTCTCACATTATCCCAGTGTTAAAAATGCATGTAAGAATATAAATGAAGTAGTTGCAATATTGCCACCATGTTCCCTATTTCCACAAGGGAGTGAATGCCATGAAAAAGTGCTTAAAGATGCCAGGAAACCAGGAGAAAAAGAAGCAATGAGAAGTTTTATTAAGTGTGTCCCCATTTCAGCTCAGCTGCAGCCTGCACAGAGAGGCAGACGTGGAGCCTCACTAATTTCAGTGCAGCTGCTGCTGTGCTCCAGCTCACCTGAGCACACAGAGTTGTCCTGCATGGGAGAAGATGGGAGCAACAAGCTGAAAATGAGGTTGTGCAGTCTGCTGGAAAAATGTTGCTTTAAAGATTTAATGGAAGAACTGCCATATTCAATATCCTAGTGTTTTCTTGAGTTTTTTGGGGTTTTTTTTGTTGGTTTTTTTTTGTTTTGTTTTGTTTGTTTGTTTGTTTGTTTGGGGTTTTTTTGGTTTTTTGTTTTTGTTTTTGTTTTTGTTTTTGTTTTTTTTGTTGTTGGTTTGTTAGCTTTTTGTAAGGGTTTCTATTTCAGTTGTGGTTTTAAGGTTTGGGGTTTTGGATTTTTTGCTTCCCGTCCCCCAGTGACTCATCAGGAATGTATGCCTGTTAGTGTATTTATGAACTCGAGTATTTTGATTTTATAAATAAAGCTGTCCTTTAGCACAACTCTGATCTATATTATCTACAGTTTCACATCTATTCTAGATATATTTATATGCACTTTATTAATGAGGTATCTGCCTTCAGCCACAGGTGCATTTGCTACCCTCACAAAGAAATATCCCTTCTCTTTAAAAGCAGGAGCTGTAACCACAAACAATAACCAATATTGATACAGAAAGAGCTGAGAACAGATGTCAAGTGTCTCATGTACAATTCTGAATTAAATATATTCCTTATTATCCTTATTAGAAACAATAACATGTATATCAATTATTAACAGTACAATTTTCACCCTTGAAAGATAGCCCATGAGGCATAACTGGCTCTCCAGCCCAGATAATTATCAAATATCTTGTTTTTTCCATGATGAATCCATGTGCAAAAGGAAGCCAGGGAATCAGTGTGGGAGACTGGCAGGGAAGAGCTGTGGTCCCACACTGAGGACTGCATCTCATGGAAGCAAGCAAACAAAAAAAAGCATAAGAGCTGCAAATGTTTGCTGAACAATCACCTGGTGCTCAAAAATCTGCAATTAGTGTTGATAGATTTTTGGGATGATGCCCCAGCTCATATATTACTCCAGTCACTTCTGTTTACCACTTTGAAAACGCTGCCAAATTATTACCCAGTCTCTGGTAATTGCTCTGCATTTGTCTCCTCACCAGAAACACTCGTGCTAAGAGACCTTGAGCTGTGTTAATGCCCTGACAAAACACATGCAGCCTCCCACAGCCCTCATCAGTCATCTCTCCCTTGCATAAATATCCTTCCCCTCCCGTCAGCATCAGCAAAAATGCCAAAGAAGCCGAAACACAAAATGCAATGACTGCGTGAAGAACGGAGTGCAGTAATTCTGCTTCTCAGTGCTTTCCCTTGTTCCACAGAACCCCTCAAATATTCCTCTGGCCACGTTGCCACAAACCCCAGTGATGTCTCTGAATGTCTCAAGCACCTGTGCTCCATTCAGCTTGTCATCTTAAATTTAAATAGCAGCTATAGTTCTGCTCTTTGGGCCCCAGCGTCTCACCAATTCACACTTTTCCATCCTGAAATTTATCTGTTTGCGATTTTTGGTCGTGTTGAAATGTTTGCTCTACATTTTCCTTAGAAAAAGGTAGAATTATGGATTCTGCCAAAGTGGTCCACCCTACTACTTCTGACAAACCACGACTGTGACTAATTCTATTAAAGACAAGGATGATTAACATCCAAGAAGGGCCATCACACGGAAAACA
Organism: Melospiza georgiana; assembly: GCF_028018845.1. Lineage (NCBI taxonomy): Eukaryota > Metazoa > Chordata > Aves > Passeriformes > Passerellidae > Melospiza > Melospiza georgiana. The sequence goes on along the minus strand of NC_080439.1, from coordinate 21,944,402 downwards.
GTTTACAGCTTAACCGTTATACAAGAATTTGTTTTGTATTCTTTTATTACTTCTAAAAAAAGTGCTGAAATTAATCTGAAGGAATTTGTTGATCTCTTTTAAACACTGATATTCCTACCAATACTGATTTCCAGTATGCTGTAAACGATGAGGACAATTAACTGGTTGTAGACTAAATCAAGCTTTGCCACAGGCAAAGAGAAATCCTTTTCCTTACCTGTGCTATCCTGAGAACGCTGAATTGAAACAGGAAATTCAGGATAAGAAGAGAAAAAGGCTTTGTCAGGCAAAATGTTAATTCTGGTTAAATCCAAAGGTCTCATCACAGCAAGGGAAAGCAGAATTTATCTGAAGAGTAGATCTGCTCAGTGAAATTACTGTAAACACTTAAAACACTCTTAATACTTTAATTTAAGTACTTAAAATTCAATACTTAAAATAAGTAAATAATAATATGCTATTCAAAGAAGATTAATGTCACCTACTATTCTGCTGTTGAAATCCACACATGCACTATTTTTTTGAATGAATAACTATGCTGCGGGCGATCAGCCTGGCTGCCTTCTGTCACAGACATCTTTTCATAAAAATCCTTTTCTTAGGATTTTTCTCCCTTCTGAGAAGCTGTGGCCTCAGCAACAAAATGTAAACAATGGTTATCTGCTGCTGTGGAATGCAACAGGTGCATCTGGGATTGGGGGGATGTTTGGATTTACTGACCACTCATGGCAGAGCTGGGTCTCACTCTCTGCTGAGACACAGACCTTTGTTATTGATTCCTTTTCTATTCTTAGCTTAGCTAGCCTTCTGAGAACTTTCCCTCTATTTCCTTTAGTATAGTTATAATGTAGTATATGTATCATAAAATAATAAATCAAGCCTTCTAAACATGAGGTCAACATTCTCGCCTCTCTCTTCATCCTGCAACCCTTTTGACCACTGTGACAGCCCTCTGTCCTTCTGTACCCCAGGGATCACTCTGGCTGCCTTAATCAGGACATATTTAACCATAATCAACCTCGATTCATCATTTTAAACCTTGGTCCAATAGGGAATTATGTGATAAGGAGATACAGCAGGCCAAAGGGACTGAACAGTAATCCAGGAGAGGTTTCACAGTGCATTAACCTGGCAAGTAACTCTCTTACCAACCACAGCACTGACTGCGTAAAATGTGACATACACCAAAGTCCTTTCAATTTGTGACATCATTTGGGCCAAGTTTGTTTTGTTAATTCTTGTAAAAAAGGCCAGACTGGAGGTGTTGGAGTCCAAGTCCCTCTTTTACCAGTAGAGAAGGAAAGACAACAGCAGCTCCTGTGTACTGCTGTGCTTCAGTCTAGTTCTGGAATGGCTGCCCCCTGGGCTGGGAATAGCTTTTTATCTGCCATATTAATTCATATCCAATTAAATATGACAGTTTCATTAACCGCCTTATTTCTTATTAACTTGTTACAACAATCTTATTGTTACCACACTGGCTAAAACTAATGATTGATCCAATTTTTTGTCTGTTTAGCTCTGGACACCATCTTATCCATGCTGCAGAGGCGAAGGAGAGGCCTCCAAAGAACTTCAGCTATTTCTAAACTGGGGTAAATTCAGCTGTGTAGCCTGTGTGGAATATTACCAGTATCTCAAGCCTTGTCAATGTGTCTACTCACCATTGCACATGGCTAATTTTGTGAATTCTTATGAGACCATAATTAAAAGAGGTTTTTCTTACATGTCTGCCCTAATTCAGCAGTGCCAGTGGCTGAGTATTATTCCTGTGAAGGAACTGATCAGAGCTCATCAGACATGCAGCTAAACAAAGCTTATATTTAGAGAATTCATTGGAGCTGTTTCAGGCAGAAGGTTTGCAAATGTCTGTGACCTCAAGTGAGGAGAATGACTCTTAAGCAAAACAAAAAACACAGAAGATATGCAGAAGATGGAAAACTAGCACATGTCAGAAAAAGCTGATATTAAGTGGTGCAAGCAGAAATGTTTTATTTAAAAGATGCCATTCACTACGAGGCTTCTATCTTATTGTCAAAACCAGCAAGAATTTTTACAGGGGCTTCTTGAGAGTAATTATGAATAAACAGGACACTGCGGAGCTTTAACTCATGAAGCCACATTAATGGAGGAAACTCTCGTAGCCTCAGCTTCAAACATTTCAAATCCCATAATGCCAGTTTCTGAGCCAATCTGGATATCAGTGTGGTCCATCCACACAGAATTCCTATGTGTGTCCAAAAATATGTGTATAGAGCAGAGCAGCCCTCTCATTTGAATCTTCTGAGAAAGGAACAACACTCATTATGTTTAGTTCACACTTTTTTTTGTTACAATCTAGCCTGTGTTTGATCATTTTACAGTTTATTCACAGGAGAAAGAGGAGTAGACTGTGAATGAGTAATACAAACAAAACACAGGTACCTGTTTCTCACAATGTTTTCTCCAAAAATGCTTGCTGTTGTGATCAGCATTTCAGTTAGAGCTGCGCATTTTAAGTGCTTTATTCCAGTTCCACTCCCATTTGCCATAACAGATCCATGGAGTCAGTGGAGCAGCACAGGCATAACCAAGGGATTCATTTACTCATTAGCAGTTAAGGCCACGGCCACAAGCAATTTTAAGTCCTGCAGCATGTCACAAATGATAATCGTATTGAGCTGCTCACAGCATCTTCTTCTCCATTTTAATTTCCAAGGATAAATGGAGCAGCACAGCCTCAGAGTTCCCAGAGCACCTCCCTGAACATGTACATCTCTCCTAGGATGCTTTTCAGGGCACAGCTCCCAGCCTCCTCTGCCCATTTGCCAGCTTCTCATGCAAGCACGCCCTGCGTGCCTTCCCTTCAGCCAAGCTGCCCTTACACACAGAAACTCAGAACTGGCTGATTTCTCCCAAGGTATTCTACAGATTTCTTTCTCTTACAATGACTTAGGAGGGAAAAAAAAATCATCAAAAATTTACTTTTGGAGTTTAGAGAAAAAGCTGGTATTTAGATATAAAAATGAATGCAAAACTCATCAGCGTATAGGCGGAAAAAAAAAAAAAAACCAAAAAACACAGTCCTAAATAGATTGTATTTTCTTGCTCTGTGTTTTGTGACTTGAGGGCCACCAAGGTGATCACAGGGATGGAGCACCTTGGCTACAAGGAAAGACTGAGGGAACTGGGGTTGTTCAGCCTAGAAAAGGGAAGGCTTTGGGGTAACCTGCAGCCTTCCAGGACCTGAGTGGAGCCTACAGGAAAGATGGAGAGAAAATCTACCAGAGCCTGGAGTGACAGTGCAAGGGGGAATGGCTTCAAACTGACAAAAGATTTGGATTAGATATTTTGGGAAAATTCTTCCCTGTGAGGGTGGAGAGGCCCTGGCACAGGCTGCCCAGAGAAGCAGTGGCTGTCCCAGGCCTGGAAGTGTCCAAGGATGAGGCTCTAAAGCCACCTGGAACAGGAGAAGTTGTTCCCCCACGGCAGGGGGGTGGAAGGAGATGATCTTTAAGGTAATTTCCAGCTCAAACCATTCTGTGACTTGTCCCCAGGTGTGAGCAGCTGAGGGTACACTATCAGCCAGATTCTGATATGCAGTAAGGTGTAGGGGGATAGAATATAAGTAAATGAAGGTGGTATAGAAAGAAATCTTACCCCCTAAAGAGTTGCAGCTGGGTTAATTATTAAGGATTAGGAGCTGGCCTGATGTTAACAGGCCACAGCTGTAGCCAGTAGGAAGAGTGTTATAAAAGAGTGGATTGGTGGGACCTGGAGCCAGTTGGCTGCTGAGAGGGCAAGGAAGAGTCAGTGCCCAGAGGAGATGCCCACAAGAAACATCAAGGAGGCAATATGGAACCTTTGTAATATAATAACAATAAAACTCCTGCACTATAATGACAACAGTAAGGTTTTTCATTCCCCTCTGACAGTGTAAAGAGATTTGAGGAATATTTATTGCAACATTAAAACACCAAGGAAGACTAAAGAAGCTTTGATGCAGATATGAATAAAGCCTTTCAGTTTCTGTGTAACTGTGACAGTGGCAGTGATTGCATTTGCAGGTGAGCCAGCCTACGCGTGACTGTGCTATCCAACAAATGCAATTATAAAGGAAAACAGGAACATTGCCTAGGAAAATATTGCATGTAAAATTCACAGCAGTTTGATCCTCAGCACGGCTCCCCAGCCATCAGGTGCTCCACAGGACATAGATAAGTAATCTAAAGGTTTATGTCTTACCAGCAGGGCATCATGTAAACAAAAAAATATTCACCTTTTCTTTGTCCTCTCTGCTCACATTCCATAAAATAGCAGAACTAAATGCCAAACACCTTCCATAACTCTGCTGCCTTTGCTTATTTCCCTGCTCTTTTCCCCAGAGGTGCAGTGAGTGCACTGAACTCAACACATTCTGACAAGGAGATGGGATTATGTGCTTCCCCTTGGCTTCACCTGTGGATGAGACACCCTGGCACAATTCAGCAACACTTCACATAAGAGTAGGCTGAGAAGTGGGAGGAGATAAATGAAATGAAGAGCAGAAGTGATAGTATTAGATTTCTGCCAGCATTTACATACTTCCAGTGTGACTATGGATATCACAGGGTGAAATCCTGGATCCACAGCAGTTCAAGATTTGCCATTTCTGAAATATGCTGCTATTTTCCCTAAACTTACACAGTTTTTGGCGTTTGAATGCCTAGACTCATTTCCCACATGTAAATGGTGGGGTTTTTTTGTAAAAAGCCAACTGGGACTTTCCTGCAATATCTTTTCAGATTAATTCTGGCCCCATTTGAAAATTAACATTTTGGCAATCCCTCAGCACAACAGGTTCAGTCGATTTTGAAGATGAAATTAGAGAAAAATACAATATTTTTTTATTTGTAAGAGAGAGGTCTGAACTTTTTTTGCTTCATGAAGAAGGGAGAGTAGCTGGACTTGAAAACATTAAATGAAGTGTGATGGTGTTCACAGGGGTCTTAGGATGAGGGAAGAGATGAAGATCTGACTCCATGTTTCAGAAGGCTTGATTTATTATTTTATTATATATATTACATTAAAACTATACTAAAAGATTAGAAGAAAAGGTTTCAACAGAAGACTAGCTAAGAATAGAAAAAGAAACAATGATAATAAAGGTTTGTGGCTCGGGGCTCTGTGTCCAAGCCAGCTGACTGTGATTGGCCATTAATTAGAAACAACCACATGAGACCAATCACAGATGCACCTGTTGCATTCCACAGCAGCAGATAACCATTGTTTACATTTTGTTCCTGAGGCCTCCCAGCTTCTCAGGAGGAAAAATCCTAAGGAAAGGATTTTCCATAAAAGATGTCTGCGACAGTGAAGTGTACGTGTCTCAGCCATACTGAACAAAGTCAGAACTCCTCTTGACTTGTTATACCTCTGTCTGTTGGCACAGAGCAGAAGCCCCTCAGCTGCTCAGAGCTGGTACAGTCCTGGTCCCTCTCACTCTCTGAGCATTCCTCTTCACCCAAAAATACTGCTTCTTTCTTGGGAAGCTTTCCTACTGTAGGTACAAAAACTTCTCAGTCTTCACCTGATGGATGCATTGGCCAGGTTCCCTGACACTTAACCACAAGACAGAAGACTTAAAAATATTCCATGCTAGACACCAGAGAAACTACATTAAATAAAGCACTTTATGTATATCTTTACTCAGCCTTCAGTCAGGGCTTCTTTAACATGACAGGCACTCAATTGCAATGTTGATGTTGATTGGCTTTTAACAAAAAAACCCCCACCATTTACATGTGGGAAATGAGTCTAGGCATTCAAACGCCAAAAACCGTGTAAGTTTAAGGAAAATAGCAGCATATTTCAGAAATGGCAAATCTTGAACTGCTGTGGATCTAGAAATGGATCTACAACTCCAGAAGAAACATAATATCTCATTATTAAATAATTCAGCTTAAAAGAGCTTTTAATTATAGGAAGAAAAACTCCAAAATATGAATTCAGTGAATTCACAGCTAATATAATCGGCATAATTTCAATGCATTGGACAGAACTGAAATTTTTAGAAATTTTTGGATTAACTAAAAAGCTGTATTCAAAATGCTGCCCTTTACTTTGATTAACTACCTTGCAAGCACCTCACTCATGCTCAATTTATACAGGACACAAAATCCTTGCTGTGCTCCAGTATTAGCAGAAGCTTTACCCACTTAATTATTTAAGATAATACAATGAAGTGGTCACTGACCTGGGAGAATAATTAGAGAGACGCTCAGTAAGCTTTAGATCATCAGCACAAAAACTAAATCTCCATATTTTCTGTGAAGATACAGCTCCAGAAATTTATTCAACACTGCCATCTGTACTTCTCAAAAGAGAAATACATTTTTTAAAAATAAAATGTGGAATCTTAGTGGTAGACAAGCAAAGCCTAATATTTTCCCTAAATTTTCATCAGGGAGTATTAAAATGTTTTACCAACAACATTAACCTTCAGACTGTAGAATCTTACCTTCTCCTGTGCAGTACTGCAATCTCTGCCCATTTCTCTCATTTCTCAAATAGGATTGCCATTAGAAGCAATTACTAAATTAAACTATTTGCTTCAGAATTGCTCCTAAAAGAAAAAAAACACTCTTGGGGAAGCCTCTGAGAGCAGTTGGATAGACTGAAAGGAACTGGAGTCGAATTATTTAAGCCCTACATGTAAATCCTTTTGTGCACATTACAATACTTTTCAATTTATAGACATGGTTGTTTCTTAAAATTCTCATTCAGAAATAATGTAGAATAAATGAAGTTTCTAAAATAAAGTTACGGTTTCCAATGTACCTTTGCCAGAAGCACTGATGTGACTGGCTGATCTCCAGTCTGTTCTGTTAAAAGTTGTGGCTTTTATCTGCCCATTCTAAGCAAGTTTTGGGCAATTTGAGAGTGCCTCTGCAGTCTGATGGTCACTTCAGAAATGGAGTCTAAGAAGTGTTTCCCTTTATACAGAATCTGGAACAAGGGGAAGAACTGAGGTCTGCAGTTATTTCCAGAACATTCTCTGCATCAGACATTAGATGTTATCAGGAGAAATGGAAGACCCACACCCAAAACCCCACTGCACATTCCTGCTCCAAGGCAGGAGAGTTCTCACCTGTTTCCCAGAGGCACCACTGTTCAGAGGTGTTTTACCACTGTTATAAAGAGCCCCAGATCGTGGGCACAAGGTGAGTCCTGGCACATCTCAGGTATGGGCTGAGACTGTCATCAAATACACAGAAATACACAGAAAAAGATTTATAGGTGCTTCACCAGCAAAATCCTCACTGCTGAGGGACAGCTGCCCCCATGGTCAGTCAAGAGCTGAGCAAAGGTTTTTGTGAATGCTAGTGACATCTAAATACTGGCATCTGAAAGAAGATTTAGTGTCTATTTGAGCCTGCAAATCAACCCTAAGGGGCCTTTTCCCGTCCTAGGCTTTCAAAAAGAAAAGATTAATTGACCATCAATAACATTCTTTATCTTCCTGGCAAGCTCTTGTTGGGTACAAAATGTAGCTAATCATGTCAATCCATTTTCTTCTGTTGTTGACATGAAATATCATATACCTCCAGGCTGGAAAGCTTTCCTCTTTTTTGATGTTGGAATAGTTTTAGGCAACTGAACCTCCAGACAGGGGAGAGAAATTGCCAAGGGAAGGGTGCAGGAGGACCAGTGCCATTTTGCACACAATTCATCATTACTTTTTAATCTCTAGAAATTTAGCCCTTCTACAGCCTTCCCTGCAATTTGTCTTTTGTTCCTTCAGAGTGAAATGAGTCAGAAAGTTTAAAAGTTCAGCAGAAAATCTTTGGAAGGCAATGACCTTAGAAGCAAAACCCAAGGTACTCTCAATAGACAATATTCTGATTGTTGCAAAACCACTCCTGTAAAGCTGATGGAAGATAATTTAGAATTGTGCCATTTAAAATACAGCCACTCTCTAATCATTCCCTTCAGCTTAAAGTCCACAGGAACAGTTCTCTGAGGATGCCCTGGCAAGTCTGCATCACTGCATCCTTACCGCTGGCAGGCCTTACATGCACATGTCACAAAAAGACTGTAGAGACTTTTATTCATCCTTTTGCTGCCAAAGTTAGCAGAGGTTTGGTAATTGTACAAACTGATCTGACAAGAAATTCACCCACCACCGTTCACAAATCTTTGTTAGGGGAGACTGTTGCTTCAGGACCATCAAACAGATCAGTACTACCCTCCTGCTGCACTGCACCTACCAGTTGTTAACAAAAGAGTTGCAGGATTCTGTCAAAATTCTATCAAGGCAACCGTCACCTAAGGGCACAACATCTGTGAATTCCACCAAACGCTGTCAAAAATGTCCTGTAGGAAAAGGCACTCCTCAAATACTCTTACAGAGATTTAATCTTAGGTACAGATGTCAAATAAACGCCGTAATACTGCCTTGTACTGGTATGCCCAGTGTCTCCATGGAACTTTCCTGAGAAGAAATTAATTTCCTGCATGATACACATCACCATTGCTCGGTTCTGTTGTCTGCCTGCTTCTTCACCTAGAGAAAGCTGCCCTGTCTCAATCTAAATATTTACTCATGGCATCACAAGGACTGAATAAGTTTGTCAGATGCAGCGTGTTCATCAACTGCATTTCTAAATTTAAAAATTAGTAGACTGGAAGTAGAGGTAATATCAACTTACACCTAGCACAATAACTTAGGCCACTTGAAACAAAATTCTACTTCCTTAAATTTTCTTATCTCACTTTGCTGACAATACTGCTTCTGATATAAAAAGTGTAATCCTATACACTTCTTTTTTTTACACAAAGGAGTGTAACTGCCCATTTTATCTCTATTTTGGTATAGATACCAAAATATATATGGTTAGGATTTGAAAGTTACGTGAAACAAGGCTTTGCAACACTTTGACAAAACAAGTGTAAGAATGCCTGAGACCACAAAGCAAGGGGAGCCCACCTGCCTGGATAGAGAAATAACACAGGCCAACACTATCATTTTGCATTGTCTGTTCCCTGGGAGACCTTGGGTTTTTACCTCAGGTGACAAGAGTCCTCAGAAGTGGAGGTCCAGGCTCAGCCTTTGCATTTAAGCACGACAAGAAGAGGTTGTTGTTGTCAAATTGTGTAACTGGATTATCAGAGAACATCACAAAACCCCAGTCTGGATGATAATTTCTGAGGCAAACCAGTTCTCCTTCCTGAATCAGGTATTTTGTTTCTGAGAATCAATTTCCCATATCCTTGTAGCTTTCCTAATACTGAATAATTAAAAACATTTTGACACATTCAAAGAGCTCCATTCAAGTTCCTTTAAAGGAATGACACTGAGTCATTAGTGCCACTGGCAAACACACACAACACATAAATGAAATGGTTTAAGGTATGAGAGCAGCATAAAAAGCATATCAAGAGTCAAAGTAAACATCACTTTTCTTTAAATAAACTCAGTTTAAAACAAATGTGTAGACCTCATATATGTAGACAATAGAATGCCTGCAGAGAAATTCAGGAAAGCCTCCAAACACATTCTAGCCAAGCAACAGGAAACTGTGATCCTAAGAATGCACTGGAGATGTTTTTCTGTTGGTTTCTTTTAATAACAACTATAGAAAAAAACACTTGGTATGCAGTTTGCTGTGGAAATACTGCAATCGTGTACATGTCAGCCCTTCCAAGAATCCCATCTCAGTCATGGACATAACTGCAGAATAAAGTAATCAGGCCCTCCCCTCTGTGTATGGCAGGCTGGGTATTCACCTGTGCTGCAGTTTCTCCCAAATTCCTTTTCAGTCTCTCATTGGAAATGAAAAACTTTTCAGTTGCCCTCTGGCCAATTATTTTCCTGGATTTTCTTGTCTGACACTTCTTTCAGGCCTTGCATATGCTGCAATTTGAACTATTTTCCTCTTTCTCATCCGAGTTAATCTTAGTCACTGCAAACTTTGTTAATCTAAGAGAGGTATTAAAGAATGGAGAATCAAAACCATGCAGGGAAACTTTATCTCATATCCAGTAAGATATTGGTCAAATGTACTGAAAAGGTTGTGCTGAATTCTGCACCAGACTGACTTTTTTAATATCATATCAGTGATATTCTACTCTGCAAAGTATGAACAGGGACTCATAGTTCAGGGGGTTTTGTGCAATTAAAACTTTCAGAAATGTGCCCCTTAGCAGATTAGATATCAAGGTACATCTTTGTACATCAGCAGAGGTGTCCAGATGAATAACCAGGCAGGAGATGATCACAGCATCACTACTTGGCTGCAGCATCGCAAAAACTGCTTTCTTCCAAGGTGAACAGGGAGCCCCTGGAGCTCTCTGTCTGCACTCCTGCTTCCTCCTCCCACTCCAGGCACTGCCCCGAGTTCACAGTTTCCCCTTGAAGGCAGGAACACATAATGCAGGCAAATGTGATCCCATTTCAAAATAACTCAAATACCTGGCATAGAATTAACCTTGCAAAAGTGAGGCAGATGATAATTCAGGTAAGAGCTGCTTCCCCCTCTTGTTCAGGACACTCCAGCTTCAGCCAGAGAAATGGGAATCTGTGGAAGGTACCTTGCTTGAACTGCAAGAGACTATATCCAAAAGGAGATTAGGCCACAAGACAGAAATATATTGATGGGTTTATTCCAAAAGAGAGACATTTTATGTAAAGACATGCTAGTGCTTCAAATCACTGAGCCAACTTTATTTTGTCTGTAACTAAGTTAACTGTCAATACAGCTACAAGTAGAATAAATTTATCCTCTGGGATTGATGTTTTGATTTTGTGGCTTAAATACTTTATTATCTACCTGATAAGTTATTTTTATATTATACTACCTTTTTGGTCTAAAGTAAAAAGACTAATTTCTATGCCTGTGTTCAAAGCCATTATCTCCAAAGCATTTACTCAGATGATACATTTCACTTTAAATTTGATTCCAGCTTCAACTGGACTGTTTTCTAATTACATTTCTGGTGTAGGTTTCATCCTTATATCCATGTGAGCTGAGTTATTCACAGTTAGAATTTTATTTCATCTAAATTACAAGTTTGGAATGTTGCTTCATATGTAATTAATTTGAGTAATTGTCATGGGTCTGCTAAACAGCCCATGTTCATTGAGATGAGGCTTTATAAATCAGACAGGCAGTGGGTCTACCAGGAGAGTTGGTGTAGTAGAGAAAGAGTGCTGTTTTCATGTGTAATTAGAAAATGCATCATTCTCCAATTAAGGAAATTAATTAAAATCAAGCAGATGGTAATCAAGGCATATTGCAATATAATTTTCCCTAGTACATGCATTACTCTCAGGTGCTATCAATGTACACTATTGGTTTTACACTGTAAATTTAGCTCCAAGGTACATTATCCTGATTATCTATTTCTTGAGATAATCTTCTCACTTAGTTTTCAATGTTTTTCATTGAACATTGTACAATTAATCCTGCGCTACACATAAAAGGCAGTGGCTACAAAATTTTTATTATGGGATATTGTTCTTGTCCACAATAGTCCTGGGTCAAATACAAACTTAGATTAGCAAATATTTTGTCCATGTACAAATTAATCTCATTGTTATATGTGATGTGTTGTGATAACATTGATCATGTAATATAATGAGAATTGTCATCATATTGACCCTGGAGAACAGAACATGTTGCACACTTTACAAACATTTAACATTCTCTAAATGCTTGATTGAGAGAATGTTAAAATTTTCTGAGCCTGCAGGGTCTGGGGGTGTGTGAAGCACCCCCTGGCAGCACCACTGAGAAAGCTCTGGGGGAGTGGCAGGCTTTGGGAAGGCCAGTTCCTGGAGGAACCCTGTGCTTGGTGTCCCACTGGGCATTGCTGGGTTAGGGATGGCAGACTGGAGAGGCTTGGTGCAGAGGCTGCAGGTTTAACTCCTTTCCTGGCATGCATTGCTGCAGATCAGGCTGCACTTGTTGGACACAGCAGGTACAGCTCTGGAGAGCAGTTCCAGCACTGCTGAGGGCTGGCTCTGCATCCTCACTGGGGATCTTCCCCTCAATTTGGGCACCCTCCTGTCGGTTTCTCGGCTGTTTTATGGCCTGGAAAGGCCCGGGGTGGCCTTGGGCAGCCCGCGCTCCAAAGGACGAGAAGAGGCTTCAGGTTTTTTCTCGGTCTCCAGTGTTTATTAATTGTTTATCTAAAAGATTTTCTCTTGGCCCGACAGAGGTCTGCTCAGCAGCCAGCCATGAGCACACTGAGAGCCCCCGGGGCGGTCACCTATCTTTATACTCAAAACTACGTACACAATATCTATCAATTTTCCCCAATACCTTTTACCCTTATTGACCAGTGCACTTTTAGTAATAACCAATCCCAAAGTGCCAACATCACCACAGAAGATGGAGGCTAAGAAGAAGAAGAAGAAGAAGAAGAAGGACAGGACACGCCCCAATTCCTCCATCTTACTTCTTTAGACCCCCCTGTACAGAAATCCTAAACCCTGTGTCTAACACTCTAATTAACTTATCCCTCCACCATTCACCCAGTGAAATCCTCCCATCCTCATACAGGTGTCGTCTCCTGTGTAGAATCAAAGTGCAGCCACCAGACACTTCTGGCAACATTCCAGGACTCCCGAGCCCCCCAAGGGTGGTCTCGGTGACTCTGCACATCAGTCCTGAGGTGCTGAGATCCCACACCCTCCCCAAGGAGAGGCGGGAGGGCTGGCCTGGCAAACTGGGCAGAGCCCCCGTGTGGATCGAGGGGTTTGCCTTGAGAACTGCAGCTGTTTGCTGGGCACAGCATTAACTCCAGCAGCCTGGGCTCTCCAGGCAGGGCTGGCTGCAGGCAAGGGGTGCCTGGGGATGGGGCAGGAAGGGCTGCTGCACCCAGAGCAGGGCTGGTGTGCTGGTGTGTGCTGAGTGCTGAACTCAGGGATGTCTGTGCATGCACAGGAACTGCCAGGTGTGCCTTGGATGGGCCAAAGCAGCAATGTGGGAGCAGGACCCCTTCAGGATTAGCACAGTGGCATGGGTTATCCCTGTCCCTCTAAGCCCTGGGGGGATAGGGGCAGCACAACTGGTGTTGTCTGACTACGAAGTGCATTTTTGTGACTTTCCATCTTGTTAAATGATGACTTTTCATTTAGTTAAATAATACTTGCACTGTTACATCAGTGCAAGTATTCATTTTCTTTATATCCCCACACAGCTAAATGAAAGAGAAATCTCCAAGTCTCATTTCTTTGTTATTTGCTTTTTAGTAAAGCAGTGGCATTCTCCTTTTAAGATAAAATACATGGAAATGGGCAGCAAGAGCAGCTCGTGGCCTGGTGGTTTGTTCACCTGTAGACAAAGTGCTGCCTGCCCTCATATGGCTTTGTAACTTCCCCAGAAAGAGCCTAAGTGGTACACAGCAAACCAGCAAGGAATGGGATAGCTTGCCCATCAAAGAAACCTGTTGTATCCAGGTTAATACAATTTTTAAAAATTTTATTTAAAAAAAGGATTCAAAACTACTTTTTGCATCCCCTCTCCCCACTCCCCCATCAGAATTTTTCTCATTTATGCAGCTCTTTTGGGGTGGAGGGTGATCAGTTCTTCAGCATTAAGTATATACAGTTACATGCTTCAATAGGTACTTCAAAAAGCAAAAGGGGAGGAGTGCAAAATCCTGTTGAGGTCATAGGCATATGATGTGTATTTATTCTTTCTGGCTGCTTCCTTTTCCTCTTTTAGTTGTCTCCTGGGATTTGGTCTCATTTCCCAAACCTGAGCAAGTTCAAACAGTCAAGTGCAGGTCTCTGTAGCATTCAGCTGGGCTTCCTGTGTCAAGCTGTCCATTTTATAGCTCTTTGATTAATAAAGATGCTCTGGAAAAGAGCCCTTGAGAGTCCCATAGGAGTTTGGAATTCATTCCCAACTCTGAAAGAACTTCAGACACATCTCTGTACTTGGAAGTATTTCAGGAGCATCACTTTCCCAGTGCTTACTGTGAAGGATCAGTGTAAAACCAAATCAAATGAAGAAATGACAAAAAGCTGACCTAGAAACATTCTTTTATAGTAGCAGTAGGTAGAGTTCCAAAAAAAAAAAAAAAACCTAAAAGGCAGATTTATATAAAATATTCCTATTGTTTAACAGAAGTTTAGGGGTTACCCAAATACCATTATTAACAAGACTGGCTGGGAGGAGGAACCCTTTCCTCTTTTTCCCTTCTGGCTTTTCAACAGCATCCCAACACCTGCATGCAAGAAGTGAAAAATGTACTCCAAGGAACACTATTAAAACCTCAGTTATGTGCCCCAAAGCAATTGACAGGAGAGACAAGGGTAAAGAACAGCAGAGGTTTTATTGTGTTGGATCTTGTTCTTAGGGAAGCTCACTGTGATCTCAGTGCCAGTCAGTAAAGAGAACTCCCCATACCTTGGATCACTTGCCACACAGAGTTATGGAATATTCTTGAACAGATTACAGAAGATTTGGGTAAAACCAGGTCATAATTTAACCATGTTCTGATTCCTCAGACTGTTACTGGGTATTTACTGCTTTTATATGTCCCTTTCATTTTCTTTATAACCCTATATGGCTAAATGAAAGAGAAATCTTAAAGTTTTGTTTCTTTGCTATTTGCTTTTAGTAAGGCAGTGAAAAGTTCCTTTTAAAATAAAAGTAGAGGGCATTTCTCAAGTGTGAACTCCTCACCAAGAGGTCAAGCTGCTTTGTAGCCAGAGATGGAACAATGTCATCACCTTACCCTAGACATGGCTTTTCTACTCTGAGGGATGCAAAACCCCACTGTGACCTCTGTAATCCCCATTTTCTAATTATCATCACTCTGCTAGTCCCAGGACCAGGCCATCAGTGATATGACCAGCAGCTGCTCTATTTCATTAATAGATTAATTTCATCTCTCTACAAGATGCTTTCTACATGAGGGTAACAAACCATTTGTCTTTCAAGGCCCCATTGAGCATCTAAGAGCAAACACATGCACAGATCCAAAAGAAGTGATTATTCTCTTTTTGATTGTCATTTTTGGGTGGAAATAAATAGCAGCTTCTCAGGAAAAAGGGGGAATAGTTCACATTCAGAATGATCAATACCATGTGCATTTTATACTGTACTTGAGAACACCTTAAAAGTACTGCAAAGGTGTAGAATCTCACAGTACGCTTCTGGTTTCTTTCTGTATCAATTGTGAGTTTGATGACTTTTATTTCTTCATAAAAAAATGAAGAGCATGGTGTCTGTTAACTGGAGACATAAATACCCTCCATAGCCAGAGAGATCTTATCATTAAAAAAAAACCAATAGGATGCAGTGTGGGTGTTTAAGTACATACATTACCTATAAGAATGAAGAAGCACATTTAAAAAAAAACAATTGTAACTGACATTTAATTTAGATGTATTTTCTTATCCAACAAAGCATTGTTAATGTGCTGAATTTAAGAGTTGGGTTTCTTCTCAGTCTTGTGGCTCCTAATATAATTTGGGAGAAAAAAGAAGCCAGATACAGTTCTAGAGAGGAAAGGGCCTTGTTTCACAGACAGCTGCTCCTGTTCTGAGGGCTTGAGCACATTCTTGCTCCATCCATCTCCAGAAGGAATAAGTGGTGTACAGCTCCTGCCCACTTCTCCCTGTGCCACTCCATGTGCTCCAGCAAGGCTGAAGTGATTTGGATCAGAACACAAAAAGGACAACCTTGCCTGTGCTGTCTTAGCTGTTTAAAAGAGGCTAATTGACACAACATGTAATTAATTTGTTAACAGGTGTATTGTTTTTTACACTAGAAAGAAGTCCTGCTATTGTAAGTCTGCTTATCCTTAAGTGGAGCAGTTTTGATGGGAAGCATAAGGCACCTCACCTGTCATTTCCAGAGACACCAGACAGACTATCTGAATTTAAAACCCCACAAAGTGGGAAATACTTAAGCTGATAAACTCTGTAAGTTGCTCTTAATGTGCTTTTTTTAAGAGTTTGGGCCCTTCCTTCAGCTGGCTGGAGAAGAGCTGCTTTTTCTCTTAAATCACACTATTGAACAGTTTAACACTGCTGATGTCTTCTTTCATATTCCTCCAAAACATTATAGCATTTATAACACAGCAATTCCAGAAGAATATTTCAATATTCTTATACTGAGATATGATTATTGGGTTGAAGGTCTTACAGCACAAAACATTGATAAATGTATGAAAACAAGGGAGTCACAAAAACCAAAAAAGTTTGGATTTCTCAAGCTGCATAGGTGACTATATTTTGTACTAGAAATCTCCTTTTAGTTTTTACATTTCAACTCTTCAGAGTTACAGGGAGCAGACTATATTAACCCTACAAAATGGGGGAAACTGGGTTTGAGGGTTTTCTTTAATTGGTATGTTCATAGTACAGAACTATGGCAGCAGCAGCGTCTTTCAAAATGAAGACATGAACATGAATGATAAAACAGCCCAGGGTAATTAATCCTTGCAAGAAGAAACATCCTTGTCTATGCACAGAATGCAAGCAAATGCAAGTGAAATATCCAGAAACCCCAAAATTAAATGAGGACTGTAATGTGTGCAAGGAAAAAGGATGATCAAAGTGGGAACTAAGGCTTAAGACCTAAGAACTCTGAAGTTTTTATTGATGTGACAACTTCTCTGTTTGAAGAAAAATAAAGTTAATGAAATTTACATGATGATAAACTTCCAAGTTCCACAGATTTTTCATAAACAAAAAAACATTCATGAATCAGTGAACCACAGCAAGAGTAAGGCTCTGCCAGTTTTGCAGACTAATTTACACTTGGAGGAGGAGGAAGGGAGGGCACTTTGATTCAAATCATAGAGACTAGGATGAACTCAGCTGCCAAATTCTGTGTTCTGCTCACTTTGTGAGCTTAGGCATTTGCATTTGGATGGGCATTTAAAGAGACTGTGGTAGAGTTTTACATTAAGCCAAACCATCAAAAGTTGGGCAATAAATGAAGACAGAAAAGAGAAAATCAAAATAATGCTGATTTTGTTACAAAATCAAGGGCAGACTGAACAAATCCAAGAAGTATTTTCAATTGTTTGTAAACCTGAAGATGAAACAGTGTCCCAAATTCAAGGCATAATTTCGAGCTTTATAATGTTACCTGGAAAAAATTATGTCCATCAGATGAGGTTAGGATGTATGTCTGCAATTCCCAGACTCTCAAGTTAGATCTGAGGCTAAACTGGAGCTTCAGCAGTGGTGGAGGCAGCAACAGCTGAAGGAACAGGCTGTGGCTCTTCTGGTGGATTGTGAAGTTTTGTTTCTGAAACACTAAATTCCATCACGGGGTCTTTCATCACCACCACAGGTGCAAAAAACACCAGTAAAGCTAATTCCAGCAATCCAGATCCTATTTCATATGCAGAAATTAACCCAAAGGCAAGGAATAGAAATGCATACATCATCCCATTCAATTATTCAGCAGTTTTGCAGACACACCGGAAAAAAACTAGCTTCCAATATAAAAATTGTCTATGAAAGAGTCTAACTTGAATTTGTCTCCATGGATCATAATTCCACATGTGCCTCTGGATCTGCAGAAGAGAAGAGAAAAATGAGCACTCAGTTTGAGCTGCCTCAGTTGGCAGGTTGGTTTGAGAATCAATAAAGCCTCCCAAGACTTGTTCTTTGCAAGGTATCAGTGCCTGCAGAACAATTCTCACCCACAGTGTGTAGCAGAACTTCTTTAAGGGTTAAGAAAAGGCCAAGCTCATAAAATTTCAGGAACAGTGAGGGTCTTTTACAGAACTGGAACAAATCTGTTCTCTGGCTTTCAGAATTAGGTTAAATTACACCAGACTTGCTCAGCAAGTTCCTTCCATCCCATGATGATTTCATTCAGCCCTGTGCATGGTACAAGTGAGGGAGGACACAGCACAAGACCAAAAGGCACAGAGAAAGTCACAGAAGTACAGAAAGAAAAATTACCATGTGTGTGTTGTCCTGGCATCTCAGCTGGTGTTCCCATTTCCTTCTCCTTCTGGAAATTACTCTGGAGCAGTTTGATTTCTTGATCATAGTCCTGCCACTCTGGAACTATCCTCATGGCTGCCTGCAGCTTGGGCTCTTTGGTCATTGGGTTGTTACACTGCAAACAGAACAGAGAGGCTACAAAAGGTGTCTGCACTCAACAGAGGTGTGCTCCCCTCTGCAGGGATCTTCAGCCAGAGAACAGTGCAAAGTCTCCTTCCAAATTCATAACAATGCCACTGCTCCAGGTAAGAGAAACACAGAAACTAATGGAAAAAACTCAAGTGCTGAAAATGTGCAAGTAGTGGTAGAGGCTGAGGAAGGGAAGTGCCTCTACAACTGGTTGCTGTATTTTATTGTGCTGTAAGAGTGAGGGAATCATCCTGCACTCACCAGATCAATGGTTTTTGCTCTCTTCTTTGAGGAATCATCACACCATGTTTCACACCACAGCCACTCCTGTGGTAAGGACTTGATTGGTACTTGATGGATCATGTTGTTTGGCAAATCCTGTTGTGCAGAGTAAGAGTTAGTGGCTGTTTCCACAGGGTGAAGGATGGGAGGAGCAACCCTCCTCCCAAACCAACAGGATTGTGAAGGTTAACTTCTGTAAGAGTTTTCTTATTTCCCAATGCAAATATAAAGTGATGAATCCACACCTCATCCCATTCCAAAGACCTCTGGGAAAATCCCAAGTCCCATCCTGACACCATAGCCCAGTAAAACAAAACAAACACAATAAAGCACACCTGATCAAGGTTGGACAGACTGTTTGGATCCTGACTCAGACCCTGATACTGTCCTCTGAGTCGATCTCCAGCTGCTATCTTCCTGAACTTCTTCAGATCCACAACGTACAGAGCACTACGTGGAAATGATGCAATTAGTAATGACTGCAATTAGTAATTTCACTGGGGGGTAACACTGCAGCCCTACTAAACCCCTGAGACACAATACCCTAAAACAGTCTCAGGGTGGCAGCACATCTATGATCTATTACAAAGCAGGAAAGCAGTTCTAACAAAAAAGAATTTCCGACAAATTGGAAATTCAGGAACAAATCATGGCATGTACAAAAAAGAATTTCCAACAAATCTGTCTTAGCTTTGCTGTCATGCAGTCCCTGTTCCAACATTTGTTATTAACAAAGGAAGATGTCTGTTAGTTAACACTTCAGTTCTTCATCTCTAAAAGTTGTAGCAAACTGAACTAACTTGTCTCTAGTGCTTCACTGGCCACAGAACCTTAAAGAGGCAACAGGAAGCAACAAGTGGTTTTCAGGCAGAGCTGCATACCTCAGCTAGTTTTCTGCTAAATCCAAGTAGCAACCTCTCTATTTTAGGAAAAAAAGAAGAATTCTTCATACCTGATGTGGTATTTTCTTCCAGCTAAATGACTTGCCCAGTATCCTGATTTCCAGAACCTGTATCCATCCATCTCCCTTCGGCTGTCACAGAAGGGGGTGTATCCATAAGGAGCACCATCCAAATTAAAATCCCTCAATTCCTTCAGGTCTGTGCGCACAATCTGAAGGGAAAGGACATTTTATTTGCATTTCTAGGAGCCTGCCCTTCTAGGGTTGCTTGCAAATGCTGTATAGGTTTTAACTCAAACTGAGCAAGCAGATAAAGGAAGAATCACCTGATATATATGTGGCAGTTTTTTGCATTATATATATGTAGTACAAAAATACAGCACAAAAGGTGTTGTCTCCCCTGCCCTAAGAGCTGGAGCAAATAAAATAGAGCTTCAAATAACCTGATGGGGGGTGGTTTGGAGAGATGAAGTGCAAAACTGTTTCTTAATAAGCAGCAAGAATTCTCACTATACATAAAACTGTTTCTTACTATACATAAAACTGTTTCTTAATAAGCAGCAAGAATTCTCACTATACATGAACTGGGATTCTTGGTATCCCTTCCTCTTCAGTGTCTGCAGACTCTTCAGGGATGAAAGCTTTTTAATGGCTTTTTGACACAGATGTGGCACTAACACTACTTTAAAAATACCACTCTAATGGGAAAAAAATGCCTTAGTGTCTCTCACAAGCAGAGAAACAAACTGTCTAAAATGACAACTGGGGAGCTGGAAATCTCTCCTAACTGATCCTTCAGCTTCAGTTTGACCTGGCATGGCTTCCCACTGAACATGTGCCAAACCCCCCAGGCAGTTCACACTCACTTGTTGATAATCTGATAATACTTCTCACTTCACATGTACTTTTGAGAGTAGTTTTGGCAGTTCTCACTGCACATTTCCTGCCCTTCCCACCCAGGAGCTGAGGAGGGGGCACAGAAAGCCTCCCATGGCCTTGTGCACAAGGGATTTGCCTTCTCTACCTCTGGCCAAGGTAAAAGCAGGGCCTGGGAGGGCAGAGTGGTTGGTGAGTTAGGAAAATACCATCTGTGGTAAGTGATCTGCAGGCTGGGAGAACAGACTGAACTGCAAAACTGGAAGGGTGAAATGAGAATCTGTTTGGCAAGCTGGCTGGAATCACAGTGAGTGAATGAGGAACCAGATAACAGTAAAAGACAGGCCAACAAAGCCAATCTTGTGGAAACAGGCACAAAACCCAGCCCTCAGTGAAGCATGCCATAATTACAGAATCAACCTCTAGTCATGCCTGTGAAGGGCTCAAACTCGCAACCCTTCCAACAATATGGAAATTGTATTCTAGAACTTATTAATAAAAAAAATTAGGAAAAAAAGAAAAGATCAAATAACTGCAGCCTCTGTGTTACCTGATCAGCATCCACAAAGAGGATTTTATCAACAGCTAATGGGAAGAGCACATCTAGAAAGAGGATCTTGTAACCCCAGATGATTCGCTGCTTCTCTGTCTGTTGGTGCAGCCAGCGTGGCCATTTATACTGGACAAGCTCATACTGGAAATTGTACTTCTTGGCCATGTATGGGATGAACTCCTGCAGAGGGAGGGGAAAAAAGCAGCTTATCTCAGTTCTTTGTTCCTCTGCAGGAAAAAGAAAAGCACATTACAAGAGACAGACTTCAGTCGAAGGCACAGAACATCAGCAAATGAAATAGCACAAAGAAAATTAGTTTCATTTTTAGTTCACACAAAACAGAGGCCCAAGCTGAACAATCAATACAAATTGTACAGGCAACTAACTATTTCAGCATTTTTGTCCATTATGAGCCATTTCATAGTGATCCACAGAGGAGAATGCATTACTCAAATCATAAAAATTCACAGATGGGACAATTGTTTAGGGGTGTACACAGCAGTGTAAGTGGGAGCATGTAAAATGAGAGAAGAGCATTGGGAGAATTTTTTTACTAGAAAAACTTGGCCCACTGTCACATCAGCTGACATTCCCATCTGTGAGGCTTCCTGCAGCTTTGGGTGAGTTCAGGTTTAGCCAAGTGATGCTGGGAAAGGGAGGGGGAAGCAGCTTGTGGCACCTTTCCCCCACCACCAAATAAATTTCTAGTTAGTAACAAACCTTGAATGTAGGTGATAAGTAGTTCTTCAGAAACCAAAACTTTAAAGGAGTCTTGGTGTGTTTCAGCACAGACAACATCATTATGCTATCAAAAGAAAAAAAAAATAAAGCAGTTACAGGAACAAGTGGCATCCATGAAAAGTGAGCTGTGGAATAGATCACAAATTGCTGGGCTACATGATTAAATTATTTGTAGTTATGTGTCAGGTAACTGAACTTTATAAATAAAGAAAAAGTGGGTAGCTTCAGCCTATTGTAAATTGCTTAATTTTATCCACAAAATTACTAAACCCCCAACATCTCTATATTTTAACTAGGCAGAGAATATACAACCTGTTGGCTTTCACAGTCCTTTGAGAACAGAAACTCAGATTCTTTCCAAAGCAACTGTGACTTATTCTGTAACTTCTTAACAATACATTGGTTATATTGTAGTGAGAAAACTTAGGACAGCAACACACCATCTGTTAAACTAAGTCAATTTTTAACTCATGAATGCTATGCAGACAGAAGTTCCCATGGCATGGTAAATGCAGATTCTAGTGGACTTCTGAAGCATTGAAAAAGTGGAGTTTTTTATACTCTTACAGATTGTAACCTTTTTCCTTGTGCAAGGCCACCACCCTTTGGCACACTGGGGTTATAAATTCTCAACTAACCGTAGGAATCTCTCATACAGGTGTCCTGAAGCCACAGAGAATATATTTAGTACATCATCTTTATCCTGTTTCACATCTTCATTCTTCTGTCCTCCTGTGAATCCCCTGAAAGGAAAAACATGGTTCTGTGAAGCACAAGCCAGGAAGGGCCAGCTCTATAGGAAAGGCTGCAAATACAAATGTTTTCAGGCTCCCAGGTAGCAGGGGGAGTAAAGGAAAGTAAAAGCAGTGCAAAGCAGGAGCCCAGAGCTCTAGAAACAGAGGAGTCCAATCAATGACAGCCCTGAATTCAAGCAGACTTAACAGACAGCTGTGGAATTTCACACACATCATGGTATTGCCAAAGAGTTTTCCAGTTTCAAGAAACTTGTAGGTTATCATTGAATTAGTTTTACCATTTCAGAGATTCCCAAAATCCAGATTCATTCTCATTGGTGCCATCACTTAGCAGATCTTCATTCATCATATCAAACTTTTTCTGCACCTGTGAAGCAAGACATGGCTTTAGTAAGTTGGAACCACATATTGAGTAGATATTGCAGGAGTGTTATCCTGCCACTGGTTCTGTTTTTACCTACTTGAATAGCTGGCAGGTAACCTAAGCTCTCTGGGAAAACAGCTCAGTAATGAGTGACTTTTTCCAAACAGATTTCAAAGGAGCTTTTAGACACCAAAGGCATTTTAGTCTGGATGGTTAAAATGCTTTTTTAAGAGATATTTAATGAGGTGGATGCCAGTGATCTTTCTGGCAAAGAAAATCCTTCAAAGAAACCAACAACCCCTACCCCTCAAAAAACCAACACACCAACTCCACCAGTCTCTAAGTGGTATAATTGTCACTGAGACTCCAAAGCAGATACACAAACAAGAGAGTGAATGGGGAGAACATCCCAAAAATAGTCCAGCACATGTAAATAGAGGTGTGAACTGGCTCTGTTATAGCCATCACTTATCTACCAGTCATTCTCCTTGAAATTCTCAGCTATGGCATTACCTGACAGGCAACCCTGAGAGACAGCAGATTAGTAATTTACCATTTTTTTTCTTTTTTTTTCAAATGTATTCTCACCTAGCCTGTGTCAGAGTGACACAAAAAAATGAATAAAATTGTGAGTATTATTGTAGCTCAGGGACATACACAAGGAACAGGACTTTGTCATTCTTTCCTGTATTAAAAACCCAAATCAAGGCTACAGATGATGCTCTCTATTCCTGATACAGTGAGGTGAGCTTAGTGCAGACTGCCTCAAGTGTGTGCTCATGGGAAGGGAGCTTCAGGCCTTAATCCAAGTTTCTCCCCACTGTTGATCCAACAGATTTCTTTAAGGGCACCTTAGGTTTATAAACTCACCTTCACTTTAATAATTTTGCTCTTGAAGTTATTGAGAACAACAATAACTTCATTAGCTTCAGGTGGAGAGTCCGTGCCATCATGACTGAAAATAGAGCAAGATACTGATTTTTACTACAAAGCAAAAATATGGTTTTTATTTCTTCTGGCCATTTTTATACATATATTTAGCCTCAGCACTGCAAAACAGGTTTCAGACATGCCAAAGAAACAAATACATTTATCTGAACACACTTAATGGGGTTTTTAATTAATGAATTTCACCTTGCATAACCTATGTTTAGTATGACATGTAATTTGCTGTTTAATTTGCTGTTCAGGTCACCACACTTTGGCAAGGGAACCATTAGATTCACATATTACAATGCTCACCTACTTCAGAAGCTTTACAAGAAAAAGACTGAAGTATTTCTTATCCTGGCCTACCTGTAGATCCTGTAAATATCTTCAGATCTGCCTTTTCTCAGTCTTAGAGTCCATGCACCAGGATTGGCTTTTAACTGGAAGTAGCCCTGTAAAGTGAAAAGAATATTTGGCACTTTCCAGAAAATGCAAATGCAGAAAAATCAGCTTTAAAGTTATGGGTTTTGACTTATTGTTTTAGATCTAAAATGTTATTTGCAAGATTGTTATTAAATCCAGAGAACAAGAGAAAAGCCCCAGTAATCATTCTATTCAAAATTGTTGGGTTTTCCCCATGATTTAGAAGCTTGAAAAAGTCTGGCATTATTTGTTAGATCAAAATATTCACTGTCCTGATGGGAGCAGGGCAAGCCCAAAGTCTTTTCCTGCAAAAGGTTGCCTTCATGAAGGAGTAAGGGAATTTCAAAACTCTAATTTGTGATTATACAAGAAAATCTAAAGGAATTTTGAAGCTCTACAGAGTGGTAATTCTAGAGCAGAAGCAGTAACATAATTTACAAGTTACAAGACATCTCTTCTACAGAACTTAGAAATTCAAATATTGTGTTCAAGTCTTTTTAAGCTTCAGATTCAGATCTTAAGATTCAAATTCAGATCTGAATATTTTCCTCAGTGATTTAGATTATTAGACCTATAGAAGACACATGCAACTGTAGAGATGCTCCCATTCACTTTTGTCCTGTGGCTTCAAATGCTTGCAGTCCCTATGTGAGCCAAGCTGCTTTAATAAGAAAATTTAAAAATATTTTTGAAAATTTTGATGCAGTTAATTAGAAAAAGGACACTTCTGAGTTTTTATTCCCCAACATAAACACACCACATGTAAAATCACATGTAAAATAAGGCACATCTTTCTTTCTACAGTAAGAAATACAACATCACTGTAGGATATACTCTGGCTAAGAAAAGGCATAAATTGAAAATTAGTAAGAATTCTAAAGTAAATATTTAGCACCAGGAAACAAGGAATATTTTCTCCTTGTTTTTCTTTTAATTCATTTAAATAAATGTAATAACTTTAAAAACCTTAAAAATTAAAAAAAAAAAAAAAAAAAAAAAAAAAAACAAAACAACACAAGAGGTAATGTACTTCAGTTTTTCACTAACATTACATATCAAGAAAACACTCCAGTTTTTTCCTCTGCCATAATTTCAGTCCATTACCTTTCCCCTGCTCCAGTGTGGACACTGAGAACAGACACATCCCTTATGCAGAGACATTACAAAAGCAGCTGCAGGGAATAATCATACACTTGGATTTCCAGCATCTTTCCTCACCTAAAATAAGCAAATCCCATTCTTTCACACTTCCTTTATTTTCTACAATGCCAATTGTCCTTGCTGACTCTCCCCATTTATGGAACAGGTCTCTTGAAGAAATGGGTCCCAAAAATGAGACAGCCTGAGGCTCACAGCACCAGAGTGATGGCCCAGGGAGGACCCAGGAAAACAACTGAGCTCCCCTGGAAAGGGGCTGCTTGAGAATATTGGCAGCATTCAAAGACATTCCAGAATATCTCAGAAGGGAAAGGAGCTCATCTTGAAAGAGGTGAGAGGTGTGAAGGTTCAGACATCAGTGTGAGGAATGATGGGGTTCTGGTGCATCTGCATCAGCTGTGGAGTGCAAGTTACACCCCAAAGCCAGAGGCCATGCTAGGAAACACCCAGGGGGGGAAGGCAGGGCTGTGCTGGCTGTGCCAGCTCCAGGAGGACACTCACCAGGTTGGCCATGACAATGGTGTCCACGATGACAGGGCTGCTGGAGGTGCCCAGGGTGAACTGCAGCCCCCGAGGTGGCTGCCCAGTTGTAATGTCATAGCAGTGGCCCTCGAGCAGCAGGTATTCCAGCTCATACTCTGCAGCTACAACACTCTCCACCTGAAAGGAGCAGACACTGCTGACTGCAGCACGAGCTCTAAAGTGCCAGATGTTATTCTCTAGAATAGCTATAGTCATTTAAAAAAAGCTATTTCACCAGAGTAATTTTATTGTTAGACAAATACTTAGAAAACCTCAGAGCTCAGCTCCTTCAAGTGACAAACCTCACACAAATATAAGAGTGGCCCAGACAAAAGTATTTGAATCTCAACATATGCTAGGATAGGAAAAGGGAAAGATTGTTGCTCTATTCCACAATTTATTTTTTTAACATTTACTGGTGAATGGAGAATTGGTATCTCATAAAAAGTATATTATGGGATCCAGAATTTTGACTGTAAATGTGTTTAAAGCTCATCTCACCTAGTATTAGCCACCTGAAATAAAAATTTTATTTTGCTCTGCATTACTCTTACAGTGCACTAGGGTACTGTCAGGACACACCCATTCTTTTTTTTCTATACTGAACAAAGTTGCCAAGGAAAGAGAAGAGAAAAAATAACCAAAGAAAACCCCACAACCCCAAAAGTCTTGGGTCCCTACCAGGCCAAATTCAGATGTAGCCTGAGGACAGTACATAAGCAGAATGTTAGTCTAATCCCACAAAGCATCTCCTCTCACTGCACATCCAAAATGAGATTTTTAATTGCTACAGCACCAACAGACTGCACATTGGGAACTGGAAATGGTGCACCTGCAAAAGTAAAGCTGCTGTTTATTTGGAAGCTCAGGAATGCACTTGGAATGCCTGAAGCATTTAATCCCCCTCTCTCTCAGGTTTTCAATTAATCAATGGGGCAGGCATGGAAATCAGAGGCTTTAAATGTAGTATCAATGCTTCATTTATGGCTTTACAGTTAGATTAAGAGATGAAAACAAAGAAACTCCTAAACCAAAACATACTAACCCAAAACCAAAACCATAAAACACACACACAATTTCCTAGATTTGTGATTAACTAGTACAGGATCAGTAATACTAGATATACCACAATACCACACCATATTCCCAAACAATACCAGAGAGATGCAGAAGCAAGAGGGGGCTAATAATAGGGACTAATAAGACAGTGATCAGTGAGAAGGGGACCCACATTTGTGATGCCCACAAGGCTGCAAACACTGTCACTTTTCCAGAGGCCTCTTTGTAAAGGCTTTGACAGTCTTGCTACACACACATGTGTAATATTACAATAAGGTAAATAAATAAGGGATTTTCCCTATTTCTCCCTCTGAATGTTGGGCAGCACTGCCCAGATCCACAGTCCAACAATCTGAGTCAAGGTCTGCTCAAGCAGCAGCAAGCTCCTGAACCTCAGCTGGGCCTCCTGAACCTCAGCTCCTGAGCAGCTGAGTGGATTTCTGCTGCATGGCTTTACTGCTGCACTGACACTGCACATCCTTCTGTGGACCACAGCAGTGTTTGCCAGTTAATAAGCACTGTGAAATTAGTGAAAACTGAAACCAGCTTGGTGGCTTCTAGGAGCAAGGGGAAGGACCTGCTCCAAGCCTATGGTGTCTGAACCCCTGAGTCAGGCATCCATGAGTAATTGAGAACAGCAATCCTGCTGTTGGGGAGCTTATGCTTCCACCTCCTAGAAATCATTTAGAGGTCTGTAAATGCAGTAATATCCACAGCTCTATGTTTACTGACATTTTAAAATTCTGCATTTCTTTCCCATTAAATAAAAACAAGCCCTGGAAAAGCAGCACCATTTAAATGCAGTAGGAACATGATGATTTCTCTTACCTCCTCTAAGAAGATATTGTCAAGGTCATAGGGGGTTCTAACAGATTCCACCATCCAGCTCTCAGGAGTGTTTAAATTCAGAGTGAACAGTGGAGACTGGGGCATATCCAAAAACTTGGCAATTGGTCCTGGAGCAAAGTTATTCTCTGCTGTGAAAGAAATCTCTGGCTCCAAAACATAGCGGTAAAAGCTGAAATTTCAGAGAGAAAATGTTAGAACACCCATCTGCCAAAATTTGCTAATATTTCACTCTCATTGTATTTGCAGATGCCATCAGCTTTCCCTGACCTCTGATATCTCCAAGCCTTTGTCCAAAGCAATGCAGGTTGTGTTAACCTTAGGACAAGTCAGAATTTCTATCTTGAAGGACCAAAACAAACTGTGCAAGACTTAACTAGTAAGTTATTTAATTTTATATAAATACAAAAAAAAAAATTAAAAGCAGCCAACTTGTAAAATAGCAGAATTACTTCATGCCATCCACAAATTCCCAGATTCTCTGTGGGAAATGATGCTATTATATAAATGAGATCAAAGCAGTTATTGAGATTTCCCATGGGACAGCTGACCATGCTTCTGTGCTTGCACATTCCAACAGGTTTCTCTCTCTCTGCCCACCCTGTATCATGGAACTGCTTACCTTTTCAGTGGCATGTCAGAAAGCTTAGACTGGCAGTTCATAAACACTCTCAGATTCATATTTATCAGTTGGTTCAAAACCTAAAGTAATAAGAAAGAGACATCCCTTAAAAATCTAATGAGGAGAGCTGACCACTGTTTTATAGACAGGACCTCAGGGTGGATGTTATCTGCTCATTCCCAATCCTCCCTCCTTGTGGTTTTCTTTACCACCCCTTCCCCCTTTTTAATTGGTGGTTTTAAGCACAGTTACCTGCTCCTCATATTTCAGGCATTCTTTTTGGCATGCTGAGACCCTCCTCAAGAACAGAGTTACTGCAAACTAAGCTGTTAGAATAGTGAAACTAAAAGCTCTCTGGACAATAGCTGAGTATGATTTTATTAGTGTGCAATACAGCTTAATTAGTATTTCCACTGATAAATGCATTGTGAAATTCAGACACACTATTAGAAAGCCACTGGTCACCACACAGTCAAAGAGGAAGCAAACATTCCAAAAGGATGGAATTTGAAGTTCTCACAACCCTGCCTACGTACCAAAAGTAATGGAGCAAGTCTTTGAGCATCTCTGGTCACAGGATCAACAATAGCCACAACATCAAAGTATGTCTCCCCCTCTTTTGGTCTCAGTTTAACTGCACTAAACAGAAGAAAATACAATTTTAAAGTATCAAATACATGGATAAACACTTGAAATGCATTACAACCCACTGCTATCCATCTCATTCTGAACTGAAATTACTTCCTAAATGCTGTGCACCTTCAGAAACTTAATAGAGAAAAAAATTGACATATACATGTATGTTTATATAGATAGGTGAAGAGATAAAATTAATTTCTGGAATCTTTCTGAAAACTGTTGGGGACTTTCCTACTGCTACTTAGATGGTTTTTTTTAATTAAATGCAACATAGAACATTGGGGATGTTAAAAGACACAGAAAAGCCTTGTTCAGCAATTCTATACCTGTATCGTTCTTCAAAAAACTGATATTCAATCCTTGCCTCTCCTTTTGGCTGAGCAGAAAGAAGAGCATCCACTTTCATTACCAAATCACTTGCCCTGAAAAGAAGGAGAAGAATAAGGCTTGCAGATATCAAGGAAAAAGGCTGTAGTTATCACATTTCTGTCAGGCAGCAGCAAAAGAGAAGGCAAACAAAATCCAGATACCAAACACTCCTACTACCTCTCTACACAAGCTCTGAAGAATTAAACATATTTAAGGGTTAATCCAACAGTAATTTAAACTGGTTGCAGCCTTATTACTGAGTATACCAAAGGATTTAAGTCTAACAAATACAGAACAGCTGTATTTTAGGGGTCACCCATGTTACAGGACCTGAATTCCTGATCTTCACCAACCACTCAGAACTGAAAGCCACTCAGATCAAACCCTTGTTTCACTACTCTTCCCATTTTACACTGCAACTCTGAGCACTAGGAAGCAATCCTCTAAGTGGAGAAACTTTTGAGAGGGGTCCTATCATAAAAGATAATTACTTTTGAGCACTACTTCTTTTTCAGTATTTCCACAATTTTTCAGTCTAGTATTTTAAGAATATATTCAATTGTTAAGGTGTAAAACCTCTTGAAAGTTCAATGAAAATAGATTTGTACATCACACCTTTGCCAAGAAGCAAAATTGCAACCTACAGATCTGTCAGCTTTTCTTGAATTAACTGAGATTTCTAGTGACAGCTGTTTACTTACAGATCTTCTTCAAATCCCAGCTGTTGAATCTGAGATTTGATTTTCTGTCCCGATGTCTTTAGGATTATATTTTCAAGGAGATGAAAATCATCCTGGTTGAACATCTCTCCATCCTCTAATGGGCCAATAATCTACCAAAACATAGCAGAATCAGCATTATTAGGTGCCCTGGTTTGAAAAGGAAGTGAGTTTTTTGGGAGTTTGGTGGTCAAAGTAAAGGCTACACTGAAACAAAATTCAAAGATGTATTAAATAAATACTCCAGCCCAGTCTCAGTGGAAACCAACCATTTAGGCTGGTATTAATGTCAGTGGCAGCAGAGTTTAACAGGTAAATTCAGGTATTGAGAGCCAAGAGCCCCAGACTAAGACATAAAATACACACTTAAAATTTTCACTGGGTCAGGCAATTAAAATTATACATGAAGTACCACATCTGGAAGGGGCAGCAGAATACCAAGCCAATTCTAATAGTACAGCAAATCTCCCTTCTGCAACCTTCAGAAGCCTAAGAGTTATCTACACAAGTCTTGTTATTCTGCTAATGAGAAAAATAGTACAGAACAACTCAACACCTGAGATTTTTAACCCACTGAAATATCCAGCAACCACTGGGACCTGAATGGGTTTGTTCCTAACCAGAAACAGATGACAAAAGAAAACTCAATGCTGTACACAGCTGTGTTTCATTATTTGCAGTGAAATGCTATTGTAACATCATTTACCTCATTTCAGATAAACTATAATAAAAACAGATGGTAGAAGAGACCAAAGCACCTTGGTCAGGGCATTTTCAGTACACTGAAGCAGCATAATCTTGCAAATTTACCATCCCCTTCTACCCCTGGAATCAATTCACAACCAGCATGAAGGAACTTTGTTATTGAGAGACCTGAATTTGTACCAAATGCCAGCAACTAACTGCACACATTAAAAAGAAAAGGTCACACAGGTGTGAATAAATCAAACTGGAAGTGATCCTAAAGATTGCTGAGACCTAAAACAGGCTGGCACTCCTGTGTCTGATCCCCACCCAGACTCTGCTGCTCAAATCTGCTCCTTTCTCACACTGGAAAGTCTCTTTCACTGTTTGTTATCATCTCACCCGTCCATTGCTGATCACAGCCCTCTGCCCCTTCTTCAGCTTCAGAACATCTCTGCAGTAAATAGCATGGGAGAGAATAAAATCCACCTTGGGAGACTCAAAGGCTTCTTTGAAAATGTTGGTATCCATACCCTAAAAGAAAAGAACACTTGACATTGGAATAGGAAGAAAAACTAGACCATTGCACACTTTTTAAAAGCAATCTTTTTGTTGTCATTCAAGAACATCTTTGTATCTTGCTAAAACTGATCCCTGGCCCCCTTTACTTTGTGGCCTTAAACCTAATTCTTGCTTGTCACCACTATCCCAACTTCTGCTGTGAAGCTACTTTGACCAGTTCCAATCTTCCTGCCTAACTTTTTAAAACCTACTTTGAGACATGCACTTCTATTTTTTCCCATCTTTTAAAAGAATATTATTCTCTTAACCATCCAAGAAACACTGACTCACTTAAATAGATCCCTGCATCCACGTTCCTTTTGCCTTTTTCAAGATACATAGCTCTGATGAGTATGAGGATTTACTTGATGTTTAGATGGATTGTTCTATTTCAATCTTCAGAGATTGAAAAAAAAAGCAAACTAGCAATCCCAACAGGGTTACTTTTCTCTGTTACTGCACCTTCTGCATATGAATATACTACACTAAAAAATGAATTTGAGGAACAAGCAAAGCACCCTCCCCATGAAAACCCCAGCAGACATGCCTACCCCAACAGCAAATTCCAAGATGTCAGCTCCTGCCTCCAGTGCCTTCACAGTTTCTTCTTTTGCCATCTTGGTGATGAAGTTCTTGGCATTATTTGAGGTTTGTGTCTGCAAAGCTGCCCATATGGCTTTAGCCACAATGGTATTCTGGCTGTTGGGTTCTTCACTGGGATTATTAATCATGCTGATTCGAATGTTATTGCTGGATTTCTGTGTTTAACAAAACAGGTGATGGGAAAGTTTAACATTTCAGATGAAATAAATATATAATAAACACTATAGCAAAAGCTTTGTGTTTCTTAACCAGAATATCAGATTTCAAATTGGGTAAATAGCAGCACAAGGTTAAATAATGAATTAACTAATTTAACATCAAGCATTTAGCTTATGTATAGGCTCCACTGTCACAGCAATCTTCCAGATAAGCCTGTGCTACCTAAGAAATCCAGGACCATGGCCACCACTCAGTCTGGCAAATAAGCTGTGCTTTATTTTGTTCAGTTATCCTCCAGAACCAATGGGACAGAGCAGAGAGTAATGCTTTTGTTTATCTCCAAAACAAAACACAGATATTTCAGTTTAACACCACAGGTTTAAAAGAACATTTATTGTATTCTGTCCTAGCTTAAGATCAGCAATATTCCAGTCCCTAAAAATGAGATGAGGCTGGAAATTAGAGACCCTGCAGGGAGAACCAGGTGATTTCACATGAAGATTGTGTAAAACACAACTTGTGTTTTACAAGCCTCTACCAAGGGCTTTGCTAACCCATTCCAATGAATGTGTTACCTACCTGATGTTTAATGGCATCATACAACAATTGCCTTCCTGAAGGTTTATCAAAATCACCAACAATCCAAAAAGTAACTGGTCTAACAAAGGAATCATCTGCAATTATTAAAAAAAAAAAAGAAATTTGAGAGTGAAAGGAAGGAAAGCTTCATTTTTTTCCTCATTTGGAGGTAAACTGCAAAGACACACATGCAAAGACTTCAAAAAAGTAAAATTCCATAGAATTTTACTATGGGTGAACCTAAGCTATGAAGCCTGGCAAGACAAAATTAATAGCATTGGTGTATTAGTCTTTATTAGGTCATTCAGAAAACCCATGTGGGACAGCATGCATTGCTCTAAGCTAGAATCTTTTAGGATTTTTGTTCGTTTGCTACTTTTTCAATTACAAATCATAAAGAAACACATAAATAACTTGGAGATTCCAGCTGGGATTGGAATCCAGCAGACATATCCCTTCTTTGTATTCAAGCTGTTAATTTACAAAATCAGTTTTGTATAAAAGACACAAGTGCTGGAGCAAACATGCATTCCAACAGCTTCCTTCACTGCCTGCTGGTTCTAAAGCCAGTGTCATAAAGGAACCAGAAAATTCCAAGAACAATATAAAAAATGCCAAAGCATGAGTTACCATAGATCTCCTTGGAAGACATTCCTGGTCAAAGAGCAGAAAGGAAAGGGGAAAAGGAGAGACACATTAATAACTTGATGGTAATCCCAATGTGTATTTAGAAACTGCAGCACTGTACTGGGCATAACTGAATCACTACAGTTCAGATCCAACAGCAACAAGTTGTGCTAATTTTATTCCAATAAGCTTTGACTTTTTCTTCCCCTCAGACAGATGGATGCTTGATTTTCATGCCAGCTTTAATTAATATTACCAGTTTCATACCACAGGGTGAGGACATCATTCTGAAGACTGTTTACAAACACTGCTGTGCCACTGTGTTGTTATCTTCCCTCTTTAAAAAGCAGCATGGCAGTGCTGTATCAGTGCTGGTGCTGAGCCAGCAGCACACAGAACTTCTCTATTACTTCAGAAAATAAATGTGGAACAGCAATACTGTAACCAGATAGCAGCTATTAAATATCTTAAGTGGCAGAAGAGGCAGTGACCAAAAAATGTCAAGCCATGGAATTGCAAATTAATGCACTTTCCAACAAGCATGCCAAGGTGTGGATTTAATTAAATCCCCTTGTTCAAATCCAAGGGACTGAGCATGAATGAAGAGCAGGCATGAGGCAGGAAGAGCAATGGGAACATTTCAGGCAGTGCACATGGATGGCAGTGACTGGAGACAGGACCATGGAAATTTGGGACAGTCTAGTAAAGACAGGAACAGGAACAGGAGGATTTGGACCAAATGACAGCAGCTTATTTCTGGAATCTAACCAAAATGGATAAAGGAAACACCTGATGGTGTCTGGTTAGACCTGGTTAGGCTCTGTTTTATGTCTATGCATGCATTTCCTACACTTGAGAGGTACAGGCAAGTTTGAACACTTTTGTGTGCAACTGTAACAACACTGCCATTGGAAAAGCAGTGCCTGCACTGGAGCAATAAAAACAGCGCTGACCACATTAGGTGATGTCTTATATAATGGGCAGTTGGAATTTTCCTCTGAATCCATGTAACTTCTAGTAATTTTGAACTGTGAGACAGAGAACTAAAACCCCTTTTATATTTTCCTAGTCACTTGCTTACACTGCTGCATTTCTGGGAGTCACTTGCAGAAAAGCAAGAGCAGTTTGGTTGAGACTTTATTATTCAGTAAGAGGTTGGACTAGGTTTAAGAGGGGAAAATTCTTGTTCCATGTAGATGTCATGTCTTACTAAAAAAATCTTTAACAGACTATGCTGTTACCCACAGGCCTGGCAAGGCTCAGTGAGTGTGTGAAGATCTGCACATGTGCTTGGAAACAAACATAAAAGCAGACTTGGATTCAGAATCTACCACAGATTTACCTTTCTTTGTTAAGTAGGTCATGCTGTTTGCAACAGCAGCTGTCTTATCTTTAGACTCCAATGTGGTAAATCGAGCAAAGTCATCCACAAAATGGTTATCTGAGGAAGAGAGCAAGCATTAAATGCCAAAGCAGCT
Organism: Melospiza georgiana; assembly: GCF_028018845.1. Classification (NCBI taxonomy): domain Eukaryota; kingdom Metazoa; phylum Chordata; class Aves; order Passeriformes; family Passerellidae; genus Melospiza; species Melospiza georgiana. Next base: position 21,909,876 of record NC_080439.1, on the reverse strand, counting down.
ATTCCATGTAAACTGAAAATACAATCACTACTATTACCAGAACATTAGGAACATGTCCCATTTTGCTCCTTGTAATACTGCTTGTATCTCATTTTCACTGTTAATATATAGGCTGAGAAAAGAATTTTGCTGTCTCACAAGTCACAGTAATAATTACATTGCATATTTGATAGGGAGAAGTCAGTTGAAAGAATTTTCCAAGTCTCACTTAGTTGACACTGGTGTATGTAAATAATATAGATTGAAAAATCCACTCTGCTACTTTTTCAAGCAACTCAAAAAAGGCAGGAGTAATGTCATTGTACTGCAGTCACTTCATTGGGTGTTCATTTAGCACGGGAACATTTTGCTAAATCTGAATTAATTCCAGAGATGACTGTCAAGCCTGTTCAAAAGAAGGTCAGAACTAAGAAACAAACTGCTGCTTTATGCATTATATAATTTCTCAGCTTCATGAGTCATATTCCCCTTAAGGTCTGTATAAAAACAAAACAAATTCCCATTTTGAAAATCAGTAGATATTTAATGCTGTACATAAACATCTGTCTGTACCAGGACTGGGTCATCACTTCAGGTGCTGTTAATGCTTTGCCACCTGAGCTTTCCACTGGAACAGCAAGTCTTTCACTCAGACATTTCAGGTTTAACACAATTAAAAGCATCCCTTACTCATTCCTGTCAGATCTAGGTACTCTCTGTCAGACCTTAGGATTCTTGAGTTAATTCTTGGAACAACATTAGGCTGGTTCATGATATACTCAACCACATCTTGGTCATTAGATAATTCACCCTGAAGGAAAGAGGAAAGAAGCATTATTTCTTATTTGACATATAAAATTGCCTTACATAATCTTAAAAAAAAAAAAAAGCAGAAAGCAATTCTGAAAGCTAAGCTGTCTTGTATAATATGCAGCCAGGGACTTGTGGATCAGCTTTTCCAAATCTGGTTTCTCTCAAGCCTCAGAGGAGCTCAGCACCCACCAGGTACACGGCTCGCTGGAAGACGCTCGTGGTTTCCAGGATTTTGTGCATTGTCACAGTTTCCAGGTCATCAGGATCCAGCTGATCTTTTTGGAAAGGCATCCCATTGAAGAGGACAACAGGGAGGGGGCCCACACCAGTTTGCTCATAGTAAGCTCTTGCTGCCTAAAAACAGGAACAGAAGCAACTTTAGCACATCAGCCACAAAGGTTCCTAACAAGTCTAAACACACAGGAGATCCTTTACCACTTCTGTTAGACACAGACAATGTATCTTTGAAACTTTCAAAGCAAAAAAAAAGTTCATGCACAATACTCCTTTAAGTTCATTTTGTAAATTAATTTCAATGAGCACTTTCTGGTAGTGGCAAAAGATGCACAACAGGAAACATCACTTTGCTTGTGGAAGCAAATGCAATGCAAGCAGTGGTAGCTGTAATGTAAGACAGGGTAAAGAATGTTTATTTTTTTAAGAATGTATTTCTTAAACCTGTAAGAAAGCAGTTACTTGTGAGGCAGGGGTTATTTTGTCAAGACAAATTTCCCTATTTCATGTAACCTCTGAAAAGTGCACCAGCATTGACAGATACCCTGTTAAAAGTTAAAATTAACTAAATTCTGCTGGTTAGAGGTTCTGGTTGAGGCCTCTCCTCTCAAACAAAATGCCTGTCTTACTTTTATGGATTTTAATTTCCCTAAAATGTTTTTCTCTTCACTATCCTGCACTGGAACACTCATAAGCCTAGGAGCCTATTTTCTGTAACCCTGACAGCATTCCTTACATTTGCAGATGTAGGCAGCATCATGTGTGTTAAGAGATACTGGTGACAGTATTTTCATTTCTTTTAGAACAACAAATAATAAGAAATATTTGCCTATAAAACCTCAAATAAAATCTGCTTCATCTTACATATAACTGGTTCAATAGTGATTTGCCCTCCTAATTTTCTCCATACAGAAAAGTATCAGACCTAAAAATCACTTCAAGAATTATTTGCAGAAATTTGTTGGATGTCTTGCTATAGAAAAAGCATTTTGAATTCATGATCATGGCTTTATCTCACTCAGTACTCAAATACTGATTCAGAAGCCCCCACTGATCCCTCCCAATGTTAAGCCTCTTGGTTTTTTCATTAACCATTCCATCACTTTGATGTTTTTGCAAACACTAATAAACTCTACTGAAGTAGGCATTCCATAATGAAAGCATGAATTATGAGTCACAAGAAAGCTATCTTGGTTCTATACATACAGATTTTTAAAAAATATATATTCCATTATATGTACTATGTATAATATATAAAGCTTGTGCTGAACATAAACAGTGAAGTATAACTAGAAATCCCCCAAGGTGGTAACAAAATGGTTCCCTGGTTAGTAAGAGAACTGGACCAAGAAATTGTATGTAATTATATTTTCAGAACTGTTGCAGCAAAAGAAGTGGAAAACAAAGCTCTATTTGATGAATTCTTACCTTTCTGTTTTGATCATAGGCAGAATCAATTCCCAGCACGCTGTTGATTTCCACATAAGGATACTGTTTCTCAAGAACACTAACAACATGTTCCACTTTCAGCTGGTCTCCTGTTTTCACTTTGTTATAAATCTGAAAGGGGAATAGAAGTTTACAGCTGCAACTGTAAAGCCTCTGTCCTTCTCAAAGCAAACTGACCTGTCACCTGTATTACAGTAGTTATAATAAGGCATTAACAGCCAGACTGCAAAACTTCTTTTCATATTTATCAGTTGCAACAGCTCTCAAGCACTTGTAGTCATTATAAGTATCTTGTTACACCTTGTAGTCATTCCAGTGAAATATATATACTTCTTTAAATAATAACTTGCATCTTTAATTAGAAAAGGTATTTGAGGAGTGAAAAGAGTTGTCCGGGGAAAAAAGCCTCAAATAAAGAATATCCAAGGAGCTACCTTCCCTTCAGAACTTGGGATATGCTTATGAACAGTACAACCTCACAGGTAAAGCAGGTAACTCTTTCCCTCTTGAAGGCACAAGATTTTACTTTGAGCTACAAATACACACCCAAAATAAAAAGAATAAAAGAAAAAGTATCCAGCAATTTAACGTCACAGCTTGCCAATTTGTACAAGTATCAAACCACAGGTGAAATTCATTTACCAGCACCTGTATTGTCCTTTGATGTGACAAAGGTACACAGCTGGAATGGTTTAAACTCAATTATAACATTGAAGGGATGGGGCAGTTCAGAACTCAGAGACTGAATGAGCAAAGGAACAGGATCAGAAAAACATGCAAAAATGTTAAGTGTCACCATGAAATCTGTGTCACAATGAAACCCAGTCTCACTTGTTAAAGTTAGGTCAGAAACACATTACAAGGACACGTGTTCTGTGGTACCAGTATCTGGAAATACTCTGCATACTACCCCAGCCAAAGAACAATTCCTTCCATTGGCTACACATTAGCCCCATTAACATAATCTTATATACATTGAAAATATTAAAATATTAATTTCCCTTTTTAATTAATACTTACAGACATGACAGTCTGAAAAGCATAATTATTGTCCATTTCTTGTGCCACATAATTGTATGTCCTCAGGAGGGCAACACCAGGATCCTGCAGTCCATCAACATCCTCTGAGTCATTAACCACAAAGACTAATCCTATCCTGCAATCACACAAATCCCCAGGTCATCATTTCTATAAAGAATACACTTTTCACACAACTGCTGGCTGTGATCATCATCTTAAACACAGGTTTTTTCTAGAATAGCCTGGGAAGATGTTGAGAGAGCAGCCAGGAATCAAACTTAGGACATGGAATGAGTCCATCAGAATCTTGCTTTTCACCTCTCTCCTATCCAAAACTTTAGATTTCTTTTGGACTGTTAAAAACCAGAACTCTGTTTTGCTAGTAGAGGAAGTTATACTCAAGAAATATACACATACCTTGAACACAAGGAATGCAACATTTCTGCAGCGTCCTAGCAATGAGAATCTTACAATGGCAAAAGTCACATGCATAAAAACTAATTTAAAAAACCCCAAACATTAAAACCCCAAACATTAAAATCATAGAATAATCACTTATTCTATGATTACCTCAGTGGGATGTGGTTACTGAAGAACATTTCTGCCACATTCAGTAATTCTGCTGTGGTCTCATGGGTAGGATCTACTATCAGCACCTGTATGCAAACAGCAAGTGAAAAGTTTTTATGCCCTGGAGAGCCAAGATGTTCTCTGCTGTCTCGGCCCAGACAGAACTGGGCCATTCAGACTGCATGTAAAGCCCTTCCTTCATGCAGCTGTTGCCTTAGAATTTTAAAATTTTTATGCTAAAAGTACTGAACTCCAGAGAAAAAGGTAACACATCCAAGCTCCCACAGCTTCAGATGGTTCAAGTCTCTGTTTTCCCCTAATCAGAGTTCCTGTTTTGCATAGGGCCACTTTGCCACATGACAAGAGTTACAGTGCACAATTTGCAAACTCTTCATCAGATCTAAGTAATTTACCTACAGACTAAAAGGACAGCAGGACTAAGCTGAGGACTGTCATCATTTGTTCAAGTCTTGGTGCATGAATGCTTTCTAACTGAAACAACTGAAGTTGGTCTTAACTCTGCCAAGAAGACAATATTTAAGATTTCATTAACCAACTTCAGGTATTATCACTAAGTTGAAACACACCAATTTGTTATTTTTCAGATTATAATTTTGTCCATTGACAAAACAACACCTGGCATCAATAGATGCCACAGAATCATGCTCAGAAATCTCTGAATCTCAGCCATAACTTACTAATACTAGGAGAACAAAACCTTTTAGAAAAGCACCCTCTCTCTCAAGCTATTTACGTGACAGTGTATACATGAGGCAAGCGGCAAAAGCTGATGTTCCTGAGCTTGACAAAAGAAATGCACATATAATCCAGTCAGATGATTACTTACAAAGTTATGGAAGTTTTTTCTGATTTGCCTGATGACACCAGGAAATGTGGGGCGCAGCAGTTCCTGCACGCTGGAAGGCCAGGAATTGTATCGACTATCAACTTCCAGATTGTTGATCCACTAAGGAAAAGTAAAGGCATTTAAATAATTTACAGTCCTCCTGCTCTGGTCTGAGACTAAAATATTTTCAAATCAGACACTATATTGAAGAAATAAAGCTTTTAAAAAGTGCTAATTATAACCTTATTATCCTTTTTACTTCACTGCAGTTTCAGAGCTGATTGTGAGACAAGGACAAAAGCTCCCCTGACAGTTTAAGAATGCACTGCCCAACAGCAAATCAAGTATTTCTATCAAAAACCAAACTCACTGAAATGGCAGGGCTTCTGATGTCCACAGCATAGTCAGAATCTGATGGCTGGGTGTTCAACTTCAGGACATTGTGTAAGGAAACTCCCTCAATTCCCAAGCTGTGCAGGCCTTCCATAACTCGGGCTTCATTGCGGAGCACATCAATCAAGCTGCAAGGAAAAGCAAAATGGGGCTGAATTTTAACCCCACAGCAAATAACTTAACCTAACAGATGAAAGGTATAAACAAGTCTGTCTGTCCAGGCATTACTTCTTATTTATCACCTACTTCTTACCATCCTAAGAAACTTGAGATGACTTAAATCTATTCAAATAATATTGTATAACTAGGAAAAGCAATGTTAAATCAGGATAATTAATCCATTATATACATATATATATACATATGGATTATTCAAACACATCTTGACAAAGGTATAGGGTGGTTTCCAGATGAACAATTTACAGTGGTTTATCCTTTGAGAATCACTTTGCTGTCTTCAGAATAAATCTGTATGCTGACAGGCTGAGAAACAAAATCTTGCTAGTCACAGCACAGGTCAAAAGAACAGCACAAAGGTCACTCCTCATTCCAATCTTCAAGAGTATTCCACTTTTCACATTAGAATTTTTGTTGGAAATGCACTTTGAATAAGACAGGGAACCATTTTTTTCTTTTTACAGTACTTAACAATTAAACCTAGTCTAGACTATGAAGAAGGTTCAAAACTGTCTAAATAACTTTATCATTCATGCACAAGCAAGATGTAAGTTTCTAAGCAGGATGCAATTATTGTGAAAAATAAAACATTCCTACCTAAATATATCCTGAGTGTCTAAGTCAATAAGCAATCCATTGATGAACAGGGCAGAATCTCCTGGTTGCAATCCTAACGTTCCCTTGAAATACTGAAAAGAAGCAGAGAAAATATCATTAAAGATTTTAATGTTGTTTTTTTTTCCGATAAGACTTGTCTTGCAGTACCAGTCACAAATTTCTATTTAGAGGCATGATGAACACTGAAGGAGAAACATTGTATTTGGATATTTTACAACCCTACCATCATGAACACTGTGAGGAAAGCAGAGGAATAATAAGTACCAAGATGAAGTACCAAGTACATGAATAATAAGTACCACATGAAGTACCAATAACAGGAAAGTAGCTTCTGAACAGAAAAGATTTACTTTTTTTATTAAATTTGTAAGGCTCTCAAAGAAAAGCTGAGTGTTAAATTGTATCTTTCTGTTGATAGTTACATAGTAAACTCTAATGTAACAGTAGCAGTGAACTTAACTATCAAATAATACCCACACAAAGGGAGTAGTGCAAAGAACAGCTCTGAAGGGCACGGCTGGATATAGTCTGGTCTGGATGGAGCAGCCCAGGGATCCTCTGAATAAAAATGAATCCACAAAATCATGGCTTTACTTGTGGACCAGAGTCTGATCTAACACACAGCAGAAAAAGCTAACCAGGTAGCTTTAGCATGGACTTACATTCTATGCTTTGTCCCTTCCAGAACCACATGGGACAAGAGTGTCAAACCCCATCCCTTCTCCTCTGATTTTATCACTGTTGAACAACAAAGCATTTCTTTCTCAGAATAGGAACCTCAGGGGATAAGTAGCTCTGCATTTACTACTAGACTCCCCAAACAGATTTCTAAACAATATGTGTGTACTTAACATACAATGTCTTTTTTTCCGATAAAACCAAATGAGACTGAAATGTGTGAACAGGGCACTGTAGCTCAAACAGCAAATGCTGCTGTTTGACTTTTTTCACTGCTATCCTAAACTTTTGTTTTGGTCTCTATCCAGACCACACTACCTGGCATATTTTAGTTGCACAAATTCCTGTACAAAAGCCTGTACAACATTCCCAGGTGGCTGTTGGTTTTTTCAGTGCTTTGCTAATGCCAAGGACACAGCTGAGCTGTCTGAAACACTTCTGCAAATACAGAGCCTACTCAGTGACCTCCAGAGGCCCCTCATGACCTGGGGAGTTTTATGATTCTGTTTCAAAGCACATCTAGATTTAGGTGGTTAATTTTATCCCTTCACTAAGCAACAACATTGAAACCATTTCCTCCACACAGAATGAATCAGTCTAAAGCCATGGCAGGTTCTGAATTCATTCTGTGATTTCCTAGTGATCACTGATGTAGACAGATATCTAAACATCATCTCAAACTGGATAAGGAGAACTAATTTTCTTCTGCATTGTTAAAACTGTAGGAAGATGCTTAATATAGCTGCTTTTCAAGCAATAAATTTCTAAACAGAGTAGTATTTTCCTATTTGAGCAAAAAAGTTTAATAATGCTCCTCATCCATGTTTGAAAATCCACCACTTCTTCACTTCACATAGATGCATACTATGAAATTTTGTGTGAAAACACTGGGTCATTGTCTTGAGCAACATGTAAACCAGAGTGCAAAGGCACTGTGTTACTTTCTGGACACGTTACCTTTTGGTTCTCTTCAATTTCTGCTCTGAGTTCCGAAGACACAACTGTTTTTGTTATGGCTCTGCAAAAATAAAAACATCATGCTATGAATCCTCTTTCTGTTTATCTCCTGGATAGATATTTACTTATCTAGCTATTATACCTTACATATTAAGATAATTAACCTTCTAGTATAAAGGGGTGCAGCAAGAAGCAGTTGCACTTGGTGACACCATAAATAGTAGGATGCAGCATTTTTCTTACACTGTATAATCCAGCAGTACAAAAATGTTAACCACATGCCAACTCTCAGAGTCTAATTTCACATTAACCATAATAAAAGTGTGCAGCTGCCAAAAATGTAAAGATGGAGGCTGACAAGAGAAAATAGGGGATTTCACTGCTCATGGTGGGTTCCCATTCCTTTCCTTACTTTGGATGCAGTGATTGCATCATCAGAGCGGGTGAGTACAGCCCACAGATCAGCCTGGAAACACAGTGAGATGCAATGCTTGCCTTCAGAAGCTCTAAATAACAACTTAACATCATGTAATGGGAAATAAGATCAGAAATCAGTTTATTTTTACATTCATCTCAGGTATATGTCCCACCTACTCAAAAAGGTTCTGTAGTATCATCTTCACAATCCAGGCAATGGAATTGTTCAAGAGAAATATATCTCTAAACTGGCTGGCCATGCCAGGTCATATTGAGTTTTTTTAACAGATGTGTTAAAGACAGGCACTGACAAAGTGCAAAAACCAGTGGAATTGCACATCAGCCTCTGACATGAGACTGGCTGGGTTGTTTGGCAATGTGGACCCCAGAAGAAGAGTGGGACCCTGTAAACAGATAAATGTTAAGGTCATCAAACAGAAAACCCAGCCAATAAATTCTTGATGACTTCATGTAATAGGTTTCGATGCATTTCACAATAAAATAGCATGGGCAATTCTGGAAAATTTTCCACCAGTCCACATCAGCTGCCATCCAAGAAAAACACCATGAAATCCTCTTTGTTACAGTAGGCTGAAGAACTTCTCAGCATAAACATTCCCCAGTGTTTGCTTCCAGCTAAATGAAAGTCAGAGTTAACCCAACCAATGCTGCTTGTCTCAGGTCCTGCTCAGGAAAAGGAGAGTAATAAAATTTTCTAGGAGTCAAAATTAAAGTTACCTGGCCTTTGTAGGAAAGTTCTGACTAAGATCTTTCATGACCATCAGGGCATCCACAGGGGGAGCAGTCAAAATGCGAGCAGCAGTTTGAAAACTCAGATCTTAGAAATGAAAAAAAAAGAGGTCAATAATTCAAAACTGAAAACAAGGCAATGCAGAGAGACATCTTAAGTTCATCTTGCAACTTTTTTGCATGTTACCTAATGAAATTCACTTTTTATCTGCACCTATAGATACTTTTAAATTCATTTTCTTTATATTCAACTTGTATGTGTTGCCTTGAAGCAAGTAACCCTCTCAGGTTGTTTAGGTGAGTCCAGACCAGCCCTCTTTGTTTGGCTGAGCTGGGAGGATCTGCCCTTCCACTGATATTGGTAGATTCCCCATGGCTACAACATACATTCAGCTCTTTGAATTAATCTTTTTGAGAGGATGAACAGTTTTTTTCATAGGCTTTTATAGATGTTTTAAGGGAATGAGGTCAGAGCAGCATGTAACTGATTTTGAAATACAGTTTTCCTCTGGTCTTGAGAAATCTCAAGATTTCACATCAGAAGTGTGGTCATGGAAAGAAACTTTGCATTCCTTTCCTTTCTGCATTCAGCAGACCATACAAGCAGTCAGTTTAAGAGCAAGTAGCTTACTGTACTTCACAATACAAAAAGCCATCCTCATGTCAGAAGTCCTGTGAAACAATGCCAAAAGCTATTTCAACAGGAAAAGGTACTTTAAAAACCAAGTATTTTCCAAGTGAGACAATGCAGGAATTTACATTCAAACTGTTAACTGTACATAGCCACTAACAACCTCAATAGTGTAGAACACCAGAAAACACATTTACATTGAGTTTTTTGGACTATAACTGAAAGCCTTTATCCAGATTACCTTGGAGCTGCCACACTTTCAGAGGTGCCATTTCATTGGTACTTTCCACGAGGTGTTTTCTAAGCTCTTTCAGCTCTTCTGACAAGTCAGGATACAGCTGCCTGAAAGGATACAAGGGTCAAACAACTCCTGTGGTTTCCTGTAAGAAAGTCTGCTGCTAATTTAAAGAAACTACCACATAAAAAAAATATGCTGCTAGCATATACAGAAAACTCAGACATGTAAAAAATAATAATAAAGCAAAAGATCAGCATTTCTGCAAATGTTTTTTGATATGATAAAGTCCAACTGTGCTTTACCTTAGTTTTCCAAACAGAAATCCTTGCACTTCATCAATAGGGTCATTTTCATCTATGACTGTAGCATTCACATCTGTGCCTATAAACACACAGAGAACACCACTAGCACCAAGCCATTAACAAACAGAAAAGCAGGAGAATCTGGGGTTTGTATGTGTATGTAAAGAAAAAGCACAGACACAGATTACACCATTAAAATAGTTTTGGCAGGTGCATGGGAGTTTGTAGAACAGAGATCACTGCTCCATAAAAGCAGTAAAAGCAAAGAAAACATGCAGAATTCTGAGAATTTTGTCTTCCCCCAATTAAAAAAAAATTTAAAAACAAAAAAAAGAAAAATGAGGAACAGGGAACACAGTCTGCTCTGAAGATGGATAGGTTAAGGCAAATTAAAGTCAAGAAATTTCCTTTACACCTGCAGAGTAGCTGGTAAAAAACGAGTTGCATTAATAGTGCCCTTACTAAGATCTAGTCCATGGCTATGACTCCAGGATTGCACAAATGTGGAAGTGCCATGGCAAAGATCTGTTTCATAAGGAACATGCTCTCAAAAGGGATTTCAGAGCTAAGGAAAGAAAAATATCTGCAATTCAGACATTCACAGCAAAATGAGTATAAAATTACCTTGGCAAAATTAAAATGTTCGCATTAAAATACTTGAAATAAAAATTCACCTTTCACCTGGGTATCATCCTTGGCCTTATATTCTGTACTTTTAATAGCCAGTTCTACACCATAGCCAGAGAGGTAGACCTTCTCCTTGCAGGGATTCTGTAAGGAAAAGCCAACAGTGTGATATTGCCATCTTTGTTTGATCCAAAAAAGAAAAACTACCACTTCCCAAAGCTGAGAAATCTCAGTCTGGGATTTCAGACATTATGGGTAGAGAGAAACAAACACTGTGAGTGGCTCTGCAGTAGCATACTCTAATAATTTTATTTCCTACTGCTTTTCAACACACTTCTTGAAGTTCAGCAAGCAAAAATTATCTCTGTGAACCAAAAAGACATCAAAATCCACAGAGTAAAGAGGAACACAAAACAATGTTTTCAGGATTCAGTGTGTGAGCAAAGCAGAGGGAGACAGAGTCCTATCATCAAATCAGGTAGAGGGTGGAAAGGAACTTCAGCCTTAAGTTCAAAATGAAACATTCACTGAAGAGCTACCACAGAGAATGGCTAGGAATAAAATAATGACAAAAGAGTGGTGCATAATTAGTTCTGCCTTTAATGAGAGAAGCATGACCACTTTCTAAAAGTATTTTGAAGTATATAACACATAACAGTACCAAGATCTAAAGTGCAATACACTGAATTTTGAATGTATTCCTCCCAACACTGACAAACAACTACTTCCTGTTATAAAAGGGAAGTAGTGTATGCAATGCATTACTTTATTTTATTAATAGTACAAGTAATATTAGAAATTAAGGAGCTGATGCCTTTTTTTTTTTTTTTAATTCAAGCCTGACTGCTACACTGCAGGTTTTGGCAATACTTAGTAATATTCAAGCAACAAATGAAAGAACTCCAGCTCTTCATACCTTTTGAAATGTTGTTTTAAATACTAATCCACTGGCTATGCACAATTTACTGGAGGAAGATGGAAACCAGGACAAACTGCACTAGAAATGTTAAGTGGTTCTGTAAAAAAATTATTACAGAAACAATATCTTTCTTTTGAAAATGGTACCTAAATGTTAATCCTTACTTTTTATACCAAGTGACTAAGTGGCCTGATTGTGAAAGATTTGACTACTTCCTATGCTCTAATATGGGTAGAGAAACACTTCTTTTTACACTAAAGTCTCTAATTAATCTGGAATTTAGGTCTGGATTTATGAAATCAAACAATCTTACTTAAACAATCAGGAGATGTAAAATATTCTGTATTCCTCAGCTACATGCAATAAAAAAATAAAACTTTGAGTATTCCAAGTAAATTAACAATGAGAGTAGGCAAATGTCAGTGTAAAGGGAACAAACCTGGGTCAGTTTTCTTTTTGAAAACCCAGGCCAGTTCCTCAATTTCAAATTCCTCTGTTGCAATGCACAAATATACTCACAGCAATGTAGTGTCTGAGCACATAAGTGATTTCTCCAGCCTCAGCCTTTGCAACAAGCCTCCTGTGCTGTCTGTAGAACCCCTCTGAGCCAATCTCTGCATAAAGTATGACCACAGGGCTTTCAGGGTTTGCTGCTGGGTACTTGTGGTCTCCCTTGAACAAAAATGGCTTTGGCCTAAGAGGGAACAGTGAAGAGTCACAGTGTGAGTCACAGCATTTCCTCACTCAATGCAAAATGAACTTTTTTCCCTGTTTATTCATTTTCCTGAATACATATGCTGAGCTATTCCTACATATTATATCAAGGCTGGCAGCACTTTGTGCACATTGACAAAAGCTTTCGGAAAAATGAACATATGAAAAGAAACAAGTGACTAAGAGCTCTTTTGAATTGAATATGATCCTAATTTTAAAAATGAACAACTTCCCTTAGATTTCCAATTAACTTTCTCTCCCCACGGTGATTCATAAATTCTGTATGAAAAATTAAAAAGGCTGATAGAACAGATGTGCCAATGGCACAAATTCATTTCAACCTGGTCCTTGGCTTAGTATTCAAACAAAAAAGTGAATGAAAAGTCTATTTTCAGCTCCTTTGATTACATTTTGTCCAAAGTGCAATAAATACTTAAAGTATTCCCAGTAAGTCAGAAGAATAGCCTGTGAGCTATAGATGCCATATGCCTGCACATTGACAAAAAATTCTTTATTCTCAAAAGAACCAAATAACCAAGATCACAAAACTTGTATTGAAAACAAAAATGTTTTCATATCATGAAATGTAAGGATTTGTGTTGGTTTTGGTTTATTACTTGTTTGGGGTTTTTTAATAAAAAGTACTATATTTTATACCTTCCTTTTGTTATTAGCAGTTACAATCAAGTTTTATTCTTGTAGAGAAATCTGAATTTTAAATATATAGTGTGGTAATGGTTTTCTCTGTCAATGCTGAGAAAAGTATACAGAGAAAAAAAACCGTGCTTGCTTTCAGCCATTCACAAAACAATTTGTTACATTAATCTCATTTGAATATGCAGTCCAGCTCCTATTTTCCCTGCACACTGAAGGTTTTACACACTTCTGAGAATTCCTAGAATTCCTACTGTCCTTCAACAGTTCCCAGCTACTTCCAGAATTTGTTCCCAAATTTTTGTGTGCACATTCCTCTTCCTAGCAGAATTATCAAAGAGCAAGGGATAAGAAAACCATCATTGCAATTTGAATTAACACCAAATAAGACATTGCCACTCCAGTGCCAACAATGGACAGGAGAAATCAACACTGAAGAACACAGAAATAAAAAGTTTATTACAACCTCTTCACAGCAGTAAGTCTAAAGTTAGGTTAAATTTGAAGAGCTAATCCAGTAATAGGAAATTAAACAAATACCTGTCTGAAGCTGCCTGTAAAAGGTTTCCAAGAGAGTCAAATTCACAAGTTTTCTCCCCATGCACAACAAAAAACAGGGTACAGCCCTCTGGTGGAGATTCATCTGCTGCTATCTGTATAAAACATTTATAATAATGTAGGTTAAATGTTTGCCCTTAGAACAATCAAAAATTTTAACAGTGTAGCTGTGCAGCAAACAGTATTATTTCCTACACTCCAAAGTAATACTTCTTCCTTGTTCATGACATAATTGCAAGATGGAGATTTAAGTCTTAACTTATTTTTCAGTCTGTTACTATTAACTGTAAGGTTAGTTGCAGGTACAGAAAGCAAGGCTTGCAATTGTAGGGGCTTTGGTTGAAGGGGTTCTTTTGTCTTAGACATCACAAAAATCTGTATTTGTTAAATATCAAACAACAAAATGAATCCACGTGAACAAGGAAGATGTTTCACAGTATTGCTTAAATAAAGCACACTCTAATGTGAGACAATTTCCAAAGAATTAAAAAGGAACAGAGAACACAATGAACTCTAATTTATGAGTTCTAATCCCTATATATATATATATATATATATATATATATATGGATTACTATCTACAAGTCAGTTCAGCTGAGCAACAGGAACAGCAGCAGCATCCCAAGTACCAATGGAGCCATAGAGATGGTCCTCACAAAAATTTTGCACCAATTCTTAATGTAGCAGGCAAAAGGTACGCAGGCATGTCAAAATGCCAATTCTTTAGTCTATTCTAGACAAAAATTCAGCACCTCATGAAATTTGTATACACATCACTCTGTAGCTCAGGTGTACAGAGCGGTGAATCAGTTTAGGTTTTTTATATCTCAAATGTCTCCTTCCTGAGCCTTTTTAGAATGCTCTGCCCCTCACCTGAGCATTTCCTGTACCAACCTGTTGGAAAGCTTGAACTGCTGCAGAGTAGGAGCGTAAAGACAGAGAAAATTTCAACAAATTCTGCTGCAAAGGTGACAGAGTCTGGCAGGCCACTTTCAGCATCTCCTGGTAAGAAGAATAATCACTACCTGCAAAATCAAAGTACAAGCAGTTATCTTTGTATCTCATAGTCTCATTGAAGAGGGGCTTCTCATCCCAGTGTGATTTATACCAACAAAAGCCCATTACATGAATTCTGAGTTTGCACATGACCATTCCTCCTCTAATTTCATTACAGCCAATTCTACAGGATGAGAGTGAACTTGAACAGAGATCCAGGAGAGTTCACCTGAATTCATTCTTGAGGATGCAAACATGGGCAGGGGAGGAGGGAAACAGTTTAGAGCTCCCATTTAATTTTGGCTGAGAAATAGGAACACAGAGAAAAGGCTTTTAAAATATTTCATGCTTCGTGTTGAAAAAGAATCTGGCAAGCAAAATGTTTCAGACTCATCCACTACAGCTTTTGTCAAATGGATATCCAAAAGCCTTGAGTACATTACAGCAAAAAATATTACTGAAATAAGTATTTTATAGAAGTCAAATGATGATTAACATGATGGAAGACAGAACACTGTGGTATATTTTTCAACTATCAGTCAGCATTGAGAAAAAAAAACTATAAAATCTTACCATCATGCTCAGCTCTCTTAATATTCTCACTGGCTTCAACAAAGTTCCAGAATTTTTCTTGACCTTCTTCTGATAAAAATTCACTAAGTAAGATGAGAAGAGTGAGTTAGATCTACAAATTTTCTCTCAAGTTACAAATCTGACACCTTGCAATGCTTTACAGAAAGTTAGCACCTACCACCTATATCAGCAAACTGTGTTACTAGGAAAAGCACTGCAGGACAGCTAAAAACAAACCCAAACAAATAATCACTGCAGACCAGGACAGACACAGAGCACATGCAAGCAGCTTGTGAGGCACCTCCTGATCCTTTAAATGTCACTAACAGGCAGCAGGGTCCATCCTGGCAGCTCTCCTCCCTAATGCATTTCTTTGGAATCTCTCTTTTATGAGAAACACACATTGTGCATGAGGCAAATTGTAATTATCAGCTTTGATAGGCTTTGATGGAGGTTTTCTGTTGGCTTGTTCTTGAAGAAGTAAAAGGAGAAGTCACAGCTTCAAACCATGTTATAATTCCCATATATGAAGCACATAATGGGCAGGTATACAAGGCTAGATAATGAAATTCATCCTCTGAACATTGCTAAGCACAAACACTGTATCACATCCACACTTGTAACATACTTGCTATGCTCAAGGATGCTACAACAGCAGGTTTGGAGCCTGCTCAGTGCCACAGTAACTGTGTGCTCCAACCCAAGGGTAAGTGCTGCTGGAACACCTGGGTACAAACTGCAGGGCTGGGCTAAGTGCAGTGACCAGCAGGAGGGATTTCTTTTACACTGCAGTGCTGCATCATGCTGCAGTTCATCCCAGGTGAACCATCCTGCCCTACCCAAAGCCTCTGGCTACAATGCATCAAGTCTTTGGCATGTTATTTTGATTATCTGCTTACTGTTCCACACTCTCTTAGGTTGAGTTTTTCCCCAGCAGTGTCTCAGGGTATCTAAATCCTGGCATTAAAACCTGTGCTTTGCATTTTACTACTCAAGGAACTTTCAGGCTTCAGCTTCTCCAGAGAAGGTTACAGAAAAGTAACTTCACCTAGGAGACACCTGTCCTCTGAATGAGAGCCATGCTCACGTGAATGAAACCCAGCAATGCTCAACTATTTTCACGTGAAACAATCTGCAGTAAAACAGACAAAATTCCACATTTGGCAATACCCTTAAGTGATACAAAATTAAGCACACATTAACTTGAAATTCTAAAAGTCCTACTGACATCTCTAAACTAAAACATGACAAAATTAAACAATGAGGGATTTCAAAAGAGACAGCATTTTGCTTTCTTTTTACACAACATCTTAGAAATAAAGTCTTTAACGCCATAGAAGAAATGTTCCCAGGGTAACTTGCACGATCTTTAACAAAGGAATTGACTTTAATCAATGCAAAACTCAATGAACAAAGCAAAACTCAAGTTTTACCAAGCTAAATATACACAAGCAGCAGATGTGTATCAAAAGCTACAACACTGAAGTAAAAGACATTCAGCTGCAGAATCTTACAAGACCATGCTGAACTCTCTATCTAATGCTTTGAGTAAAACTTCAGAAGGCAAAAAATACCAACTATGTAATTGTTTATGGTTATTCATGTTTGTTCTAATGCAAAATGAAAGAATTTATCACACAGAAAAATTACTGTCTCCTCTAAAACCCTCCTCCCATCTCCCCATGCACAGCAGGGATCACATTCCCATGTTATTACTGTTGGTAGTGACCAGAAACCAAAGTGCCACATAACAAAGAGAACTTTACTTTATCCTCTAAGCATATTCTGATTTCACAATGAAAAAAGTCACAAAGCACCTACCTTGTTTCAAGGAGCAAAGGAGTTGAAGACCACTTTGTAGTCAGAGATGTTGTCACAGCCTTAGAATCTGCTTGTACAAGTGAAGAGCTGAAGCAGACTCCAAGAACTGCAATAAGTATTCCCATTTTATAGGACACTGAAAATGATGAAGGAAAATAATAAGTTTTGCATTGCCTCTTCTTATAAATACAGGATCTCAAATATATTGAGAGGTATGTTAAGACTTTTAAAACTGCACTTAATGCAATATATTAATGAGATGATCATCCTCTCACCTGGGCTTACAAACTTGAAGAGAGGCAAGGAATTTACAAATTCACTCCTGAGATGCAATTAAACCTAAATCAATTCCAGTTTCCTCTGTTTATGCTTCCAAATAAGCTTGCTTCTGTTCCAGGACACCAACACCACATACTTCTTGTTTTAAGAGGTATTGCAAACTGCACACATTTCAGACTGGGGAGGAAAACAACCCACTGTTGATTTTATGGGAAGTAAAATCATACTTTGTGTCAGCACAGATCCAGCAGCTGTGGACTAATCCAGGCAAGGGTGAGGAACCCCAGTCAGCCCTTTAGGTTTTTTGGGGAATGAAGAAACAAGTATTTCCTGGCTGCACTAAGCACCACCAAATTTAAAAGCTGAAAAATGAGTGAAATCACACAAACAGACTCAAATGATACAACCTACTGCAAGAAGTGACCAAAAAAACCATATTATCCCATTTCTTTATTGTCCTTCACTTGGTGTAATTTCAAGACTTTGTATTCTCTGGCCTATACCCCAAAATAAAGCCAAGGGGAATTTCCTTGCCCACAACTCTTAAGCCTATGGAAGACCTGAATTCTTCCACTGGCTTTCCATTACAGTCTCCAAAAGTTTAAGCTTTTTTTGCCCCCCTCTGACTATAGTATATTTATATTTACTACACCCCCAATATGCACTCAAGTACTCTTTCATTTCTTTATCTTTTTTTCCCTGGATAACTCATTTTCCATGTCCCCCCTGCACCTGAAAAAACATCCTGCTGCAATTCTACATATGTCACACCCAACAAGCTGCCAGGATCTAACTTCTGTCTCTTTTTTATTACCATCTCAATATAAAGAATAGGGTTATAAATCTGTAGCTCTAAGCTACCTGTATATATACATAAATAAATGAACCAAATCCTCCTCTCTTTAAAAGTTTACACCCCTCCAGCCAAATGTTTCCCAACAATAACTCAGGCATTGTTCCTTCTCTGGGAATAAAACCAGAAATTCCTGCTGTGATCTCCAAAGAGCACACGACATTTGCTTTATGCCACACCTGGGAAGCAGACAGATGGCATCACAGAATGGGCACAGCCATCACTCCCTGTGTGCAGAGGGGGAAGCTCAGCCAATATTTGTGGAGTGAAACACTGGCCAAGTGCAAGGAAAAACCACACTTCACAGCTCCTCCCAGAGATGGGTCCTTCTTATTCTCTGAAAATCACACACTGGAGTTTGGAATAGGTAAATGAATATACCCAACAGCACTCTCATGGCTAAAGCTCCTATGCAGCTCTCTTGTGCCAGCCTTCCTGCTCTGGGAAAAACTGAATTAAAAGCCTTTTTCTGCATGAAACAGGAAAGAAACCAAATGACACATTTGTCACCTGACACAGATTAGCCAACTGAAAATCTGCAGATTAGAAATATCTACAAGCCCTCAACAATAACAGCCATAAAACAAAGGAATGGCCGATATCTCAAGAAAAAATACACCATGGAAAAAGAGGAAAGAGGCAAGGCAATGAACAAAAGTGACACAAGGAGATCCAGCTCTGAGCCAGGTAACAAAGCAAAACCCCATCTGAATTACAACACCGCAAAGCAGTGTAAATATTTTTCCTCCTTATTTTTCTTCCAATTACTCCCTTTAAAACACTCCGGGGAGCTTGCACATCCAGCCTTGGGGGAAGGAATAACGCAGCCCACATTGACATCAGTGCCATGTCCTGCGGGGTCAGTCTGGTGCCCGGCGGGTGAAGGGCAAAGGGAAGCGGGAGCGAGGGGTAAGCCCTGCAGCAGGCACGGCTCTGGGGCACCGGGACCGAGCCGGTGCACGGCAGAGATCCCCGATATCAGCGGGCACCGATCGCACCGGGGGAGCACGTCCCGTAAAGGGCTCCCACCGACACCAAACCACGGCGATTTAACCGCGACTAGAAATCAGCCACTGAAGCGCTGAGCAGCCAGGGCTCAAAACACGCATTAAACCCGGCCCGTCAGGGTGTTAATGGTGCAGGGCATTAAACCCGAGCGCAGCCTCCGCCGCTCCCCGGTCCCGCTGACCGACCGACCGACCCCCGCGGGGCGCGGAGGCCGCTCGAGGGACCCCGCCGGTGTCGGTCCCTCCGCAGGACCCGCCCCGACCGCCCGCTGCCCCCCAGGCCGCCGCTGCCGCCGCCCGCCGCGGGCCCGCCCCGCCACCGCCACGGCCGCCTCTCCCTCAGGGCCCCGCCGGTGCCCGCGGTACCGCACCTGCGAGCGGCCGCGCGCCCGCCCGGCTCCCGCCGCCCGCGCCGCTTCCGCTTCCGCTCCGAGCCGGCGGCGCCGCGCAGTGACGGGGCCGGGGCAGAGGCCGGGGCCGCCCGCAGCCCGAGTCCAGGGCACTGACGGGCCGGGGCACAGGCCGGGGCCGCCCGCAGCCCGAGTCCAGGGCAGTGACGGGGCCGGGGCAGAGGCCGGGGCCGCCCGCAGCCCGAGTCCAGGGCAGTGACGGGACCGGGGCAGAGGCCGGGGCCGCCCGCAGCCCGAGTCCAGGGCACTGACGGGGCCGGGGCAGAGGCCGGGGCCGCCCGCAGCCCGAGTCCAGGGCACTGACGGGCCGGGGCAGAGGCCGGGGCCGCCCGCAGCCCGAGTCCAGGGCAGTGACGGGGCCGGGGCACAGGCCGGGGCCGCCCGCAGCCCGAGTCCAGGGCAGTGACGGGGCCGGGGCAGAGGCCAGGGCTGCCCGCAGCCCGAATCCAGGGCACTGACGGGTCCGGGGCAGAGGCCGGGGCCGCCCGCGACCCCAGCCCGGAGCAGGGCCGTCCCCACAGCAGCGGCTGTGTCCGCGCTGCCGTGCGGTCTCGGTTTGACTAGGTAGCGCCCGAAGCAAAGGCGGAACCTGTGTGGTTTTTGTGATATTAACTGGCCCGTGAGCAGTCCCCAGCCTGTGCTGCTGGAAGGAGACCCTGTGCAAACAACTGCTGATTTATTTACAGTGTAGAGACGGGAGGGGAAGTGAAAGCAGCATACGGCAGGTTAAAAACAGCCGTTCTTCATTTATCTTCTCTGCACCCTTTACACGTTCTCCATCAGAACTGCCCTGTCCGTGCCGGGCTCCGCTCGGCTCTGGGTGTGCTCCGTGCCCCGCTACCCCGCCGCGCCCTCTGAGCCTTCCGTGGGCACCGGGGCCCTGCCGAGAGGTGCAGCAGCGGCTCTGGGGGCTCAGGAGAGACGTGGGAAGGCAGAAGGAAGCTGTAAATCCAGCCAGGCACAGAGAAAGGGAATGTCTCAGGAGGGAGCTGAACCGCAGGACAGGCTGGCTGGTGCGGGTCCTGGAGAGTGACACCCGCCGCGACAAACTGCTGCTCGTGTTACACAAATACAAACACTGTTTGTGTTCCTGTTCACAACAGACACTAAGGCAGACCTAAGGATTACTTACACGTGATCCTGAAATTTTAACGGTTTTCCTCCTGGTTTCGTTTTAAAATGTTATTAAATCTCTGAAACTGGCAGGTGTCTGGCTGAGTTCATCTGTGAGCCTCAAAACATGAGAATATCATGAAGAATGGTGGTGTTCTGATGTGTTTGTAAGCAAACGTGAGGCAGCCCTGCACTGTGGTCTCTCAGGGCTGTGATGTGTGTCGTCTCCGAGGTTTGTGGGGTTGTTTATTATTTATTTTTTTTTAATTATTACTAACTTTTCCCCCCCCATCCCAGTGACAGGGGAGGGTGGGGTGCCCCGCCCGTATCCCGTTGTCCCTTTCCAGAATGAGGGTTGGGGATTTCGGGGAATCTCCAGGGTGCTTCGGGGACACTCCCGAATTTTAGGGGATTTAGGGTGCTAAGCGCCAGAGCCCCGCCATGTCCTTGTGTCCCCTTCCCAGGACTGGTGGGAACACTTTGGGCGGCCTCCCCAGGGACTTTTGGGGGACTGCCCAAATTATGGCGGGTTTAGGATGGTTTTGGTGTGCTGACTCCCTCCGTGCCCTCCCCAGCGACGCCCAACGCCTTCCCGCCGCGTCCTCTTGTCACTTCCCAGACTGGGTGCTGGGGACTCTGAGGGGGAGTGTGTGTGGGGGGGGAGTGGTTTGGCCGGACGTGTAGAGCAACAACGGGGTGCGGAGCTCGGGGTGCGGCTGGAGCGGGTCCGAGGGGGCGTTGGCGGGGCAGCGGCGGGTCCGAGGGGGCGGTGGCGGATCCGAGGGGGCGGTGGCGGGTCCGAGGGGGCGGTGGCGGATCCGAGGGGGCGGTGGCGGGCAGTGGCGGGTCCGTAGGGGCAGGCGGGGCCTCGTGGTGACCGTGGCCTGTCCCGCCCACCCCGCGTCTCCTCGGAGACCTCGCGGCGCGCGGCCAATGGCGCGCTCGGGCACAGCGCCGCCCCTCCCGCGCCTCGCGAGATCTGTGCCCGCCACACCCCCATTGCGGACTACATCTCCCGGCGGCCCCGCGGGGCGGGCTCGGCAGCCAATGAGACGCGGCAACTCAGGGTAGGCGGGGCTGGCCGGGGCCAATCGGGTGCGGGCAGCTACAGCGGCGGAAGCGGCGCTCGGCAGCGGCGGCGACGCGGGGCGACCGGCCTCAGGGACCGGCGCACGGCACCGCCCCGGGCACAGGTACTGCCGCGGCCGGCGCACGGCATCGCCTACATCTGCGGGCCGGGGCTGGCTCCGAGGAGGGGCTGCGGGTAGGGGACGGCGGCCGCCGCTTCACATCGCGACGGCGGCAGGGGGCAGCGAGCCTCCAGCTGGCAGAAGCACCGCGGAGGGGGCATCGCGAAGGGGCGGCAGCAGGGCAGAGCGGCGCGGTGCGGCCCGGCCCGAGGCGGCGGGGCCGTCGCGCTGCCGGGCACATCCGGGCCCTGCGGCCCGGCGCGGCGGGGCGGGGCGCGCAGGGCGGGCGCTGATTGGCCGGTGCCGCCCCGCCGCCATTGGCCGGGCGCCGCGCGAACCCGCCCGCGCGGGCGCGCCGGGGTGGGTGGGGCCGCGGGGCCGCGCCCGGAGAGCGGGAGGGACGGAGGGAGGTCGGGACGGCGGGGCCGGGCCGGGCGTGTCGCGACATAACGGCCGCGCTGCCCTCCCGCAGGTGACATGAGCTCGCAGCAGTTCCCCCGTTCGGGCGCGCCTCCCGCCCCGCTGGGACCAGCGCCGCCGCCCATCCCCACCAGCGGCTCGGCAGGGATTATCGCCCCCGCCGCCACAGGTAAGCGCCATCCCGGCCCCGCGGCTGTCGGCAACGGGGGCGGGGAGCGATCCCGGGAACCCCGCCCCGCCCACGGCGCTCTGCCGCTCGCCTCGGCGGGAGGAGCGAGGCGGGCCCGGGCCGGGCCGGGAGCTGCCGCGGGTCCGCGTGCGGAGAGCACCGGGACAGCGCCGCAGAACCGGGATGTGCCTTGTGCCCGGTGTCTGCGCACAGGTGCCTGTTCCGCTCAGCATCTCATGGAACTGGAAATAAATGGGGCGGGAACTGTGATCCCAGCTCCTGCTGTCCCTGCCGCGCTGACAGGTTTCCAGAAGTGACTGGGGGAGCAGCTTCATTTTCAGGTTTTATACCTTTCTTCTGCTCGATATTCACACACATATTGCGTTAAATGTGCAGTTTTTCATGCTGCTTGATCTGGGACTTAATAGCAGTTACTTAGATAATTAAATATTTTTCACTTGAAAGAAAACTTAATTAATCTGTGTTTAAAGGAGGTGTTTAGTTGGACTTCTCAGAGTTGACCCCAGGTTCCCCAGCATTGCCCAACCCATCAGCTCTGAGGGGAACAGACAGAAGCAGTGCCAGAATTCCCAGTTTTTCCATCCCTGAAATATGTCTAATTATAAAACTGACTTTAATTTAGATATTTCCAACATCTCATCTCTGACCTAGTGGGTGACCAAAGCAGGCTTTGTAACAATTCTGACCTTTTTCCCTGTTTTTCCCCAGTGAGTGAGGAATCCGGTCGTGAGGCAGAAGTCGCTCCCAGGGAGCACATGGGCCCCAGTGGCTCCATCCAGCCCCGGGAGGAGAAGCAGGAGCCCGTGGTGGTCCGGCCATACCCACAGGTCCAGATGCTGACCCAGCACCACCCTGTCCAGTCTGGGGCCCCAGTGACAGTGACAGCACCACCAGCACATTTGACTCCAGCCGTGCCACTTTCTTTTTCAGATGGACTTATGAAGGTAATGAGAGGATTCATCAATACAGTCTGTATGAGTAGGTTTTGAAAAAAAGTAAATGACACCAAAACCTTCCCTGCTTTTGATTCTAAAGCTTTCCTTGCGTGTTCTGCTAGCTGTGCAGTGCCTTGTGGGTTTGGCTGTTCCAGATGATACATTGAGGACTTGCTAGTATTTCAGCCATGATTTCAACCAAGTTTCCATTTTCTCTGCGGGATATAATGTTAACTGATAATATCCAGTGCCTGTAGGGCAATACCATAGCCCTGACAGATTCCACTGATGGCCCATACCAGAACCTGCATATTTCCAGGACAAAATATGCCCTTTCTTTGTTTGGAATAACCAAATGTTCAATATCTTTCCTCTCCAACTATTAAACCATACTTACATAAACTTTCTCCTCAGGCTTTGACCCCACAGAATGATTGCTGCTCCAACACTTGGCTCTCATTTGAGGTTGCCAATGTTTCTGTTTTTCCATTTCTTGCAGCCTCCCCTGAAGCCCACCATGCCCAGCCGGCCCATCGCTCCTGCTCCACCCTCCACTCTCTCAGCTCCCACAAAGGTCCCTGGGCAAGTGACTGTGACCATGGAAAGCAGCATCCCACAGGCTCCAACAATCCCTGTGGCAACCATCAGTGGGCAACAGGTCTGGTTTTCTGGTGGCTTTTCTGTTCCATCTCACTGCATGCTCAGATCAGTACCAGTACAGCTGAGGTGAGGGGGTGTAAAGAGAGCAGATTTCCCTGTTCAGTGCTGCCTGGACCATTAAACTTCAGGCTTGGTTATCACCATCTCTTTCCAAAGCTGCTGATTTTTGGGATTATCCAACTGGATAGCACAGCCAGGCTGTGATGGCAGAGCCATACCCACAAGCTGGGTTTTTTCCATAGAAGCTCCTGCTGTGTCAGTGTCACTTGGAGAATTTCTGCTGTGGAGAAACTGCTGGGATTCATTATTGCAGTGTTCTTCAGCTTCCTTGGGAGGAGATTAGAAGAGATCAGTGAACAGTGCATGGGTTTGCACTGTGTTCTTACTGAACTAGGAGTGACAAAATTTGAGTCTGTGTAGATCATGATTTGAAATTCTTTTTCTCCTCTAACTTGACTGCAGAACCAGCCCTGTTGGTTTGAAAATAGTTTGTCAGAACAGTCATTACTAAACCTCTCAGGGTTTTGATGTAAAGTGCCTTTAGGTGGACTTGAATTAGTCTGGCTAAGGATGTGCAGCAATTTCATGGATTTATCTTATATTAATATATCCCCAGGCGGTCCAGAATTTAAAAAAAAATAGAATTAGTTCCAGCATTTGCCAGGTTTCTACCATTCTCTCAAGTTTATTGGAGAGGTGGTATGAAACTCTGCCTTAATGTCAGCAATGCTAGAAGGGGCTGTTTGTGGGTGGCTGCTGGGTGACTGTCACCAGGTACCAACCATCAAAACACACCAGTGAAACAGAGAAGTGTTCACATCTTCCAGTGGCAGCAGGCTCTGTAACTTTATCCTGTCTCCTCCACTCAGCTTTTAATGCATGCAGCCTTGGTACACCAAGTATTCCTCCAGGATCTCTTTTTTGTCCCTGAGGCTTAGATATGGTGATTCTGTGGCCACTGATTCTTGTCAACACAGCTGACTTGTTTTGTTCTTGAACTCTGCAGGGGCATCCCAGTAACCTGCACCATATCATGGCCACCAACGTGCAGATGTCCATCATCAGGAGCAGTGCTCCTGGGCCTCCCCTGCACATTGGAGCTTCTCATCTGCCCCGAGGTAAAGATCCAGCTCTGCTGTCCCTGCCTCCTGCTCACAGGCTCTCAGCTGCTGCATTCAGCCCACACCTCTGAAACTCCTCACTGCTAATGCAGCTGTTCCCTCAGATGTTAAAACTGCTGCCATGAGGGAGTGACTGCTGGCCTTTTAAGAATTATGTTGCTTTCAGCCATTTAGGGCAGAACCACGTGACAGTGTTTAAAATGCTGGCAGATAGCAGCACATCTGTTATTCTACTTCTTTGCTGTTAAAACAATCAAGAAAAAACATCCACTGGTAGAGACACACCTGCCCTGCAAAATGTCATGTACATTCTGGGCAGCAAGTATTGCTCACCTCTGGCAGTTGTGAGCCACGTTCTTGTGTCCCCCTGTCACAGGACCACTCGTGCATTGTTATGCATGCTAGCACATCATATTGTGTGCATTTGCATTTTCCCATGAGTTAAATGCTGGTGATACCTACAGGCTCTTGTTTCCCAGCATTTTGGATGCTACAGCTTGTAAAACAGGAAATCAGCCCTTAATGCAGCCCTGTGCTCAGTACAGCCTGGCAGATTTCTGACTGCAACTTTGCTTTCAAAGTCTTATGGGTTGGGTTTGCGGCTCAGCTTTAAATTGATCTGAATTCCAAGTACCATTTGTCAGTTTTATTTCTTTTTATGCTCAATGTTATTTGCTGACTCACTCAAGAAAAATAAATTGATGTGAGCAAAAACATAATCTTCAACTAGAGCAGGTAGAAGGACTGTGGAGGTTTCTCTGTAGCTACAGTAGTGTTGTTCACCTCATTCTGAGGGGACAGCTGCCACAGACTTGCACTCTCAGTACACATTTTCTTTTTTTCCCTGCCCTTTTTCTCTGGGTTTGAATATTAACTTTTGAGGTAATTTCAATGGAGGACATGTACAGAAGGTAATATATAACTCAGTCCATCATCTGACTGCAAGGCTGTTTGCCTGCTACTGTGATTTATTATGATCAGGAGTCATCAGACAGGAGACAAATTAATCAGTTGCAGGTTTAAATAGTGTGGAGTTTTGGTCTTGGTTTTCTGGGGGGAGGTGTAGCTGTGTGTTTTGTTTTGTGTGGTGTGGTGTTTCCTTGTTCTCTTGCAAGTGTATTTTTCTTCTGAACTTCATCAGCTGCAGTGAGATCATTGCTGGTATCAGATGACTTATTTACACATTGGCCCAGTAATCAAACTGAATTATTTCTACTGATTTCCATAGCTTGGAATAAGAAAACGTGGCATTTGCAATACAAGGCTATTATAGGGGAATATGAAATACCTCTAAAGCAAATTAATTTAAAGTAATACCTACCCCTCCACACATGCTTTTGTAAACCTTATATATGTTTATTGAAAGCCTTATTTTTACACCATTATCATGAACTGCCCTGAATATGAAATGCATTAGAACTGAAATACCAGCTGATGTCAGGGTGTGTCTGTGGTTGTGATGGAGCTGAATTTTAACGTGCTTGGTTTCTTCCCCAGGTGCAGCAGCTGCTGCAGTGATGTCCAGTTCTAAAGTAACCACGGTGCTGAGACCAGCCTCCCAGTTGCCAAATGCAGCTGCAGCCCAGCCAGCAGTTCAGCACATCATCCACCAGCCAATCCAGGCAGGTAGCAGCCAGGCAGCTCTGCCCATCACTGACCTCCAAACCCTTCCTGGCACTCAGCTGTAATGTATAACCTCTCATTGTTTGTGTGCAGCTGCTGTCAGCTCTCTTCCAGCTCTATTTGCTGTATTTCCTTCATAGACCTGGTGGGTTTTAATCTGGCTCCAAAGTACTTAGAAACTGGGAAGACAATTTCATTCAGACACATTCAAATTTTAAAGACTGAAAGATCCAGTACAATGTGCTAGTGTTAATTTATTGTTCAGTATATGAATTGATGTAGAATTTTTGAAATCTCACTATAATATGCTTCTGTATATCTTGGCTTTTGTACCTGTATAAGGAGAAGATGGTAGATCTTGTCTCCCTGCAGCAGTGCTAGTGTTCAGCCCCAGGACAGAGGGTTAAACATCTTCCCACTGTGCTTTCACTTAGGATTCCAATCACCTCTAACTTTGTCTGTACTGGAATTTCCTTTCTTTTCATTTTGAAGGGAACTGACCTTTGAGGTTTTTCCTAAAGACCTTCAAGGTCTTTAATGTTATCTTTGTTGCTTCCTGGTTCCTGTGCTGTATGTGTGTTGAAAACCAGGACAGTTCTGCTTAGGAGCTTGCAAATCAATTCAGGAAGACTGGAAATGCCTCAGAATGCCAAAACTTAGTGACGAGGTGCAGGGAAACCAGTTTTAATCAAGTAATTCCTAGTTGTTCTCTAAACTGCAGAATTTCCTTTCTGAATGTTCTCTCTTTGATGCTTCTTTTTTTTTTTTTTTAACAGTCACGTCCTCCTGTGACAACTTCAAGCACTATTCCTCCTGCAGTGGTGGCAACTGTCTCAGCCACGAGAGCTCAGTCCCCTGTTATAACCACAACAGCAGCACATGCCACAGAGTCAACTCTTAGGTAAAACCTACAGAAACTCTGAATATGACAGAAATTGCAGCAAGGGGAAATGTTAATCAGCCTGAGCTGATAATCCTCTACTTATGGGAGGATATAAAATGAAAATAGTAATGCTTTTGCACAGTGCAAATCCTTGAAGTTCTGTGAATAAAAATGTGTATAAGCATTAACTTATACAGATTTATAAGGGTAAAAGGGCTTTATAAGGGCTCTGTGTTATGGAAAGGAAGGACCTTAAGGAATCATTTGTGGACCGTGGAGTTTGTGTTGCAGGAACTTGTGGGTATTTGGCCTATATTTTTTATGAAGACACAGTGAAAAGTGACATGTGAATGCTGAAAGGAAGTTTAACTGATAAGAGTTATGATAACTCCTGGCTGGGCACAGAGCAGATGAGGACAGCACAGTGTAGCTCAAATTCCTTATGTTGCTCGGCCACGTGATTGACAGCAGCGCTGCTGTCACCAGGGAGGGCACTGAGGCCTGATGTGTGTGCCTGTGTTGTGTGTCCCACACTCAGTCTCCAGAAGGTTCCCTTGGTGAGTTCTTGTCTTGCCCTGCAGCCGCCCCACGCTGTCCATCCAGCAGCACCCGCCCTCGGCAGCCATCAGCATCCAGCGGCCGGCGCAGCCGCGGGACACGGCCACGCGCATCACGCTGCCCTCGCACCCCGCCATCGGCACCCAGAAACCACAGCTCCACACCATGGCCCAGGTAGGCCAGCACAGCCCCTCCCGCTGCTGCTTGAGGCTTCCTTAGAGCCTGCAGGCTGAGATTACACTTTGGAGAAGAGTTAGAAAATAATGTTCTGTACGGTCAGTGCAAGGTGTTTCTATACTAACTATAGATGTTAAATGTAGTAGTCTTCTAAATTTAAGATTTATTTTTTTTTTCATAGAAAACCATTTTCAGTACTGGTACTCCAGTGGCAGCAGCAACTGTGGCACCTATTTTGGCAACAAATACCATTGCTTCAGCGACCACAGCTGGTGAGTATTTATAAGGCTGTTGTGGGAGCATCATGAGGGATGGGGTTTGTTGCTTTTTGTTGGCTTTCTTTGAATTTAGAACCCAGTCATTTTTGAGCAAATATTTTTTCAAAATAAAGACTGCATTTGGAGGTGCATGGCTTCAGCAGTGAAATTACTGAGTTTTTCAGGGAGTTTGTCTGGTTTGGGGGTTTTGCCCTCTTTAGGATATGGATACACTGGCATGGTAGGGCTCCTTAAAAAGATCTCCTGTTAAGTTTGGTTTTTTCCTTCAGGTTCTGTATCTCACACCCAAGCGCCTACAAGCACCATTGTTACCATGACAATGCCCTCACATTCTTCCCATGCTACAGCTGTCACGACCTCAAACATCCCAGTTGGTGAGTGATTTCAGTTCTCAGAAAAATGTGTAACTCGTGCTTCAGTTTTTCTCTGCATGCTGGAAGTGTTTGTGCATGTTAGCAAATTAAGGAGGGAAAGAAAATCAGGCTGGGAGAAACCAATTAACACGTCTAGTATTCTAATTTTTTTTAATATCAGGAAGAAATAGATGTTCCAGGAGGAGCAAGTAATAAAATGGCTCATTTACTTTCTCTGTTGAATTTTTATACAAACTTGGGCCTTTTGGCATTTCAAAACCCAATTGGATTCTCTAAAATTTTAACTGCTTGGTGATAGACTATGGCTTTCATAGCTGATTTTGTTAAGTTACTTCATGTGCTTCTTGAGGTGTTAGGTGTAGCCTAGCTGGATTTGATTAGTGTGTTCACTTGAATGTGAAACACAAAGGCCTAAAGGTTGGAACTTTATTTGCCTGGATGCCTGTGGAATGTGCCTGAGATGTTTCCTACAGAACTGCATAACTTTCCTTTTGTTCGTCTGTTTTTCTGCTGACCTCCTTGTTCTTTTGAAATATTGAAATCTCTACCCCAAGTATAAATTTCCAAGGAGTGAAATTGTATCTCATACATCAATGTTTCTTGTAAAGCTCTTGTAGGTGTTTTCTTCCTTTTCATGGCCTCTGTCCACAGACACTTGTCTGCCTTGGTCTCATTTCCAGTGTTCTTGTTCTTGACATCATGGTTTGGGTTTGGGCTGATCTTAAAAAAATTGACTTAATCTGAGCACTGAAGTGACTTTGTTAGCCAGTATCATTTATATAAGTATTTAGAATATCCATCCATTCTGATATAAATTGATGAGAAATGCTTTGTTCTTTTTCTTTTGCCCTATTGTGGGTAGGAAATCATTTGTGGATCGGGTAGGTTGTTCTGGGTTGAGAGGGAAGGGAGTGGAGTTGGTTGTTTTGTTTGACAAGGTTATTGATCTTGCTTTGCAGTGTTCACTAGCCTTTCCTTTGACTGTCAGTTGATGACATGTTTGTTTTCTTGCAGCTAAAGTGGTTCCCCAGCAAATCACCCACACTTCTCCCCGGATCCAGTCTGACTACACAGCAGAGAGGAGTAACCTCATACCTCTGTCCAGCCACAGGGCATCTCCCAACCCAGTGGCCATGGAAACCAGAAATGACAACAGGTGAGCAGAACCAACACCTTCACCCATGAGAGAGTGTGTGAGTGAGGTGTGAGTGCCCTGTTCTGCTGTGGTGGAAATAACACTGTAAAACCTGAGGGGGAGGATGGGATTTGGTAGTTCAGGGAGTCCTAACCTCTTGAACTCTGTGTAACACTTGCTCTCTTTGATGCCTGTAGGCAGTCGGTGCCTGTCCAGTTCCAGTATTTCTTACCCACCTACCCCCCCTCTGCCTACCCTCTGACTGCCCACACCTACACCCCCATCACCAGCTCCGTGTCCACCATCCGCCAGTACCCAGGTAAGCCCAGCTGGGGGTGGCAGCCTTGGGGCTTTGTTGAGCTTATGGATGTGCTCTAGTGATGGAAGGAACTAAAAGGATTGTGCTTGACTCTGACAATTAGTCACAAAAAGTCTCTGATGATTTGTTGTTTTTTTAGGAGTTTCGTATTTGATATCTCAAAGGCTCTACTTATAAACTTTTACTTGTCTATAAGTAAAAGTTTGGAGTCTACAAATTAAAACAGTTTGGCTCCTCCAAACCAAGCCAACTCTTTGATACATCTTCATTCCCTGTGTTCTGATAAGCTTTTTTAATATCTTTTCATGTGAATGTACAGTTTGAGATAGAAACCTGAACCAAAAAGGGAGAAATTAATTTGCATTGCACACTTGCATTAGTGTTCTGTTTAGGAAAATGGAGCAATTAATGTATTTGAACAGTCACAGTAATTTGCAGTCAAAAATTGATGCACAACCCAAGCTTATGTGATTCTGTGACAAAATTTGGAGCACTTTTACCTTACCAGGTTGTTTAGGGCTGTTCTCTATAATGGGATCATTCCCACTATCCAGACTGCAAGAACATGCATGATGTGGATTTTCATGGAATATCTGTGTCTGCTGGCAGCATGATTCCTGTGAGCAGTACAGAGGAAATTTAGAAGGACTGGGAGGAGGCAAAGCCCATTTGTTGAACAGGAAAGTGGGTTCTTTAGGTTGAGAAAGACCTTCAAGATCATCAAATCTAACTATTAATCCAGCACTCCTAAAGGCACCACGAAACCATTTTCCCAAGTGGGAAATATATTTTTATATATAATATATATTAATATATTTTATATATTTATATAAAATATATATATATATATTTAAATTCTGCCAGGGTTAGGGACTTCACCACTTCCCTGAGCAGCCTGTGTCAAGGCTTAACAACCTTTTATGTGAAGAATTTTTTCCTACTATCCAATCTAAACCTTCCCTGACAGAACATAATTGCACACAGTCAGGAGTTCCAGTTCTGGAGGGATATTGGGGTGCTGGTAGGCTAATGGTCATTTGTATAAATGCAGATGTATATTCTTCATCAGGAGCTTATTGACAGAGACATTTTACATAATTAACTTGTTAAATTGACTTGAAGAATCCATGGAAGGTATTAATTATGGAAGCTGGGGGTGGCAACTTAGAGAATTCAGGGTATGCTGAGCACAGCTGGGTGAGGGTACAGAGGATTTCAGAAGAGACTCTTTAAAAGATCACTGAGATAAGGAGAATTAGTGCAGAATTTTGGTTTACCAAATGCTGGTTATGTTTTATTTAATATCCTAAAAGGATTTTGTTGGATAGAAAGTTTTGCAACAACAATGTTTTGACTAAGAGAATAAATGTGCCGCACTTTATACAGAGCCATTTTCAGGGACCTGGTTTCAGTTTTTGATGCCTGTTTTTAGAGTGTCTTGTCAGCACAAGAACTTGATGGAAATCCTGTGACAATGATAAAACCAGCTTGTTCTGCGTTGTTAGCAATCAAGGCCATTGTTGGCAAGTTCACACTTGCATTCTGTGTGTGGCTGCAGAAATCCTGGTGCAGCTCTGCAGAGCCTGGAAATCTGGAGATCCAGGGTCTGCTAGTGGCCCAAAAATATTAAAGTGCTGCATGGGAGAACTGTAATACACAAAAAAAAGGTGGAATCAGTAGTTTGGAGCTGTGAATTTATTTAAATTATTCTACTGCTTGAGCTATTGTTGGAAACCTTGTTCTGCCACTGAAAGATAATTGTGTTCATTTGAGCTGTAGGATCCAGCCTGTAACTGGATCCCTGTTCTATCTGGCCTGTTCTGAGGCCAGATAAGGTTGTGTTCAACTTCAGAGTTGAGTCAGCTTCAGAGCACAATAAATTACTTAGGTTTCTGATTACTTTTAATCTATTTTTTAAGGAGGGAAAAATGCCAAGTGTTGGTACTTACAAGCACTGTAAAATACGATAGTGGGCAAAAATAGAGCACAGCATTCTGAGACTGTAATTTGAGTCTGCCTAAAAGCAGAGTTAAACTGCTCTTTTCTCTTGCTGCAATTAGAAATTAAAAAATGGAATTAAAATCAACAGTAATTAATTCCTCTGGCAGACAATCTTCCCTACTCTCGTATTTACTACTGCAACAAGCAGACGGGCAAATTAATTTTTCAAAGCAAAAAAAGCCTTTGCAAAGTTGTGTTTGAGCAGGAGGTGGGAGGGGGAGCTGAGGTGGTGACCTGCTGCTGAGGTGTGTGTGCTGCTCCAGTTTCAGCCCAGGCACCCAACTCGGCCATCACGGCTCAGACTGGTGTGGGAGTGGCCTCCACCGTGCACCTGAACCCCATGCAGCTGATGACAGTGGATGCATCTCACGCCCGGCACATCCAGGGCATCCAGCCTGCCCCCATCAGTGCCCAGGGCATCCAGCCTGCGCCCATCAGTGCCCAGGGCATCCAGCCAGCGCCCATTGGCACCCAGGGACTGCACCCTGCTGCACCCATGGGTGCCCAGGGGCTGCAGCCAGCGCCCATCGGGGCCCAGCAGCCACCGGGAGACACCAAAACCTCAGGTAAGAGCAACCAGCCAAGTCCTCTCTTCAAAGTGAGACAAAGCAGCTGAGCTTTGAGTCCTGCACATCCGGCTGTGACTCATGATGTTGTTGCAGTCTCTGTGGTCCAGAGGTGGACACTGAATACATCCATGCACACACTCTCCCAGCAAATGCTTGTTGGCTGTTTCTGAAGTGATTTATTTTTAAAGCATGCTAGGTGGAGCCTGTGGGTAGCCTTGGATGGGTTACTTCAGTGGAAAACACTGGTAGTGCCTGAGCTTAAACAAATGCCTTCAGTAAGGCCTTGTAGCAAAAGTAATTTACAAGTGAGTGATGTTCTCTGGCTGTGCATGAGATCCTAGGAGCAATTAGAGTACAGCCAGGTACCTTCTGCTGTTGGTAACCTGATCTTGAGCTGTGACAGAAACCATCTTTCATTGTAAGTGATTGGTCTGATGAAGCCCCAAGAGCTTACAGGAGGAATGGGAGATGACATCCAAGAGAATGAGCTGTTGCATAGCTGGCAGGCACTGCACAGTGATTTCCTGGCTGTCCACGTGCTCTGCATCCCTCAGCTGGCCAGACAGGCTGTCAGACTGCAAACACACCTGATGTCACTTAGAGCTCACATGTGTTGCCACATGGGCTCTACCAGAAATGTTGCTCTGTTGACCCAGTTGTGTTGATCTCCCTAGTGATTTCTGCATTTTCCTTGTCTTCTGGAGAAGATAATTTCTCTAGAAGTGGTTGTTAGGCAGGAAGTAGTTTCTGTCTTCCCAGCAGAAGGTTCAGTGATCAGATTGCTCGTGGCAAAGGCTCTGCTTACAAAGGAGTCTGAAAGCACTGCAGTTAAGAGACTGAGGGACTCAGAGAATGGACAACATTTGCTCTGCAGACACCTGCTTTGTCATCACATTCCCTTAAGTAACTGCTGCTTTCCCCTCTCTGTTTTTGTCTCTGCCTTGTGCATGTCCATCCTTCCCAGCAGTAGTCTTGGCAGATGGAGCCGCCATTGTAGCCAATCCTATTAGCAGCACATTCAACACTGCATCTGCAGCAACCACAGTTGTGCAAACCCACAACCAGAGTGCCAGTGCCAGTGCTCCAGCCCAGGGCTCCTCGCCACGGCCCAGCATCCTCCGCAAGAAACCGGCCACGGACGGGTGAGTGCAACGGAGGTGACACGTGGGTGACACTTCTGTGCAACCCACCCAGCCACATGGAATCATTTCAGTGCAGATAAGCAGTACTCCAGCAGATTATTCAGTCAGCAATGGTTATAAGTAACCTGCTGATCAGTGAAACAATGATTTTCCTCCCCCAGGGCAGGATATAGTTTTCTGTAGTGTCAGTAATAAAATGAGAAGGACAGTTTGTCTCCTAGGTCTTGAAAGTGACTTTTTGAGACAAAGTGGATTTGAGGCTTTCTTGCTTAGTGTGATAAGAAGGAGGAGTTCATAGTCTACTAAAATTAGAATTGGGTGCTTTTTCTTCAGTGCTTTTCTTGGAAGAATATGTGGATGAGTGGAAAGGATAGGATTAGTACCCTGCTGTGAAATCTGATTAGGAAAAAGGGAGGGAGTAACTTAAACTCTTAAAATATTTTATGTTGCCTGTCTATTTTTAAATGCCTTAATAAAGAGGCAAGAGACAGCTTTAGAATTAACAATGCATTTCTTCCCAGCTAGCAGCTGAAAATGTGTGGCACTACTGTGTCCTGTGAGATTAAAATTGCATACTTTCTATGTGGGTGGAAACCTTTTTTAAGGCAGAGAAGCTGTAGGCTGTAAAACTGAAAGAGAAGTTAAAGAGTCAGGTAGATCACTAAAGACTGTTTAAATTTGTTGATTATTTTGGATAACAGTTTGACTTTTGGTTCCACGGGAGACTGAGTAGTGTCTAAAAGACCTTTATCAGCCTCATCATCCTAATATCCACACTCAGGTTTGAGGTCCTGCAGTCAGGCTCTGACAGTCAGGTCCAGCTGAAGGAGGCAGATGCCCATGTGAGCCCTGTTTAGCTGCAGATGATTTGCTCAGTCTTGAAGCAGCAGTGGCATGGCCAGACCCCTTTGTCCACTGCTGGAGCCTGGCAGTTGCAGCAAAGTGTTCCCACTGATGGGATGACAGTAAAGCTGGCATTCTTGGAGAAGCCCTAAATTGGGTGAGACTAGGCCAGAGCAACTTATCTTTTATTTTAAAAGAAAATAAAATACCTAATTTGAAAAGTAAAATGAGATTCTTTGTGTAGTGAATTGATTACACTGAAGACAGAGAGCAGCGCCACAGCCATAACTCCTGTCCTGGTTTCAGAGAGCTGATTTCTTTGTTCTCAGGGGTGTTTGTCTTTGCACCAGGGAGGTGAGAATCCTAGATCTGTCTGTCTCTTTTCAGGCTGGCAGTCCGGAAAAGTTTAATTCCCCCTCAGCCACCCGAAGTGGCCAGCACACGTGTGGAGAGCACGATGCGAAGCACGTCTGGGTCACCAAGGCCTGCTGGGTAAGACTTCAGGGAGCAGCCACCTGCACCATAATTATATTTATTTGAGTTGTATTCTTTGGCTATTGGCACTTTTCTTTCTTTTGGGAAACAATCTATTTTGAATTTGTGACAAACTCAAACAGATTTGAAAAGTTCTGCTGTTTGTGAAGCTGAGGAAATTACCTTTAAAAGCTGTGGTGATGAGCTTTCACAGAAACAAACAAAAACCCTCTGCTAGTGTAAGGGCAGATAGGCCTCAAAACTTTATTCTATAGTACTTGAAAAGTCATTCTGAGGAAAGGTAAATGCAACTTCTACCCTGCCTCACTTGAGTTCAGTGGCTTTACAATTTGTTGTTTTATAACTGTAAGCCACAGTGGGAGCTCCTGCAGAGGATGGGGCCAGTACAGTTGTGGGTAAAAGCTCCTCTTGGCTGCATTGTAGAACTGTTTTAATCCTTAACAATTATTTTGAAGTTACCTGGAATTAGTAATGAGATTTGTTTGTCACAGTGAATGGAAAAAGTAGTATCTGTAATCAATACAGGTAGAAAGATTAGATTAAACTGTAATCAATGCAGATTGGAAAGGGAGAGGAGGAGGAAATATAACTGAGATTAAGCCTTCTCCTGTTGTTAAATAGTTTACTGCACCAGGTGGGTGCAGGAAAAACTGAATAATCTGACTGCAGTTTGGCTCATTCCTTTTGTGCTGGGTGCTCCCAACTGAGATACACTTCATTTCTCTTTGCTTTTATTTGTGCTCCAGGGGCAAGCCAAAGCCTGAAATCCACGTGTCCATGGCCACCCCGGTGCCTGTGTCTATGGAGGCAGTGTGTAACCAAGGGGGTGAGCAGCCCACCATCACGGTGCCCCCGAGCTCCCAGCAGCCTCCCTCTGCCATCCCCACCATCATCGCAGCTGCCAGCCCCACCTCCCAGCCTGCAGCAGCCCTGTCCACCATCCCAGGAGCTGTGGCAGCTGCCCCACCCACCTCCACCACCATCGTGGCAGCTCCTGCTCCTCCATCCACCATGAGTGGGGCCTTGTCAGCTGTGCTGGGCCCTGTGGTACCAGAGATCAAAATCAAAGAGGAAATGGAGCCTATGGACATCATGCGGCCGGTATCTGGTACGTGCCTGGGAATCATCACGTTGGGTTTTTGGGTTTTGAGACAGTGGAGGGATTAGGAGGGTTTTTCAACAGTTTCATCTTGAAAATGAAAGGACATCTCTTCCATTGTAGCAGAGCACCAGAGTTCCCATATGCTTTATAAAGATCTTTTTTGCCTTTTTCCTAATCTCCCATGAATACACTTCTTATTGTGGCTGCTTTGTTCATATTCAAATGATCCAACTCCAAAGAGTCTGTGTGAATTCCTTGCCTAAAATGCTCATGCTCAGCAGTGGTACCAACATATTATGGAAGAGCTCAGTTGAATTCAGTTTGTTTACAAATCCTACTGTTCAGGTGCAGTGGCCTTTCTTGTATGTGAGTAATTCATGGCCACAGTAAGATTTCCTAGGGCCCTCATGTGATTCATGCATATTTTTCTCTAGAACTTTTCAAAATGTTCATTATATTGCCTTACTTTTCCAGCTTGGCCATAGTTGCTATCAAATTGCGTGGTCAGTAAATTCAGATCCTTACAGATCTTACTGGGCACTGTATAGTGGCAAAGTGACAGGAATGCATCCCACATTCATGGGTTTCAGAGTTCAGGCTTAGCTTCTCCTTGAAGCTGTGTGTTGTCTTGTGAGAAAGCAGCTCCTTGCTGCAGCTGTGTCTGGAGCATGGGCAGATAGCATTAAGCTCTTTGGGGCCCTTCTGTCTCTTCCTGGCATTTGTGGCCAAATTGTCAAGAGATCCCATCCCAGAAATGTTGTGCTGCAGCCTTAGTCATGCCTGGTTGTCCTTCCAAGTTCAGGGAGTGTTCCCTCAGATTACGTGCCATGCTGCTGCCAGCTGCACAGGTGTGTTGGTTGGTGCAGTGACCTGCTGAGCAGTGCTGAGGGCTTGGCAGTACAAGCAGACCCCTGCAAGCAGAGTGCTGCAGTGCTGCTTTGATTCCATCTGCCTCTCCTCTCATGAGAGAGTAGGGATTTGCTTACTGTGACAGTGACCTGTGCTGGTGTACATACAGAGGGGTTTTTACAGTAACACAGAGAGATGTTAGCATGACTCCTTTTTGTAACATTGAACATAAGCTTCAAATATGAAGCAACTGAGGGACAGACAATTATCTCTGCTCTCATTGTTTATGTATATGAGACACAAAGTCTTTAGCTTATAGGCTTGTCCTATTAATTACTGCTGGCTTAATATCTGAGCTGTTGGTGCACATCACACCCCTCACACTGTGCTGAAACAGGACCCACTGTTGGAGGTGGTGTTCAAACAGTGCCTTATCTTCCCACTGCTGATGGTTGGGTTCTTCTTTCTTCCTCTCAGCAGTCCCTCCCTTGACTACAAGTACTGTGTCTCCATCTTTGGCACTGCTGGCCAACAATCTTTCCATGCCTCCAAGTGATTTGCCACCTGGTGCCTCCCCAAGGAAGAAACCCCGTAAGCAGCAGCATGTCATCTCCACAGAGGAAGGGGACATGATGGAAACAAACAGCACTGATGATGAGAAATCCACTGCCAAAAGTTTGCTGGTGAAGGCAGAGAAGCGAAAGTCTCCTCCAAAAGAGTATATAGGTAATGACATCTCTGATGTCTTTGTTATTATTCAGTATTTTCTCTTCTGTTTGTTTCTCATAGAACGTGGTCTGTCACATTCCCACTTCCTAAATATGAGTAATAGAGAATCCAAGGATGTGTTCCTCACCACTTTTTGTATAGTGTGGTAGTGTTCACAGGGGTCCCAGGATGAGGGAAGAGATGAGAATCTTGACTCCATGTTTCAGAAAG
The DNA here is from genome assembly GCF_028018845.1 of Melospiza georgiana. Taxonomy (NCBI): domain Eukaryota; kingdom Metazoa; phylum Chordata; class Aves; order Passeriformes; family Passerellidae; genus Melospiza; species Melospiza georgiana. The sequence continues at coordinate 21,871,476 of NC_080439.1, read as the reverse complement.
CTGATTTAATATTTTATTATATATATTATATTAAAAGAAAATTATGTATTAAAGCTATATTAAAAGAATAGAAGAAAGGATTTTGTCAGAAGGTAGGAAAGGAAAGGGAAAGGAAAGGAAATCTTGTGACTGACCAGAGAGTCCGAGCCAGCTGACTGTTATTGGCCATTAATTAGAAACAACCACATGAGACCAATCAAAGATGCACCTGTTGCATTCCACAGCAGCAGATAATCATTGTTTATGTTTAATTTCTGAGGCCTCTCAGCTTCTCAGGAGAAAAGATCCTAACAAAAGGATTTTTCATAAAATATGTCAGTGACATTATGGGGCTGGGAAAATGTCAGGGAAAATGAATTTTCTCAACCCACATTGTGTATGAGGCAGCACTTACTGACCTGCTGCTGGCGTTCTTGAGGATGCCAGCCTGCTTTCACTCCTGATGATGATGCAGTTGTGGCTCCTTTTGCAGATGAGGAGGGTGTGAGGTACGTCCCCGTGCGGCCCCGGCCGCCCATCACGCTGCTGCGGCACTACCGCAACCCCTGGAAAGCCGCGTACCACCACTTCCAGAGGTACAGCGACGTCCGCGTCAAAGGTCAGTGTGGGCAGGGAGCACGGCGAGGGAAGGAGGCTGCGCTGTCAGCTCTGCTTCTGTACATGAAAACATGCTCTGGTTATCGACTGATCTGCCTTTGTGCAGTGATAGAAATGTGCTCACCAAAGGTATCCTCATAAAAGGGATGTGCTGTAGTGATAGGCTGCGGCTGAGTTTTCTCATCAGCCACCTAACACTTGCCAGTTAATCACAGGCATTCCATATTTAGTCTAACTAGTCTTGTCAAGTAACCAATGGGCTTTTAAAGAAGACCTTTTTACCTAATACAAGGAAATCAGAGATCACATACTGTCTTCCAGACTTTACAGCTAATATTTTAGAATTTCTAAGCAGACTGGGTTTTCACAACTCTGCAAATACATCTAGGAGAGAGTAGAAGTTGTACAAGATGTACCATTAACTTGTTTGTGCCAGGTGTTTGAAACATTGAGCACTACATTGTTTAAATTAGAAAAAAATGGGTTATGATATAATCTTTCTGAAAGTACAGATAACCTGTTAGTCAGAGCAGCAGTCAGGTACATGGCAGATGGGAAGTCACTTTCCTGTCTGAATGAAAATGCTGCTTATTTGCTATGGATTATTAGGTCGTAGGGAGAACAGAACTTGGGTTATTGTTGTTTGAGAGGAGAGGCCTGGCCAGCTCCCGAAATTTGAGTCCTGTATTCTTGTGTTTCCTGGTGACAGAAGAGAAGAAGGCCATGCTGCAGGAGATTGCCAATCAGAAGGGTGTGTCCTGTCGTGCACAAGGCTGGAAGGTCCATCTCTGTGCAGCACAGCTACTACAGCTGGTAGGTGCATGGGCCTTGGAGCTTCCTGAACATGGGGGAACACAAAGCTGTGTAAGGCAGGAAGACATTCTTACAAACTCAGTACATTGGGATGCCCTAAAGGAGCTGGTGTATAGTGCCCAAAGGGAGTGGGACATGCTTTCCCCTGTCTCAGGAATGTGGCATTAAGTGGCTTGGAAACTTGGAGTGTTGGTTTTGATCCAGACATAAGAGCTGATGTATTTTGTACAGATGATCAAAACTGGCAACTCCCTCCTGCTGATGCACAGGTCTGAAGAAGCGTCTGTTTGGGATGGTGCGGCTGATCTGAGGAGGCAGCACTGATCCACATTCCTGGATGCTTCTGTTTCAGGTTGGGGGTGAGGTAGGTGCTCTGCATTTTAGCACCAAACTCCCCAAAACCTCTGCATTCCTGGAATAGTATTGTGAGCAGTAGGGGAAGCAGTTGTGGTAGGATCCATGTTTCTTCAGAAGAGGAGCAATCCTGTAAATAGGATGTTAAAAGGAATGATAGTGCCACATTTTGTCAGAGGCTCCATCTTCTGAATCACTGACAAGAGCAGCTGAGAGGGGAATGGATTGTCACTGTTTCTGTGTAGGTTTGGTAACATGGGCAAGTTTGCCAGCTTGGCAGTGACCCTTCTCATGAAGGGCTGATGTCTTTTAGACAAACCTGGAGCACGATGTGTATGAGAGACTGACTGCCCTGCAGGAGGGACTCATTCCTAAGAAAAAGGCAGCAACTGATGATGACCTGCATCGAATCAATGAACTGATACAGGTAGGTCCTGTGGCCAAAACCCAAAACCATACCCTTGGTTACAGGGGTAGTTAGTAAAAGCTAGAGCTGACATAAAAACCCCATGTGGGTTCACTGCCTGTGTCATCAGTTACAAGGGGCACAGGTAGAGAAATGGGAAGGCATTCTGTGGTTAATGACAAGTGTTTTCTTTCAGGGGAACATGCAGAGGTGTAAACTCGTGATGGATCAAATCAATGAGGCTCGAGACTCCATGCTAAAGGTCTTGGATCACAAGGATCGTGTTTTGAAGCTTCTAAACAAGAATGGAACTGTCAAGAAAGTGTCCAAATTGAAGCGAAAGGAGAAGGTTTGAATGCAGACCAATGACTTTGGAAATGGAGAACGTGTACAGAACAGAGCTGAACCTTTTTGTAGTTTGGGTTTATTTTTAAGCAGAGCATCGGAATAAAAAAAGGATGAGTTTAGGGAACAGATGGACACGTGAAGCCTGGTGACCTGAAGGGATTGTCCTTGATCTTGTCATAATGAACAAAGATTTCTCTCAGGCTCATCCCTTTTTAAAGTCTTTCCAGTCCCACTGTTTAACTCCTGATGTGTCAGGTTTGGAGACACGTGTAAGGCAGGAGGTTGTGCAGGGGACTCCAGGAGGCTGACACACAGCTATGGACCCAGACAGCAGCCAAGCTTCCAGCAGTGGAAATGGCACCTCTTTCAGTTACCCCATTCAGTTCTCATTCTGACCTTCCAGTGTCTCAAGCAGCCTTCTTACACCAGTGCCACTGCACTATAGGGGATCTGCCACAAAGAATCTCCAACAGCTCAGAAGCCCTAGCTGTCAAGAATTAAATAAAAAAAAATAAAAAAAAGAAGGGGGGAGGGGGGAAATCATTTCCAAGTGATATTGTAGTGTCTGTGTCTGTGTTGGTGCTCTGGGATACTTGTGTTGAGGTACCTCTTGCAAGAGGTGCTGTAGCTGGTGTAATGTTAGTTGTACGTACCACATACATCCTGAAAACATGAATAAAGGAATTGGAGGGTTTTGTATGTGAGCAGTTCGTGTACCTTTGTGCCAGTGAAACTCTTCAAGCTGTAAACTTGAAAACAAGCTTTGGAAGGAGCCTGAGAGGAAGAGAGCATGTTGGGGACCAGCCAGCACCCTGTGCTGTGGAGGGTAAGTAATGCAGTTCAGGTCCTAAAGATTAAATATGGATTATCCCCCATGCACTTGTGCATTTAACCTTCATATTTTAGAGAAATTGCTAAATCAGTTAATTTTTAGTCTCCTCAGCAGGAAACTTCAGTGTCATGAACTATTAAGAATATATTCTTTTGCTCTTCCAATTATAGTGCTGTTATGTTGCCTTTATTCAGAACTGAGTTCTTTCAGCACTTATATTAAAAATATACTATTCTTATTTCCTGATTTTTATAATTAGAGAAGTAGAATGCCCATATTCATACTGTTTTTGTGTTTTTAACACATGCAAACCAAGTTTATTTCAGCTTTGGATGGTAGTCTTTCATGTTAGCTTGATTTTGCTCATTCAAATGAAACCACTTCCATTGTAAGATACAATTCTAATGCGATGATATTGTAATTCTGATATTAGGAAAGTTACAGTAGTTGTGTGTGTGTGTGTTGAAATTAAAAGCAGAGGTAAGACCAGAAAAGGTGGGAATTTAACTGCTGCTATCACCTCACATTTCTTGTGCTCCAGGAACAGGAAAGCATGCACAACTGGTGAAGTATTTGTTTGATGTTGCCAAGGCAATAAAACACAGCACTGACACTCCCAGGTTCCTAAGGACTCCACAAGAAGCTCTGTGGTGATTATGAAGTGGACTTTTGTAGGGTTGGGAAGTGTTTCATATCTTGGCAAAGGGGTTTGAGATGCAATCCAAGGCATTACCAGCAGAGTGAGGTATGTGGGGGGAAAAAGGGAGGGAAGGATTATTTTAAACACTGCAGAAGTTAGGAACTCCCTCTTGATGTGTTATTCTGGGTATTCTCACCCAATTCTTCGTTACCTTAGTTTTCCTGAGTTGCTATTTAGGGACTTGAAAGGATGATGCTGTTCTATAACCTTAGAATGGCAATAATTACAGTGCTGTGGAAACCGAGTAGATTATGTCATGTTGAAGGCCAGGAGCAAACTGTAGAAGGTGTCCCAGCCCACAGCAGGGGGTCGAACAAAACAAGCTTGAAGGTCCTTTCCTACCAAACCATTCTGTGATTCTATTCTGTAGGAGAAAGTAAGATCCACTGACATAGAACCAAATTTCTGCAGCTCATGATTTTTGTCTCTTCTTTATTGCTTTGGCTTGGATCAGAAATGGCATATATATTCCATTTTGCAGTCTTGAAAGGGTTCAGCCAGTTTGTGTGTTGGGGTTGGATGTGCAGTGTGGGTACTCTGGGCTATGCAAAGCTTGCTCTTCGTCGTGCCCAGGTGTTTCACCGGTGTTGTCAGAAGGGAATCGGGAATGGGCGCTGTGCTTTTCTCTATCCCATCCCTTATGCACCTCATACAGGCACAACAACCCAACCCTTGTCCCCTCCTCCGAGTGACTCCAACCTGTGCACTGCCAGAGAATTCCCTCAGCATGAGAGAGGAAAGCCTCTATTTCTACAAGCTATCCCTAAACCCTTGACGAAGTAACCAATTCTCTACTTTGGTTTTTATGGTGCTGTGAAGAAGGGCGGAGGCGGAAGGATCTGGGTGCCCCGTTGGCGGTTGGAAACACTAAAAGACTGATTTCTGCGTTGGTGCCGTTGTGCTATCTTGGCTCCTGCCCTAAATCCGTTACACACGGCTATAATAGAATCCGTTACACACGGGGCTATAATTAAAGCCGTCCCGGGAGCTCCCTCAGCGCTCCGGCCCGGCCGCCGCCCCGCTCTGCCCTCACAGCGCCGGGCCCCACCAACGCTGCGGGCACCGAGGGGTGCAGAGACTGCCCCGCTTCCAGACACGTAATGGACGCTCCCCACCTCGCGCCCCTCCCCCTAATGTCGTCATCGCCTCTGCTGGCCAATGGCAGCGCGGCGCTGCTGCCGAGTGACGTCCCCGCCCCCGGAACTGTTTGTCGCCGCACGTGCGCTGCTCACGTGACGGGGAGGGCGCGGAAGCGCGCGTCTCTATGGTTTCTGCGTGGGGCAGAGCGCCCGCCCTGGGGCCTTGGCTGTGTTGGCGCCGCCGGGAGGCTGGCGGACTATGAGTGTCCGTCCCTCATTACCTCACGGCCGGGAGGAGGAGGAGGAGGAGGAGGCTGCCGGGATAGCGGCGGACCTGCCCGCGGCCTCGCTCCGGTCCTCCGGCCGCCCCGGGAAGCCCCGGCCGCGGCGGGCCCTGCCCGCTCCCCCGCCCGCCGGGCCCGCTTCTCCGGGGAGCCTCGCCCAGGCCCATGGCCCCATGAGGCGGCAGAAGGCTGCGGGGCAGCAGCGGCGGCGGCGGGGCTGAGGCGGAGGAGAAGCCGGGACGGGTGCAGGAGGTGGGTGACCCCGCCGGGGCCGTGAGGGAGGCGCGGGTGGAGGGGGCCCCGCCGTGCGCCGGCCCGCCCGCCCCGGGCTGGGGGAGGCCGCAGGGGGGTCCCGCTCCGCGGCGCCCCCTGGCGGTCCCGGGGCCGCTCGGGGGGGTCGGGCCGGGGCACGGGGGGTCCCCGGGGTGTCCCCGGGCCGGGCCCGGCGGCGCCCGGGATCCCCCGAACACCCCGCAAAGTTTGTGTGCGGCAGCCGGGGCTCGTCCCGCCGCCGCGGTGCCCCCGTGTGCCCCCGGCCCGCCCGCCGGGCGCTCCCGGGAAGCGGGGCTGGAGCCGAGCGGCCGCCTTTGTTAGGCCCCTGCTGCAGAGCGGGGGAGAAGAGAGGGAAGCTCCCCCCTGCCCCTGCCACGTCTCCGATCTTGAATCAAGTGTTGTGCTTCCAGATAAATAAATAATGATTTATCTTCCCCAATGCGGCTGAGCCGTCAGTGCTAACTGGGGAAGGCTCAGCACCCTCAAAGAGCCAGAGCGGGTTACTTTTAATAGGCAGTGAAGAATTTACACGGTCGCTTTGGCAAAGTTATGCTTTTCTTCTGCCTGGTTTCCTTCCTTTTTGGTTTGCCTTTTTTTTTAAATTTTATTATTATTGCAAAAGTAGAGCTCAAAGAAAAAAATACCATTTTCCTTAGGTCATGTAAATTGTTCCTAATGGTCTTTGTAAAACCTTGCGGTGAGGATTCCTAAGCAGAGCAAGCACTGCGGGCATGCGAGGTGCACCCCTCAACACCCTTCCCATTAGTTCTGGTTCAGTTCAGAGTCCTGTGGCTGCTGCTGTGACCGATGGAACTTCACGAACAAACTTTGCTGTCTTTGCACGTGCCGAGGAGGGAGGGAGTTGTCACAACCTGAATTTCAGTGCGTGTCACCCCTCACCCCCCAGCCCTGTTTGTGCTCTCGGCTTGGGAGGGTTGCAGGGCTGCTCTGGTGGTCACAGCAGTTCCCTGGTGCTGCTGAGTGTGACTTCAGTCCCCCCGTGGTGTCCCTGTGTCTCATTGCCCGTGCTTTGAGCCCCATTTGACAGCCTGGTTTTCTCTCCCCTGTATGTTCAGATGTCACAGTGATGTTGGTGTTTAAGCTCCTGCCACTGACCTGTAATCCTCGCCTATCATGTTTGTTCATCTCTGCCTGCACAGCCTTTCTTCCCTGTGTTTGTTCCGCCCCTTCTTGTGCTGCATGAGCTAATATTCTCATCTTTGCAGGCAAAACACTGCTCTGGGTTCTTGGGTTTTTTTATACCATGCCTGTTTCCTGCTATTATCACTTTCTGTGCTGGCTTCAGCTCTTCCTGTGGTGCACATCTTGCCTGTCCCCCCTGCATGTTTATTTGGGAGCTGTAGTCATTCACCCAGACCCAGAAAGTAAACACATTCCAGTCTGTGGTCTGGAAAATAGTCTGTCGTTTAGAAAATGGTGGTTTCAGTGCTTTTAGCTCCTCTTTGATGTTGCCAGTGCTAAATCAAGGGCAGCACCCCTGGGAGTCCAGCCCTGAAGGTGTCATTTGGGGCTGCTGTCACTCTCTCTAAGGAGCAGGGAAGGGAAATGCACTTTTTTGCCACTGGTGCAGGCATTGACTGAGGAGGAATGGGTGAGCAGGAAAAGCAGGGGATAGGGTGTATCTGAAGTCCCAAGTATTTTTTCCTTCAGTTTTCCCACAGTTTTGTTCTTTTTATGGGAAGTCTGGTGACAGTTTTTTGTGATGAGCCACCTATTAAAGTGTTCAATACCTTGGAAAGTGTGATTGCATGCAGGTTGTGTCCATACTCTCCCATCTATGTGTGAAACACCCATTCTGCTGAGCTGCCTTTACTGCTGTGCTTTGGAGGGTTTTCTTCCTGTGTTTTAGCAGAAGCAAGGAAGCAGCTGTTGGTTTTCCACCTGTGTGTAACTCTGTGTGTAATGCTTTTCCCCCTCCCCACCCTCCGTGCCAGGGTTCTGCAGTGCTCCAGGCAGCGAGTTTTGAAGCAGGATGGGAAAGAGACGCTGTGTTCCTCCACTTGAGCCCAAGCTGGCAGCTGGCTGTTGTGGGGTGAAGAAGCCCAAATTGTCTGGGAGTGGAACGCACAGTCATGGGAATCAGACCACAACTGCACCAAGCTCCAGTTCAGGTCCTCTTCAGAACCACCAGCACACAGATGGGAATAATGGAAGGGAGAACGTATCTGACTTGACTTTGGGCCCAGGAAATTCCCCAATTACTCGAATGAATCCCACTTCAGGAGCTCTGAGCCCCCTTAGTCGGCCCAATGGAACTGCCAACAGCACCAAGAACCTGGTGGTGACAGCAGAGATGTGCTGCTACTGCTTTGATGTACTCTACTGTCATCTCTACGGGTTCCCTCAGCCACGGCTTCCTCGATTCACCAATGACCCCTAGTGAGTACAGCAAAGCTCCCCGAGCTGGGGTGTGCCTGGGGAAGGGTGAATGAAGGGTTTCCTCTGGGACTGGGGAGAGGGGTGTGCAGGGTGAAAGGGGAACATTCTGCTGCTTGCTTTGTCTGCTGGGAACAAAAGGATGCTCTCTAAGTGTACAAAAGATTGAAGTGCTGTTTGTTGGTGGAGGTGAGTGAGCTTTAAAGAGTGTCCTTGGAGACAGAAAGGGCTAGGCCAAGTGTGAAGAGGTGTGGTGCTTGTTCAGCTCACAGGCTGGTGAGTTCCATGAGGCACTGTGTTCTCTGTGCAGGAGTGCAAACCCACTTCATGGAAATGTTCTGGTAATGTTTGCCCCCTTCTTTGTCAGTAGATTCCTCAGTAAAAATTAACTGAGTGGTCCCACCTACAAAACTGTACTAAAAAACAAATAATGTCATTAATTTGAAGAAGATCCAGCTTCTAATGTGAGACACTGACTTGGAGAGGGGAAAAGACTTCCTCCTGCAAAGTAAACAGAAAGGGAATAAAGCAGGAAGTTGAAGTTGGAACAAGTTTCCAGCTCATCCTGAAACAAATGTTGGGCTGGTGAGGGTTGGACAAGGACTCTCAAGGAAGTTTTCAGCTGTCCAAGTGAATGGGTTTAGCAGGGAGGGGAATCTAAAAATTACCAGTTATAGAAGATGTGTTAGGGAAACAGCACTAGCTGGGCAATGTGGGGAGGAATCCTAGAATCATTTAGGTTGGAAAAACCTTTGAGTCCAACCATGAGGCCAGCACTGCCAAGAGAGTTAATTTTCAAGGACGGTCCCAAGGTTAGGAGGAAAGGAGATGTGTGTGAGCAGAAGTGAGGAGAAGGATTTATGAAGCTGTTTCACTTTGGTGAGATTTAATTGATGTTTGTCTGAAGGTTGACTGTGTAGGTGTGGAAATGTTAATGCTGTTAAAATGTTTGTTAAAAGAATTATAGGGGAAAGATCAGTGACAGATGGACCTTCTGACACTCCTCCGGGGCCTCCTCCAGAACAATAGATAAAATAAAAAGTTGCTGACATCCTTAATTTAAGCTAATGAATTTTAAATTGATGTAAAGAACAATGGCTTAAGCAGGTCAAGGACTTCCTTTCTGTGCAGTCAGTGTGTGCCCACCTTTCTGCTGTCAGGGTGGATGTAGGTTGTGCTTCCTTGCAGTTATTATTCCAGCTGGATTATGGATACATGTTCTGAATGCTGCTGCAGAGTGAGCTGATTAATACTGTAAATACAAATGGACACAGAAATGCTCTGGACCTGGATATCAAACAGTTCTAGGGACTCCCCAGGCTGAAATTTCTGGTATTGATACCTCCACTGAGTGGGGTCTCCTTAGCACATTTGGTGTCAGTCTGCTGCTGTTTGTCACTCAGGGTGCAAAGGGTTATTTGCTGTTGCTCTGTTAAGCCGGTAAGAGAGATGGTTTTATAGAGCTGCATTCTTTTGGTGTCAGAGGGGATTTCTGGCTGGATTTTGTTGCTTTTTTTTGTTGACTAGTATCAAAAAGGATGTCCTTTGGGGAATAGCAGCTGGTTGAATTTTTCAGATTTGAAAAGTTAAAAATTGTTCACTGGTTTTTTCAGTGCTCATGATTATAAGTCTTTTAGATCAGCACACCAGCAAAGCATAACCAGCCCTTCCCTTCTCTTCCTCTGTCAGCAAATGCTTACCTGGATTTTCAGGTGTTTCAGCATTTATTCTGTTGCTCCCAGGAAATGGATGTGCCCCAGGGTTTGCTCTCTTGGAGAGCAGCACACAAGGAGGAACTGCCCCACTTGAGATAGTCTTGTAATGAACTTTAAGCCAAATGTTATCAAATACAAGAGTAAGCAAAGTGAAAGTACAGAAATAATTTGCATTGTAGCCTTTTGTGACATAATTAATGTCAATATAAGAGATCTTTGGACAAAACAAAGGTTTATACCAGGAGTCTCTCTGCACAGACAGAGAAGAGTCTGTTGATTGAATAGAAAGTCACAGTGGTTTTTAAACTGCTGAACTTTAAAGTAAAGCTAAAAGCAGGTGTGAAGCTCAGGATTTGGCATAAACAGTGTAATAACATGCAAGTTCCAGGGTTGTGGATTGAAAACCACATGAATTTCAGTCACCAGCCTGGGGGGATGTGCACATGGACACCTCTCTTGATGGGAATTAGGGAGCTGGTAGACACCTGAAGTAAAGTTCCCTTATTCCAGTGTTAGCAGTGAGGGTCACAGATCAATGGAGAGATGGTGGCTTTGCAAGACCTGTAGTTATGTCTGAATTAACTTGGCAAAGGAAGGAAATATCCCCTTTATTATTCAGGTTACTGCAAGTAGTTGCAGTTTGGAACCTATGCAAGTAGTTGATTGGTTACTTTTTCCACTTTTGTACTTCAGTCTGATTTTTTAATAGCAGGTATTACAAACTGGTGCTAGAACTATACCATGGAAGTTTCTAGTTGCCATACAAGACAAATAATAGGATATTTGCATCATAACATCTGTTCTGTAAAAGGTTTTTCCCTAGCACAAGCTAAAGCCTGATTCAAACAAACTGTATTTTGCTACTTTAAAATTCCCTTTGTAGTTGCAATTGATGAAGCTAATTTTTAGTTGCTGTTAGTTTTAGTTCCTCTCAGCCTAAAAACCCTCATCAAACATATATAAAGTGGGATGTTGTGGCTGGGGAAGGAAGAGTTGACATAATCTGCTTAGGATATGGCTGCAAAGTACCAGTAAATGCTCTTGGGTGAACATGGACAAAAGATTGTTGTGACTTTTCTCAGTACATCTGGGAAATAACACTTTTCAAGGAGGGGCTCTGGAACAATGGCCTTATTGTCAGCTGCACCTGCAATTTGCTGAGTGCATTTATTCTTCAGAGACAGAAACATCATCTTCTCTGCAGTGAAAATAGTGAAATTTTATCTATGTGTACAGAATCATATCTTTTTTTTATGCCTCAGTTGTTCTGACCACAATGAAAAATAGTTTTAAATGTGCTTTAAGGTATTTTAAAATATACAGCCTTCTGAATGCAATTATCCTCTCCCCTCTGATAATATCTCTTCTATTATAGATGCATAAAGCTGTGCTGCAGCTCAGTGCAAAGATGGGTTCTGGGGTTTTTTTCCCTTTGGAAGGGGAAAGAGATAAATTGAAAATGTGAACCTGCAATTTGAATTGAAGGGGAATTTACTTAGATTTGTATTCTGTGAGTGATTTGGTTTATGTTTTCCCTTGCCTTTTCTCTTTGGGGTGAGTGTAACGTGGACTGACAAAATTTTTATTAGATTAGGGTAAATTTCCACTGAACTTGTGACAGTAGTATTTCTCAGAGATCTCCTGTGTAAGTTTAATGTCCTTTTTTTAAAGTTTTTTAAGTTTTCTTTTTCTGTTTGCTCTTTCAACATATAATAGATAGATGAAAATGCAGAAAAATTATATCCTGTAAGTGTCTTGAAGTGTTACTGGAAAACTAGAACAACAAATCTCCTGTCTTGGTCAAGCCAGCCAGGAGGTTGTTGTTGGGTGTGGAAGGATGTTTCCACTTCCTCTGTGGGCAAAGTCCTTCACAATTATCACTCAAGGGCTAATTGCTCTTTTGGGCAGTGCTTTTGCTTTTGGTCACAGCTGATATTTAGATCCTGAGTGATGAATTTATGCTGTGATGGATTTAATTCCATTGTTGCTCTGAGGAACCTCACCGGGCATTGATTTATTACTACAGTTTAAATTATGTTCTCACCACTTAGACTTAGGAAGTTCTGTTGCTGTGTTTGAGAAATCATCCACATTCCATGCTGGATTTGTTGTCTGAACAGAAATCTTAGTATTTTTGTAAGGTTTACTGCAGAGGTGCATTGCTCACAAAAGCTTCAAGAGTTTGAGGAAAGTAAGGGTCTGAGCTATGTTGTCAAAACAGTTTTGATGGTTTAAATCTCCTATCAATGTTTTTTTAATCTCAGAAAATCATAGATCATATTACTTAAAGTTCAGTAGAAATCCAGAGACTGTTGTCTTGCATTCAGTTCTCTGAACAAGGCACAGAATCACTCATCCTGTTTTTATAATTAGGTCAGCATTATCAGTTGTCTTACAGAATTTTGCAGATGTTTGGACATTCTTGTAGAGCTGCAACCACCACTGTCCTTTTAGTGCTCCTCTCTACAGCTCTTTGCAATTTCACTCACTCCTCTAGAAGTTAATTTATCTGTATTTAATGTTCACAGTCATCTTTACCTGTTTATCTCTTTGTAGAGCTCTGTTATTCTGAAGTTGTTATTCTTTAATGCCAAATCAGGAGGTGTAGTTTAACAGCTTGAAATGAGCCTGCTGAGTTTGAGAATCTACTGTTGTGCCTGTAAATTTGTGATGGTAGTCAGGAAAGTGGAAATCCAGGTGATTTTGAGTAGGAACAATAGTGGTTTAGACATGTGTTCAACAGGAAAAAATGTGTGTAAATACAAATCAAATGTAAGGTTAGCAAAAGATGTGGAAATAAACTGATTGAGCCTTAGGGATGGACTCAGAAGTCAGACCCTCATGGAAATAACAGGGAGGAAAAAGATAATCTGGATTTCTTTTCATTCCTTAAAAAGCAAAAAAGAAAAGCTTTTATTGCAAATCTGATTTATAGAAGTGGTAGTATAAAGAACTAACGTGCATCATTTATATTAATTTCTGTATGACCTATGCTGGAAACTAGTGGGGCTACAAAGTGAGGCCAATACTGACAGGTAGTCAGTGGGATCAAATAACCATTTCAGTCATTGGAAGACAGCAGATCTGGCTAGGAATGTGTCCATGGAGGATTTCAGAGTCCTGCTGGGGAGGATGGAGTGTGCTGACAGGGTGGAGGGAAGTGCTGGGGCTTGCATGTAGGGGGTGTGGGCATGACTTTTGTTCTTGCTAGATAGCAGGTGAGCAAACCTGCCTGCTGGGGTTTGCTGCAGGGACAGAAAGCAAAGGCATGGGGCTCTTCATACCTTTGTTTTCTCCCCTTAGCAACCAAATACCTGTAGAGGCTGGAGGGTTTGTTTCTTTTCTTTGCCTTTTCAGTCCACTCTTTGTGACGTGGAAGACGGGGCGAGACAAGCGGCTTCGTGGCTGCATCGGGACCTTTTCAGCCATGAATCTTCACTCAGGACTCAGGGAATACACATTAACCAGGTAACTGTCAAAAATGAAATAATGATGAAATTAATATGAATTTAGTTCGTTCACTGTAAGGATTCAGGGTTAGGATGTTGGATCAATATAGTTCAATGTAATATGCTTCATAATGAACTATACCTGAGTGTCTGAGAGTTACAGTGAAGTGATGTACCAGGATGTAGTGGAATATCTTTGCAAAAGGTGAGTTGCAGTTGGTATTTTAAGGCTACTGTCAAATCTGTCTTGCATGCCTACAGTATTGACATCTGTAGCACATAATTTCTCTCAGCCTGCAGTAGGCATTGGACAGCATCAGGAGGCTTGCCACTGGTATTACAGTTCATTAGATTAGGGAGAGATGCAAATCACTTTCTCTGCAGTAACAGAGGAGCATGTTTCATGCAGGCATAATCAAAAGGGGAATAATTGAGCATCTGACACTTTATTTTGGTGCTTCTGTTGGGTGATGTATCTTCTGTTCCCTTTAGTGCACTTAAGGACAGCCGATTTCCCCCCCTGACCCGCGAGGAGCTGCCCAAACTCTTCTGCTCTGTCTCCCTCCTCACTAACTTTGAGGATGCCAGTGACTACCTGGACTGGGAGGTGAGAACAGGTGCATTTGGAACTCTGCATCACTCTCTCGTTCCGTTCGGGTTCGGGTTAGTACATGGTGATGTATCTCCTTCCTTGCAGGGGTGGATGGGGATAGAAGAGTCTGGGAATAGAAGAAATGGGGTTGGAAAACCAGAAGGAAGGAAGGAAGGAAGGAAGAGGATGGCCCAGCAATAATATTTGCTTTTGGTTGGGGGGGATCTGAATGGGAATAGAGAAACATGAAGGTCGTTCATGGACTTGGCCCAGTAGAAAATGGGTGTAAATACCTGTATAAAAACCTGGGAAGTATTTTGATGGTGTGGATAGGAACTGGAAATAAAAAGTAGTTAACACCAAAGGTATGAATGGTTTTTAGGACCTTGTACATTGAAGTGTATTTCATTCAAGAAGAATATATATATGGACTTCATAGTCAGGTAATTTTAGGCATCATTCTTGCATGCAGAGATTTTATCTCTCTTGCCTGACACAAGAGGTGGAAAACTGACAAGACTTAGCCCAGGAGAAGTGGCAGGGCCACTGGTGAGGCTTGTCTGGGAAGGGTGGCTGAGAGCTCCTCGTGAGACCTGCCAGGCAAGACAAGAGAGTGGGGAGAGAATGACCTTACCCAGGCAAAAGCCAACTGTGCAGAGAGAGATGCACAGAGTTGTGGGAATGACAACTCAGTCACGGGCTCAGTGCTAGCAAACACCTCTTATCTGGCTGTTATTTCCATCTCTAGGTTGGAATCCATGGGATCAGAATAGAGTTCATCAATGAGAAAGGTGTCAAACGCACAGCCACGTATTTACCTGAGGTTGCTAAGGAACAAGGTGGGTTTGAGATGGCAGCCAAACATGTCAGCACTTTGTGTCACAGAATTGGGTAACAGTCTGTCAATTTGGGGCTTGGAATACAATGCTGTCCTCACAGTGGTGCCATGGAACCACCAGGCTTAATCCGGACAATTGACACCTGGTACAGTTGCTGCTGGGTTTTCATCTGGCCTGTCTCTCATCCCATATCTTTGCACAGCTGTATTTTAGTGCCAGAATGTTTTAGGGCTGAAGAAATAGAGGATCTCAAAGTTATGGATCTTCCAGCTTCATTCAGCATTGCATCTTTCCTCTTCTATGTTTCTCCCACCAACTAGGATAACTGCACGCTGCACAGCACCAACAGGAGAGTCACTTTCCTCCTCATTCTTGCTAAAGTAGCATCCTCCAGAGGAGGGCTAGAAACACAGCCCCTCTGGAGCACACTTCCCACTCAAATAGAGTAGTGCTCACCATGGTGACTGCTCAAAATATTGCCTCCTCCTTTCCTCCACCTAGCAGAGTGGAGTGGTCGCATCCTCCTGGCTCTGGGGCAAAAGACTAAGGTAGGAATTTTAACTCTGATCTCTCACATGGCAGTGCACTGTGCCATCACTAGAGCACCAGTCCCAATTTGTCTGTGTAAAGAAATTAGTATTATCTTCTTTTCAAGGGAGCTAAGTGGCACATGATGAAAAAATTTGGGGTCCCTGCAACAGTAGCAAGGCACAGACCTTTATAAGAAGACATGGAATGGAAAATGGAATTGCTCTTTCGTAGACCAGCTCCAGTCTGAGTTTAAAGGGGTAGGCATGTGCAGATAGTGTGCATGCATCAGGCCATGTATGTCCAGCTCACCACTAGGATTTCTAAAGCTCAGAGTTTGTTTGGTTGTTTGTTTTTCTAGAGTCCTTTTAATGCATCTCTTGTAGTTTTGAAATATTTTTTATATTGAAAAATTTGCCTTGCTTCTATTTTTCAATAGACTGGGATCAGATCCAGACCATAGACTCCTTACTCAGGAAAGGTGGCTTTAAGGCTCCCATTACCAATGATTTTAGGAAAACAATTAAACTTACCAGGTAAGCAGATATATTTATTGTCTTTTAATTTTACTTTATAGTGTATTCTGGGTGATTTAAATATTTGTGCTTGATGTAAGTCTTTATGCCTCTTCCAGAGGAGATGTAGTGTGAAAGAGCAAATCACAAATGCCATGTGTTAAGCATGTGGTGTACATGGAATGCACAACGTGTTTGGTCCATACAGGATCAAAGTTGGCATTTTTCTAAGTGTCACTGCTTTTAATTTTACTATATATGTGAAAGACCAGGAGCAGAACCTTTGAGAGTTTAAAAGGTTAATTTTTTTTTTGCATCTTTTCAATCAACTTCCTTTTCTCAGTGTGCTCCTCTGTGAATGCTGTAGCTATTAGTAGGTGACACCTGTCTTAAAACCAAACCGCACTCAAATTTGGCTGTTTTTCAGAATTTGCTTGCTTTTCTATATCCCCAGCTGTCCTATTGGTTTCTGCCCCCTTTATGTTAGTAAAAATTGGGACTTTCTGGTTTTCTATAGAAACACTAAATTATCAGGTCATTCTTTACCTCTAGAGAAATGAGGTGAGTGTGCAGAGTTTTCTTTTACAGGAGATGTCAGGATGAGGGTTTGCATTAAAATCTCAAGTAATGTGGTCTTAGTGCAACTCAACCACTTTGTAGGTGGCTGTTGTTTAGCATGCTTTACAAGAACTTGGAGAACACCAGTCTCTCCAAAGAAACTTCACGTTTTGTGAATTCTGATTGTACAATATGGACCAAGTCATTTATGTGCTGTAATAAACCTCTCTTTACCCACCTCTCCATTTCTTTCACTACATTTTCAATTGTGGAGATAACCACAAAAGTAAGTAGTAGTGAAATACTGATTATTTAATCACTGTAGTTGAATCTTCTTCCAGCAAAATTTTCATGCAGTTTGTGGATAAAAAAGAACACAAAGCAATCATTTATTTCCTGTGTGCTGCTTCAGGCATCCCTTTAATTATCATCACTTTGATTAGGACTCATCTTTCAGGACCCTGGAGCTAATTGAAGCTCACATGGGTTATTCATACCAGTGGGTTCCTCTTGGCCATCACTGGCTGTGAGCAGGGTGAATGTTTTATGACGAGACCCTGCATTTTCACATTTTCTAAAAAATCCCTTCACCCAGGATTTTTCTCCTGGGAAGCTGGGAAGCCTCAGAGAAAAATGAAAACAATTATTATCTCATTTGCTTCTCCTGTGTTTTGCTCATGTGGAATGTATTTGGAGATTGTTTACCCACAGGTGATTGTTTCATTGGATTCTGCTGTGAGTTGTTTTCACTCTTTGGCCAATCAGTGCCAAGCTTTTAGGCATTTTAACCAGTTTTGTGTATTTGCAGGCTGACAATAACATCTGTCTTTTATGTTGCCTGCCTAATTATTTGACTTAACAAACTAACCTATAGTGGGATTGATATCCAGCAGTGGGAATATGATTTCAATACAAACCTTCTGAAGACAGATGAGCCAAATATTAGTTTAGTATCTGTGTCAAGACTCTGGAAAGAGTCACGAGTTTTCATTATTATCTTTTTAGCATTCTGTAAGTATCCTTTCTGTATTCTTTAGTATAGTTTAGTATAGTATTCTTTAATGTAAGATAGTATGATAAAGTAATAAATGAGCCTTCTGAGAACATGGAGTGAGACTCATCATTGCTGCCTCCGTCGGGGGGAGCGCAGATGCGATGCTCCGCGTTGCGCAGCCTGACGTTGTGTCTCTGCCTGTTCCCGCAGGTACCGCAGTGAGAAGGTGACAATCAGTTATGCAGAGTACATGGCCTCCCGCCAGCATTGTTTCCAGAATGGCACCCTTCATGCCCCCCCCCTCTACAATCATTACTCCTGACACACGGCTGCATGACCAGTCCCACTCCCCAGTTGCTGCCAACGGCTACGACATCATCGGGGCAGACGCCTCCTCTTCCTGGTCCAGTTACTTCTATTACTGCACCATTTTATGATGCTAGCTTCCGTTGCCAAGTCTGCCCTTCCCACTGACCTGGGGGGAGGGTGAGAGCGTGACAGGACTTCAGGGGCCCAAGCCTTATCTCAGCCTTCCCTCCCCGCGGGGGTTCAGTTGGATTGGGGCTCCATGCCTACGAACTGTCGTCAGGTGCAGAAGACCTTTAGGAGTGAAAGTGCTGCTTCGGACCGATCTGTTCCTGGGTGTTACTGACGCTCTGGAAACTGGAGTTGTTTGTTATGGAAGCCCCCCAGATCAAGTAGGAGCATTCCCCCGGCAGCCTGGGCAACGGAGTCCAACAAAACATTTTTTAGGTTCTTTTTAATTTTTTTTTTAACCTCTGGTATCTGTTGTGTACTGAGAGCTGATTGCAGTCCCCACGCATCACAGGCGGACATCATGATATTGGGGAGGGTTGAACACCTGGATAGCACCCCATTCTCATGGACAGAAAATATGTGAAAAATTAATCCATTATTTAAATAAACCCTTGAAGGCTTTAAGGCTCAGATCCTTGGGAGGTTGGATTCTTGGTGATGAAGCCTGCTGTGAAATACAATGGTGTTTTGCCTGTAAGAGTGACATGGCACGTGCTGTGTACGCAGAGGAAAGGATCCTCGAGTGTCCCTGGACAGTCTTTGTTTTGACCAAATTTTGTTTCCAAATATTTGTAAGAGATAGGATTAGGGCTGGGCAGGGGTTGGCAGAGCATTGGCTGTAGTTGTACAAGTGAGACCAGTGACTGAAATTTGTTTTAATTTAAGCTAACAGTCTTGGGGACCTTCCTTTTGATAGAACAGCCACTTTGGCTGGTATGACTGCTGATCTTTGGGGCTGTGGGTGTTCCAGTTCATTCCAGGCCTATGGAATGGTGCTGCTCAGTTTTGCTGGTAAGATTTATCTTACTCAGCTTAGTCATTGCCACATGCAGGCAGTGAGTGGGGAAATCTGTATTACCCAAATGGCTTGAAACTCATGTGCATTCTGTATTTCTTCTCCCATGGTGGTTGATGATCACAAGGAATAATCTTTTCTGAAAGAAAGTTATCAGTTGTATTCTGCAGCATCATTGAGGGATGTCATAAACTCTAAATTATGGCACTCTTTCAATGAGATAACTGGACTTCAGAATACAATTTGGAGTAGGGTTGCTTGGTTGGTTGGTTTTCCAAGCTTCTGGAGGGTCACTAATGATTGGGGAGGAGAACACAAGTGCATAGCAGAGTCATGGCTGTTTGGTTGCACACATCTTCTGAGCCTGCTCATGTGTTGTAATTGGCTGGTGTTTGAAGCCTGAAATTATGCTGTGGTGAGGCAGGGAATAGGGCTGGTAGGAACTGAGAACTGCAGGGTGCTGCTCCTGGTCCTAAGGAAGCAAGGCACAGCTTGTGCCATTTTGCTTCATGTTGGTGTATGGAGGAGAGAGATGTGAGGGGAATGCCTCTGGATAATGGTGCAATATTGACCCAGCTTTCCTTCTGTATTGGGGTCATGCCTACAAATTGCCACTTTTCCCTTGTGATGCTGTTGGAAAGAATTGAAGATGAAAGGATTGTTTTGTGACTTCCTGCTGCTGAGAATAAATGAGTCTCGTTCCAAACCACTCCAGTTTGTAGTTGCTCCCCCAGGTGCCGTGTAGTGATGGGGGAGGGTGGGGTCAGCTCCAGGCATACCACTCACCTTTCAGCTGTCAAACAGTATGATACATAGGGCTACACTCATTACTGTTCAAGTGTTCTATGTTAGAATTTAATTTCTAAAAGGTTTAAAAAAAAAAAGGCAAAAAAATGGTGCTAAAACTTCACCCCTGAGCATGCTCGGTGAGACTGGTCATGCAGGCATACAGTGCCAGGCTTTTCAACTATACTGTTTCTTTTTCAGGTGTTTGCCCTGTTCTGTGTCTTCAACAGTGTATAGTGTTTTCCTGATTTCAGTTTCTTTGACTAGGGGATGACTAAAGGGCGGGGTGGGGAGGGTTAGTTGTCATTTTTTTAAAGAACAGAATTTTAGGATTGAGTAACTTGGTTGGTTTAAGCCTGAAGTGGGACAGGTGGTTTGGGACTGGGGAAGTCTTGTCCTCTCCCACTTCTATTTCCCCACTCAGTCTGTTTAAAAAAACACAAACAAAACATAAATGCCTCTAAATATGTACTGTGTTCTTGTCTTGTTGCAGTGAGAAGAGAAGCTGGCAGATCAGAAACACTGGTCTGCTGCCTAAGGAACAGACCCTCTCAGCTTTAGTCCCATAAGGGTCCAGCTATAAAAGCAGTTGAAAACTGCGTCAGTAGCTAAGTCAGCTCAGAGAAATGTATGAGAAGGACAGGTGGTCTCAGGAAATAATCCCGTTTCTAGATCATTACATGGCAGCTATGCATAAGGATGAAAGAGGTGAAGTGGGCACAAACTGCAGTTGGAATTGCCTCAGGATGGAGGCAACCAAAATCAGTGGCCAATTGATGTGAGATTTTCTCTGTGTTTGCTTGGCTGGGTCAGCTGGTTAGAACCACTCCTCAAAGCAACTCTTACGTGGTTTGATCTGGATTAACTCATCCTTAGAAGCAAGTGCCTTTTGGTCTAGAAGGGCTTATTCTCATGACAACCACAACTGATGAATAATCTCACTGCAATGATGAAATGTCTTTGTTTTATGGTAACTACAGGAGAATGTCTTTGATCACTGGAGTCTGTCAGTGTTGAAATGTTTCCACTGTGAGGTTCTTAATTTTTTTTTTCATGTTGTTCAACAGTCAATCTCAACTGAAGCCATTTCGGTTTGGGAATGTTATATGGTCAAAATATCACATATCTACAATTTATCAGAACAAAAAAAAAAATCTGTAAGGAAATCTAAGAGTTCATTTTAACCTTTGCACAGAATAATTTGTTTTCATAGTACATTAACAAACCTCTGCAGTCTTCACTGACTATTAGTGCTGTTTTCTGTTTGTATTCAGAAACTACATGTTGTTTTGTTGGGGTTTTTTTTGGTTAATTTATTTCCTTAAAGCAGGAGACCTCTTTTGACCTACAGTGCAGAGACGTCAGACCAATTCTTTATATTACACTTGGTTGCCTCCTACCTATATAATAATTTCTGAGTGTAAATAATTGAACTCTATCCTCTAATGAAGTATTGTAGAGAATAAATCATAATGGATAAAGATGATTTGTACTGTCCTCTTTATATGAGTTCCCACAGCCTTTATGGGGGGTGAGATGAAATCGTTCTCATCTACAGAGACAGGTAATATATTACAGGCATGAACAGCAAACCTGTAAATTGCACCACAGATTCAAAACCAGGGAAGTTGCCAGAGTGGGGTGACAGCTGTCTGTCAATGATCAAACAGGCTCATCACAAGAAAGCAAGGAAAAATAGTAGGAAATTTGAAAACAAATATTAAATATATTTTGTACATAATGGTATAGCAGTGTCTTTGTATCCTGAAATAATGTTTGCTTGACAATAACTTTCTATCAGTTGTCATGATGATGAAATGTATGAAGTACATATTTACAGAGTACTGTAAATCTTTCTGAAACTCAAAATTGTTCTTTTGAGGTTTTGTTTTCTAAAATGAACTGAGAACAGATTGTCTACACTTTAGGGCTATAGTCTTCAGGTGATATGAAAACCTTGTTTCAGAGGAATGAAACACCCATCTTTCTAGATTCTTACTATTTTAATGTTTGCTTTGAGACAGAATTAACTGAATTGTAGAATTTTAATTCTACAATTCTACAATTTGAATTGGATCTCTTACATGTTTTTTTCCATACATTTTCAGATAATTGTTAACTTTGTATCTATGGGAGCTGTATAGTTAGAGATGCTACATTTTCTGCTCTTGGGAAAGGCAGTCCTGGATGTCAATGAACAGTCATAAAACCCTAAAAAAGCACCAGCCAAACCAAGGGGAAGGGTAGTTTTGATTTAAATATGCCTGAGAAGCCCAGATATCACAGAACAGCTACAAAGCAAAAACCTGTTTTCATGTGCTGGTACTAGGAAGGCTAGAAAGCCAATCCCTTAGGCAGTGTGAGCTGGGGGCTGTGACTAGTGTGATTTCCAGGTGAGTTCCAGCTGCATTTCTTTGTGAATTCTGACTTACCCATATCCCTGCTATCCCTGGGAATTACCAAGTGTGTTCTCTCAGCTTTGTTGGCAGGAATACAGCGGCTTAATTTGTGTATTTTAGTGTCATGTGCTTTTCCTACTTGATTTTTTTTTTTTGTTTCCTATTGAATCAGACATAAAATCTCTGCCTGCTGTCTTTCATCAGAGGTTCTTGCACGCAAATTGCATTCTGTGACCACAGGAACACTGAGCAGCTCACAGGGAGGATGAGGCCAGGTAGAAGGGTGTGCATGTGACTGCACAGTGAAATAGGTCAATCCAGGCTAAATATAAACCAGGATAATTCTCCTGGAAACAGTTTCTTCTGGTGTTACTTCTGTTTGGAATCAGAAACAAAATGATTTAGCACCAAAAAAAATTACAGAAAGATTAGCAGAAACTTCTAGAGGATACTTCAAAGGAAGAATACTAGAATTTATTTTAAACACGAAAAAGAAATTTCTCTGTGATGGAGAAATGCCATTTTTATCTTGAAGATAAAAATGAAAATCAGAACACTTACCTACACAACTCAATAAATTAACATACACTGATAGCATGTGGAGCTATAGGATAGGAAAGGTCCTGAGATGGTTTTGCCACAGTCTGTGAATATGTTTGATGATCACTCTCAAAACACAGCAAGCACAGAAGAGTATTCTTACCATGTTCTTTAAAATATATAATTGCATAAATGATATATTTGTACAATCACTATCCAGATTATTGAGCCATATTTTTTCTATGGTCAGCTAGACTGCTCTTAGAGTCAGATTAATTCTGGCATAAATTATGGATTATACAACCAGTTGATAATGTCATATATGTATTCAAAAACTTAACAGATCATGTAGTTCTGCATTCAGAGTCTTAGTATGACTTTATTACTGGATATTAATCTAACTTTGCTCATAGATGTTCATTCATTATGGTTTTGGATATATAATTTTAAATGGAATAAAAACAAAGATAAAATGGTGTGAAGGCCTAAACCTGAAGAGTTGTACTTTAAGTGCAAAGGTGAAAATCACACCTGGCTGTGCAATGCTGGCTACTGTGCACATGGTGCTCTCAGGGGTGGTTATCTCCACAAGGATCTACTCCTATCACCCTGGCACTCCACAGAAAATACATCATTACTGCTGGAAAGCTTAAAAAACTCCTAGAAAAATCACACTGCTTCTGCTGATGAACTAGGAGAAAAGCACATTACAAAATAGGTTTATGCTGGTAACAGGATATCCTTGTTGTTAGTTATTCCCCCATTTGATCACAGGGAGATATTTAGCTGAGCATTTTGTGAGGTCTGTGTAGGTGCAATAAGTTGTTCCAGGGTCTGTGTTTAGACTGTGGCTACACAGGAATTACCATGAGAGGTCTGTCCAACAATCTGCTCCTCAATGCCCTGTCTCCAGCAAGGATCAAAGCTTTTTGCCCTGGAACGTGGAATATTAGAGACTTTGTTCATGATTAATTATGTTCAGCCAAGTATTCTTTTTTTCAATAGGTTTATTTTAGGATGTCACCAGTAAAGCTGCCTGAAAGTTTCTTTACTCAGTGACTATTTCCATCAAGCTCACCTCACTTTTCTATGCATATTTTGTTGATAAATGCCAAAATAGTCATTATTAGTGATGAAGAAGCCAGTGCATTTTAAAAATAACAAAAGGCCAGGTACTGTGCTATGTTTGGTTTGTTGCAGCAGCTGAGCAATATTTACTATGGGGTTTCTAAGTTTATTTTTAAAATTCTTTTACAAAGAAAAAAAAATTGGGGGGAAGCAGCTTCCATTCAGGAACATTTTTATTTTATTCTTGAGACCTTAACCAAACACATCAATGATAATAAACTTAATCTTTAATGATAGCCTCTTTAACTGTACCTGTAAAATCTTGGGTTTGTATACTTAAGTAGAATGGATCCTTGGGGAAAAACAAAAAGGGAAATTAGCAACCTAAACTTCTGTGAGCTACCTACTGCTCTGAGAATCACAATGCTCTGAGTTGACAGGTTATTTGAGAAGCCATCAGGATTCCAACTGATTTTAAATGCTTCTCTCCTCAATCTGGCATGGATTTCCTTCTTTTCTCGTAAGCCTAATTGAAATAGTTTAATTTGCCAGATGTTCCCCAAAATATTTCCATTCCATCTTCCTGAATGTCTTTCTGCTTGTATCACTTAGCAAATTACTTTCCAATCAGTTTCTCTGCTATGCTCATTATCCAGATAACAAATATTAAAAAATCTATTATTTGATCTCTTCATATTCTTCTAATTTATTTTTAATTCATGCCTTTTCCCAGCATGCAGGAAACCATTCACCTAGGCTCAGATACAAGTTTATGAGAACAGGAGTGTTTTCATCATAAATCCTTCAACAGTCTATTTTTGTCTTTCTTTAGGGCACAGGATGACATAGTAAGGGCTGATAAGATGATTACTTTAAGAGTCTTAGGTTAGGCATTTACATGTGAGCTCCCTAGGGAAAACACTGCTTCATAAGTTATTTTGCTGGCACTGTTGGGAGAATTATCTTAATTTTCAGCCTGCCTACAACTTCTAGGGGCCTGTAGATTGCTTCTGGATAGTCTGAAAATTAACCTTCCTTATGAAGCGTGTTATTTATGATATCCATACTCCCTCCTTACAGTCCAAGGTCTGTTAATCACAGTGAGCTAGACAGAAATTCTGGCACAGTCAAGGTTTTCCTAAGGTTAGGGGTTTGTTGTCCAGCTGGAGGATGTTCTGGTAGTGAAATGGAGCTGCCTGATCCACTGCTGTGAATGAAGATGCTTCTGGTGCCTCGGTGTCCTCAGGTGCTCCTGGGCAGATGGATGCTGCTGTGCAGTCTGGTGAAGGGCACCAGTGCAGCTTTGAGCTCTTTGATAATTTCCTAAGGAGAGAGCAGAAGAAGAGTTTGCTCATGTAAAGGACGAGTGCTGTTTCCCCTCAGTGTCCCCAGACTCCTGCTCTTGGGCCCTGGTTCGTGCCTTGTAAGACTGTGGGTTCATGATCACAGAATTGATTCTTTTGGAAAAGACCTCTGAGATCATCGAGTCCAACCTCTGAGCGAACACCACCATGTCAACCAGACCATGGCACCAAGAGCCACCTCCAGTCTTTCCTTAAACACCTGCAGGGACGGTGACCCCAGCACCTCCTTGGGCAGCCCACTCCAATGTCCAATCACCCTTTCAGTGAAGAAATTCTTCCTGATATTCAGCCTAAGCCTCCCCTGGCCCATCTTAATGCCATGTCCTCTCGTCCTGTCGCTTGTGAGAAGAGGCCGACCCCCACCTGCTACATCCTCCTGTTAGGGACTTGCTGAGTCTTGGTCTGTCACAGCTATTTGCTCTCTGTTCATACATAACACGTTCAGCATCCCGCTGCTTTCCCTCTCTAAAAGCAGCTAATTATTAAGCGAGCTCAAACACACTTCTGAGCTGTTCTGTTGGCAGAGCACTCAGCCTTCCTGCTCCCGCTGCTTCCCCTCAGTGCCCCACAGCGGCAACCGAGCTCTTTTATCCTCAGCAGCGCCCAGGGTAGAACGGGCCCCTTGCCCTTCAGAGAGAGGGAGAAGGAGCCGCGCCCTCAGCCCTCATGATGGGCAGAGCCCTCAGCGCCTCACCCGGGGCAGAGCCCTGAGCCCTCACCGGGACAGAGCCCTTACGCGGGCAGAGCTCTCAGCGCCTCACCCGGGGCAAAGCCCTGAGCCGGGCAGAGCCGTTTCTGCCCCTCACTCGGGGCAGAGTCCTCAGTCCGCACCCGGGCAGAGCCATTCCCGCCCCTCACTCGGGGCAGTGCCCTCAGCCCTCACCCGGGCCGAGCCGTTCCCGCCCCTCACCCAGGCACTGCCCTCAGCCCTCACCCGGGCAGAGCTGTTCCTGCCCCTCATCCAGGCACTGCCCTCAGCCCTCAGCCGGGCAGAGCCGTTCCCTGCCCCGCCCCGAGAGCCGCCGGCCCTCCCGTGAGGCGGGGCCGCCCTTTCCGCCGTGGCTTTCCGGTGATGGCGGCGGGCGGCAGCGACCCGCGGACGGCCGATGTGGAGGAGGACGCCTCGCAGCTCGTCTTCCCCAAAGGTGCGAGCGGGCGTGGCGAGGAGCCCGGGCTCGGGGGTCGGGTGGTGGTTGGAGGCTGGCAGCGGCTGCCTGTGAGGGTGCGAGCCTCGCCGAGCGGCTTCTTGCACCGGAGCGCTGCTCAACGCCCCTCCAGCAGCTACTAAGCCCCGAGTGTTAAAAATCAGCATAGTAAATGATTTGTGTATATTTAAGGATCTCATGATTTTTAGAATGTGGTGGTTCTTAGGTGGGCCGCTACGTGTGTGTCGGGTATTGAAAAAAGAAGCTGTGGCAGCCCCTGGATCCCTGGCAGTGTCCAAGGCCAGGCTGGACAGGGCTTGGAGCCACCTGGGACAGTGGAAAGTGTCCCTGCCCATGGCAGGGGTGGCACTGGATGGGCTTTAAGGTCCCTTCCAACCTAAGCGGTTCTGGAAATCTGTGAATACTGCTGCAGTTAGGAAATCAGCTGTCCAGATCCAGAATTGGTAACTATGGACACTTATTGTCTGTATATTTCTTTTTTCAGACAATTAATTCAGTATAAATTCTAGAAATGTATTTACCCCTCATAGCCACCTTGAAAAAAAAAAGAGGGTGGGGAAATGGACACCATGGTGCATTGCTGCAATGTTGAGTTATGAACAGTAGGGAAGTTCTGAAAGTCTATTTTTTCAGGTTATTTTAATGCTAAAATCTCATGTTTAGCCCAAGCTGATTTACTGTTCAATGCAAAATAAGAGTTGGCAGCCCCTTTCTAACAGTCCTTGTATATGCTTGTATAAAACAGTGATGTCAGGCACTCTGGGATGCAGCTTCTGACCCTGTTGCTTTGGACAGCTCATACTGTGATGTTGAAAGATGTTCTTGTAATTGGAATGCATACAGTGCTTATGGTGATGATGGATGAATTCAAAGTTGGCTGAAGGAGGGGGAGAATTTTTAAGATTGATTAAATATTTTTTTTCTGATTATAAAATTTCAGTAGGTTAATTAACTTTTCAGGTAAATTAAGCCTTTTTAAAGACATTCAACAGCATTCATATTTACTTCAAACTCTTGAAGTAAAGAGTGTGGCATCACTACTGAATTTGGTGGAGTTTTAGAGTTCTAGATATTTTTTTTCTGTAGCAAGTCATGCATTACTTCTGCCAAAATTGGGTGAAGAAAACATACTGCACAAATATGAAAGAATTTGAATGTTAGGGCTGCAAGTGTAAAATATATGGTCAAAAAGACGCTGTCACTCAAAGTGTAATTTTTATCAGCATTTTCAATATGAAATGCCGCCCAGTCACCGGGACCACCACAGTCACACAACTGCCATGGGAGACATTTTCACTTCTGTGTTACCCAGATCTAAATTACACACAAAACTTATGCAATTCCTCTTTTCAAGCACCTTTTTCCACGCTGCCTTTCCCTCATTCACCCCGCAGAATTTGAAACCGCGGAAACGCTGCTGAATTCCGAGGTGCACATGCTGCTGGAGCACCGCAAGCAGCAGAACGAGAGCGCGGAGGACGAGCAGGAGCTGTCGGAGGTGTTCATGAAGACGCTGAACTACACAGCGCGCTTCAGCCGCTTCAAAAACCGCGAGACCATCGCCAGCGTGCGCAGGTGAGCCCAGAGGCTGCCGTGGTTTGGGAAGACAGGAGTCTGCTAAGGAAGGCAGGAGACTCCCCTGAAATGGAGAATGTGAACCCTCCCCACCCCTCTGAATTGCTGTAAATTTTAAATTAAGGGGCTCTCAAGGAAAAATATGGGAGTAGGAAATAACAGTTCTTTAATAGGGAAAAGAGAAAAATAAATTAAAGGGTGAAATGAACAATGCAGTACACTAGAGCAACACTGACAGAGTCAGAACCCAACCTGACACCCTGTGGGTCAGGGTGTTGGTGGCAGTCCCATTGGAATTGTGGCTCAGCCCTCCTGCAGTGTCAGGGGTGGTTCTGTTGGAGCAGGGATCCTGTAGAGAAGGATGTATTCTTCCTCTGGAGATCCAGTGGAAGGAGAGGCAGCTGCTGTTCCTCTGGGGAATCCCGTGGAGAAGCCGTGCTGGTGTCTCAAAACCTCTGGATTATATCTGGGTAGCAATGCTTGGCTCCTCCCTCTGGGCTCACATCTCCCAATGGGATGCTGCAGTTCTTATCAGCCATGCAGGGACATTCAATAGCTGTTATCAGCAATGTCCCCTCCCGAGGGAGGAGTGATTGTGGTCACTCAAAGAGAGAGATAAGGCAAACTGCCCATTTGACAAAGGTAACCTGCCATACAGGTGGTAATGGAAAACATCTTGCATTGCAATCTTCAGCTGAGGTCAGGCTGTAACAAACACTGTGTTACAGAACTGGATCCCTCATAGTGGTCCTGCTTTACAAAAGTGTGGTGTGAAAAATGCATATTTTATGATTGGCTTTTCGCAAATATTAAAATGAATATTATATGTGTTGTGTTAGAAAGTGATGCTGTGTTAATTTTCTTAAGTAGTGTGTTAAATATAGTTTGGGGTTATAAAAAAGAAGTTAAAATAGAAACTATGATATGTAGGATGCTTTTTTAAAGAAGGGACTGGCAGCGAGATAGCAGCCACAGGACACCTGAATCTTTCAGAGAAAGAGAATTTATTGCCCTCCTATCAGAAAAAAAAGAACTACTTCCCCCCTGCATCGAAAGCACCCTTAGGATTCAGAGGAAGAAGCTGACACTGCCCAGACAGAATCCTGTGTGTGAATGGAATTTATGCATGGTGTATGAGGTGTATGAATGTGCAACAGGCTGTTGCTTTTAAGGGTTAATCCTCCGTTAACATGGGTCCTTTTTTGGGCTTATGCTGCCCAGAAAAAGTGCCTGGACGTCCATAACTCTTTGTTTCTGTTGTCTCATATTGTCCTAATCCAAGCTGTCCAAATTTTTATTACTCTAATTATATTACTATTTTTATAACCATTTCATTACTATTAAACTTTTAAAATTTTAAAACCAAGTGATTGGCATTTTTCACATGTAGTATCCCCTGAACTCTCTCCCTTGGTCAATCCTAAGTCCCCAGCTCTGGAAACACCAGTAACTACTTACCACAGAGTCAGCCCTCCTGGAGGAAAAAGCAGACTCCCAAATGGACCTGGGTGTTGCAGCTTCCTCTGGTTTCTCCTTCCCCTGTCTCCTCACTGGCTTGGCATTCCTGGTGGCCACCCCTCTTTTCCTGGAGCCTTTAGCTCTGCCTCCTGCCCCTTCCCTTTTTTAAGCTGCCTGCTTACCTGGTTCACTCTCCTTCTAGCTACTGTGTTACCCTGCTGGAATAAAACCTTGCAAAAGAGCTTTTCTTGCTTCTCTTGCTGAACCAGTTGCAGTGAGTGTTGAGTGGAGGTTTGACTGCATTGCCTGAATGTTAACTCAGCTTGCTTTTCGACAGGAGAGGCTTGTTGGGGACAAGAAACAGGCAGCAGCACCTACCATTCTAACACCAGTATTTTTTAGCAAAAGTACATCTTAGTGGTGTTGAGTGATTTCTTCTTTAATTGAGTCTTTGAGGCAAGAAGTTCTTGATGGAGGGTTATGCTTTGTCCAGGTCAAGCCTTCTGAAGTGCTTTGTTTTCAGTATTTCACTGACAGCTGATTGCATTAAATGGGAGGATTTTCTAGACTTTGCAGAATTATTCAGGGGAAATTGAGTTAGCAGATAGGACTTTATTTTTTCCTCTATGCATTTACATAATGAGTCTTTTCTGCTGAAAAAAATTACTTCAGTGCCAGAAGCAGTGTGCAAAACGAGAAGCATTTGCTTCAGTTTAAGCCCCTTTATATTTCTGTCTTGTAATCCCATCAAATTGTGTTCCCTTACAGCTTACTGCTGCAGAAGAAGCTCCATAAGTTTGAACTGGCATGTTTGGCTAACTTGTGTCCTGAGACAGCTGAGGAAGCAAAAGCTCTGATTCCCAGGTAAGCACTTCCACATTGTACAAAGGCTGCTGTCACCTCCCTGTTACCTATAGCCAGCCATGCCCTGGTACCCTCTCTTCAAGTGTAAACCTCTTAAATTTGGGTTCTTGCTGGCTGTGTTTGTGTTCCTTGGAGTTTTTTCCATTGGAGCAAATGAACTGTTCTGTGGATAATGTAGGGGAGAGCAGTAGTTTCTGCACGTCTTGGTTGGTTACCTCATGGCCTGAGATAGAGGAGGGAATGAAACATTCATCTGAATTACAGTTTTTTCTTTATTTGTCATTATATAAATGGGAAGGCTTTGGGATGACCTAAATGTGGGCTCCCAGTGCCTGGAAAGAGCCAACAAGAAAGATGGAAAGAGACTTTTTACAGGAGTAGTGACAGAACGAGGGAATGACTTCAACAGAGAGTAGATTTAAATTAGATACTGGGGAGAAATTCATCCCTGTGAGGGAGATGAGGCCCTGGCACAGGGTGCCCAGAGAAGCTGTGGCTGCCCCTGGATCCCTGGAAGTGTCCAAGACCAGGCTGGGAGGAGCTCTGGACAACCTGGGATAGTGCAGTGTGTCCCTGTCCATGGCATGGAATGAGATGATCTGCAAGGTCCCTTCCAACCCAAACCATTCCATTATTTTCTGTTAAGATTTCATAGCAAGAATGGGCTGGCTTATGAGCATGCAGCTGCATGGACTTCATTTAGAGGTCTGCTTACACCTGCCTTGCCTTTTTTGAAAACACATTTTGAAATTTCTGAGAAGAATGGAGTTTTGTCATGTGAAGAAGCAGCAGTGCATAGGGATTAGAGCACTCCTCTTACAGGGATGTTACAGGTGGTCACACAGGTGGGTGATGGTGTGTTGAGACAGACAGGAGAGAGTTATGACTGAAATGAATCAAGGGGGAGAGATAATTTCTGAAACCTTTAGTAGATGATTTCTGAAGCCTTTAATGGCTCCTCCCTGCTGTTCCCTTGCAGCCTGGAGGGCCGGTTTGAGGATGAGGAGCTACAACAGATTCTCGACGACATCCAGACCAAACGCAGCTTCCAGTATTGAGGGTAACCCTCAGCCCCTTCATGTGAGCACAGAATCCTGAGGACCTGGGCTGTTTCTCAGCCCTCTGATCAGTGCAGCTCCCAGCTGAGCCAGGCTACTTGTGGGTGCAGGGTGCTCCAGTGCTGTGTTGCCACAGGTGCATTCAGACTGGAGATCAGCATTGTCCTTTAGGTTTGTTCCATGTGTATGTTGGCAAGGACCCCCTGAATTGAGAGAGCAAAGAACCTGAAAGAACTTTTCCCAGTGGCTCAAGTATCTGTTTCTTCCCTAATCCCTCTCCCCAGGCTGTAAATCTTCAACGTTTTTGGTTTTTAGCAGAAATGTGGATGTGATTTTGTGTTTTTTTAGGAACTTCTAAAGGATGCAGAAACTTGTTCTTGGTTCTCAGAAGGTTCAGTGATGAGCAGCATCAATATCTGTGGTGTTTTTTGTTTGCTTGTTTTATTGTTTGATCTGGACAGTGAATTTTTACAGCTTCAATATTTTTCTATTATTGTTCAGTGTAAATTAAAAGATATTTTTAATTAAAGTTGTGTGTTTTATAAACATTAGTTTACATATTATAATTTTGTTAATGAGGAGCTTTTTAATGAATAGATCCTGGAGATCTGGGGATTCCAAGAGTGTAATAACCCCAGTGCAGTTTAGGACAGAGCAGAGGTGTGACTACAATCACAGTGAGAAAGCATTGGGGCAGCATCTCCCTCTCTGCTCCCTTGTTCTGTGCCATTGCAGACATCCAATCTGTATCCTGCTACAGAAAGAAAAAGGTGAAGAAACCAAATAATTTTGATGTTGGCACAGCCAAGTATCCACTCTCAGAGGGATGGACTCTTTATAACTGCCCTAAAACTGAGACAAAGCCAAACTACAAATAATGGGACAGTGGAGGGCTGGCTCCTGGTGCTGCCTGTGGGGATCACACACCCAGTGCTACCAGAGCTCAGCTGCTGGGACATTCACAGATTTTAGTGTAGGATAAACTTCTTAAACAAGCCCTTTCAAAAGTCTTGTAATTTTACCACCACACCTGAAAGAAGGAAAATTTTGCACAAGGAATGTTGGGAGAAAAAGACAGACAGGTGTTAAGGTTACTTGTGTATGTGTGATAATAAGCTATAGTCTCACTGATCTTACAAAAGGGAGACAAATAAAATATTCTTTTGTGTCTTACTAGAAATGTAATGTTGCTGCTGTGCTGAGATGCTGTTCTGGTTTGGGCTCACCTCACCTGGAGCACAGTACTTCAAAGAGATTTGTGTAGGAACTGGGGTGGCAGTGGCTCCTCCAAGCCTACAAACCACACATGCAACTTTAACATGGTCAGAGTAATTATAACTGAGGAAGAAAAACCAAGGTGGCAAATCTTTATTTTTATAAAGCTTAGTGCCCCCTTTGGGTACAGCATATGCTTCCCAGTAGCTGCCCCTGCTGAACCAGGTTTGCTCTGTAAAATGTTTCTGTTCAAGCAGCTTTGACATTTTCATCTAAACACACAGACTCTTAGGTCATAATCAAAACTAATTCAGGGGAAAAAGCCATTCTGCACCTCTCTGTCTACACTTGTGTTACTACTTGATGACACCTTTGTAAGCACCCTTAGGAGGAGTGTAACAGACCTACCGACCTGTAAATGATCTCAGGAGTTTGCACTATCCAACACAAATAGATTATTACAAACCTTGAGATTAGTAGGTTTTGCTTGTGTTTTGAAGCCCGGGAACAGGGACAAAGAAAGGAATCACGGAACCAACCAGGTTTGAAAGACCTCTGAGATCGAGTCCAACCTCGAGCGAACACCACCACGCCAACTTGACCATGGCACTGAGTGCCACCTCCAGTCTTCCCTTAAACACCTCCAGAGAGGGCAGCTCCACCGCCTCCCTGGGCAGCAGCTCCAAAGGTATTTGTGGGAGCCCCAGCAGGCGGAGTGTCCGGTACCGCCTGGGCGTTTGGTGAGCGTGACAGAACTGTCACGGAGCAGCGCACAACACGGCCGTGCCCGGGAGCAATGATCGCTCTGGCCGCCGGCACTGCCTCTTTTGGCAAGCTGGAGCCGGCTGGCCCGGGGGTCCCGGCAGTGTCCGGGGACAGATCCCAGCCCGGCGGGGCCCGGGAGTGTCCGGGGACAGATCCCAGCCCGGCGGGTCCCGGGAGTGTCCGGGGACGGATCCCGGCCCGGCGGGGCCCGGCAGTGTCCGGGGACGGATCCCGGCCCGGCGGGGCCCGGCAGTGTCCGCGGGCGGGTCCCGGCCCGGCGGCTCTGACGGACGCTCGGCGCCCCCTCTGCCCCCGCCACACGCGGTACAGCCCCGCCGGGCACTCTGCGCCTGCGCGCCGCTCTGTGTGCCCTCGCCCTGTGATTGGTGCGCCTGCCGGGTCGGCTCGCGGAAGCGGCGCGCGCCGCGCCCCACCCCCGGTGCGCACGCGCGTTGCCGCCCTGGGCCCTTTAGGAGCGGCGCCCCCGCCCGCGCGCCCTGGCGTAGTGCGCGTGCGCGCTGGCGTGGGGCGCGTGCGCTGCTGGCGGGGGAGGCGGAGGGAAGATGGCGGGCGGCCGCGGGTCGTGAGGCGGCGGCGGCGGAGTTTGCCGGAGCCAGGAGGACGAGGCGGGCGGCGAGGCGTCGGTGGGGGCGCGGAGTCCCGGTACGAGAGGCTGGGTGGGCGGTGAGTGCGGCTCAGTGTCGGGCGGGGCGGGGGAGCAGCCGGGGAAGCGCGGCCGTCTCCGCCATCTTTAGGCCGCGGCCCTGGAGCGGCGCGGCCGGGGCAGGGCGGGGGCCGCCGGCGGGAACGGGGGGTCCCCGGGCCGGGGCGCCCGGGACAGCGGCGAGAGCCGAAGTAGGGCCCGGTGCTGCGGCCGGGCCCCGTGGTGGGCTGTGCTCGAGGGCCGGGCCTGGAAGCGGCAGCAGGGCCTCTGTGCTCTTCCCTGCACAGGTGTCTGTCGGTGGCTGCGCCCCAGGCTCTCGATCCCGGCTTTTTCTACTTCTTTTAATGTTACTGGTTCTTAAGATTGTTGTTCTCCCCGCCTTGAGTCCGACTGGAGATCGGGTTGTGGCTGCTTTGAACATAGGACTGGGAAGTTCTGGCCATTACGAGCCGTGTTAGATACCTCGAGTTTTTTATGTGGTTCTTTACAAGGATAATCCTTTATGTTTTAAGGAGAGAGAAGAAATGGCCACAGACGTATAATGCTACCTAGGTTAGTATTTAAGCTTCGCAGATACCAAGTGAGATAACTGCATTTGCCAGTAAAGAACGGTTTTAGTTATGTAGGACTAACCAACTCTGGTAAAAGAATGGGAAAGAATTATTTTCGGTTTTCTTATGGATCCCGAGAGGTCTGTTACTCACGTTTTGTACTCACTGTGGTTGGAGTGTGTTGCCTGCGGTGCAATAACACAGCCGTGTGCAGCAGACGCTTTGCTGGCATGGTGGAGGGGCTGGTGACCGTGGTGTCACATTCCCCTGGCCGAGACTCACCAGCCTGGGCGTGGGGAGCAAACCTAAGGGACGTGTTCAGCTTGAAAAAAATAGCTCAGCGTTTTTCCCTTGGAGAGAGCTCGTTAAACTTCCTGCCTCCTTAGAGGTGTATGTTATTTCTCTCGTGCTGATTGATATCAGTAAATAGTTGTATAGTCTCAAACACAGTATTTTTTAATATTAGCAGTTGCTTGAGCACATCTGTCTGACAGAGTTGTCATAGGTAAGTAGTTCTGTGCTCTGCAGGTCTTGTACCTCATTGTGTCCTTGCTTGCAGTTGTGGGTACTGTTTGGGAATCTGTTTTTTTGTGTAGGCAGTAATTCCTCATCCTTCTTGCAGCATATTTTTTATTCCTTTATGCTTAACTCAATGCTCTAACTTTTGTGTTTAACTTATGCTCTATCCTTCCTTTAAGAGAGGCAATATTGTCAGGGAGTTTATAGTGTGCAACAAGTGCTGTGCCAAAATACTCCAGGGCTCCCTGCTCCTCAGTTCTTTTTCAAGTAAACTGATTTTTACTTCTTGGTGGTCTGCTGCAATATTCTGCCATCATATTACTCTGAGAATATATAATTATTAAATCTGTTTCAAAAATCTGGTTCTTGTTCTTAACATCTTGTTCAGTTGTGTTGTAACAGTTCTAATGAGAAGATCTGAAAATATAGATGCTAAAAATAAAGTATTGAAAGATTGGGAGGAGAAGCAAAACCCTTAGAGGTGCAGAGAATGTTTGGTGTGAGTAACTCCTCATGGAGCTGCTAAAAGCTTTTGCTCAAACATCAGTCATTCCCTGCTGTCTGAAGTGTTGGTCCCTTGGAGCAGTCAACATTGGACTCTTGGGATTGAAAATTTCTCATCAGTTTTGTCTTTGTGCTATCAGCACAGGAAGTAAAAGCCCAATAATCCTGACCTGTGCTTGAGCTAGAGGCACCAGGAATGCAGCAGGGACACCTTGGGCTGAGCAGGGGATGAGAATTCTCCTGTTTTGTTCCCATCCCAGCACAGGAGTCTTCTCTCATGCAGAAGACATTAGGCTGAGTAGCCAAATGGAAGAAATAAAATTTAAATCTGTACTGGGATGATTCCATGCAAAATATTTCATTTTGTGCATCTGCTAGCCAGGCATGTAGGGAATATCAAGAGAACAGTGGAAATGAGAATTGTTTTGGCCTTGCTCAGATAGAGGTTATCATTTAGAGAACTACTTGTGAAAACAAGCAGGAAGCTATCTGCAGTGTGTTTGTGAATTTTACAGAATTTCTTCTTTATTTGCCATGTTTGCATTCCTGACGCTGGATTGTCATGTTAACAGAAATAAAACCACAGATCTGCAGGCCTGGTTGGTGTGGTTAATACAGACACTGAGCATGGTGGGGGCAGGAGATGTGCCAAGGGTCCTTCAAAAGATTAAAACATTAAGATAATCTTGGGTTTTGCTTCTTCTCATAGAAAATATCTGAAGGTAAGAGCAGAGAAGTACTGACTGGTTTTGATTTGTGTTTTGCTGATAATTTCACTTCCGTTTGGAGCATCCACAGTCCCAAGTGGTGCTAAACTTCCCAGCAATCTCTTCTTGCTCACTAATATTTAAAAAAGCTACTCAGCATTTCATAATGTCACTTCTGGTTACACCACATGGGGCTGGGTGTCCCAGTCCTGCTCTTGTGAAACCTGGAGTGGGGATGGAGGTGTGGATTTGCAGCAGAGCAGTGATGGCTCCTCTGGTGTGCTGGGAGCAGTTTGCTGTCCAGGCAGTGAGTTTGCAGTGGTTCCAGTGCTGCCAGTGAGCAGCAGCTCAGTCTGAGTGTGGAGGATCCTGGGCAGTTCCTCAGTGCTGAGCCTCAGTTCACTCATCCTGCTGCTGTTCCACCTCTGGGCTTTGTTCTGAGCACTTCCACTCACTGGGGCTTTAGCACATTTTCTCTCACCAGCAGAAGGAAAGATCCTACAATGTTGAACATCACTGTTGTCTAACCCTGAGAAAGCTTGTGTCATTCCAACAATTACATACAAAGTGTTCTTACACATATAGATACACTATTTTAAAAAGTATGAGCAATTTTTCATGTTCTTTAGACACAAATGAAAACATTTCTTCCTCTCTTATATATTGCATCAAGTAACCCTGTACATTTTTTTCTATCAGTAAAAGAGTTTTAGAACTTCAACTTCATTTTTCCTTTAAATAGGATTTTTTTCCATACCCTGTTGTTAAATCTTACACTTTCAATTTTCTGTTCACTTTGTTAGTTGATTTTAATGTCAAAAGCAATAACATGCCATATGAACTTTTTGGTGCTATTTAATTAGTCTTCAGTATAATGAAGTATATTGGTTAAAAAAATTTTATTAACTTCTGGAGCTTTGCAAATATTATCAGTATAGTTGTAAATTTATTTAACCTATAATTTTAGGTCATTTTAAATCATTAAAATTATAATGTTCTTCTGCCTGTCCAGAAGTTGGTGCAGTGTTGGAGATGGCTGTAGAGGGTTACCCTCTCTATGAGCAGAAATAGGGTGTTTGTGTTTATCTGGGTCACTTTTCTGTTTTGGGCTGGGTGTTAAACACAGGTTCTGGAACCAGTGAGGTGGGAAAGAGGAGATGGGAAATCCCTGGCTCTGGCCTGGGCTGCCCTGGGTGCTGGTGAGCCTGAGGAGAGGCTGAGAGATCAGCTCTTCTGAAATCCATCCCTGAGTTATGGTCATGTGTGCAGCACCAAGGTGTAATCCAAAGCCTGGAATTTCAGTGGCTCTTGGTCACTCACCTGGGACTTTACCCAAAAGTGAGTGCCATCAAATTCAGCAGGATGCTCTGCCAGAACTATGGATTTGTTGGTACTGATCAGTTCTTCATAATAATGTTTTATATAATTCAGCATGAGCACAGGGGTACATGAATTAACCCATGTTTGTGCAACATTTGAGGATTCCTTTAAATCATTATCCCAAATCCAAAAGAAACATTATACAAAAGAATATGTTCATGTGTCTTTTTTTGAAAGAGGCCAGAGACTGGCTAACAAGGAGTCTTTAGCAGTTTGTGTTTGGGATGGGTTTGTGTCCATGTGCAGTTTTGGCAGCACAGTGAGCTGTATTTCCTTTACTGTGGGTATAGGAGTGTTCAGCTGCAGTTTGGCTTTGACAGGAGCTGCCCAAGCAGCAGCACAGCCCCAGCTGATGGCAGTGCTGGATTTACAGCCTGAAGGCTGTGGATCTGTGCCGTAATCTGCCGTGGCATTGCCCAGTGGAAATGCCTGTTTGTAGGGGCCTGAGTTAACTTATGTATTGTAAATATATGTATGGCAGTGAAAGATCTCTGTATTGTATTAGTGACCCTGCCCTGATTCTGGTTATTGTAAATGGGCTGCAGCTGTGATGTCCTTGATTGGGCAGCAGCTGTAGCCCATGGAGGTAGCTGAGATAAAAGGGGGCGGGGTGGTCAGGGAGAGCCTGGGAGAGGAGCCCTGACTAAGAAGCAACAACACCACTGCTGTGAAGATCTGCCATGAGAAAACCACCCAGAAGGTATGAGACTCAGGAAATATAATTATACAACAATATGAATACAACACCTGTTTCCCCTGTTTCTGATCCTTTGGTTTTCCTCCTGGTCAGTGGAGCCATTGCCTGAAATCTCAGGAGCCAGTGCCTGCCAGGCTGCTCTGAGTGCTGACCAATGTGAGCTGAAATGGTCTCACAACACTGAGCAGTTCTTTGGGTGCACGGCCACTGTGGTGATGAGATGTTTGTGTTGGGGTCATGGGAGGGAGCACAGCTGGGCTCGAGCCAGGCTGCTCTGGTTTTGGTCTCAGCAGTTTTAGTCTGGATTTGGGTCAGCTCAGCAATTCAGTGCTGAGGTTCCCTCAGCAGCTGTGGCTGCACTCAGGTTGTGTGGTCACAAGAACAGCAACCACTCTGCCCTTGTCCTCCTTCCCCCATGCTGGTAAAAATCAGCCCTTACCTTTGAAAAGTTCTTCCTTTGGGCCATGTTTGTAAGCAGCTTCTTTACAGAGACTGGTGAAATGTTATGGTTGCACCAGAAGAAAAGTTGGGGATTGTGCAGAATTGCAGGGAGAGGAGTGCAGCCTGAGTGAGGATGTTTATTCTGCAATGTTTGCACTGTTTCTCAATTACAGAGTTTGGAGCTAAAGTCGTGCTAGAATCAGGCATCAAACCATATTTTACCATCTTTTTCTATGGCTGGATGCAAATATTTTGGTCTCCTCAGCAAATCTAAGCCTAATAAATGAAGTAGCTATTTCTAGTAATATCCTTGTAGATTCCTGACTGATAGAAGCCACAGCTGCCAAAATTTCTGTGTAGTAAGATGAAAATACTGATCTAAAACTGGAGATGAAAATGCTGCTTTTGACAGGAAAACTTGCTGATATTCTCAAGGCAGGAGATATGAAGTAGAAGAGAAAATCTGAGGGATTTTGGACTTTTGGTGAACTCCAGCTTTCAAAACTGAATGTCTCTGGTGATGTGCTGTTCTACTGAATGGTTGTTCTCATGGGGAGATGGATGACTTTTGTATTTGGGGAGAATCTGACACTGAACTCTTTTTCCTTGAAATGCTTTGTGTGAGCTTGACTTTGCTGAGAAATGTATTGATACAGAAAGTTTGATTGAACTCTACTAAATGGTAAAAGCAAAGGCTGTTTACTAAAGAATTTTGAAGTTTTTTTAGCAGTTTGTATACATATACACACATAACCATATATAGGCATTTGCATGGCTCATAATCCACAAGCAAAGATCAGAAAACATTCCTGGAACAAACTGGGTCTGTCATTCCAGTTAAAAGAAAATGCATTTCTAATTCATTTCCTGTTGGATGAGATGTGTGTACATCACCCATCAGTTCAGAAAGTGTTCTAGTATTGAAGGTTTCTTGTTAGAGGAGAAATGTAGAGGTTGGTTATGTTTGAAAATAGGTGAAAATTTCTGACAAAGCTTAGGACTGCTCAAGTGATACCTATAATTTTATACACTGGGAGCTTGAAACTACAATAAACAGCACTGGGTTTTGGGGTTTTTTTTGCTATTGTAAGTTTGTTCCTCATGGGATTGAACAGTTTCAGCCTGACCAGCAGCAAATGGGTTATGCATTAATTTTTCACACCATACAGTGGCAAAAAAAAAAAAAAGTTTGCATATATGCTGGACTTTCATATCTTAACTGAAGCAGACTCACTGTTCTGGAGATCTTCACATGAGTAATCTGCACTCAGAACTTTATTTGATCAAAATAGTTTAAGAAGTGCTATTTTCTTTTGACTGTTTCCTTAATTTAGCAGTTGTTTGATCAGATTTGTTGGGGTTTTTGGTGTTTTTTTAACTCCTTGGCTTCAGCAATAAGATAAAAATGGGGAGCATTGATAATTAGCAGGGTTCTCCAGCCTTGTTTAGCAGCATTGTGTGATTCAATAATGTTTGAATTGTTTGCTGCAATTTCACCACTTTTCCTTAATTTTCTTCATTAGCTGAGTCTAGACATAACAACTGCAGGTATTAATTTGAATATTTTGCTATAAAAATAGTTGCTAATTTAGCTACTCTGCTGTTGGAGCAGATAACAGATTTCTGTCTTGGATGAGTATGTGTGCTTCTGCTACATCTTTTTATGAAAAGAGGATTAAAAAACCCTTTTAAAATCTTGGATGTTGTGAAGAAAGCATTGTAGGGTAGTATGTTCTAGGCCATTTATTCTGCAGTGTGGATGTACAATTGTTTAGTTTCTTCTTTTCTTACACTGAATACATGAGGTGTGTAAATAACCTTGAGGTGCCCAGAAGATGAGAGTTCTGCACAATCTCCACCTCTGGATGCAGGTTAGGGTATGGACAGCAGTGAAAAATGGATTTTAGCATTAAAATATGCAGTGAAATAAAAAGTTCTTTTATCTTGGAGCTTCTACTGAGAAATAAAATCTCTTTTTGGTGTGACAAGTAGAAAAAGGATCTTTGAATACAGTTAATAACTGCTGAAACAGGTTGCTTTTAGTTGTTTTTTGGGATTTTTTTAACCTTCTTACACTTCTCACCATATAAAGGCACACTTTTTCACATGATCACACATGGTAGCACTGTCATCCTGCCCCCTGCTACCCCTTCCAGCCTTCAGTTGTGTCATTATAGAAAATTGAGACAGTTTTGCCTTTATTTGGCCCAGAAAGTGGAATGGCAGACAGCATTGTTTTGTCAGAAGATGGGCCTGAGTAACATTAAAGGGGGCAGAGAGGGGTAGGGAGTGATAATTTCTGGGGTCATGAAGTAAAGATGCCCCTAAATTCTGTTGGGATTTGCAGCTTCCCTGCAAATGTTGCAAGAGTTCTGGGTATTTTTGGTAATCATTTATCAGATGAAGGTTGTGAAAAGTAAATCTTTGTAACATGTTACTACTCTATATAATTGCCAAGTTTTACTAAAAAGGTTTAGCTGTCTTGTCAGCATTGAATTTGCAACTCTTGTGTCTCAGATACTCAGCTGTGTTTAGTATATTAAAATGTGTGTTTCTGTTCCATGGTGTGAATGAGCAGAAGGAAACTGTTGCTAGATCATATGAACTTTGTTTTCTTAGCAGTCAGAATTTCAGGAGGTTGTGCCTGAAGCAAAGACAATTTGCTGTGTTTCCTATTTCAGTTTTGCCCTACAAATTCCCACAGTCCTTCTAGTCCTTTTCCATTCTGCTGGTAATAAATTCCTCTGAAGAACTTTTTGGAGAATTTCTTATCACTCTTCCTTCTCTCTTGTCTGTCCCTGTCCATCCCTTGTGTACCTAACAGTAGGACTTAAGGAATGGCTCTCCAGGAGCACCTGGAAATGAGCAGGGAGAGCTGCAGAGCTCTGTGGGCAGGCAGAGCCTCTGGGTGTGCAGGAGCTGCAGAATTCCTGGCTGCTCTCAGAACAACCCAGAGAGCTCCAGGCAGTGAGCAGCAAACACAACATTCTCCTCTCAAGGAAGGGCAGCTGCTCATTGAGTGAAACTGGGGGGCATCCACACAGATCCTGCTGTGGCTTTTTTGTTCACCAGGTTTTGATATTTAGGATTGGCAAGGATGACAGGCTTTTTTTTTTCTTTTAAACTACTTTCCCTAAGTCAGGTTTTTAGTATCTGTCATGGCATGTTTATATGTTTTTTATGTGTTTTAAACATCAGTCCTAAAGTTTTGTTTCCTGGCAAAGCAGCAGCTCCAAGGTAAGGCAGCATCAGTAATCACTTCAGCATGAAAACCAGGCTGTGAGTCTTCAGCTAGGTAAGATGAACTGCTTTTATCATAGGGACTCCCAATAAAAGACAGGTTTTGGACAAGTTTGGGTTACAGTGGTTTGGACAAGTTTGGGTTACAGTGGTTTGGACAAGTTTGGGTTACAGTGGTTTGGACAAGTTTGGGTCACAGTGGTTTGGACAAGTTTGGGTCACAATGGTTTGGACAAGTTTGGGTCACAATGGTTTGGACAAGTTTGGGTCACAATGGTTTGGACAAGTTTGGGTCACAATGGTTTGGACAAGTTTGGGTCACAATGGTTTGGACAAGTTTGGGTTGTAATGGTTTGGACAAGTTTGGGTTGTAATGGTTTGGACAAGTTTGGGTCGTAGTGGTTTGGACAAGTTTGGGTCGTAGTGGTTTGGACAAGTTTGGGTCGTAGTGGTTTGGACAAGTTTGGGTCACAGTGGTTTGGACAAGTTTGGGTCACAATGGTTTGGACAAGTTTGGGTCACAATGGTTTGGACAAGTTTGGGTCACAGTGGTTTGGACAAGTTTGGGTCACAGTGGTTTGGACAAGTTTGGGTCGTAGTGGTTTGGACAAGTTTGGGTCACAGTGGTTTGGACAAGTTTGGGTTATAATACACCTCTTGATAAATACTAAGCAGCACTTGAAATAAAGGGGTATTTGGGAAGTTTTGGGGGAGGAAAAATGCTCTATTAAAAAAAAATATTGTGGGTTTACCATTACCAAGGTATCCAATTGGTAACAGTAAAATGGCAGCAAACCAAATCCTGTGTATTTTCTAGCTGAGATGCAATCTGTGCTTGCTTCCATGTTTTGAAGTACAGCTCAAGAAACTTTAGCTCACAGAAGTTGCTTCTGTGAGGTGCAGAAAGGCAAAGGTTCCAGGCTGCTGCACTCATGAAAGGAGTTTTCTGTGCTGTAGCCAGAGAGGTAAAGCAGGAGCTGTTTGAGTCCTGTGAAATGAAGTATTTGAGGGGTTTTTATAATGTATGTAAGCACATGATCTCCTGTAAATATGTCTGCTCTGGAATGAGTCAAGGGTTCAGCTTGAACATAAAATAAGGAACATTTGTGATTTGATTAAGAGGTGTTTGTTGAGTAGTAGAAATCCAAAATTTGAAGGAAGTGTTTAAATAAGGTGTTAGTGTGTGAGTTCCATGCAGCTAAGCAGGCTCAGCTGTTGGAGCTTCTCTCTGTAACACAGCTCCAGACTGGCTGTGTGAAGGTGCTCTCCTTTGGGATTTTGGGCAGCTCCATTTGATGTAAGTTTGCTTTCCTGTTTCAGAAATTCTTGAGCATTGTGTGTTTCTATGTGAAACTTAAAGCTGTAGGCCCTTTTTGTCAATGAAATATCAGCACCTTTTCCTGCAGGGAATAAACCCTTTACATCCAAACCTGCATCAACATCATCCCATTTTGCCATGTTGCATGTTCTGGCCTTTTACACTCTGTACAGTGTGTGGATATATTCAGGTTCTGTTGAAAATCCAAAGGTTTGAACCTGGTGGTGAAGATACAGAACTGAATTTAAAGGGGAAAAAAAATGCTGCATTTTAGGGTTTTGGAGATTTTGGACTGTGCATAAAACAAAAAGCTTTGGAGTATCTCCAAATAAAAACAGATCTGTGTGCCTTTTAGGCAGAGTAGTTTATTATGACTTAAACAATTATTAATTGAAGTATATTTCTACAATTTTAATGAAAAATGAGATTTTTATTTTATTTTTTACATTTTCTGTTGGAACACAATGACCGGAATGGAGAAAGCTGCTTAATTCTTTCCCTTGATTTGCATGGTGAGAATTTAAAGCCCATTTCTAGGAAAGTTGGGTTCACAAATAGAACACAATAGAGAGTGGTTGCAGATGTGTGTTGGGAGCAGAGCTGTAGAGGCCAGGGAAAAAGTATTTGCTGCAGAGAATAGGGATGTTGCATAATAGCAGTGTTGTATAACACAGGGCAGTGTTTCTGCCTTCACTTGGTTGATTTGCTGTATTAGGAACCTCCAGCACCTGGAGATAATTAAGGAATCTCTCAAACATTAAAATTTATTTTGGTTTTAAGTTTAAACTTCCTGTGCTCACATCTGCATGCCTTGTAGAAAATCTTTTGAGATATGCATATAAAAATGCACAAAAATGCATACTGCAGTGCCTTTACATAATCCAAAACAGGAATAATATTTGAAATATTCAGAGGTCAAGAACCTTGCACAG
This sequence comes from Melospiza georgiana, assembly GCF_028018845.1. Taxonomy (NCBI): domain Eukaryota; kingdom Metazoa; phylum Chordata; class Aves; order Passeriformes; family Passerellidae; genus Melospiza; species Melospiza georgiana. The sequence continues at coordinate 21,827,659 of NC_080439.1, read as the reverse complement.
TTTTTTTTTTTTACTGTTACAGGTCTGCCTTTGACTAAAAGGTTGGGCAACTTTGTACTTCCATTATTGAATCTAGTTTTTTAACTAATTTTATAATCCTGCTTAATCCACCAATTCTCTCTCATAATCAGTGGGAAAGATACCATAATATCCTAATGAAACAGCTTAATCTGTCTCACATCTGTTCTGAAATAAAAATAACAACCTACATATAATAAGAAAAGTACTCAGAATTACTTGAGATTTTTTTGTTATTTTGTCTCAGAAAGATGTAGAATTCTCAGACATTGGGTAATCTGGTTTTGTGAGTCTGATTAAGTGTTTTTCCCATGCAGTAGGAAATTGAAACACAGAGCAATTTGGGGAATTGGTCAGATAAGTCTGTTTTCACTGCATCTGCACTTTGGCATAGTGAGGTTTTTTCATGTTTTTGTCAGTGTTTTCTGGGTGGATTTACCTTATGTGCAGGGAAGGAAATGTGAGATTAATCTTTTCCTTAGAAATTGATGGTGTCTGAATGGAGCAGAAACCAAATCTCATCTGCTGTGAGAGATGAATTCATTGACAGACATGCAGATTAGTTTTGGCAGGTTTCAAGTGTGTGTTCATGAAAATGTGATAGAAGTTTGCTGCTGCTGGTGCTGGTTTTACAGTGGCTTTGGAAATGGGATTTTCTGATATTTTGCAGGTTTTTAGCATACCTGCAGCTCTCTTGCTCCATTCCTATCAGTGAGGAAAGCAAGGGAGATGTAGAAACCATGACTGAAAACAAACCTTTGCTCAGGTTCATTTTCTGTTTAAAAGAGAAATCATTTTTGTTCTATTTCATTTAGTTTAAAATAATTGGAAGACAGTTTATTTAAATGGTTTGGTGAAGAAAAAACATTCAAATGTTTGGGGTTTTTTTTCCTGTGTAACCCCCTCCCTGGAAATTTTATTATTTCAAGAACTTGTCTGCCACTTTTCTCAGTCTTTAACCAGGATGGCTGGCTCTGTTTCTGTGTAATAGAGAAATGATGTGTGTATACATGCATGTTTATTTATTTTTTTTTTTTAATTACAATTTCTTTTTTTAAATTTTTGTTTTCTAAAACATGGTTGCTGAAGATGTCAAAATTTGGACATTTATGTCTGGAATATATCTTTTCATGTAATTCTTTTGCACTGGGAAGAGGCAGGATTCCCAAGAAAGGAAAGAGACTGGATATGAAGAGGCCAAGGAAGAGCTTTCCTTAGGAAGGGGAAGCCATGGGAGGATCCATTGCTGGTGTCCAGAGCAAAAATTCACATTTTCCCAAAGTGACTCCTGTCAGTTCTCACTGTTTGTTACACTGGAAAAATGCTTTTTTAGAGTCTGTGTGTACTTTAAGCAGAACTAATACACATTTAAAGAGGTATTCTATAGATACACCCAGGGTATGTGAGCACTCCTTTTCAAAATTGCTTTTTTAGAGTCTGTGTGTAGCCTCAAATAGAACTAATACACTTTTAAAGAAGTATTTTATAGATACCCCCAGGAAATGTGAGCACTCCTTTTCCTTTGCTGCTGTGGCCATTTCAGGCAGTGCCTTTTCAACTTCAATTCTGGGTTTGCAGTGATTGCTGCTTGCACTCTGCCCCATAACCTTCTTTGCTCCCATTTGGAAACACACTTTTCTTTTGGCATATTCAGTTTATAACTCACTACATTCCACCCAAGTGTCTTTACCTTCAGTTAAAAATACCTATTAAATAGGCAAGGATGTTTTATTTACCAATTAACTGCATTTTATTAATGGTGAGCTTTATTTTTTGCATAAACCATATGAAATATGTCAAGATTATACATAAATCAGGTGGGATTTTTTTCTTGTATTGAGCTACCTCTAAGTAGTGCTGTATTTAATATAAGCCATGGCTCTTTTCCTCCAAGCTTTACTAGTTTGGTGGGTTTATTTTGATTTATTGAAGTTATGTGTGAAATGCTTTGGTCCATGATTGAAGTTGCAGTCTGTCAATTGTCAAAACTTAGTGCAAGGTTCATTTTTATATAAAAGGAACAATCATATCCAAATAAGATGATAAAGTAATAATGCTACTGTGTTAAATGCCAGTGTTACCTTTGTAGTCTTATCTGGGTTAATTTATTAAAATATAAATTCAGTGATTGCCATTTTCTAGCATTGACTAATACCATATGTGACTTTTTGCTCATTTTAAGAAACAAAAACTGCCCAAATCCATCTGCCTTTACTCCATGCTGCTCTGGAGTTTATCTGTGAGGGTTTTGTGAGTTTTTTCATTTTTAATTGTGTTCTCCAGTAAAATCTCTCTGATTGCTTGATGGCATTAATAGGCCTGGCATCCTTATGGCCCCACTAGGGGTTTGCTCTGTAGGCTCTATATCCTCAAATTAATTTATATCTCTAAATGTGTGAGGCTTTGAAAGGGCTGTTCATGGGGACAAGAAGAGGAAAGCTGATAAGGATGCATGGAAAAATGGAATACAGAAATAAATCTAGTTCACATTATGATAAGGGTATAATGAATTAGAAGACAAAGCAATTGGTTGGTGACATTACTGTCCAGAAACAATAAAATGAGAAGTGACTTATGCCAGATGTTGGAAACACATCTTGTTGTTGCTTCTAATTGTGTGAATTAAGGAAAATGTGATTTCTTCCATTTAAACTCCTGTTGATGGACTCTAAAATAAAGAAAATTTTGGTACTTTGCTTAAAATAGGAAATAAGATATTACTACAGTGGATTGTGCTGTGTCCTCTAATATTTGTTTGCATGTTCCTGCTCACATTGCCAGTACAAAAGGAGCTTTAGCTAGCAGACATGCTGAATTCTGACATTGTAGTTGATAAAAAGATCTTAAAGAGAGCCTGCTGAGGCTTTGGTTTGTCCCAACAAACCAAGCAGGATACTGATAACCATTAAATGGGTGTATTTTTCTGACTCAAATGGGAGACTTTGGAAAAAAAATGCTCTGATTTCATGTGAGAATTGTGAGCCAAAACCATTTCTTTCCAAAGCTGCTTTGTTTGGAAGCTTCACTTGGTGTGTGTATGCCCTAATGTATGAGTGTGTGCACATTTTTTATTTATCTATTCATAGATTATATATTGGCCATATGCACACACGATGGGATGAGGGTATTATGTGGAGAAAACATAATATTTGAAGCAATTATTAGAAGAAAATGGTCCTAAGCAGCTGGATAAAGTTGAAGAAACAGAATATAAATGCTTCATTTTTGTGATCCTGTGTCATGTCCCTTATCATGTTATAGTTGTGTCACTTGTTGTCTTGTCAGAATCATGAGTGTGAAAGGATCTGTGGGTATCAAGAGGTGTAATTAACGTTTTTATGCCCTTGGTCCTACTTTTTGCTGCTATGAATTGCACCTTAAGTGAAGGTTGTTTGTGCTGATTTAAGCTAGACACTGGTTGCACTCACCTGAAACTATTGCAGTCTGAATTGACCCATCTCACACCTAATGCTGTATTTACCAATGACAGTAATGCAGAAAATTAGATTTCTTCAGCAGATTTTTATTCCCTGGAACATGAAAATCAAGTATTAACTCACTGCTTTGCAGTGTTTCCCTAAAAAGGGATGTGATGTTTTCTTGCAAATGATAGCTGATCTTTTGGTTTTTTGTTTTTGGAAGCCCCCCCGTGTAGATCCTTGTCCACATTCTTGGTCTCAGTTCTTGTCATTTATTTTTGCATTGCCCATTAGAGAGAGTATAGATGAGGTTTTGAAAAAATATCTTTTTCTCTCTGGTTTAGAGCACTCATTGGTATAAGGGAGTATCAAACTTCAGACTTGAGAAAGAATAGTACTAGAAATTTCATCTGGGTTCCTGGGGTTTTTTGATTATTTGTTTTTGTTGGTTTATTTTCTCTGACTATTAAATAACTGCATTTAGGAGAGTTAATGGACTTGTAAGTTTAATGTCAGCTTGTTGGAGAAGTCACTTTCTCTTTTTCAATATAAACCCCCAGCAATAAAACTGTACCTTTGCTATTTAACACTTGAAACCTTCTTTACAACAGTTTGATGTCTCCTGCCAAGTAAGACAATTTGAGATGGGTTTGGGGGGTCCTGAAGTGATTCCTGTGTTGGGAAGTTTGGGTACCTTGTTTCAGGCATCCTGAATGTTGTCCTGCCTGTGTTCCAGTGGGGGTCTGGGGACAATCAGACTCACCTGGGGTCTGGTTTTAGACCACCTGGATGCCTGGAATGGGGCAACTTCCAGGCAAAGGAGCCTTCAGATGAAGGTTTGTTTTTTGAAAGCTGTTTTCTGTGTCCCCCCCTTGATTCCAGTTACCGAGTTGGTCTAATAAGAGGCTACACCTGCCCAAGGTGTTACATTTCCTTACCTCACTCCTGGAAATGAGCTGGTTTATTCTCTTGCATAGAGAACAGCTGTGATTGTTTGGTGTGGGAGTTGTGCAGTGAGGAGCTGGCTGTCACACTTTGTTACATGGAAAGGAGAGTGTAAGGCCTGAGTTTGCAGAGCTGCTCACTGCTCTGTGCCACCAAACTGCCTGAGACTTGCAGGGCAGAACCTCTTAACAAACAAAATCAAACTCTGTGCTGCTTTAAACAGTCTCTTATATCCAGCATTTCTGTCTTAGCTTTATTTTGCTACTTAAAAAGGGAAATGTTTTAAACTACTGAGATCAAAAAAAGCTAGATAAAATTTTTAAATTGGCAGTGAAACAACTTTTCAGCTCTTTCGAATTGAGGACACAAGTATTTTGAGTATGTAAGAAAGAACATCCATGAATTTACAAGCAGATTATGTAGTCTTTTTTTAAAGAAATCTGCTATTTCCTTTTTTCTATTACATGCAGTAATGAACATTTAATGGTAATTTCTAAAGTTAGGGGAGATGCTGCAGTGGGATTTTTATCGTGCTCTGTGGGAAATGAATTTGTAGAGAAGTCTTGCTTCCAGCAATGCCTGTGTTATAAATGATCAGCCAGAAATCCAAACTAATAAATGCAAAAAGTTTTATTTCCACGACCAAAATACAGTCCCCAGAACCCCGAGCCAAAGAGAGAGTGTCGAGATGAGCACAGGGTGAACTCAGATCTGACCTCTGTCACATCAGAGCCCCCTCTGTTCACCAGTGCCCTTTCCAGCAGGGCTGTTTGATGCAGGTTTTTGTGCCTGAGGCAGAGGTGCCCCGATTTCTTCTGTAACCTCACATATGTATGAAGGTTTCTTTCACTGTCAGGGCTGGACAGTCGCTGCTTCCTGGGTAGTGGCAGGCGCTGATCGTGTCAGGGGAAGTCCCCAAAGTCAAATGTATCTTTCATTTATCTGGATTGATGGTATCTGTCAAGGATGTTCACCCTTGGGTGTTCCCTTATGACTCTGGAGGAACCCCATCCCCACTCTGGCCATGTTCTTTCATTTGTAAACGAAGCCTTGTTCTCCTGCTGCCTTCAGGAGTTTTGTAATTAACAGTAGTTGTCTCCCGGCTGCTTGTGCTCAGGGGCTTGCTGGATTTTATAATATTTATAGTGTGAAAAATGCCAATTACTTGTTTATTTTTAATTTTAAAAATTTAAGAGTAATAAAATTGTTATAAAAATAGTAATACAATTACAGTAATAATAATTTGGACCATTTGAATTAGGACAATATGAGACAATAGAAACAAAGAGTTACAGACAGTCCGGGTACCTTTTTCTGGGCAGCACAAGCCTGAAAGAAAACCCACGTGAACAAAGGATTAACCCTTAAAAACAATAACCTGTTGCATATTCATACACCTCATCCATGATGCATAAATTCCATTCAAATACAGGATTCTGTGTGGTCATTGTCAGCTTCTTCCTCTGAATCCTAACAGCACAGGAAGAAGTTTGTTTCTTCTGATAAGAGGGCAATAAATTCTTTTCCTCGGAAAGATTCAGGTGTCCTGTGGCTGCTATTTCGCTGCATGTCCCTTCTTTAAAAAAGTATCCTACATAGCATAGTTTCTGTCACAGACATGTTTTATGAAAAATCCTTTCCTTAGGATTTTTCCTCCTGAGAAGCTGAGAGGCCTCAGGAACAAAATGTAAACAATGGTTATCTGCTGCTGTGGAATGCAACAGGTGCATCTGGGATTGGTCTCATGTGGTTGTTTCTAATTAATGGCCAGTCACAGTCAGCTGTCTGGGCTGTCTTGGTCAGTCACAAGCCTTTGTTATCATTCTTTTTCTATTCTTAGCCAGCCTTCTGATGAAATCCTTTCTTCTATTCATTTAGTATAGTTTTAATGTAATATGTATCATAAAATAATAAATCAGCCTTCTGAAACATGGAGTCAGCATTCTTGTTTCTTCCCTCATCGTGGGAGCCCTGCGAACGCCACCACAATTGGCCTGTTGCATTCCACAGCATCAGATAATCATTGTTTACATTTTGTTCCTGAGGCCTTTCAGCTTCTCAGGAGAAAAAATCCTAAGGAGAGGATTTTACATGAAAAGATGTCTGTGACAGTAGTTAATGAAAACGACAGGTGATGACAACAACAAACAGAACTCCACCCTGGCAGCAACCAGCCCAACCTGTGCACTCCGCAACTTTTTTTAGAAAAGGGGCAGCTTTTCTACTCATAACAACACATTCTCCCCTTAAGCACCAATGGTTTGCTAACATATCTCACACGTGTCCCTGTGCAGCCTCGCAGCAGGACGCAGCCATGGCCACGGAGATCGGCTCCCCGCCGCGCTTCTTCCACATGCCGCGCTTCCAGCACCAGGCGCCGCGGCAGCTCTTCTACAAGCGGCCCGACTTCGCGCAGCAGCAGGCCATGCAGCAGCTCACCTTCGACGGGAAACGCATGAGGAAAGCTGTCAACAGAAAGACCATCGACTACAACCCTTCTGTCATCAAATATTTGGAGGTCAGTCAAGGCATTTTTGTGTTTTGGTTAGAAATCTTTTCCTGATGTTTGAGATTATGCTTTCCGGTTTCCACCGAGGAATGTGGAATACTGGCAGAGCTACTGCTGCGTTTTTAACCAAAATTCCAAATGGTTGTAAATTTGATATACTGTGAATAAAAAGAGAAGGTTGAGCATTGGCAATAAAACTACATGTGTTGTGTATTTTGTCTTGAAATTCCAAGTTGGTGCACAGTTGAATATCTTGTGTAATGTTCTGGCTTTTTGTTATAGCAGCTTTCTTGAGCTGGGACTAATAAGCTCTTGGAAGTCTATAAAACACTCAAGATAGCTCAGCTACTCTTGGAAGCATAAAAATTAGCAGGGTGGCTTCTGTTGCAGTGTTAGAAACAAAAAGGTTTAATAAAAGGCAAAATAACAAACAGAGAAAAACCAAGCTATGTGCCAGAGGTTCTTGCTCTTGGTAAAACCCTTTATAGATTTATAAGAAAACTTCTTTTTCTAATAAATACTATAAGAAAACTTCTTTTTCTAGTAGATTGCCTAGGCAGGACTTTTTGGCTTCTGTCCAATTAGCTATCTTTAAGTTTGAGGTGAAGTCCCCTAGGCCTATGTTTGTATTGTCCTGTTTTTACCTAATCACGGAGAGAAACTTCTGGGCTTCTTTCCTTTTTGAGGGGACAAAGGATAGTTTTGTCACTCCATCAACAAGGGCCACACTCCTTTAGCTTTTCTTAAAGAACCTTTATATGTATTTATATTTTATAAATAATGTAGGCGTTCTTGTTTTTGTTTTGAAATAGAAATTTCCCAAAATGGAAGATGAACCATTGCCCCTTCCCCTCTGAAATCAGGCCTCTAGAAATGTTTGCTCATCATTTTGCTAAATAGCTCTTCAGTAGGGTCTGTGGCACAAAGCCAAAATAAGTAATTCTAAATTCATGAGAAGTGTTTTTTAAAAGGTTTGGTTTGGCAACTCACAAAATTTAAGTGATTGAAGGTGTTGTTATCCCTTGGTCTTCTAAGTTTTGGCATTTTGAAGGTGTTGTCATTATGCTGGCTCTGCAGAAGGTCCTTTGGTGGATTTCATGGGAAGCTCATCAGCACAGCTGCTAATGGTGTAAATATAAAGCTTTGACACTGGGCAGCAGAGTACCACAGTAATGTTCCTTGTTACATAGGACTGCTGCTTTCCTGGAGTTGCTTCAATCTGATGAAATTAACACTTTAAACATTCCTGACTCCTTTTCTTACAGAATATAAACTCCACATGTTCCTTTTCCTGAGTCCAAAATCTTAACACAGTTCATTCTAAAATCCTTGGAGCACTTCAGAATTTCCCAGTCAGGATCTCCATGTATTTATTTTCTGTTATTTAACAAGGAAATGCTCTGTTATGAACTAGGAGTTGTTTTCTTCTTTGCAGAATAGAGTGTGGCAGAGAGACCAGCGAGATATGCGAGCGATCCAGCCCGATGCAGGATATTACAATGATGTAAGTGAAATTTTCCTGTTCACTGATAATGTGCAAATCAAATTTGTCCAGAAGATAGGAAAGATTCTGCCTGTCATCTGAGGTTATTTTTGTATCTGCAGAAAGCCTTAAAGCTGTGAAGGGTATCTTCACTCTGCATTTTGTTCTGTTGGAATCCATGTCCATGAAGGGATCTTAAGGTTGGACAGGCTTTTAATTTCTGTGCATAAGAACTTTCATCATGCACTGAGCTTACGAAGCTGCTCTTGAAGATGCTGTTTCTGGATGTTTGTGTTTTTAAATCATGCAGACTTTGAAACCCTTCTACCAACTTACTTCTGCTAATATCCCTGTGAATTACAACCTTGCTTTTCCAAAAATGGATGTTTAGACTGTGTTCTTTTCTTGAAGGTTGTGATTTAAATGTCATCAGGAAATCTTTTGTTTCTTCTCTTCCAGTTGGTCCCTCCTATAGGAATGCTGAACAACCCTATGAATGCTGTGACAACAAAATTTGTTCGGACATCTACTAATAAAGTAAAATGCCCAGTGTTTGTTGTCAGGGTGAGTACAGTGTTGGAATTACCTTGTTGTGTTGTCTTAATTTAAATTAGACTGATCCTTAACAAGATGGCAGTTAAAGCATCTTTAAATAAAAATAGCATGTGCAGTGTATGGACTACTTCTGTGTCCAGTCTTTCTATGGAGAGCTTTAGGAAAATAAATGGTAAAGTCTGAGTACACAAGAGTTCTTACTCTGAGTTTGGGGTGCAATTCCTACCTTCCTTGTGACATTTCAGTGACCTGACATGTCTCAAAAGAAAGGAAATTTGGTCTCTGTGCTGTAGGAGTCTCATAGCAGCTTTTAACAACTTTTCCATGATGTCACAAGTATTGTTTAGTATGGATATTATGTGCTAGAAATGCATTGGTGCCAATAAGCTGTTTCATCTTTACAACTAGAGTTTTCCATTGTTTTCACAGTGGGCTTTGTCCCGTTGTTACAAAAGTCAAAATTCTTCTGGCACAGTTCTGCATTTTTGCCTTCTCACATCCTCTAGAAAGTCATTAAGTAGCTTCCATTTCCACAGAGAAGCTCATGATTTATTTGGAGAATTGTAAAGAAATATTTGAATGTTATATTGCACAGTTTAGTTAAATGTTTCTTTTGCAGTGGACTCCTGAGGGGAGACGCTTGGTCACTGGTGCATCTAGTGGGGAGTTCACTTTATGGAATGGACTGACTTTCAATTTTGAAACAATATTGCAGGTAAAGTAATCTGTCAAGATTTCTTTGTATTTCCTTGAGGTCTTGGAGCATGTTTTAGGAACACATCTTCACCCTGTTCATCATGTGGTCTGAGTGCTGATGGGAGCCTTAGAGGTCTTCTGTCCTGTTGTGATCCCATGTCAGGCCATGGCTACAGGCAATTCACTTAATGCTTCTCATTCCACCTCCATCTTCTGTATTAACTGTTCTCAAGAATGTACTATGAGTATTTGTAATAATAAAGAAACACTTTGGAAACAAAGTGCAAATACTCTTATTATTTAGAAGGCCATTGTGTACAGAGTAAGGGATTTTCCCCCCCAACATTTTGAATGTAATTAGATCATCGTTCTCGTTTCCTCATTGCAGCTGTTAGTCGGAACTGTAGTAACTTCAGTGTTTGTGTGGATCAGAGAGTTTGGAATGTGTTTGCTAGAAGTTCTGTTTCTGAATTTGCAGGCTCACGACAGCCCTGTAAGGGCTATGACTTGGTCACACAATGATATGTGGATGCTGACAGCAGACCACGGGGGATATGTGAAATACTGGCAGTCCAACATGAACAACGTCAAGATGTTCCAGGCACATAAGGAGGCGATTAGAGAGGCCAGGTTTATACACAATATACCATTTTCTGTAGTACCTATTGCCATGATTAGACTGTTCTCTAAGTGTATTCTGGGTGCAGAAATGCATGGGTTCTGTCAGATTCTGGGAGACTTCCTGCACCACATAAACACAGTATTTCCTTTTGTTTCCACATTCTCACCGTTTTGCTGGCACCTTTCTGAATTAGTATTGTCCCAGTATCCGCCTCTGCAATATGTTAGAGATGTATTTGTCTGCCGCATTTTGCACTGGTATTCTTTTCATTTTTATATGGTGACGATGTGTATCAGTTATTCCTTTTTATACGCACTGTGTAAGACAACAATTTCATTCCAAATAAAGAATTCAGTCTTTAATAATCTTAACTGAATAAAATATAAAGCCTTCAGAAATAAAACACCTGCATAGTTCTCACAAAATAATAAAACACTAAATAAAGTGAAGAACTGCTTGGCTTGGTGAAGCCAAGACTTCCAGTAATACTAAATACCCACGCAGACTGCCACATACAGAAGTCTAATGTTAATACTGAATGGGTTCTTCAAGCTTGAAACTGTAAGAAAGCCATTGAAAAGAAGATTGTAGGATATTCTCTTGGTTCAGTGTTGATGCCTCAGTTGTGCAAATGTCTATATAAAAATCAAATCCAAAGTGATACTTATCAGTAAGATGTAAATGAAGGGTGTTTCTAGAGCAAACCTGCATATAATTTTTAGTAAATGTTTTTAAAGTAAGCCTGAAGAGAAGCTGCAGATCCCAAATGGTGCTAAAACAGTGTTTCTTTGGGTTGAGGTGCTGGCCCATGGTGATAAGGGTTCACTGCCACAAACTCACTTTCCACTAAAGTCACCATTTTTCTTGGTAGGGTGCAGCATTTTCTGCCAGAGTTTGGTTATGAGAAGTGCTTACTTTGTATTCAGTTACTGTCTGACTATCATGGCCATGCACTGAATTTCTCTACTGCTTTAGGCCCTTTCTTGATCATAAAGATCTAGGATTTCACAAGGGCTCCTTGTGGTCTTTCACTGCACCAGAAAGAAACTTGAGTGCCTGTCAGTTGTTGGAGGTATTCTGGCCCTATTCACATGGTTAAATAACTCCTTGCTTTTCCAGTGACTTTCATCAATCAGTGTTAACTGCTGAACCTGGGAGTTGCTTACGTGTCTGTAGGATTCTTTTCATGTTGTTGGTGGGGTGTAATAAGAGGGAATGTTTCCAAATTGCTCTTATAAGTGTTTATTTTGTATAGGTTTTTTTCCCCCCAACAGTTAAACCGAGTAGCATTTTCCTGTAACCAGCTTTCCCTTATGTTTTGCTTCTCTGCTGCAAAGCACCTGTGGCTGAAGAGGAGTTTTTTCCTAAGAACTGTTCTCCTGAGCTTCTATGCAGTGTCACTTTCTTGTGGTATTACCAGACATGAAAATCTAGGCTGACAGTTACCAAACCATATTGATGTTGCTTCTCATCCTGCAGAGAAGGCACTACTGTGTGCAGTCACAGATAGGAGGGTGCTAAGAATAAATGACAGATTTTTTCCTCATTTGACAGGGGACTGCAATGCAATAATAATCCTATGCTGAATTCATGTCTTGTGGTGAAGTGCCCTTTGGCAGGCACTGTATTCACTTAGAAGTGCCTTTGTTCAAATGCCTCCTTCAGTGTATAACACATTACAGTATAATTTTGCCCTGTCTGAGAAGCATAGATAATCTGTTAAATGCTGACTTCTTTCCCCTGCTGTGTGTCTTCATGTAACAGTTTCTCACCCACGGATAATAAATTTGCTACATGCTCTGACGACGGCACTGTTAGAATCTGGGACTTTCTACGTTGCCATGAGGAGAGAATTCTTCGAGGTATGTGTACCAAAAGTACTGATTGGGGTATTTCAAGAGGGGGAAAACTTTTTTTTTTTAAACTAGATGTTCACAATACAGAAGTATCAGCTTGTCTACAATTTTTTTCTTAATGCTCCAAACAAGTTTTTGTTTGGCTGCTGCTATAGGTACCTTCTATTCAGAGAGGCTGCAGTTCACAAGGGCATTACACTGTTTACTCTCCACTTGAGCTCTAAACAATGGAGGTGGATAGAAGGACATTTTTACTGCTCCTAATTAGGTAAAAGCAGCTGTTTCTGGATCAGGAATGCATTTATCTTTCTCCAAGGCTTAAATCTTTGTGGCTGCTCTTATTTCAGAACATGCATCTTCATGCACGGGATTCCATTCTTCTCAGGGGCATACCTTTCATTCTGATTTCTTCAGAGGCAAGGTGGTTATTTCTCATTCCTTAAGAGGAAGAGAGTATTTCAGTAGAGAAAACAGGTACATTTTAATCACATCATTTATAGCATAGGCAGATAATCCTAGGTATGGTTAAAGTTTCTGCCCAACATCTATGTACACTAAATTCTGGTGCCTTTCCACTGACCTTCTTGAGCCTTTCTCCTTCTCTTTCTGCAATCCTAATGAGCAGTAATAGTAGCTTCTGACAGCTGTTCCTTTTTTGCAGAGATGTCCAAGGTACATAATTTAATAAGAATATATTAAAAGGCTGTTATGAGACTGAGGACTGTAGATTTGCAGATAAACTGCAAAGAAGGTAGGGAATAAAAACATGGGCTTTCAGTTCCAGGTGTGTGAGCTTGTTCAGTGCTTTCCTAAATGAAGGAATTTTTTTCTTAAATCATACCTCCAACTTGGACCTGCATTCCATATTTTATGAAGTAGAGCTCTCCATGTTTCATATGACTCTTAAGGTCTCTTGATTTATAAGCATGTTACTTTTAAACACCACTACTTTGCAAAGACATTGAGCTTCAGCATTATTTCAGTGGTGATATTTTAACAGCATGTGTCCATAGACATTATGGTAGGTGTGTTCTTTGCAGGACCTGGCAAACAAATTTCTAGTTTCTATACTTTACATCTGTTACTCTGGAAGGCCTCAAACAGATAGGGACTGTTCTGCTTGATGCTTTACAAAGAAATCTTTCTGCCCTAAACATATCCTGTGCCCTCCTCCAGGTATGTACTAACCATGTGGAGGAAATAGGGATTGCCTCCATGGAGAATTGTCAAGGTTATAACAATCCCTCCGCTTCTGTTTTCTTTCAGTGTTCTGTGTAAAGTAGAAAGAGAAAAGAATTTTATTTAGGCTATAGAGAGCAGAACTTGCACTACATTTTCTTCTGTTACCTTGTGTATGTTAACATTTGATTGTGAGTAGACCTCAGATAGAATTATCCTATAGTTTCTTAGTTTATACATCTCAATATCCAATTTTTAGTTTGCACATAATTCTATAAAGAATACATTTGCTTCTGCTTATATCATCTAGCCACAATACACTTCACTACTCATATAAGTTGGAAGTGGTTTGAAAACTTTACCATCTTTGGATAAAATTGAGCAGGGGAGATTATTCCTTGTTTCTACTGTTAGATAAGGAGAAAAATCACCAAACTCCAACCTAAACTCAAAGAACAACAGCAAAAACATCCCCCACACCACAGCAAAATAATACCCAAACCCCTGATTGTTGGGAGGATGTCTCTGCAGGTATACAGGTTTGATTTGGCTTTAGTCTCTAGGACTGGTTTTAAATATGCTCAGAAGAGTTATTTGGAAGAGCTGATGGGTAACATCATTTTCTTGGTAGAAAATACGAGCTTTTTACTCTTTTATTTGGAGATCAGTGCTTATGGATTTAGGGTATTGATCTTCAGCTTTTGCTTCTCCATGTGCTTTCTGCTTTTACATGGTTACAAGTGTGACCTGTAATACTTTGCTGAGTGCAGCCTTCCAGTTGTGCAACTGCTCATGCCATTGCCATGCAGTCAGAGATCTGTAAATTAAATTTTTGGTGCCACCATGTCAAAGGGATTTTTTGTACATTGTTTAGATCAAATACAATGCTGGGAAATTATTTTTATTTCCTACTTTCACACATCATACAGCTATTCTGGATAATATTGGTGCTGTGCAGTTGAAGGAGTTCTGCAGTGTCCTTTAGGTCCAGAGTTTCACTTCACATGTTAAGGTGTTTTTCAAGTTGCCACACAGAATTATAAGTCAAATGTAACTATCAGTTAACACTCAGATGCATTAATTAAAAAGATCAGTACTCACAGGGATAATATGTCAATATGTTGTTGCTCAGAATGATCTTTCAACAACAAGGAACATTTTTTAAAAAACAGATTTGAAGATTCTAATGGTAAGGAATGCTTTTAAAGCAATTCTGTAGAGTGCATTAAAGTTATTGGGATAAGCTTTGCTGCTATAAAAAAGACAGAATTCCACAGACTTACTGCACTAGAGCAAATGAATATTTATTCCTGTTGTTTATTGAAATGGTTTCCTTAAAAGTGGCCTGAAGCAACAATTCTAGACTTCCCTTCTGAAGAGTACTGGAGAAACAATGGAAGTGGTAAATTACATAAGATGGATTCTTGAGGTTTCCCTGCAGTTCTTTCAGCTGTCTGGAATAGGCTCTGCATTTTCCCTGTAGTTTACCCTGTGAATTCATGGGCTGCATGAGATACTTATTAACTGTGTCCACTTCCCTTGAATTCCTCAAAGTGAAGGTGAACAGGACACCCTCCAGGGTTCTTGATGGGTTGTGCCAGAGGTTCTGAGTCTCATTTCTTCAATCTCCAAGTCCCTTTTTGCTGGCCAGTTTTTCACTGCTTAATGTTGCTTTGGCTGTTGTTTGTACTACCACAGCTTTCCAGGGCACAGCAGGGGGAGTTTGGGCATTTTGTTAGCAGAACATGCAGATTTATCAGGCTCATTTTTAATACCCTAAAGAAATAAATAGGATTAAATTCTTGTTTTCTTGGAGAACCATCTTTAAATAATTCCAATTATCTTGGAAGAACTTGTAGGTGGAGGAAATAGCTTTGAGTGTCATTGCTTCCCCACAGCACAGGCACTCCCTTTTCTCTTGAGGTAGAGCTGCTGTGGTCCTGATTTTGCACCACTTGCTTTTACCTCTGTGAATTTCTGTAATTTCAGCATCTTGATGATGGTAGTGAGTGCAGTTAATAAAATACATAGGTAGGAGCTTTAGTGATGTTAAAAAAATGTTCTTTTAAAAATAAGCCATGGAAAACAGGCTATAGTGTAGCAACATTTTATTTTCATGGCAATAATCTGTTCCTCTGAAAAGCATTTCCAATAAAATGATCTCAGATCTTTTGTCTAAACTGTTGCAATGAAGTTAATGCTGGGAGTATTTCTGGAAGAATATACACGTGAATGGCTTTTAGTAATGCTAAAAGTATCTAGTGAATAACTAAAAACAGTACAACATTCATGTCCCTTTATTTATATGAGAATGCTATTGCTGATTTTACTGGTAGCAGTGACATTCTGGGTAATGTGTCTGTGCTGATGTATCCCTGGGAATATTTTTGGGCAGGTCATTAATAAACACATGATTCCTTAATTATTCCCAGCACAACATCATGGGTTAGGAGGCTACAAATAGATTTTGGATTTCTCAGTTCCCTTCTCCTTCCTTCTCCTTCCTCTCACAGAATCCAGTAGAAATGAGTTCTTGGGAAGACTGTAATGTTTTCATTCTGAGGTGTAGATGAGCTCTGTATTCCCAGGATTTCTGAGTTACCTGCCTTAAATAGTTCTTTCGGGGAGGATGACTCCACCCAGCTCTCTGAACGATGGTGTAACCCGTGCTTTTTAAAATACTTTATAGTTATGTTCTTCTATTTTCTGTCTCTAAAATAGGGTGATGCATTAAACAATCTTTCAGCCAGTATGGTAGACTTGGCAAAAGATTTTTCTTAGCTTATTCAAACAATTACAGGTAATTAGGATTTTATTGCATTCTGCCTGGATTTGAAATGCACCATTTCTAACAACATCGAATTTTTAACACTACAAAATAACCCATGTGTTTGTGCCTGCAGAAATCACAGCAATTGTGAATAGACTTTCCGTCTGCTCACAGGTTCTGAAAAAGTGTTTCCACCTCTATTCATACCGAAATAACTGAGGGATTTATTCCTTCTTTCTTTTCCATTTCTCAGTCTTTATTAACAAATAATGTACCATGAATCCCCTTAAGCTGTTTGAATGTATTGTATGGTTTGTGTTCTCTGCACTTCCTGCCTGAAAGTGAAGGATCTCTTCAGTTTTTTTTCTCAAATAGCAAATCCTGAACTTAATTTAGACTTGAGTTCCATGGGTAAAAGGAACTTGAGGAGCAGAGCTACATCTTCAGCTTGGTCCCTCACTTTTGAACATGTATTATTATCCATCTCTTAGCCTTGAAGCAAGTAATTTCTAAAACTGTTTCCTTTTCTTGGAGTATAATTGAACTCTACATTGGGTAATTTTAAAGAAAAAAACCCCAACACTTCTGTTTCCAACTTTATTACCCTTATATGAGGTTTTTCCTTTTTCCCCCCTTGTCTCAACAAAGAGAGAAAACTCAGTAAATTCCAGAAGTGCATGTATGTCAATACCATGTTTCTTGTAAGGAGACCTGTTTTTAAAACCTTCTGGAGTTTTTTGTGGGGATTGCTTCTTTAGGCTGTTGGGATTTCAGGTATATTTGGAACATCTTCTAGCCTAGGTGCATCCCTGCATGAAAGTTTGCATTGCAAGGTTTTTACTCAGAACAGAAGCTCAGGATGAAGTGAGACCTGGCTGATAGTGGCACCAACCATGTTAATCTAGAGAAGGCGAGTCCTTGAATTTTTGGACTTAAAAAGATTATCTGTTTTGGAATGCTGGTATTGGACCAGCTCACCTCTTTGTTGGTAGGTATTTTTGTTTGCCAGCTGATGTTGCAGATCTCTGATCTTCATCAGTCTGTTGCCAAAGCTGAGCTGGGGAAGAGAGGTGTTGCAGCTGAATCAGTTGAGGAACAGCAAATAGCTGTGCTTTCCATGTGCATTGGGCACAAGAACTGTTAAGGAATTTGTGTTAATAGTCTATCTGTGAGAGATTTTCTCTCCACAGACAGGATCACTTGCACAATCTGTGATTTAGAGCCCTGCTGTTCTGCTGCTCGTGTTGTGCCAGTAATCCTGCTGCTGCTCCTTTGGTTCTTTGTGCATGGTGGGCTCCTTACAGTCTCATGCACTTTCCTCCTCTCATTGGGAAATGTCTTTACCTTTGTGAGATTAAATGTTACAAATATTGTACACAATTTCTTGCTTCATAGCAGGAAGGTATTGCACAACAAACATTTCCCTAGCATCTTTCTCTGCACTTTGTTCAGAGTTAAGCAGCACCAGGGACTTGGAGTGGGAATACTCATACCCTTTCCTGAGCTTGTAGCTAATCTCAGTTGCTGCTGCTTGTTAGGATGGTGGATATCACCTGTATTAGATGGGAAGAATCCCATTTCTTGCTTGAGGCTACTAAAAAGTGTTCAGGTGTCACCTGGTAACTCAGTGTTCTTCCTGATAATGACTTTCAGGATTAAAGTGCATTGGTTTTCTCTGCATAGAAAACTTTATTGTAGGTAGGCTTCATTGAAATATCCACTTCTCTATGTGTTAGAAGTAAAAATCCTTCTGAGATGTAAGAAACTACCCTGCTATATTGACTTAATATCTCTGCTATATTGGCTTTCTATTTCTGAAGTATTCTGGATTGAACAAAAATTTGGGGCTGAACCACTAGTTTGAGGTGGTTTACAGAAACTACCATTAAAAGAGTGATAAAGTGATAGCTTCAGGCTTTTAATCTGCTTCCTAAAACAATTCCAGGAGAATTAGAGGATGTTGAAGACTGATCTTGGAGCTGGTTGCACCTGATATGCCTAAAAACTGCAGTTCATTATTTTGTGAGTAGTGTACAGCATACTGTGTCTTAGAGTTCTGATTCTTACCTAGAACCAGTATTTTGAAAATCCTGAAAAATTAATAGGAAATACATAGAATTCTCTAGGAACAGGTAAAGGAGATCACAAGACATGAATCACAGCATTGTGCTATAAAAAAGTTACACTGCACATTTCTGTGAAGGCATTTCATGAGACAAGAATGAAGAGACACTGTGCAAGAAAGAGATTATTTCAGATGCAACTTTGAAATATTTTCATCCCTTAAAATTGTCCTGAAGCTGAAAATTTTATACTCACTTATATTGAGCCCAAGGGCAAATTTTACACTAATATTTGTAACCCTTCTATTCTGTTAAGCTTGGAGAAATAATGAGAAACCTCAGAGAAACCAGGACAGCCAGCTCTCAGTGCTGCTGAAATACAGGATAGTTCCATAAGAACTTCTCTGCATTGCTAGGATTTCTTGCCTCTGGTTCCTTTTGTGTGTCTGCTGATTGCAAGGGGCAGATTAATACTGAATTAGGTAAAACTATTTTTTACAGATTGTTAGTTATAAATACTTGAGGGATTAGAACTTAATTTCCATTAGTTGTGACTTCACATGGAATTAAAAATAATTGTGCCCAATAATCTGTGTAGGGCGCAGGACCCACCTGCAGTGAGAGCTTTGTCATTCAGCCCTACTCATGATTGTGAAGGAGGAAAAACACCATCTAAGCAGATAACATTGGTAGTAATGAGAAAATCCTAAATTACAGAGACATTTGAATGCTGATGTTAAGGTATTATCAGTCTTCCTTTCTCAGTACAAGTGTAGTTGTTGAAAAGGAGGCAGGCTGGGTGCCATTGAGGATGGAGGCCTCTGGGGTATCTACTCACCAGTATCTGTCATAGCAAAAGTTCTCAGCAAAAAAAATTGTGCAATTAGCCTTAAGCCAGTTATATTAGTAACTCATCTCTGATAAAGTCCTACATGGATGAATACTCAGAATTGGGCTCTTCATTAATTAGATTTTTACTGGACTCTCTTTTTCTGACATACTGTTTCCTCAGAGAGCACAGATAAAATGAAACTCTTTTAGAATAAGTGGTGGAAGTCTTCAGAAAATAGAAAAACACAGTTCCTTGCTGAAAATTATCCATGTCAATCCTTAGAAACTTCACCTTGCAGGATTTGTCATGCCACTTCCATGAGTTAAACAAAACTCTTTATTTAACTTTTGTCTTTTTATATCCTCCAGTTACTGCACTAAAAGCTTTTGTGCATCTAGGTAAGCATAAACCTTGTAAAGCATTTGATATTTTCTTTCTATCATTTCTATTCTACATACTTAAATTATTTCCTGTTATTTTTACATTTAGCTCTGAGTGTTATTCCAGATTTAGTAGTGAGACACTTAGCATCAAGTTTTATCATGTGAATGGTACCATAATCTCATATTTGAGATTACATGTTGCTAGGGACAGCCAGACCCTGGGACATGGGGAGACAGCTTGCTGTTTTCCATAAAATTCAGTGACTTTTATTCCCATGCCTTTCATAACTGCCTGGCATTAACTTCCTCATGAGAAAGCTGATCCTGCTTGTGATACATTGTATTTTTAGGAAGACACAGTCAAAATTTAAACTGGGAATTTGCTGAAATGGGATTGTATAACAGACCAGGAGAAAAGGGATAAACAAGAATCCTGAATAAATCTGTGTGAAAGGTGGCTGGAAATAAGAAGCAATAGGAAATGTGAGGCAAGTGTGGAGGCTGTGTCAATATGAAAAAACAACAACAGCTTGTGTAAGGGTTGAGAAAAGCTGGTGACAATGTGAGTGTGGGGATGAGAATGGGGTGTGGTGGAACTTGGCAAGTCACACTGGGCATTTTGTGAATAATTTTGGGCAACCTGAGTCGCTGGGTCAGCCACTGGAGGGGCAGGGGTTTCCTGTCTGAGTGACACACCTGGACACCAGTGGGCAGTGCAGAATGTGCCAGGAGTGCACCCGTGCTGATCTGTGTGGGAACAGTACCCCTGATAGCTCTTACATTTGTGTTCTGTCAGGGCTTGTAGAGACTCCAACTGATTGAACAGAGTTAGGAACATGCTCTGTGTTTGTTCTGAAGATGAACATGGAGTGAATCAGAGAATGTGCTGAGTTGGAAGAGACCCCCAAGAATCATGGAGTCCAACTCTTTAGTCCTGGTCATCTCCAAGATTCACAGCCCAGGAGTGTTGTCCAAACCCTTGTTGAACTCTGTCAGGCTTGGTGCTGTGACCACTTCCTGGGGACTCTGTTCCAGGGCTCAACCATCCTCTGGGTGAAACTTTCCTGGTGTCCAACACAAACCTGTCCTGACTCAGCTCTGGGTGCTGTCACAGGTCATGAGAGTGAAGAGATCAGTGTCTGCTCCTCCCCTTCCCCTCACAAGGAGGTTGCAGACTGCAGTGAGGTCTCTTCAGTCTCTTCAGGCTGAACAAATGAAATTACCTCATCTGCTTCCCCTCCAGACCTTTCACAATCCTCATGGCCTCCTCTGAACTCTGTCTGAAACTTCATGTCTTATCTTGTGGTGTCCCAGCACTCGAGGTGGGGCCACCCCAGGTCAGAGCAGAGCAGGACAATCCAATCCCCCCTTGCCTGGCTCCCCAGGGCATGGCTGGGCCATGGCTGCCAGGACACCTCTGACTCACATTCATCTTTCCATCCATCAGGACTTCCCACAGCTGCTCTCCAGTCAGACACTCAGCCAGGGTGGCCCATTCCCAGTGCAGAACCCAGCAGTTGCCCTTGGTGAAGTTCATGTGGTTGGTGATTGCCCAGCTTGTTACAGTTTGATGAGGGAGGGATGCCATCAATCTCACTGCACCTAGGAAAAGCCGATTAAAATTCATTATCTTCTTTAGTAGTCCTTGTGAAGCTATGTGGGCTTTTTCTTCTTTTTAAGTTCTGTCATTTAACAGCTCTAAAACTGAAATATCTGAAGTGATATCAGCTCATCAGCTCTAAGGTTAGCTCTGGTTCACTTCAGCTGGGAGTATGACCAAGGTACTTCTGCAGAAAGTAGCTGAGTAGGTAAAGCATGCAAGCATGTACTCAAGACTTATTTACAAACTTCAGTGCCAGAACTTTCCAAGGACTGATCCTTATCTCACAGTAAAAATAAAAATTGTTATTTAATTTTGCTACTCACAGATAAGATTTTTGTGGAAAACAAAGCACTTCTTGGGGAGGACATTTTGATTTTTGCTGTTGAAAGTATAAATGTGTCTTGCAGGTAAAGTAATTGTCATGAAATTTTTATTCATTTATACAGGGAGGTGTTTGGGAGAGTTTTTTTTTATAATTCAGAAGTATTAGGGCTGTTAAGTTCTTAGCTTCAAAGAAGCACACCTGTAAGTATGACAAGTTTAGCTATAAAGGGGAAATCTAAAACTACTCAAAATTTTTGTCTTATAAAAAGTTTCACAGGCAAGGTTTGACAATTCTTCTATCTCAGACAATTTAGATTACTACTTATAATTATTAACTCAGTGGAAGCACCTAATATTTCTAGTTCTGCCAAACATTGTTTTGATACATTGCATAAGCCATCCAGTTCAATGCATCAGCTAGTTATTAATTTTATTTTTATTATATTATTAATATAATTATATACTTTTAATATGTACAGTATTTTCTTAATATTTTTCATATTGTGTATGCCCCACTGGATTTATGTAGTGAGAGCTGTTCCAGATGTAACTAAAGCCACTTAGAGAAATAGTTGTATCATTGTAGTTTAATTTGCTGGTGTAGACAAGAACTGCAAGCATTTTACTTACATTGTCGTTGAAGACAAAAGGTGATCTTCATCTGGTTCTGACCATTTGTAGAAGTTTTGTCTGAATTTTGACCATTTGTAGAAATTTTGCTCACCTAACTTAGTTTTTAAAAGGAGCTCACCATATATAAATATGAACCTGAAAAGCTGAACATTAACCATAACAGGAGTAGAACAGGTGCTTCTTCCAAGTCACCAAGATCTTGGAGGGTAAACTTCAAATTTTCATTTCAAAAAGCTGAGGAATGAGTTACCTTAGCTGCTTAATATTGGGAAGAAAAATACCTTTTAGTAAAAAACAAACCCAGCTTTCTGTGTGTGCTGGCAGATGTGTATTTTCTATATGTACAAGAGGTCTTTTCTTCTGCCTGTTTATTTAGAATGATGGAGATCATGAAAATATTGTAGCTATTGTATTAAAATCTTGTATTTTGAACTTCATCACTTTAAAAAAAAAACCTCTAGAGTCATAATAACCTTATAAATTAGTAGCTGTAATACTGCTGTAATTACTGTAACTATTTTAGTTCTCAAAGGGTAAAATGGATAGATGAAAAAAATGGAGCTCAGAATCCTATTATTAGCAGCATATTGTTATATGCTGGGGAAATCAAAGTTAAATAATTATACAATGCTTTTACAATTGAACTTCTCTTTATAGCTGACTTCTCTCCTCTCCAGGATAGCCTTATTCAGCTTTATTTTTTTCTCTGTGTGAAGATTTAAGGAAGAAATCACTCTGATTCACATTTACAACCCTCAGAATTTGGATAGAAAGACCTTAACATAAAGCCTAGTGCTCCTTGAGATCTATTTTTCATCAGAGGTTGAGATTCCTACTGGCTTTATAAATAATCACTACCCTCAAGGACTAAAAAAAGTCTCAGTGTCATCTTGGGATTCAGTGAAGAGCTGATATTCCACCCCTCCCTCCAACCTTCTGTGGGAGGCACTTGTCCCAAGCTGTTTGATAGAGTAAAACATTCTCCTTTGAAAAGGAAATTTTCACCATTTTTTAATATTTGGAAATATGTAGCACAAATTGAATTTAGAGATGGTATTCATATGTAATTTCCCACTTAAGTACAAGTTTAATGGGAATCCCCAGAAGTTCAAATGAGTTCAAACTCATTGATGTCCCAGATATGTTATTATAAAAATAAATATTATAGTAAAGTTACAAGTTCTAAAAAAGAAAATAGTTTGTCTCCTTTTCTTATCCAGTGGAAAACACATTTTAAAGGCCATTTTCACTGCAGAGATGATCTCATGTTCAGGGTCTTTTTTTTTCACCTGTTCTCTCACTAGGGCAGTAGAAGAGTGTGAGAGCTTTGCTAAATTCTATGGCTTGTGCTGTGTCTGTCCTTGAGGTTTTCAGGCTGAACCTGGATAGATCCCTGAGTAACCTGCTCTGACTTTTTAGCTTTGAGCAGCTGATTGACCAAGAGACTTTGGAGATTTCTTCCAGCCTGACTTACCCAGAGCTCCTGGGGTACTGAGTTATACTGAGTTCCCCTGTTTTGCCAAAGCCAGCAAAAATCCTACTGATGCAGGATTCAGCTGTCCATATGTGACATAAGGAACTGATCTTGAAAATAATAAAATTTTTTTTCTGGCAGCTTTTAACATCCATGAGGAAATGCACATTATGTGGATTGAAAAGGATTCATGTTTAGTGGGTGTTTTCTTTAGAGATGCTAAATGTTTCATCATTCCCTAGGAACTAACAGTATGTTAGTAATCATCACTGGAGTTTCAGAACTTCCTGTGTCCTGCAAGCATTAAAAACTTGTTGTAAATAAGATGGAAGGTGTGATTGTGTGCTGTCAGCATCTTTAAAGCTTCTGCTGACGTAGTAAGTGAGGTAAACCAATACCTATTTATATATATATATATGCACTAAATATATGTAATTGTTACATTTGCATATATGATTTTTATATAAACATCTATAATGGTCCCAGTGGCACATTTGATCACCTTAATACTCATTTGCTGCTTTCTTTTATGTGTCAAAGTTATGCAGTCTTGAAAAAGACTTTGCAGGTTGTGTTGTAAAGCTGTAAAATCCATGCGCAATTAAATTGAAATGGTTTGCTTTAAAAGAAAAAATAAGATAAAAGTGATTTAGGTAGATGCTTTACTCCATTGACTAGGGCAGCCTAGATTTGTGTGCATTAGTGTTCCTGAAGCTGCATTTCTCTGGATCACATTCCCAGCTTCTCCAGGGATTTCCTAAGTTGACCTGCTGTGTTTACAAAAATTAGCCTTTACATCCAGGTGAAATGGGTGTTACCTATCTTTTTTCTTCTTTTTCTTTCAAGTAAGAACTGGTTTACAGAGTATATATTTCCCTGTTCATTCCTATACCTCTTCCAGGTCTTGACTGTAATGTCTAAACCAAAATTATTTAATTTCTGAGTTTAAGCATTTTAACAGAAGACTGCACGTTACTAAATTTGTGTTTATCTTTAAGATAAACAGTTACCTTAAAATTTAAAAAAATTAGTTTTAGAAGTTGTTTTGTCTTAAAACATGAAAAGTGCAGGCCAGATTTTTCTTGGTGTTTTTACTACAACCGAGTTTAGAAAGGAGTAACTACACATTTTAAAAAAACTCGTAGACAAAATTCTCCCATTTGAATTGTAATTAATAGAGAACAAGGTACAGTTGCACATGGGAAATACAATCTGGACAGCTATAAAACCTATTTCTGTATCCTTAGGTACTTCCAATTGTTGACAAGATATCTCCGTTTTCTAAGGATTAGTGAGTCTGTGGCTTGATAGAGTGCTGGGTGTTGCTGCTTGCTGTTTGTGCCTGGTCAAGAAGAATCTGCCTTTTCTTTGTCTGCCTTCTGTTCTTCTTACCCCATACATAATTCATAGGCAGAAATAGTGGTTTTAATTGGACCAGCTGATACAGTGAGAGAAAATAGTAGGGTTTTGTTTTTGTTTTTTTAAAGGTTAGACCAGCCCTTTTTAAGGATACAGAAACTTGCTTATTTTAGGTCAGCTGATGTAGTTGGATAATAAGATGAATTTTCCCTGCAGATGTTGCTTTATGCCCTTAAATCTTCAAGCAACAACTCTTTGTTGCTTCCCTAGCAGGGACTCACCTACTTAAAATGACTGTAAAGGGTTTTTTCTGTAAAAGCATTATTCCTTCCCTTGGCTGCTTTGCTAAATTTAGCCCTTAGGAATATTGATAATATTGATGAATATGGATTACTCTTAATTGCCATTCTCCTTTTGGAAGTCCCTGTTCTCCACAGAGTTACAAGTGAGAACGTGGTATTACAATTAGAAATGTGAAAAGCTAAATTCAACTAGACAGGATTTTTTATTACATTTAATTACTCTGCAATTATTCTTTGAGCAAAGGTAGGTTCTTTGTTTCACACTACTCCTAGTTCGTCAGGAATATCCCCTGCTCCTAAAGGAGTGGAGGAATAAAAGCTCATTCCAGTCACCTACACAAGCATGTTGAGGTGTCATTTCTGTAGTACATATTGCATTTGCCAGCAGTTTTAAACAGAGCTTTCCTAAAAATGCAATCAGGAATTTTTGTGCTTGTATTGATTTAGAATTCCTGTGGTCACATCAAACTGGAGCTTTAAATAGCAGGTGCAGTGCTGCCAGCCATGTTTGGAGGGATGCAGCCACCCCTTCCTGGCTGGAACACACGTGCTGCTCGCTCACAGGCTTTGCACACACTGCCTGATGCTCTCCCCTGCCATTTGCTGTTCCCTGCATCACAGGATTCTTCAAGGATTATCCAATCTGTGTCCCCCAGAGCACTCAGTGTGGGTGTTTCAGTCTGTAGTTTCACCACAAGGATGTCTGTTCCCAGTCAGCTTGGCTGGAAATACTGGCAGTTCATCTGCAGTGGTTGAAGCTGCATTATTTCCTGCACAACTCTGTCATGTCAGCTATCATCCCTTCCACAGGTGTAGCAAATCACAGTAATTCACTGAAATTCAGAGGAGGTTCTGAGTCATGGGGGTTTATTCCACAGAAGTGACTTACTGGGTATTCCACAAGTTGTTTTTAACCCATTGCACAATAATTATTTACCAGAATAATGACTTGGTCCAACAGAATGTTGGTATTTGAAGAAGTTCTTTTTAAACTTTTTTATAAGATGGAATAATTTACTTGGTAAGTAAGTTTACTTACTTCAGCTTATTCTGCAAGTAAGGAGTAGGCATGAGGCAATTTTTCTGAGAAATACTTGGCAGCAGCAATTATCACAAATAACTAGCAAACATAGTTCATTATTGGTATATGAAAGGGAACAATGTGGGGAATTTAAATTAGAATTTAATTGGACATAAAGGGCCATATTAAAAAGAAATTAATGTTGCATTTGTTGGACATGAAGAATATCAGAATGTTTTCCCTGATGTTTCCGCTCCTTGCAGTCCTTGCACAGGAGGAACTCAAGCTTAGGGGTGAGGAGATAATGAATTTTTCAGTTTGTTGCTGTCCATGGCTCTTGGATTGCAGTTACTGTGGGCTGGACATCTGCAGGGCTGGGAATGGCCACCCAGCTGCTTCAGGTGATGTGATCTGCTCTCCAGATGTTTTGTCCTAATTCTACTTCCAGTCAGCCTGAACAAACTACCTGCTAGTTAAAAATGATAAATTGCACTAATAATTCTGAAAATCTATCCCCCTTGAAAAAGAAAAGTTTAATTCACAGAGGAGCAGAAAAGCCTTCCTAAAACCACTTGGTAGATGATCAGGCTCTATAACTTTTAAATAACAAAACCTTCAGGGGAGGTTTACTCCTTTGTACATGATGCAGGAATATTTCCTGCTGCTTTGCCATGGATGTGTCGTGCAGGCTGCAGAGCTCAGTCCCCAGGGCTGTCTGGGTGAGTGCGGGGGTCCAGGGGCACAGGCAGTGCTGCCTCAGGGGGATCAGGGCCCAGGCTCAGCACAGGAAGCTCCTGTTTGTAGGGTCAGGTGTTCCCAGCCTGCTGCCCTCTCCCTGCAGTGCTTCTTGTAGCTGCTCACCAGATAATTCACATGGGAGTGTGTATTCCAAAACCAGACCAGCCTAATGGAGGTGTATTCTGTGTACTACAACAATAACTGTATTTTATTTGCACTGAAAATAAACTGTTGACATGGGATTATACCTGTTAAAGCTTCTTTTTTTTTTTTTTGGGTTAACTTTTTAAGGTTGATAATACACTTTACTCCCCAATACGGAGTTGCTGTGTTAACAGAAATATTAAAAAATCAAATGTAAATTTGACAGAACTCTCATCATTTGGGCAACAAATATATTTGGTTTTTTCAGTTTCCTCAGTGGATTACTTCAGTAGCAATGCCCTGCTCTTACCTAGTCTTTCTTAAACAGAAATTAGACCATCTTCTCTCATGACAGTCATCTTTCTTTGGTCTGTGCTTATGAGACTATGTATGGAAATTTATCTGTGCAAGTGAAGAGGTGACTTTTTCCCTGCCTCCCCCACAGCACTGATTCACTTAATCAGTAATTTTATTTTACAGAAGATTTCTAAAGTCCAACTTCCTAGAAGATAAATCCTGCATTTTCACATTGCTCAGCTTAGCTGAAAACCTCACGCACAGCACTGTAAAAGGTATTTTATTTGAGGAGCACAGATCAGTTCCATGCCAGGCCATGATCTCCCCCTCATTATTTTTGTGCTTAACTTCCTTCCTTTCCTTCCTTTCCTTCCTTTCCTTCCTTTCCTTCCTTTCCTTCCTTTCCTTCCTTTCCTTCCTTTCCTTCCTTTCCTTCCTTTCCTTCCTTTCCTTCCTTTCCTTCCTTTCCTTCCTTTCCTTCCTTTCCTTCCTTTCCTTCCTTTCCTTCCTTTCCTTCCTTTCCTTCCTTTCCTTCCTTTCCTTCCTTTCCTTCCTTTCCTTCCTTTCCTTCCTTTCCTTCCTTTCCTTCCTTTCCTTCCTCAAATTTCCCATCTTCCCAAGAGCACTTGCTTTTTAGCTGTCTCTGGAGCTTCATATATGGCCCCAGTTCATTTCTGAGACTGGAAAGATATTTTGTATTTTCTTCCTTTCAGTGTGTGTAAGATGAAAATTTTTAAAAGCTGCTACAGAAAGCACTGAGAGAAATCTAAAGATTCCTTAGGAAAAAGCTTCTTTCTGAACCACATCATCCCAGTAAACAATTTTTCCTTTTTTGCCTTTAATTTTAAATTGGTCATATAGTTGATGTTTTCTTTTGGTGGTTTGAGCCACATTTTTTACATGAAGATGATTTGAAGTTTGGCAGGTATTTTTTGTGGTGCTGGTTTTGTATAATAAATGCTCCAAAATCCAGGCAGAAAAAGCCCCATAGATAACTTGTTAATATTTTAAATTGTATTTCCAGAATAGTGATAACTAAAATCTGTGGTATTACTATTCCTCCTGTGGTGCTCATCCCATATCAAAGAAGACTGAGTTAAAATTCTGCAGGCAAGATCATTGTTTCAGAAAAACTGAAAAGTTTCTTTTTTCTCAGTGTTGCTGAAGAGATGGTCAAACTTCTTTTTTTGTTCTGTGTGCACTTGCAAATAGATGGACATTCTCTGTCTGGGCAATTATTTTGTCCATGTCATTTGATTTTTTATGTATTCTCTGGAATTTTGGCTCTATATATTATCTAGAATTTTTTATAAATTTTTTAAAGTTTTTTTAAAGCTCTAAAATAGCTTTAGTTCATAAAGTACTTCAAGCTAACTTATTTTTCCTCTGAGTGTAAGATTTTTGACTAACCAAGTTTCTGTTTAAGTATTTGGAAAATTTTCATTTTGAAATATTAGGCAATATATCTGGTGCTAGCATGGAAGGGTGTGCAATAACAGCCAGGAGCTGTTGGTGTAGCACTGAAAATGAAGATTTTTCTGCTTCTGAGGAGTAATTTTCCTGTTCTAATCAACATTTTTTCCTGTTCAAGCTCTGATTACTTCATGGGAACATAACACTGCAGTTAGAGTTGCAGTAGGCTTTTAGGATTCTTTCCGTCTAAATTCTGCACAATTTCTTTCCATCTAAATTCTGCACAATTTCATTTTCTTATTCTGGGCATTTGTAACATGCTGCTGGGTCCATGTCCCTGTAGACTGAAATACAAATTCAGTTATAACCTACATCACAGAGGGGAACAATATTCATGTCGTGGCTGATGTTTTTAATCCTTTGAGGCCAGCAGTGAGAAAATCTAACTGCCAGTGACTTCCAGAAGCACAGGAGAGTTGGAAGAAGTGTTTGGTCTCTCCATAGCCTGATGTGGTGGGATGTGTTGGATTCCTGTCTCCTCTGTTCTGGTCTTGAAAGAACATTCTCTAATATGTTATCATAGGACACCTGTGTCACACCTATTTATTTTTTTTTTTTACACTAAGAAGTAGTATAGCAGAAATTTTCTTCTCTGCACTTTAAAAATTACATCTCTCTTGTTTTGTTCACATCTCTGGGTGATGTTAGTAAAGGAATCTGAGGACAGGATTTTCCACAAATTATTGCCAGTACTTCTTCTTGAAAACCCACTTAAACTGGTGATAGCCCCTTTGCCTTTCTTCTCATGCCCATATATGTTATCTTTACATGTTCTCCATATCTTTCCTCTCTGGTTTTGATATATCTGAGTTACTTAAGTATTATTTGGTTGTTTTATCCCATTTCTTCCTGTTGACATCTCTCCCTTTCTCTGTTAGGTTTTATTGCACAAAATCCCTGGTAAGTTTTGAAAATCATATTTTTCCCTGTCTCTCTGAGTCACATGTGAAGAGCTTTGTTTTAGATCCATTCATGTGCTTGTAGAATTTAAAATAGGCATGCACAGAATTTTAGACAGCTTCATAAATACTTGTACAGTCACACTGCAAAACAGTTGTTTAATAAGGGATCTCTTTTTAGAATTAAAAATTATATTTCTCTACTTACTTAGGAGCTGCAGTGTTATTTTATAATCTAAAAGAGGAAAGGATTTCCTTAAATTTCAGAATTATTAGATGGCAAGAAGGAGAGGACTGGGAGGGTAGTGGTGATACAGGAAAGTCAGGAAAATAAGAGGAAATGAGGTCACAGATGGTGCAGAAATTTAAAGTAAGACAGAAAACATTCCTTGTTTCTGTCTCTTGGCCTGACCTCATCTCTGCTGCTTAAAATTTCAAATGAAGGGTTTCTCTGTCTTAGGTGTCTGCAACATTATTCAGATTCAGTTTGTCTCCTGCATTTCAATTACACTTTTTCACTGAGATTGTTATTTTTTTAAATTTTGCTGTGTTTTTTCTCATTAGCCCCAAATCACAGCTAAATTAAACATGCCTGTGTAGTAGTGTGATATTATATGTGATAATTACATGCCAGATTTTTTTTCTGTTTCAGTTCATGGTACTCTGTTCATTGGGTGGGTTTCTGTCCCTGTAATTTTTCAGCCCTTTTGTATTTCTGTTGCTTAAAAATTGGCCCTCTCTGCTTGAGATGAGAATTGTGTCTGCTCAGGAGGGGCAGTGCTTTGTAACCCAGTGCTCTGCTTTCTGCCAGCACTTTATTTCAGTGCACCTGCTGCTTCCCACTCTGCTCAGCCTTGGTGGCATTGCAAAATGCACAGAGCAAATTGAATAAATTCTGTCTTCATATCCCTTCCTGGATCTTTTATACTTGCTAATTGGATTATTGACACACAAGTCTTTTCCTGCAGTCTCTATCATAATCTTTCTGTCTGCCCCTTCACTTCAGCCCAGGCCTGCTGCTGTTTATTAATACTGGGAGTATTGGCAGTCATGCACTTTTTGCCTTAGGACCAAAGAAAATAGTTTTCCCAGCTTCTCTGGCCTAAACTTAGTATTTATTTGCTTGAATTATAGTGGGCTCATAATTATAAGATATTTTGTAATAGCAGCTGACTGTCAGAAATTGTTTATGTGTATTTTTTGGCTGGCAAGAAGAAAAATAGCATTTCTGTATAAGTGCTGTCCCTTAAAAAAAAAGGCACCTGTCTGGACAAGTGTTCATCTGGGTCTGGCCAGATGATCATGGCTGTCTTTAAAATTCATTACTTTATTTGACTGACAGGTGATAGTTCTTCTCTCAAAGGAATATTAAAAAGGCAGGAAGCTGCTCTGTCATTTTAATCATGGGAAAAAAAATTCTTCCAGTTAAAGAATATCAAGTTAACTGAAAGATTTTGGTAGTCCTTCTGTATTGGGTAATATCTTTTTATTAAGAGAGTCTGGGTTCACTTGGCAATAAGGGAATATCAAGAGAAGACTTCTTGTAACTTCTTTTACTGAGATCCACATACTTTTCTTAGTTTTTTGCAGCTTGCTGAGAGAATTCTCTGATCATGTGGCCACACAGGGGTTTCTTTGAAACTTGAATTAACCTCTAAACTAGGTATTTGGGCTGTTCTTTTCTCTTGCAACTGCCATAATCACCAGGAGAATTCAAATGAGCATCCAGCAGGATGTTAAAGGAAATAATTACTGGAAATTACTTCTAATGGCTACTCTTAGATTTTCTGGGAATCTTTGTTCTCTTCCCAGAGCTGGGAGCTTATTCTGACTTTACCACTTAGAACTTTGACCAAAATTTTGGTCAAAGCAGAGAGCTAGAGGCAAGGAGGTACTAAACTGTAAAGTGTCTGCTCTGATTTCCTCCCTTTCCCCTCTGTTAACTAAATTGCCAGGCTGAATTTTGGGATGCACCAAAGTTCCTTTATTAGCTTCAAGTTAATTTCAAAATACATCTAAATTGATGCTGTGGTTTTGACATTCCTTCTTAGCATTATGTACTGTAGTTTCAGTAAAACTATCAAACTTCAAGTGTCACAGAGGTGGAAAGGTGGGGATTGTGGCTCCCTGTTGGCAGGAGGTAACCACACCAAGTCATCATTTTCAGGAATTAGTGCCCAGAACTAGTTTCTTGGGCTGTGTTTAGAAAACCCCACTGAAGCTACTCTAGGTTCAGTTCATCTTAAAATCCCATCACGTCCTGGAAGCTTCAGGCACCAGTTTGTAACTCATGCCTCACTTCATTCTTGATTCATAAAATACAAGTGGGTGTTTTGACTGTTCCGTGGTTACTTTGACATAAACTCTCACTGTGAGGCTTCAAATTATTTGATATTCTTATAAAATTAATTTTTTTCTGGTTCTGCTTTTTTTAAGTTGATGGTACAGGCTATAGGCAGACTCCAAAACACTTGTTTGGTTCATTTTTGGAGGACTTGCCTGGGAAGGTTTTAATGTTTTGGTCTGTTTTTACAAAACAATACTGCAATTTGATTCTGTACCCAGATATGAGGCCACAAAGCTATCAAAACTGCAGACAGATTGAAAAAATAATGGAATTTCTCATCTGTTGAGTTGATGTTTCTTCTGCTCTCAAAGGACCAGTGTTGTTCCACTCTTGGGCACAGCTGTGAACCCCTGTTCACAGAACAGAACCCCTGTTCTGTTCTCCCCTTGCTCAGCCCTGCTGGGGCTCCAGACACTCAGCCCTCCTTAGAAGCAATGCAGATTTTATCAGATCCAGTGCCAGGGATTCTGAGGAAGGTGCCAGAAAACCAACAGTAGGAAACTCTGGGACACTCTTCCTGAGGGAGTGGGGGTTTGGCTCCTGGCAGATGTTGATGTTATGAAGCATGAGAGATTTTCTTACAATTGCTGTTCATTTTTTAATGTTTCTTGTACATATTTTCTTATCATTAAATGTAAATGCCCTTGTAAATAAATATTTTCTGTCAATGAAAAGCAAGTGTGTTGCTGCTTTCAAAGTAGGCTGGCTAATTTTTTAACAGAAAAGAACATCTAGTCCCAGCTACTTTACAGGTAATGTAAAAAAAAAAAAAAAAAAGGTTCCGCCTTTTGCAATTAAAAAAACTTCCTTTTAGTTCTCTGATAAGTACATGCAAAGAAATCATAAATAGCAATGAGAATTTTAGTAGATAAGTAAATGCAAGGTGGAATCCAGTCTGCATTTCATAAATAATATAACTGTGAGGAAAACCTTGGTCCTTGAATTCAGCTGCATTACTGCTAAGCATTCACTATTTGGAATAAGAAGGTGTTGGAAGTTTTAATGTGGTATATCTTCTCTTTTGACACTTTCTGCCCTTTTT
This sequence comes from Melospiza georgiana, assembly GCF_028018845.1. Taxonomy (NCBI): domain Eukaryota; kingdom Metazoa; phylum Chordata; class Aves; order Passeriformes; family Passerellidae; genus Melospiza; species Melospiza georgiana. The sequence continues at coordinate 21,794,673 of NC_080439.1, read as the reverse complement.
TCTCTGTCATTTCTTCTGAGCTAGCTCTGTGCTTTCTAATTTATTTTTAAGATCACTAGTAACTTTTTAAGTAGAAATAATCACTGCTGTATTGCACTAAAGCATTGTGCTGCATCTAAAGCATTATCACATAGGTGATCTCCATCACAGAGGTGCTTTTAATGATATAAATAGGGGATTAAGTGCATAAAATTGGTGCTAAGTTAAAATATCTGGATGCTGATTAAGCAAAATTAGTGACATTTTAGTAATATTTTTACATACTAAAATAACTTAGTGTTGATAATTAACTATGGTCAGTCTAGATATGACTTAACTGTGTCTTATGATTGAAAATTGTGAAACGTGCATATTTAATTGATTTTTTTGTTGTTGTTGTTCTCACAAAGAGAATGTTAAACAGCTTTTAACATGGTACAGATACTGGTCTCAGCCAGACTTGCTTTGTCCTGATATGTTTTACAGCACAAATAACCTGAGTAGGTATAGGTAGTGAGAAAGCCCAAAAATAACTTAAGGAATTAGAAAAAAGAAAATATGTCTAAAAGGAGAGGTATCTTTACAGTGGTGGTAAACTCTAGCATGATCATACTGAATGATTAAAAAACTGACACCACAGACCTAAACTAGCCAGCATCTTCAGCTCTGTGATTTTTGGTTCTGGTCAAAACATTTCGGCTTTGGGAGTTGTTCAGCCTCAGTGGATTGAAGAATTTAACAATCCCTCTAAATTTAGCATGTGGGTACCTAAAAACTTCACCCTTCATGCCCAGTTCCCAGGTACACTGGAACTCAGCTGCTTTTCTTCTCCTTGCCATAAGCAAGCCCTTGCAGAAGATACTGTCATTGAATTACGACAGGTGTAAAGAATTCACTTTAATGGTAATTACATATGTAGCAACTTTAATTCATTATTCTTGCAGTGCATTTACCATTACCAAGCTGTGCAAACACACAATCAGCATTAAATTTAAATTATTTTGCCAGTTCATTAGGGTTTTGTAGAATTCAAACTGTTCACTGATTGGTATAAGTTTGGTATGAGCATATACAAATTCTAAACTCATTTATGGAAACACTGATTACCTGTTCTGGGTAATCTTGGGGAAAGTAATTTGTTTACCCACACCTGTTTCATTAGTGTTTAGTGATTATTATTGTTTCTTAACCTCCTGATGTCACAGATATAAACTGTCCTGTTACAAGAGGTTTTGTCTGGGAAGAAATTACGATTCTAGAAGTGTAAAAAGAGAAAATTATTCATAAATTTTTAAACAAATATGAATTATGTCCCTTTCTATTGCTCAATTAGTAGAATACTAAGGATCTAGAAGACACTCCCTGCAGGTGGATTAAAACTAGCAGTCTCTGCTGTTGCTCTAGATAACAAATTTAATAAACTAGAAGAGAGCTAGACTGAGCAAACAAAGGCCAGTACAACTTGTGTTTGTGGTACAAAAGTCTGAAAGTAGGGTAGGAGGCATTATTCTTAATGCCAGTGAAGACTGAAAGGAACTTTTCCTTTAATTCTTTATGCACAACCTCCCACATGATGCTAAAAAGCACAAGTTGGCTGTGTGTCTGTAGGGGAAGGGTTTCTATGATATTCATTCTTGGAGTGGAGAGGAGGAAGTGCAGGAGCTCCCAGGACACCTCTTGGGTGAGGACAGTTCACTTAACTTGATAGGGTAAAGAGCAATAAATTACTGAAATAAAATATAAACCTTCCTGCTGAGCTGAGCAGTGGGACCAAAACTGCCCAAGTTGTTTTAGGTGTGGAGTATTCAGTTCCTCAGTGAGGAACAGGGGATTTCTGGGGAGTTGGTAACTGCCATGTTACATTTCAAAAGCCTTTCCTAAAAATGGAACAGAATAATGGCAGAATAATCCAATCTACCTAATAGGCTGCAAGCAAACAGTAAATTCTAATGGAATTGTGTAGAAAACTTAAAATTCCTTTCTGCTAACATTGTTCCCATTATCTTTGACTTGCAGGTCTCTTTTCTGTCCTTTCTTCCTTGCCCTCTTTTTTGGGGGTGGAGAACCTTATGTTGGTTTTTGTAAGACCCAATGCTGTTCAATAGTTTGACATAAACTGTCACTGTGAGGCATCAAATTATTTGATATTCCTATCAAATTAATTTTATCTGTTTTTTTTTTTTTTTTTTTTAAATTGATGGTACAGGCTATGGTTTGGTTCATTTTTGGAGGACTTTTTGCAGATCCCTTGGAAATAATCCTGTACCAAGGCCCTGCTCTCTGAGAGGTGTGATGTTGTTTTGGGGACACAGAGAACAGGAAGGTCAATGTCACTGTGTGGTGACAAAAACGCTGTGATCTAACCAGGCTGGATGGGGGATACACAATTCTGTTTACTCCCCATTTAGAACAGAATTTTTAAAAATATCCAAACAAATCGAATTCTAAATGACCAACAGTATAATTGTAGTTAAATGATGGTTAATTCTTTAAAATATAAAAAGTTATAAGTACCCATTTTCTTTGGAATGTGGATGTTAAAATGTGAAGGTGCTTTAAGACTGGCATCTTAGTATATGTGTCTACATTCACATAATTGCTGAGAAGGATCTAGAAATTTTCCAGTATCATCTTTAAAATTCTCTTTGAATTCATGTGCATTCAGAATTGGGCACATCCCATGGGGAAAGAATATAAAACAGGAAAGTTGAGCTACAGCAATAAACCTGATGTATCTATAACTGCTATACACAGTTGCATTATAAAATATATGGGTATTTTATAGACTATAATATAGAGACAGTGATTCAAACCAGCTTTTTTACATTGTAAGCTATGTTGAGAAAGTCATAAATACAGAAATTAGTGTGAGGAGGGAAAAAATCATGTCCTTATAATATGTGTACTTTTCAGACTTCTGACATACTTTATTTGATCAAATACCATTATATATAATCTTATTATTCACTAGCCAGGATTTCTGTTCAGTGTCTTTTAAAGAACAACACTTCAAAGAAATTGGCTAGAACTAATAATAATCAGTATTCTAATTAGGAAGATTGTGACTAAGGGCACTCAAAGCATTTATTATGCATGTGAAAGGTAATACTGGGGAACTACTTCTGTATCTGAGCTTTTCAAAGGTGCTACATGTGCCTGTCTTTGTTTTTCTGCAAATTTATTAAATGGTTGGGAAAAATTGTAGTAAGTAAAACCAACAAGTGTTTGTATATAGGTTTATGCTCAGACTTTCACTCATGTTTTTAAATTGCTTGAATTTCTCAAAAATGTTTGCCTTCAGTCTTTCATTTTGGTTGGTTTGTGGGATTTCTATGGCCACAACTCCTACAGAATTCACACATTTCAATTCATTTATCCTTAAAGTGTCCCTACAAGACAGGGAGTTGATAATAAGGTCCATGCAAAGGAGAAGGAGTTGTTCAGAGAGGAATTCTCACCCTGCAGCTCAAGCAGAGAGGCAGATGTGTGTGTGTGTGTGTGTGACTGTTGAAATTACTGAGCAAAAGCTGTTGTCAGCAAACAGGGAATGTAAACTGCAGAGATTTGCATGAATTAAGGTTTTCTGAGCTTGGTGTCTGGGGACAAGGGGGTTTTGTACCAAAGAAGAGGCTGATTCCCAACACTAAGAAGTGAAAACAACTGTGAAATAAATCTGTGAGGTGGCTTTTTCTCTGGAATGTTATTTTAAATGTATTTTCTGCATCATGTGTCTCATTACAGATAATAGTGTGCCCATGTCTCAGCAGAAAGAAGGAAAAGCAATATACAACGTCAGTTGCTTCAATTTTAAAAGAAATTAAGAAAGGTCTGATTAGATGATGCTATTCAGTTATTTTGGTTATGTAAATGTTCTGAGTTAGTTCATCCCTTGTGAATAGTTTATTTAAAGCATAATTGTTGTAGGGAAAATTTTATTTTCTCTTGAGAAAGCTTCAATGGATTAGGAAGCTAAAGCTGAGTGTGTGATGGTCCCATTCTGCAGAGCTGGGGCTCAGAGGCTCTGTTGAGGGCAGGATCCATCACTGGTTTGATTACACAGGAGGGTCCCAGCTTTCCCCTCTTCTGCCATAATCCAGAGTGCACTGGTTGAAAGAAAGCTCTCTGCAGGAAATGCCAGTGACCTGTTTAATCATACAAAGATTATAACAACTAGGGTTTTAAATATTGTAAGTGTCTCTGATCCCCATGAAGTATTAATGTGCTGATAGCCAAAAGCCTTTTGATAAGTGCCCAGTGGTTTATCTGCTCTGGTTACAAGTTCTGAGTGTCCTGGGGTCTTCTCCTGCCTCTCAGCTCTGTCAGCCTGTGCTGTGTCACTGCCTCTCCCTCCTGAAGACTTGGAAAGGGTGAGTGCTTCAATTGCTCTGTTTAACATTGCCCATTCTAAGCCTTATCTTTCTCAGGGTACATATTTGTCTTTGGGCTGGCTTAACTCAAGAAGAGCCTAAAGCAGGGCCTTGCTCAGGATGAGCTGTCACCCAGAGATGGCCTTTCAGCATCACTTGTTTTCTGGATGCAATCCTTTCCATCAAGCATAGTTAGCCCTATGTTTTCCTGTGCTTTTCCATTGCTAGCTGTCTTTGTTTCAGGAGCAGCAACACTACCAATGTCACTCCATGCAGGTAGCAGATTTTATGGTTTGCTGGGCTTGGTTTATTTCATATCTGTGATGCATTCTAGTCTGAACACATTTTCATATGATTCAGCCAAGCATTAACTTTAATGGGGTGTTTTTCTATAAGGGTCTTGAATTAAAATCTCCTCTCTTTCCCTGGGGACTGCATGATGACAACTACCTACAGCACATCCTTAGCTGGGAATCTGCCAGCATGGATTCCCCTCCCCTGTGCAGGAGGAGCACTTTCTCCCTTATTCCTGCCTGAATTGTTGCTTCCAAATAAACACTGGGAAGCAAGGTTTGTTCAGCTTCATGTTTTAGTTGAGAGATTTAGTCATAGCAAATGCAGGCAGTGTCTGACACTTCTTTCTGCATTAGAAAAGCCAGAGAGAAAGGAAACACTACATCTAGAGTGCCTCTCTTGGTAGCCCAGACCACAGCACATTGATGGTCTTGGCAACTTGAGGCTCTTGCTCTTCCCTGAAACCCCAAATATTCCAGAGATAATTCTGCCTGCTGTGCCTGGGGAGGAGTTGGGTTCCTTGATCTGTATTGTCAGTCAATTCTTACAGTTGTTCCCATATACCTGCCAAGGCTGGATTCATTTCTCCTTTGGTCAGGAACCTCTTCCCTGTCTGTCCTTTCCTCCAGAGAGGAGGAAAGTTGCACTCATCTGAGTGTACTCTACATGTTATGAGTTTGCTTCTATTTTAAGATGCAAGTGTATTCCATATTCTGATGCCAAAAGATTTTTGCTTTTTATATATTTTTCATATATTCCTAGCTCTGTAGACTTCTATTGAATAGTTACATGGTTTCTCAGCTAGCATTCAGTACTTTTCCAGTACTTGTTAGACAGACACATTCCTGGAATCCCATTCTAAACTCTCTTCAGTGAACCAAGGCCATTCTTCTACTTCCCCATGTGTGTGGACCTGAACAATGTGAGGAGAAAGAGGGGAGGTTTCAGGAGGAGGCTGAACCAAGGGGGGAATTACTTCATTAACTATACTTTTAATTGGGTATTCTTGTCAATTATGCTAATTTGCTAAACTTATAAAAGTGTCATAGCCCTATATCACATGTGCATTTTGCCATAATTGCATCCTTCAATAAACAGTAACCGCCTTTATCCTTTTAATCTTTGCCTTGTGATTTCAGGGCTCAGAAGGGCCTCAATTCCAATTTGATTTTTCTGTGGCCTCAGGAGAACTTCAACTGATGCTTATTTTTAATGTCTTGTCAAAGTGAGATCTGTGTTAAGACAGCTTGTGCTGCTTTAAGTTATGTGTTCCACTGTGTAGCAGAGCAGTCTGTGTGGGAGCTGTCTGACTTGATGGCAATCCTCAGTTTTTCCTGGGTGTGCTCTCATTCTTCCATGCCATTTATCACTTCAGTGCCTTCATGTTCCAGGCAGACCCTCCTTTCTCAAATTGCTTTTTTCTTCAGTTGCTGCATGCTGCCTCATTTTCTGGGATGGACTATTACTGTTGGCCCTGCCTTGAAGTGGGCTGATGTGGAGAGAGATTGGAGAAAGAAATTATTGCTTGTTATTTCATTCTTATAGTTAATCTCAGAAACCTCATTTTGTCATGCAGCAGGAACAGGCTTTTTTTTTTTTTTTTTAATGGATTTTAGCTCATCTGAACAGCACTGATTCTCTCTCAAGTTCAGTCAATTTAAAAGGAAATTATATCACAAGGGTTTTTCTTTGCTAACTCTTAAGCACTGGAAAAACCTGAATCCCTGTAAACTGGTAAGAGATCACATCTCTTCAGGTTTCTTTTCATCATATACTAACTTAGTTTTCAGATCCATTATTTAATTTCTTTGCTTATTTTCTGAAAGGACAGTAAAAGGATAGTACTGATAGGATAGGAATAAATAGGTATTTGCTTTATATTTCTTCAGTTTTTCACTGAAAGAAGTGTCACACAATCATTTTACCTCACCACCTCCATATAAATGCTTCATCAATGCTACATTTAAAATACTGTGAAGTTGTCTAAGGCCAAAGCCTAAAGAAAAGGACCAATTTAAAGAGAAACTTCTTAGAGAATTTTTCCAGTGAGCTTGATTTGAAGGTGTAATCTGAGGAGAAAGTGCTCCCATTAATTAGTGGGAAGGCAAGCTGAATAACTTGGAAGAGATTTTATTTCCTTTATGTTTTGTAACCTGTGCTCTGTGATGTTTTTCATTCAGTTTTAAATTAGTTATAAGGTGAGCACCCTGTAATTTTCCCGTGTCTGTCAAATCTCAGAATGGACAATTTTTATCTTACAGGCCATGGAGCAGATGTGAAATGTGTTGACTGGCATCCAACCAAGGGATTAGTTGTTTCAGGAAGTAAAGATAGCCAACAGCCCATCAAGTTCTGGGATCCAAAGACTGGCCAGAGCCTTGCCACGCTGTAAGTTCTTACCCACAGATTTTATATTTGCTCAAATATAAACTAACTTTATAAAATAATTTTTTCTTAATTCCCTTCTTAGCTCTTTTCCTCACAACTTTTCAGTCATACACAGTTGCTTTACACATGAAGCCAGTGCTTTAGCTTTGCCAGAAAATCCAGAGGTTAGATGAGGACAAGTCCCTACCTGGAAAATTGAGACTTTAACATTTGTTATTTAAATTTGCTTTGTTCTTTTTCACAGTTAATCTAGCCACACAGTTCTCATACAGACTGAGACAGGGAAAAACAAATGAGGTGATGAAAACTTTGTTATGCTGCAGTAGAAACTGGATACTGTCTCAGTGAGTGCTACCAGTTGCTTTGCAGTACAAGAGACCATGATCAGAGCACAGGCCTTTGCACAGGAATCCCCAGTGTTCTGCTTTAGTAGCCTGAACTGCCTTGATTATTGACCTGAATATTTGTGACTGGCAAACAACACATTTATATCTGTGTCTGAGACATCAGCTTCAGGACAAACAATCTGTTTGTTTCTCTCTGCTTGCAGACATGCTCACAAAAACACAGTGATGGAGGTGAAGCTGAATCTCAATGGCAACTGGCTGCTGACAGCTTCTCGTGACCACCTCTGCAAGCTCTTCGACATCCGCAACCTGAAGGAAGAGCTTCAGGTCTTCAGGGGGCATAAGAAGGAGGCCACAGGTCAGAATTCTTTTTATTATGTAGATTGTTATTGTTAAGCTTAGATTTAAAATTAAAATTATTTCCATTTATTTGAAATCCTAGTATTACACCTTGTGATTGTGGCTTGCTGTGTGTTTCAGCTGTGGCCTGGCATCCTGTTCATGAGGGGCTCTTTGCCAGTGGAGGCTCTGATGGGTCCTTGCTCTTCTGGCATGTTGGGTATGTGGCATTTTCATCAGCACACTGGAAAGGTGTTGGTCAGCTGTGCAAGCTGTTAGACAAAACACAAAATACCTCTTTTCCCCTTTAGGTCTATATTTAACCTGCATGTTTGTGGTAATACTTCTTCTCTGTACCTGAGGAATTTGTTAATATGCTTCATTTATGAAGAAGTTTGCCTGTAGAAATGAGTTTTAAAGGATACAATTGCTTGCACAAAACCAGCCATGTGTTTTGTGATGAATGGTTGAAATTCTTAGCTTCTTAAGGCTTGTTCTGAGGTGCTGCAATTATTTTGGTTTTAAATGTACAATTAATAATCCCTACATTACTGAACTGCCTATTAAAACCAATCAGTTCACCCAGTAGAAAAATGACAAAGGCTTAAAATTGACAAAATATGGGCTAGAGGATGAACAACAACTGAATAGCAGAAGTTTTCTGTTGTAGCTGTAAGAGATATTCAGCTGTGTATGATTAATTTTTATTTTTTTTAATGCATCAGGGTTGAGAAGGAGGTTGGTGGAATGGAAATGGCCCATGAAGGAATGATCTGGAGTCTGGCATGGCATCCCCTTGGACACATTCTGTGTTCAGGCTCAAATGATCATACCAGGTAATTTCAAGTATTTAAAGAGAAGGTCTAAGGGAACATATTTACTTTTAGAAACTAGAACAGTGTTTGGCATCAATGAATAAATAGATTGGAATGGTTCTGTTACACAACCAGTGGCCAAAGAGAGACACAACTCAATGTTAATAGGAAGCACTAGGTGACATTTTACATTACAAGGTAGAGTCTGACCTCTTGTAACAAATATTACAAGATTTTGCTTGGTGGGAGCTTTTAAATCCACTGAAAAAAATTTTAAAAAAGTAATTCTTGTCATTTCTTACTGAGGAAATACTTCTATCTCCACAGCAATTTTTCCTGCAAATCATCTGCTGGTCATGTCTTTTCACATTGCAGACATGTTCAGAGGCTGTAGTTTGGGTTTTCAGGTTGGACATGCTATAAACACAGTGCATTTTATAAATGCAGTAAATTTTTGTGGGGGCATGTGCATATTTAGTGTATATGAATAATATACTTGAGCAAGGTGGTTTTGGAATGGACTAGAGATTTTTTTTTCCATCATTGATGTTGATGCCTTGTACTTACACCCATTACACTTTGAAGTATCTTCTAGGTTATAATGTTGGGTTTTTTATTTTTGGTTTGAAGCTCATAGCCTGTGTTCAGATCTAGAGCCAAACGTGATTTTGTAAGAGTTGAATCCTTACATAATCAAGATACTACACTAAAAATCAAAGAACTAATTAGATTAAAAGCTGTTCATGCTCTTGACCCTTTAATGAGATCATGTAACTTCCTTTTGACAGCAAGTTTTGGACTAGAAATCGGCCTGGAGATAAAATGCGAGATCGTTACAACTTGAACCTGCTGCCTGGGATGTCAGAGGATGGGGTGGAATATGGTGAGGCATTTTTCCTCAATAGGGAAGGAGGAGGATTGGGGTCAGGAACAGGCCTAGGTCATTAGGAAACACTTCTGGATAAGATGAGGAAGCATAATTATAGCATTGGGGACCACTTGGGCAAAAATACCTTTTTGTAAGGATGATTTTACTGCCTGTGTTATCAGTGATCATCATTCCAACAATGGGTTTTCTTCTGTTTCCACAGCTCCAGGAGGTAAGAGCTGCTCTGTCAGTCACAGGAAGGAGGTTTGGCTCTCCCTCTGGCAATATCTCCAGTTTCCTTTTCTTTCTGAAAACTTCATCTGTTTTCAAGGCTTCCCATAGTCCTGAACTGCAACAGGAAAAGCAATAAGAGTTCTACTAAAACCTTTAAACTTTACTCTTAAGGATTTATCCCAATAATTTTAGGCTGCTCAGCATTGCCCAGCTCAATGGTGTGCCTCAGCCACCTGTAGTTGCATCTGTTTCTTCAGATTTTTTTATTATTTGTGGGGGGTTTTTTCTTTTTGGAGGAGGGGGTATTAAAGTGCAGCACTTTAATACAAGTTAAGTTTTAAAATATATAGATTTATTATAACAAAAATGGGACTGGTTATGAGTTACTACTTCTTTTTCTCAGTTTCTACCCTAAATAGAAGCTTCTACCCTAAATAACTTCTCTTACTGAGCTTCTACCCTAAATAATCTTCCTGAAAGGACATAGTTTTTGACCTTTTAGGGTGTATTTATAAATCTGAACTTGCAGTTCTTTGAATATCCTGTAATTCATACATGAAACTAAATTGTGACCTACCAGTTGTAAAATATCTATTTACTACTGGAATGTGATACTAATGGTAAAACCATGTGAGAAATCTAAAGGGATAAAGTAGTGATGTAAAGAAATATTTTCCAAGTATAAATATTTATTATTTTTTTCTCTAGATGATCTGGAGCCCAACAGCCTGGCAGTCATTCCTGGGATGGGAATACCTGAACAGCTGAAAATAGCTATGGAGCAGGAGCAGATGGGTAAGTAAGAGCTATGGAGAAGTATTCTCCTGAGCAATCCAGATACTGTGGCACTTCTTTTTCATTCTTTTCATATTCTTTGGCAACTCTTTTCTAAAGTTCTGTGTTGTGCATATTTGCCATGTAAAGAAGGATGAGCTGAAAACCTCTGTGAAAAAAATAAAGGATCTTTGTGTAAGTCTGCATTGCTCTGACTGTTTCTTTCCCTGGTGCCAAAGGGAAAGATGAGTCCAATGACATTGAGATGACAATCCCAGGACTGGATTGGGGAATGGAGGAAGTAATGCAAAAGGACCAAAAGAAAGTGCCACAGAAAAAAGTTCCCTATGCAAAACCAATACCAGCACAGTTTCAGCAGGTAAGTACCTGATACAGAGTGAACAGAACAACCTGTTCTTTTCCCAGCTTCAAAAAGTGTGTGTCTTTTGAAATGTTTTGGGTTTTACAGCTCTCCTGTATCAATACCCCATGCAATGTACCACAGTAACTAGTTTAATTACTATTTAAACATAAAATATTGGATTAAATAAGATGAGGAAGTTTTATTCAGCATTGTTTTTACTTTCAAGTATCCATACTACAGAATATTTCAGCATATCCTTTATCCTTTTTCATTGCAGCAATGTGTTGCACACATGTTGTTTTACAGAATTAATCTTGTGTTTCCTGATCTTTGTAGGCATGGATGCAAAATAAAGTTCCTTTGCCTCCCCCACCTGAGCCATTGAATGATAGAAAGGAGGATATTAAGCTGGAGGAGAAGAAGAAATCACAGGCAGAGATTGAGCAGGAAATGGCAGCACTTCAGTACACAAACCCACAACTCTTGGAGGTATGTATGTGTGGAAACACAGGGATTAATAAGTTTGCTTCAGTCCTTTCTGTGACAGATTTGGACTTCAGCACTAAAGTGAGCAGCTTCCTGCAGCAATTTCACCTGTTTGGCTGTTTTCACTTTTTACAAAAAGGCATCTAATTGTACAGGATATTGCAGTTAATGTGTGATGATGTGAAACCCTCAGTGAGGCCCCCACATCTCACTTTACCAGTGGTTCTCTTCAGTTGGTGATTTCTGTTAGTTACAAGGAAAGCATTCTTAAATTCCTGTGAAATTGGATGACTTTTTCTGATTTTTAGTTATAACACACATCTGTGCTTAGTTGATTTTCTGTCACTTGTTTTTGGACAGCAACTGAAGATTGAGAGACTTGCACAAAAGCAAGCTGAGCAAGTGCAGCCACCACCCCCAGGAGGATCTCTCCATGGACCTCAGCCTTTCCCAGGGCAAGGCCCAATGTCACAGATGCCTCAAGGCTTTCAGCAGCCCCTTCCACCTCAGCAGATGCCAATGAATATGCCTCAGATGGGACCTCCTGGCCCACAAGGACAGTTCAGACCTCCGGGACCCCAAGGACAAATGGGACCTCAAGGTCCATTACACCAAGGAGCTGGAGGTCCACAAGGGTTCATGGGACCACAGGGACCTCCAGGCCCCCAGGGGCCTCCACAAGGAATGCCAAGGCCTCAGGATTTACACGGACATCAAGGAATGCAGAGACACCCGGGCCCTCATGGGCCCATGGGGCCCCCAGGCCCACAGGGCAGTGCTGGCCCTCAGGGACACTTGGGACCGCAGGGCCTGCCCGGATCCCAGACTCATTTAGGACCACAGGGCCCACCTGGCCCACAAGGTCACCTGGGTCCTCAGGGTCCCCCTGGAGGTCAAGGAATGCAGGGCCCACCTGGCCCACGAGGAATGCAAGGACCTCTTCCTCACGGCATGCAAGGAGCTCCGGGATCCCAGGGCATGCAGGGCCCTATATCTCAAGGGCCTTTGATGGGACTTAATCCAAGAGGGATGCAGGGTCCACCAGGACCCAGAGATAACCAGGGACCTAATCCACAAGGGATGATGATGGGTCATCCACAAGAAATGAGAGGTCCTCATATGCAAAGTGGTTTACTAGGACATGGTCCCCAGGAGATGCGGGGCCTTCAGGGACCCCCGCCTCAAGGTTCGATGCTGGGACCGCCACAAGAAATGCGTGGGCCACCAGGTCCCCAGGGCCAGCAGGGACCTCCACAGGGCTCCATGGTGGGGCCTCAAGGAAACATGCAAGGACCTCAGGGACAGCCAAACCCTTCGAGGGGGCCGCACCCTTCCCAGGGCCCTCTGCCCTTCCAGCAGCAGAAAACGCCTCTGTTGGGGGATGGGCCTCGCCCCCCCTTCAATCAGGTACGTGGGGAGTTCTCAGAAGGTGGGAGTGATAACTGGGTGTGCAGGAGAAATGCACAGCAGGAGCTGAGAGAATGGAGGCTGGGTGTTCCCAGCAGGACTGAGGTCGCAGGGAAATTGAGGTGATGATAAAAAGGGCAGAATTGGAAATAGGTGATCTTTAAGGTCACTTCCAACCCAAAGTATTCATGATTCTATGACATAACTGTGGTAAGGGATTATTTGGAATAGTAGTTCAGAAACCAGTCTGCTGTGAAAATATGTAACCTTAAGAGAAACCCCCTTTTTTTTTTAAATTTAAAGACACTGAACTGTCTTAAGTGGGGTATGTAATTGGGAGCAGACAAGCACTAATAAAAGCCAAATTTCAAGAAACTCAACATAAGAAAAGTATTAAACATAATACTGAGGTCTCAGGGAAATTGAGGTGATGATAAAAAGGGTTCTATAGCTTGGAAACAGCAGAATTGGAAATAGGTGATCTTTAAGGTCACTTCCAACCCAAAGTATTCATGATTCTATGACAGGTAATTGTGGAAAAGGATTATTGGAAATAGTAGTACAGAAATCAGTCTGCTATGAAAATATGTAACCTTAAGAGAAACTCCTTTTTTTTTTTTCTTTTTTTTTTTAATTTCAAGACTGAACTGAACTGTCTTAAGTGGGGTATTTAATTGGGAGCAGACAAGCACTAATAAGAGCCAAATTTCAAGAAACTGAACATAAGAAAAGTCATATGTATTAATTAAAGCAAGGTATTTCAACTCTCAGTTGTCCAGAGTAGTTAATCCAAACTATGGGGTGCATTTGCCATTGATGCTGACACACCTGGAACCAGCTTAGCTCTGGTTGCACTTAACAGTTGGCTCTAAGTGCAGAGGGATACAGAGGGACACAGCATTTCCATTTTCTGTTCTACTGCACATCACACAGAGCTCTCAGTGGTTATTGCCTCCCATAAGTTCCTGGCTGGACAGCACCAGTTCTTACTTTGTCTCAAGTGTCTTCAGTTCTGGGTGAATTTTGAAAGGGAAGTTTGGGGAAAAAAACCCCATACTTAATTGAAAAAAGAAAATGTGTGGTGTTTTTTAATCAGAATTGTCTGTTTTAGACCTGCACTCAATAGTTTCAGTCAAGGCTTTAGACATGCAGAGTACTGGGTGTGTAGTCCAGTACCAACCACAATGAGGAGCTGAATATTCAAATGAGCTTTAGCTCAGGGATTCCTTTTCAGATTGAAGCAGAGTAGCCCACAAGTTGTGGCTTTATTTGAATATTTTTTCCTTACAAATCAATAATTCCCTCCAGGAGGCTGTTAATGTGCCACTGCTGCTGAGATTTCAAAAGTACCCAAGTTACATAAAGGGGGTGTCTGTTCCCCAACTATATAACTTAAACCAGCAGAGTTGTTTCTCATTGCTGTCCCAGGGAAACTAATTTTTCTTTGAGAATAATTGTCCTGCCCTTGCCACTGACACTTTGGAATTCATTAGAGTGCTTTTGATGGGTGGCTGGTTATTTTCTTTGAATAGCAAGCCTATCTTAAAGGTTTTTACAGATAGTAAAAAAATGACACAGTGAGGTATTGTAACCCATTCTTCCTTCCTTGTGCACCTTTAGTATGGCAATGGCTTTTAAAAATTAACATATTTTAAAATTCATAATGTCAGCTTTTGCTCCATTTTGCTTCTTTGTGACATGAATACAGCATGTTTAAAATGGCCCCAATATGTGATTTTTTTAAAGCAATAGACTTGAATTTGTTTTGTTTTCTGGATTTGGATTTTTTCTTCTGTAAACCTGTACAAATCTTGTCTTCCTTTTCAGTAGCAGAAGTGTGTGAATATTTGCTTTGTCAAGGGCTTGTGACATTAACACAGAACAATTACAGATAATTGCAAGGTTTAATCTCCATATAAAACATCACTGTTACCTGCCCTGGCTGTACACTGGATTTGCTGGGATGCACAAGGCCATTTCCAGCTTTTAGTAAAGTGCCTCTTTTTAAACTCTGCATATTTCCCAGCTCAAGCCCAGTTTGAGGCCTGGAATGAATTTTGAAACAGAAATCCCTTGAAAAGGCAGAGTTAGGGCTCTGTGTTCCCATCTTGGCAGAGCATGGCTTGTTTGTAATCAAGGTTTCTGCTAAGGACAGTTATTTACTGAGTGCTAAAAACTGCTGCTTTGCTTAAACACTTCCATACAGGGAAGAAGTTCCACAAAATTTATTTTAAGTAAGCATCTGCTAAATATATGGGAAATGCTGAAACTCCAGGAAGGTTTTGCTCAGGAACAGCAGAGTCACTGTGATAGCTGGCTCTTACCTAGTCAGGATGGATTTGTTCTGGACTCCACTCAACATTCCATCACTAGGAAAGTATTTTGGGGGATTTTAGGGTTTTTTTTTAATGGGCATTAAGCAAAATCTTTTATTTTCTTTATTTTTCCAACATTCTTACAAAATTACTCAAAGCAAATAAGAAGTTTGTAGTACATATTTGTGTGTTTTCGTGTGTTTATCACCTACACTGCAGCTGAATATAAAATTTTAATTAAAAACAATATTTCAAGATAAGATGGAGTAAATGCACAAATAAACTTTCTGCTTCCTTGCAACCAGAAACAAAAAGGTAGTGTTTCTCAAAAATAAATTTAGAGCATTAAAATTATTTAACTTTGATTCAAGAAGAAGTTAAGCAGTGTAATTATGACCCAGTGGTGTGCTGGAGTACAGGTCTTTCAGTATTTCCAGACTGCAGTTTGAAAGGGTTTTAACAAGTCAGTGTGAAGGCCAAGCCTAAAGATGTCTAGGAGAAAAATGACATTTTTAGGTGTTTCTGGTAAGGGTTTGGGGGAGATTGGCTTTTTGGTCATGTCAGCATAGGAAGGTTTTCTATTGCAGTCCTGCAGGATTCAGCTTTGTCTGGTTCATATTTTTATTTGTATGGATTCTTTATCTGTGGTGTAAATTCTGTACATGTCCTATTCAGTTCCAGTCAAGCACAAACCCCAAGTGATGACTTTTTGTCAGCCTTGTGCTGTTGAAAGGCAGAACCACAACATCATCCAGACACAGTTTTCCTACCAATGTCACCACAGCGGATCCTGTCAAAATCATTCATGACTCAGTGACAGCAGCTGAATTTAAACACCATAATTTTATCCTTTAAAATTCACCAAAAAATGAGAAAAATATACCAAAACCCACTTACATACTTTATTTTTTTCTTTGGGATCACATAAAGCTCACAAAACTCTGCCCACTCTACTGCCTCTGCTTTTTTTTTTTATCCTAAAATGAACTTTGCCATCATGTTAAAAATTAAACTCATGTATTTCCATGTTAAAAACTTACAGATGTTTAGAGAAGAGGTTCCCTTTTGGCTCTGTTGTTGTCCCCTCATTCCAACATTTTTGATGCCTATTTTTGTATATGTAGTTTCTCTTTTTTGTTCATTTCCAGATGAAGTCTTTGGTCTGTGAAGCTCTTTACCAGCCTATAAATCAGTACCTGATATTTTTCAAACAAATTTACATATTTTTCTCAGGAAAATTCCTCTGTTCCTCCAGAGGAACAGAATATTTGTATCAAATACTCTATAAATTTAATATTCTTATAGAATATTCATACTCAGGAAAAAGATGAGATTTATCATCTTTGGGCGTGACAGATAAAATGTGAATAGCTGCAAAGCTGTTTCCTATGAAATGCTGCGTTTCTCAGTGACTGAAGCATTACTGATGTGAATGTCTGCAAACTGAGGCTGAAGCCATTGGAACATGAGCTGCTTCTGTGTACAGCCTGTGTAGATGCAGACCTTATGGAAAGAAAATTGTTTTGCATTTTGCGCTCCTACAGAAATTTTTAATTACTTATACATGGAATTCATGTGCCTTTTGTTCTTCCATGCTCACAGGATGGACAGAACCCAGGTCCTCCTCCACTGATACCAGGCCTGGGCCAGCAAGGAGGACAAGGTCGTCTGGGCCCTCACAACCAAGGACCTGGTCTTAATAAAGGTAATTTAACATCTTGTCTGTTCTGCTGGGAGTCAGTCTCCTCAAAGAGGGGCTGTCCCAGAGCAGTGCACCCAGGGAGAAATGGCTGCAGCACAGACCAGGGCCTTGGCTGAGGGAAAAGCTTCCATAGATGTGGGCTGGGCTATACAAGAAAAATTTTCCCAGAAATATTGTTTCATGTGAAAGGTATCCCATATGCTTTCTAGAACTGTATGAACTGGATTGAGTTAGAAATGGTTACAGAAAGCTGCTGTGATTTTTCTCGTCCCTCAAGGCGACGCCCGCGGGCCACCCAACCATCACCTGGGCCCGCTGTCGGAGCGGCGGCACGAACAGAACAGCGGCGGCCCCGAGCACGGCCCCGAGAGGGGCCTGTTCCGAGGGGGGCAGGACTGGGGCGATGGCAGGGACACCAGGGGCATGCCCGACAGACGGGGACCTCACCCCGACTTCCACGACGACTTCGAGCGGCCCGACGACTTCCGCGACGATTTCCACCCCGACAAGAGATTCGGCCATCGGCTACGAGAGTTCGAGGGGAGGGGAGGCCCGCCCTTGCAGGATGAGAAATGGAGACGAGGCGGGCCTGGGCCTCCCTTCCCTCCTGATCACAGGGAGTTTGAAGGAGGTGGTTCCAACCGGGGCCCTCCTGGTGCTTGGGAAGGAAGGAGACCTTCAGATGACAGATACCCGCGGGATCCTGAGGACGCGCGCTTCCGAGGAAGGCGAGACGAGAGGTAAGAGTAAATCCATTTCTCTTCCTTGGGTTAAAGGGTAAATGGAGGGAACTCTTTTATTCCTGGTTTCCTTTTCATTAAGGAGTCTATCTGTTTCAGATTTATAAACTGGAAACCAATAAGGAAATGAAAACTCTAATATACCTGAGTGTAGAGTCCATAAAAATCATTCAGTAATAGAAGAAAACTTGAAAAATGGTCATTGTACACAGCAGCTTCCGTGTCTTTAAACAGTAAGTAAAGAGAAGGGGGAAAGTTTGTAGAGAAGATCCAGTGACACAGGATGAAGACCTGAGACCGTTTTGATGAAAATTGAGAGGAGACTTAAAGGTTAAAATGACACTTTTGAACGCTAGAAGTGGATTTTGAGATTCTGTCTCCAGTCACAAACTACAGCATGACTGTAGAGACTGTAGGATGAGATGCAATGCCCTTGTAAGGAGCAGGAGCAGTGATGTGACTGCCACATAGAAGGGCCAGACTTACAGCATCTGTTGGACTGTTGAGACTATTTTTTCATGCATTTGCTTGTAGAAATTTTATTTCTTTCTGACTTATTTCTTAATGCCAAGCGAAGAACTCAAAAATAATCTGATTTACAGCAATGTCCTTGCCATTGCTCACAATCTCTGAATAAATCACAAAGGGATAAATTTGCTTTTAGTTACCAATGTAAATATGGAGGAATTAATGCTGTCACTGAAACTAATTATCAGCATAATTGCTCCAGATTTATGTTAGTTTAATTAAATGAAATTTGGCCTCCAAGGTCTAAGCCTCTCACTGACCACCAACTCTCTATGTATAAGAACATGTGCTTGTTACAAATATGCTGTGGTCTCCACATAATGTGAATTTTGTGTGTTTTAGTTGCCTTTTTAATCATTTTCTTACATTCCTTTTACTTTGCATCTATACAGCTCTTCTTTTAGCTATTTTCTACCTAGCTCTGTAAGATGTAACTTCCTTTTGTGTGAAGAGTATGAAAAGAAATGAACAGTAACTTAAAGAAGGTAACAATTAAAGCCATTTTTAAAAAGTAAAGCCAGAGAAAATCCAGTTGGATGGTCCAGTGGTCCAATGGTCTGCATCACAGAACTCTAAAAGACACAGCAGACAAGACTTTTAGAAGCTCAGTAGAGATTTTTCAGATCCTATATTGAAAATGCTTAGGGACTGGCAAATATTTTATTATGATCCTGATTTTTAAAAAGTTTAAGGAAGGGAAACAAGAACCTTGTTACCTGCAAATCTGACTTTTGAAGTAAGAGTATTCTATTTATCAGAGTACAAGTGTTTGCCCAGAAAGTTTGAAGTGAAATGGCACAGGGCTCTAAGAGGCTCACTGTGCTTGTAAATTTGATGATTTTCTTGGAATGAAGGTGAACTAGGTGCCATTTACTGCAGATGCTGTGGTGGACTTAATCCCAACCACTCGTTTAGCTGACTTGGTTTGAAATTGAGATTGTAACTGGTTTGATCAAGCATGAGAGGCAAATGTGTGTATGTGTGTTTCTCTCTAATT
Organism: Melospiza georgiana; assembly: GCF_028018845.1. Classification (NCBI taxonomy): domain Eukaryota; kingdom Metazoa; phylum Chordata; class Aves; order Passeriformes; family Passerellidae; genus Melospiza; species Melospiza georgiana. Next base: position 21,775,729 of record NC_080439.1, on the reverse strand, counting down.
TCCCATCCTTTTCATCCCTGTCCTGTTCTTACTCTTTATCAACATGATGCTTCTACTGCAGAGACCTGCCTCTTCCTGCCTGCTAATCTGCACAGTGTGTAGTTGTGTACAGTAAGGTCCTAGGCCTCGGGGAAGAAGATGTGAGAGCAGTCAAACAGGAACTGCACCCGATGCAAGGCAGGGCTTTATGTGTGACTGATATGGAAAGGCAAATAAGGATATCCATAACAATATTAGGAGCTGTGGCTTGTCAGGCATAGGTTTTGTAGATTTCAAAACTCAACTGTGTCCATAAGTTGCCTGAAATAGGAAAGGCCCTGTTTCTGCAGCCCTGGGGCCTCGTGTTGAAAATCTTGGTAATTTCCAAGCTAAGTTGAATCACACCATATCAGTATTAAATTAGCAGGAGGCCCTCTAAGAAACCTCTAGAGGACTGTGCTCTTTCAAGGCTAAACAATATTGCTCTGTGATTATTTGAACCATTTGTACCTGAAACTGTTGAGTTTGTTTTCCCAAACCATCCAGGTTAATGTAAATGGTTCATGGTCCATACAAAGCACTCCTCCATCCACTGTTGTACCTGTACAGGCACAGCAGCCTCCTCTCTGTATTGTGTTTGTTTTCTGGGAGGTGGAGACAGACCTATTGTTTTTTATTAAAAACAATGTAAAAGTTGAAGAATATTGTATTGTGTTATGACTACTGTTAAAATATTTAAATTTGTAATTAAAAGGTTAATGTTGTTAAAATTCTAAATAAAAGTATCTAAAGTTTTGCTTGTAATAGGATGCACTGTGTCGTTAATGAGCTGGGGAAGGGGACACTGCACACAGCCAACACCATGGGAATGCTGTGTGCTTCCAGTTCAGCCAGTGTGGAACTGGGAGCACTGGGGAGGTGGGAGGCACCTGTCACTGGGCAAGGAGAGCCCCACACTGTGTGCTGGCACTGAGGGGGGGCAGAGTAGCGTGGGGTGGCACGGTGGGGACACCAGTGTGCCTGCACCACCGAACACCTCAGCCAGGCTGGGACAGACAGGGCTGTGACACCCTCACAGGGCAGGGCTGAGCTGTGCAAACCCTCCAGGAGTTTGAACTGCTTGTGTCAGGAACAGAAGTGCCAGTTACTCACACAGCCAGCTGCAGGCTTACCTGGCATGGCACTGACAGCTCAGCAAGAGCCATTCTCCTCTCTGAAGAGCTGTCCCAGGCCCCAGTGCAGTGCTGGAGGAGCTGTACTCAGCTAAGGTGCTGTGCAGAACCCAATCAAATTCCTGAAAGATGCCCTTGGTACTTACTAGACAGCAGTTATCAATTTCAGGCCCATAATTACATTTTGCAACACAAAATTCATTACTGCAGTTAAATAAACTGCTCTTCAGGTTGCAGAATGCCACTGTGCACTGTTCAGCCATCACTGTGCCTGCAGATCCAAGGGCAGTCTAGATGCATTTGCTAGAATTGTAAACTCGGAAGAATGGAATGAAAAGCAGAATTGTCTGGCAAAAGAATCATAGAACTAATAGGAATGAGATCCTGTAATGTTTTGTTATAGCCATGATTCTCATTGCTTCTGTGTTTTCAGTTTATGATGGAAATGGAAAGGAAAAAAGGGAAGGGGAATGTAAGAGCATCAGAGTTAAGGGGAACTCACACTCTGCCTTGCCTTACCTCACCTTGTATCTATCATCACTCATTGTTTTTCCCACCTTTTCATTAAATGAATGCACTGTGTTTAATAATATTTTTCTTGTATGAAAAACCAACATAATCAGTGGAACGAAATATGAGAGGAAGATTACAAAGCTTACTATCAAAGTGCTCAAAGGCAGAAATGAGCACTTTCACCTACAAATCCTGTTCTAGTATGTGCTGTAGGATTAAGTGAAACAGTTTAGAAATGAGTTGATAATGAAACTGCCTCAATTATGCCTAAAAGCCACATTTGTATCCTGTTCTTTGTTGTAGCTTCCGAAGAGGAGGACCCTCGAGGCACGAGGGCCGGGGACCCAGGGGCAGAGATGGCTTCCCTGGCCCTGAAGATTTTGGGCCAGATGATGCTTTTGACTCTCCAGATGAAAACTCCAGAGGAAGGGACCATGGTGCTCGGGGGCGAGGGCGAGGTGCTCCGAGAGGTAAGGGCAATGTTCTTCCACACAGAAACACAAGGATGAGGAAGGAAAGGCACTTCTTGGGCAGGTGACATTATTTTCATGAATACAATGTCTCTTCTCACTCCTGTCCCCTGCTTCTCTTACTGCTCAGGAGCTCGGAAGGGTTTGCTTCCTACTCCAGATGAATTCCCACGCTTCGAAGGAGGGAGGAAACCAGACTCCTGGGATGGAAACAGAGAACCAGGTAAAAAATTTGGTGAGGTTTGTACAGACTTCTACAATATAATAACTTAAAAAAATATATTTTAAAAATCATGTATTTTTCCTGTACCTCACATTTGTTACCAGTAATTTACCATGAGAAAAACTAAATGCAGTTGTTTGGTCTTTAAATTTAGGAAAAAAGAACTATACAGAATTTAACTGTCTCTAAATACAGCTTATTGGATAAAAGTGATTGTGGTCTCAAAGCCTTGATTTTCAGTTGTGTTCTTGTACAGTCCAGAACTGCCCAGGCAACTGTCACCTCTGGATGACTGAATCACATGTCATGGGGTTTTTTAGAATATCTTTATTAATGCCAACAGTAATCTTTCCCTGTGTTGGTATCTTTTCAGCTGCAATGTCTGACAGCTTGTATTTGCAGTTGTGTTACTAAAGGCAGCCCCATATGGGGCAAGACAGAGCTGTAGAATACCATAGAAAGCAAAGCATAAGTGACACATGAATAAATAAAGGTGTGATTGTCTCTAAAATACATGCAAGTATCTTATACTGGAAAGAACACTTTTTATATGCCACATTTTTCTTTCTCATCATCTTTAAAAGCTGGTTTACCTTTATTTTTTTATGTTTTAGCTTATGTTTTACCTTTAGCCTTTTTTACTAAAAATGGGACAGAGGAGAAGCTTTACATAATTTTAACTTCAAACTGTGTGCCAAACAGTGTGGGCAGTTTGTAAATTTATGTGGCTGCCTTCAAAAATAAAGAATAATGATGCAATAAACATTACTTATCTTGTGTTTTCATGCACAGGTCCTCGTCCAGATCACCCTCCTCATGATGGGCACTCTCCAGCCAACAGAGAACGTTCCTCCTCACTCCAGGGCATGGACATGGCCTCACTGCCACCACGGAAACGTCCCTGGCACGATGGACCAGGAACCTCTGACCACAGGGACATGGATGCTCCAGGTGGCCCTCCAGAGGAGAGGGGCAAAGGTAAAAAGCCCCTTTGATTGCAACCCTTATGTAACACTGGAATGTATTTTCAGTATTAAGTGTATCCAGAACTTCTCTGTTCAGAGGGGATAAAGCTGAGCTGGTAAATAGCTGATGTTACCAGCTGGGAAGTTACAGACCAGTCTTACAGGAACATAAGAACAGAGGGATTTTCAAACATCAAATCCAAATCTTGTCTCCAGCACTGCAGAATCCTCTTCTTTATTACCCTGTTGAAAAGTAGTTGTTTTTGATTCCCTGTTACTCCAGCTGGAAAACTCATTAAGAGCATTTTTCTCTCATCTTCAGAATAGTTGTTTATTAACATTAATGCTTGTGATGTTATTCTTTAACTCAAATTTAAGAACATTGAGCCTGGAGTGATATGTCCCTGAAGTGCTCTCTAAACCTCTGAAGATCTCACTTACTAAAACATTATTTTTATATTTAATGGCTTTCCAGTTACCTTTTGTGTAAGAATCATCTAAACTTTTGATATACACAACATCCATGGACAGACTTCTAAAACTTAATTGAAGCAGACTATGCTTTAAAAGAAAAAGAGGGAAATTGTTTTTCCCTTGATTTATACTTATCATTCACTAATTTAATTTGATGTCTTGTGTGGTAATGAATGTTGGTTCCTGTTATTACTGAATGCCACCTCTGATTGCACTGAACTCCACCACTTCCAGCCTGAACCAGCTCTTCTCCAAGTCAGAGCTCTGATTTCTTTCTTCTTTCTAGAAATTGTTCTCTTTCACTATCCTTGTTACTCTGTATGCGCTATTTTGAGTTTGAAATTATCCTTTTCTAAATTAAATGAGGTAACAAGGAATTGCACACCACTGTTTAAGATGTGGTGTAACCATGCATTTCTACAGTTCTCCTGTACTTGTTCCACTTTCTCCATTCTTTCCTCACAGTTCCTGGTGTTGTAGTTCCCTCTAAGTGGTCCCATGTTTCTGTAACCCACAGAACACATTCTTTTGGAGTCAGTGCTGTTAGCATCACACCAGTTCTTGATCCTATTTCTTACAGATCTCAGGGCTTCTGTTCTCTTGTGTAAATACTTTAATGTCCTCACATTGACTACCCACTGTCAGGTAGTGATCAGTGACAAACATCCTTCTCATTTGGCTGCTGAGCTGGCAGCCTGCAGCTGGATTTGTTGCTGTCAGACTGCACAGCTTTGTCTCTGATGCCACTGAACACTGAATCCCAGCCCACTTCTCTCACCACTGTGAGAGCTCATTCAGTTTTAGCTGCCTGTCACTCCTCCTCTGCATGGACTCTGTTCCCAGGTTGATAAAACTTCTCTGATAAAACTTCTGCCGATAAAACTTCTCTATCATTATTTTTCCTTCCATATCACATGCTGCAGTTCTCAATTTAGCCAGCATCTATCAAATCTGTAAGGATTCCTTTTCCAGCTTCAGTAATGATTGTGGTAACTCTGTCAGATTCTTTGTTAAAGTCAAAACAATTGTTTTCCAGGCACAAGTGTGTAATTAATTCATAATGTGCTAAAGAAAGTTTAGAATGATGGCAGAAAGCCTGATAAACAAACCATGAATAATTCTTCATATGTGGTCTGTGTCACCTTCAGTTGTATTGGGAAAGTCTTTTGAGATTAAAACTTCATGAATGTTTCTGTGAAACAATTTGGTGACTGTTTTACATGGAACCATCCAGTCAACAAAAATCACTCTTGCTAAAGTGCAGCAAAAATACCTAAATTTAGCTGTAGTATGTGTCCTTAAACAAAGTTACAACTGATTTTGTTTTCTCAAAATACTGCTTCTTATTATAGGCTAATGAATTGGGTTGGGGTTTTTTGTTGTTCATAGCAAACATATCAAAAGCAAAAGGTATGTGAGAATTAGAAAATTCTGTTCTGTGAGAATTAGAACGTTCCATTCCTGGCAGTAAGAGCTTGAGTACTTTTTGTTCCAGGTTAGTAGTAAAATAAAGCATTTTTCTATTACTTTTAGCAAAAAATTGAACAAAACAGTAATGTTACTCATGATCTTCACCATCAGCCTCAACTGTCTCAATTTGTCAACAATGCAATGTCTTTGTTTAGGATTAAAAAAAAGTATTTTGCAATGAAAACATGGAGAGAACCACATTGTTAGCACAAGAACTGGCAGTTTGGAGGAAAAGCTATCATTATTCTGACTTCATTTCAGTGCCTGCTGACAGTATCAAATACAAACTCCTTTAATTCCCAACGAATTGATTGTTGTCCACTTTCTGAACTGTAATGGAGACACTAAATCTGTGTAAGAAAATTGTACTGAGGGAGGAGGCATAAAATTGCAGGTCTCAGCTGCAGCTGGTTTATGAATGATGGCACCACAGTAGAAGCAGCTCAGTGTCTGGCATGTCTGAGAAGAGACTCAGCTCAAACTCACACCAGTAACTGGCTGTGCTTCCTTTGCAGGACGAGGAAATTCGGGACCTTCACAGAGAGCGCCGAAATCTGGGAGGTCCAGTTCTCTAGATGGAGACCACCACGATGGATTCCACAGGGAGGAAGCCTTTGGTGGAGGCCCTGGGGCAGGCAATAACCCTTCTCGAGGAGGAAGGAGCAGCAGCAACTGGGGAAGAGGAAATAACATGAACTCTGGCCAGTCCCGGAGAGGAGGATCTCGGGGCGGCCGAGGCCGATAGAAGAGGCTTTGACTGGGTCATGCCCAGTCCTTGTGGGACAATATTTAAATAGACTGCTACTCTGGACTCACCTGCAATGCCACGAACCTGGATTCTTAACTGGGATAACTGAATGTGCATTAGTTCCTAACAAGGGTCTTTCTTTTCCTGAACCAGTCATTTGCCTCTAGCTGCAATATTGTAGCTACCTTTGTTTTGTTCTTTCCACTCCCATTCCCCTCACTTTTTTGTTTTTGTCAAGAGCTGGAATTTCTTTTAAGTGTTGTGGAACATGGAGCATCTCCACAGATTTCAGTTCACCTCCAGACAGAAACTTGTTTCTATATGTACAGTTTGTCAAAGAGTTACGTTGGTTTTGTATGAATACAAAATGTAATTTGCGCAAAAATTAACAAAAAAAATCAACAGTGTGTGATTCTTTACTCACCTATTACTACAGAGGGTTGTATTTAGGCAAACTTGTGTTTCAGATGGAGCAACAGCACTACCTCCTGAAATCTCAGCCAGTTAAAATACTGAGAGATGATTCCTAGGGCTTTGGTTTATCATGTACAGAGAAGTTTCATTTTCACCTTTAGCCACAGCTGTCTGCAATGGTGCTGAGGTCAAAATTCCAAAATGCAGTCAATCACCACTGCTTGCTTGTCTGCCATCCTGAAACAGAAAAGAGTGGAATAGTGTTTAGAACAAGTTGTCAAAGACATAGTGTGAGTTACATAACCTGGATCCTAAGACAGACATCACAGCAAAGATTGGCATTCTGCACTTCACCTAGCAAGCCACAGATTTTTGTTCAGAACAGCATCTGTTTACAGAAACTGAGACAAAGTTTAGCAGCTTGATTGGTATGTTTTACAGCAGCTGTGTGACACACTGTTTAAAGCTATGGGTGTTCAGCAGAGTCTGGTGCAGTAATTGCTGAAGTGCAATATATCACTTCAATAATAAGTTTTTTTAAGTGTCTTTTTCTTTAGGATATTGTTACTTGGTTTTACTAAAGGAGGGAAATGAGAGGAGTTATTCCTATTTCCCACATTTCATAATAAAGCTGCTTACCAACCATGAGTTTGTTTTCCCCATAAATCATTCCTATTAATCATCTCCAGCCACTGTGTTATCAGAAGGCTCCTTTAGCACGTAAAGCCTCAGTGAAAATGTTATCACCTAAGTACTTATTGTACAGGTACCCCTCAGGAAGGTCCTGTATTGAAAGTAGAGCATGTAATGAAAAAGCACTACCAGGCTTCCCTCTCTCCTGCCTTGAATTTGAGGCTGTAATCAGGATGAGGCAGTTCTAGAGGCTCCTGCAGCCCAGTAACACACAGAGCTGCTGCAGGGTTACCAAAGACTGGCTCAAGTCCTGATGTCCCATCTTCCTCAAAGACACCAAAGCACAGATGCTTAACTGCTGTTCTCTTGGTTCAGTCAGTCACTTTTTTCTTGGTTTTTAATTTCTAGTGTACCAAATCACATTTGAAAATTGTAACTGATCATTAGCCTATAAAATCCTTGTCATAGGGGTCAGGAGAGACAGAATGGTCTATAAGGAATTAACTAGAAACAACTGAGATGCATCAGATATGACAGTTTGTCCCTTGAGAAAAAATGCTGTTCAGCTCTATCTGAAGGACTTTGGGCACTTTGGGTGTTGGTCTGGGAGTTGGGATTTGTCCTGAAGTTTTCATGAGAAATACTAATTATTTAATCACTGGCAAAGAGGAAAGCTTGCCCTCTTTTTTTTTTTATTTTGCAAGGCAAATTTATGTTTAAGGGGCTGAGGTCTAAGACCATATGAGTTAGAGGATGAGCTTTAGGCTTTAATTAAACCACAGTCCTCTACCAAAACAAGGTAAAGTGTATCTAACAAGAGAAAACTCAGCTTTATCTAGACAACTTATATTTCCTCTGATGATTGATTGTCTAATTCCTTAAACAACTGTGGTACTTAAGTAATGCTCTTCAAGGGGCAGCTTTTTAAATGGAGTTTTGAATATTTCACAATCATATGCTCAAAAAGTCCTAAGAAAATTTGATTACTAGATGTAGTTTCTACAGAATCTTAAAAGGTAACAGCATAGCAGAAGATACAGAAATAGCTTCCCATTCTGTGATACCATGACCCACTATGACTGGGAAATGGACACAGTTATTTAATGGGATTATACTTCTGTATTCCTCAGGTCATGTTATTTTACCAGTGCTGCACACAGACTCTTATGCTCTACCTGTTAGTTCAGAGGTTGTCTCAAATTTAATTTTACACTGCTGTTAGGAATTAAATTAATTTAAAAATTGTAAAAACAAGAGAGCTAATTTAATGCTATTCTGATAGCTCTGATATACATTCTTAATGGAAAAAAAATTAGTGAAATGTCTATACTGACAATTGGACACAAATATTTTTATTAAAATGTACACTTAAGCACCCCCTTTAACAATTTCAGTTTACTTCAGAAAAGTATTTGGTAAATCTGTTAAAACTAAATAGTGATAGCAGGTGAGTATTGCAGTGGCTTTATTTCTCCACGAGGCACAAATGCTCAGTGAGAACTCCCTGGGGGCTCTGTGCAGTGAGGCCCCGGGTCCCATTTCCCTGCACGGGTCCTGTGCCCGGCCCGAGCAGGAGCAGCCAGCTCTGTCAGCCTGAATTCAGCACCTCTAAGGCAGCTCAGTCTCTGCACTGAAGCAGAGCTCCAGTTACTGGCAAATCTATTTTGGAAGGTCAGGCTGGGACAAGTAAGCAACTCCTGCCCAAGTTCAGAGAGCAATATCTATACACAAAAATGAAGTTGTAACAGCTGAAGCTCCCGCTTTAAAGCCCAATTTGGTCCCTTACAGCAGTACCTGCAAACGCCGATGCTGTTACCCAACATCAGCACTTTGCATCCTCTCATCATCATGCAGGAACACCCCCTCCCCTTAAAATTATGGGCAGCGTTTGTCACCCACAGCCCCAGGAAAGTTTGTTTCACTTACTGGATGGTTATTTTAAAGCTGCTTTATAGAGAGAAATGCAGTTCAGTGGCCACAGTCTTCGTATTCACCACTGGTCTGAGGTGACAGCAAAACCAGTATGTGTTCATAGTGTAGGGGTCAGCACAAAATGAGGTAATACCAGTTAATTTTTCAATGTTCTCCCCTAGCCTCGATCGCGTTTTGCTAAATCATCTTCGTGTTTCAGCATCCGTCAGCCTTGCGCACCTCAGCCGCTCCTCAGTCCTCAATGCCGCCGCATGGGCTCCGACCGCGCTCCGCAGCCGCCGCCGCAGCCGCCACACGGCCCCGGGCTGGGGAACGAGCGGGACGCTGCCAGCTGCCCACCGAGAGGTGGAGCGGTGCCAAGCCGTGGCTATGGAGCTGGCAGCGCGGTGAGGCAGATACCGAGCGCGGGGGCGGCTCGGCAGGCTGACACCGCACACAGCAGCTCCGAGTCACCGGGGCCGCTCCGGGCTGCCAGCCCCGCTGCTGCTGCTCCTCGAGCGCTGGCGAGGAAAACGTGCCGGGACGCGGAGGAGGCGAAGAGAAGCGGTGTTCCCGGTCTGGGAGTCGGCTGGCGATCCGGGTCCGTGCGTGAGGGACTCCCGCGGGGCCGCGGCCGCTCCTCCCCGGCGCGCCGGGATCACAGCGGCAGCGCCGCCTTGCCTCGGCCGCACACGGCGGCGCGGAGCAGCCCGGCCAGGCGGCGCAGGCCGGCGGCACCTCCGGGCAGCGCGGCCAGGAGCGCGGTGGCGGCGATGCCGAGCTGCGCGGCGGCGCCCAGCGCGGTGAGCGCGGTGCTGCGCAGCGCCAGCGCGGCGTACAGCGTCCCGAAGAGCGCGCCGAGGTAGAGCAGCGCCCCGCGGCCGGGCTCCCGCAGCAGGCGGGCGGGCCCGCGGAGCAGCGCGGCGGCGCCCAGCGCGCACAGCGAGCCCAGCGACCAGAGCAGCGCGAACTTGCGGGCGCGCAGCAGCAGCAGCGGCACGCACAGCCCGGCCAGCCCGAAGCACAGCGCGGCCAGAAGCACGCACAGCCCGCTGCCCGCCAGCCGCTGCCAGCGCGACAGCCCCGGCAGCCACGGGTCCTCCTCTCCCGTCCAAGGCCACACCGTGGCGCCCGGGGCACTGCCCGGCGGGAACGGGTTCAGCGCCCCCAGCCAGGCCCGCAGCCCGCCGCCGTCCCCCGCCTCCTCCTGCGAGCCGCCGGCCGCCGGCGCTGCGGGGACCGTGCTGGGGCCGGTGGCGGCAGCAGCGGCCTTGGACTGCGCGAGGTACTCGTGCAGCTGCCGGCCCAGGTCCGCCATGGCGGGGACGGCACCGGGCGCTACAGCGCTCCCTCCGCCCACCCCGGCGCCGCCATTTTCCCGGGCAGGGGCCACATCCGGGGCACGGCAGAACACGCGGCCGCAAGCCTGGGAGAGCGGCGCGCATGCGCCGGGGAGCGTGGGGCGCAGGGCGCGTGCGCGGGGGTCGTGAGGGCTCTGAGGGCTGGGGGAGCTGAGAGGGCGATGAGGGCGAGGGCATCTGTGGGGGCTGTGGAGACTGCGAGAGCTCTGCGCTGTGAGGGCTGTGTGGGCTGTCTTGGGCTCCCTGAGGGCTGTGTTGGCGCGAAGGGCTATAAGCCTGGGATTAGTCTGTCAATGATTGACAGGCAGGACTAAAAGTGATTGACAGGCGGGATCAGCCCAGGAGATGGATTGACAGGCGGTACTAAGAGTAGTTGACATGTAGAGGCATCCACTCAGAGTGATTGATGGGCAGGGCCAGGGGTGGTGAGGGGCAGGCTCAGCCTCCCAGGGTTAGTACAGGCAGGGCCATGGGAGTGCTCTCAGCTGACCAGAGACACTGGAGCACCGAAACAGTCTTCCATAGCCAGGCTTCTGTGGCTGAAATTGAGATTCCACCTCCCAAAACTGAACACCCGAGCATTACTCCCAGACAAAAGCTGCCAGACTGACAGGTCTCACTGGCCTTGGCTTCCTGGGGGTGGCCTCTCAGCTGCCCCACAGGCACTGGGGCTTTCCTTCCTTCACAGCCAGGCAGCCAGGGCTGACAGTGAGATTCCACCTCTCTCGCCCCACACAAGAGCTTATCTGTTGCTTGTTAACTGATCAGATATCTCAAACAGGACATGCTGTCTTGTATTGAGTTATTTTGGTGCCATGGGGTTAAGACTGGTCTGGCATCTGGAAGATAAAGCGGGATGTCTGATTGACAGACACCTCACTTTATAAAAGCTGCACCAAACTTTGACAAAGCAGAAATTTTCTGTACTTTTTCTGGAATTGTGCAGAGTTTCTCCTATGACCAGGGCTGCCTGCTTTGCAGTTACTCCCCTGAAGGTTAAGTGCAAGGAATCTGTGTACATTATCATCATTTCAGTGGTCAGTTACATTACATACATCCTAATCAATATTGTTTCTTTTGCTAGTTTTAATATAGGTACCTTGATATCCTGCACTTTGTGTTATGCTGTAATCTACTAGTAGTACTTTTTAGTACCAAGAATTGCTCCCAAACAGAAGCTGCCAGGACATGGGGGTCCCACTGGCCTTGAGCTCCCCTGGGCTGCCTCTCATCTGTACCTGAAACACTGGGGCTGTGAGCTTTCCTGCTGTGGAAATTAGCTTTAATTCCCATCCAGGAGCCCATGCTGACATAAGGCTGAGAATTCACCTGCAGAGCACCATGGTTTAAAGGCTGCAAGAGGAGAGTGACTGCCACAATTACCTTCCAAATTCTGGTTATAAGGGGGAAGGTCAGTGAACACTGTCTGTGCTGGCACAGGTTCCCATTCAAGACTCATACTGAAACAATTCTGTTTATCTTTAGACTCTGAGATGCAGCAAATATTGTGGTAGAAAGCTGAGAAGAAAACTACAATATTGCACCTGAAGCTGCAGACCAGCAGTGGTTCAGCAGGCTGGTGCTGTCTCAACATTTAACTAACATCCTGTGAAAAGCAACCACACTCTGGAGTCATGAATTTTCCTGCTCAGCCTCATGTACCATCACATTCTTTCACTCTCCAAAACCCAGCTTCAAAACTTAACATGTCCAGTAGTGCTTCTTTTACTGTAGGTCTCTTTCCCCTTGCAGCCTCACGGAGTCCAGTTACAAAACTAAGAATGTTCAGCAGTTCATATCCCAAAAAATGTTCTAGAGGAGAAAGAGGCCGTGCTGGAATTTTTCTTTTGCAGCCTACAAACTGCCCAGCCAACAGTGAGACGATTCCTTCCCAGCGATATGCAGGATGACATTCTCTCAGTCTCGAGGATTCAGGATCGCCTACACCAGCTGCTCCCACACCAACAGTGCCGGGACAGAGAGGGTGTGATTTTTACCTGGGCGCTGTCAGCGCCCACCAAGCGCACCACACGATGGCGGTGTGCACTTGTAAAAGAAGGAAATTCACCTTTTCTAGCTCTAAACCACCCAAATTGCAGAGCCAAGTTCAAAACGTCACTGCTCTCAAATAATCTGTGTCAGAACAGAAAGATTTCACTGACTTTCCCCTTCCAAGAACAAACTCCTATTTGCACCACACTAAAAACCAATTCCTCTGTGCTAATAATTTTTTTCTTTCTCATGGAGTCCAGCAACAAACTTGAAAACCACGGGCAAAAGTGTAGCTCACAAAAGTGCCAGCTGAGAAAGCTGTTGCTGGCCAAAACCAATTTTGTCTTTGCTTTGCTGAAGGTTTAGCTGTCTCTGAGCTAAACTCATTTATTGTGTGTTTTTAAGAACATTTGGGCTTTGATCTAATGATGTGTATATGGACACTGAGAAGGTGGGGCTGGGGGAAGAAATGCTCAAGTCAGCAAAAGATGAAATGGAGATGAACTGAGTGGAAACCCCTTGAGTTTGGAAATCAGAAGAAATAAAGGTCAAGAACAGCCCTCCAAAGAGCTTCAGGCAGGTATGTGGGGAGGGTGAGCAGAACCAGAACTGCTGATTAAAGACCTTTCAGTTGTTTGTTCCCCTAATTTGCCCATGGTAATCCCATATTTACAGCTCCCCCCCTGCTTCCAAACCTAAACCACTCCACTTTGCACCATATCAGTTTGTAATTGCTGTTCCCTATTTAGCAGTCAGTGAATGGAAAACTGGCATGTTGTGACTGTGGGGACATGAAATTCTGTTGTTGTGCCATTGGGATTGCAAAGATCAGGAGAACACTGAGGTTCTTGCTGCCTCTCACTGTGCCTTGACTGACTGATGGATTTTTGCTGTTTTTGATTTCCCCTTTTCCTGTTGTACTGTCCCTCCCCACCTCAGAGAGCTGGAACAGGGAATGCTGGAGGTTTTAATAAGGCTGATTCCACCAGTGTTAATCTCCTTGTCTGGGATAAACACAGAGTGGTAGTTACTGAGTCAGCAGCCTTGGGATGCTTTCCAAAGCAGAGCTGGAACGTTTTACCTTTGGATATTTGCCCTGAAGCTACCCTGAGACTGGGTCTAGGAACAAAAAAGAGGTAAGGGCACAAAGGCCACCTGACAGCAATGAGGATTTCACCACAGGGAGGGTCACTGCCATCCTGGACCCAAAGGTTTATTGCATGTGCTGCAGCTGAATGGAGGGCAGGGGGCGTTTGGGATGAAAACAGGGCAGAAAAGGCTCGACTGAGGCATTCATTAGTTGTCCTGCTCTGTTTCCTGTGGGATGCTCTTGTCACAAGGAAAGCTGTCCTAAGGGGCAGGAGAGATGCTGAAGCAGGTTAAAAAAAACCCCAAGTCCTAAAAACAAGGATTCAAATGAAGGCTAAAAGCTTGCAAGTTTTTTAAAATAAATACAATATTTGCCTAAAAACATTGACAAAAAAATTTAGAATAACAACATAAAATTGAGGTGGTTATCTGGTGTTAGGATATTGGGGGATGGAGGAGGAAGAGGATGTGAACACAGACAATAAAAGGTGATGAGAAAATGTGGATGTTGCCAGGAAAACCCAGAGGTAACAGCAGCCCCAGCAATGCCTGGGGGCAAAGGGGATGTCTCGTCCTTGGGACCGGGTGTTCAGGAATCTTCATGGCCAGTCTGACAAGTGAGTTGAAGATCTGAATTTGAAGGAAAGGAGAAGGAATTTTGTGAGGGTTTGGCTGCCAGGTCTGTTTTTTCCGTGACAGAAGGGTGCTTCACTTCACTTCTTGAATTCTGCACTCCTTAAGCTGCTGCCTAATCCTTGGCAGTGGAGAAAGAGGAGCAGACAGAGCTTAAAGTTGTCATCACCAGTCAGGTTTTGGTCAGTGGGCTTCCCAAAGGCTGAGTGTGCTTCCCAGCCTTCCTATTCCTCTGATCCATGGAAAACACAGAGGGGGGAATCCTACCAAAAGCTTGTTAAAAAACTTATTTACATTACAAGATTTTTACTATATTTATGTGGAAAAAATGTAGTATTTTACAGCCAATGGGAATTCTGTCCCAAAGCTACAGGAAAATAGGCTTTTCCAAAAAAAAAAAAAAAAAAAGGAGTGCTCTTCAGGTGTACTAAGGAACTTCAGGTGGTCACAGAGTGTGAGATATGGTGCAATGTGGAAAATTCTCCTGGATTTTACCGAGGAGTTCATCTTCAAAGCAAGTTCCACCTAATTTGAGGTGGTTCAGGCGAGGCAGCACTTGCAGCAAAGCGATAACAGTACCAAGGGAGACCAAATCATAGAGGTCAAGGCACAGTGTCTCCAGGCGCTCCAGCGTCACGATAGCCACCAGCCCCCTGTTTGTCAGGAAGTAGGCGTTGCTGATTTCCAGGTAGCGGAGCTGCTTCATGTGCCGCCCGATGAACACCATGGCAGCATCGCCAATGATGCAGTGCCGCAGGGTCAGGCGTTCCAGCTCCTCCAGGTGCGGGGCTGCCGCTTGGATCCCCATATCAGTGACGCCGTAGGTGCCGCAAAGGCTCAGCGTCTTCAAGTGGTTCTGTGAGGAAATGTCAAGAAGATGATGGTCAGAAAAGGTGGGAATGCTGTGGATAGCGAGGTGTTGTACCTGTGGCGGCGGCACCGAAGGGGACACGCAGAACCAGGCGTCGGGGATGTCGCAGAGGCTCAGCTCCAGCGTGGTGACAGAGGCGGGCATGCTCTCGTACGGGACGTGGCGGAGGTCGGTCTCGGTCAGGCACAGCCGATGGAGCTGCGGGCAGCGCTTCCGAAGGGCAGCCAGCAGTGCCGGCGAGAGGAGCCGCTGCTTGCCGCCGGAGCGAGGCGCGCCCCGCATCCGCAGCGTGCTCAGGCTGTCGGGGAGGCGGTGCCGCACCAGGTGCCACAGCGTGCGGCGGCTGATCTGCGGGACAAAGACAGGGCCCGGCTCCAGGCACGGCTGGGGAAGGGCACCCCCGTCCCCCCAGCTCCTGCCCGCAGCGGGGCGATCTCACCCCGCGGTCAGTGTCAGCGCACAGTGCGGTGATGTCGCCTCCCCCATCCCTCCCGCCCACCATGGCTCTCTCCCCGCCCCGGTCCCCGTGCGGACGGGCGGCCCGTACCCGGTGAGGGCTCAGATCCACATGTGTCCAGACCGCCCGGTCCTGCGCCAGCTGCTGCCACCGCCGGCACACCCTGCGGGAGGCGAAGGCCGTCAGCGCCGCGGCGGGGAGGCGGCAGCCGGCCGCTCCCGCCCGGCCAGACCCTACCTGGCCGCTCGCAGCCGGTCCCGCAGCGGCAGCAGCGCCAGCACCTGCACCAGCACCGAGTCGGGCAGGGCCGGCCGCGCCGCCATCGCGGCCGTTGCTACAACAAAGCCCTCACCAGCCCCGGCCCGGCCCGCGGGCGCGGCCTCGCAGGTGCCGGTGCCCCGCTGGGCTCGGGACCTCCCTGTTTAACCCCCTTCTTACCGACAGCCCCTCCCGGTGCCGCCTCGCTCCTCCGCCTTGAGCCTCGGTGTCTCATCCAGCCTCGCCCGTCCCACGGTGCCTCTCGTTCCCGAGTCCCCTGCTCGGTGCCTCTTGTCCCGTTACCCCCCGCCACCCCATCTCCAGTGCCTCTTCTTTCCTGGCACTGCCCCCCTTGGTGTCTCTCGGAGGAGAAGTAGTGGCTTAGCACTGACCACTCCTGGCCCAGTCACTCTCCCGGACCTGTTGTTTCTAATGTTCACGTGGCACCAGCTCACATAATTTCCTCTCTGGATGCCCAGCAGGCCATTACAGGACGGGAACAGCTGTCCTGACTCTCAGAGAAGAGCCTGGAATATCTGCAGTGTGTAGCTGCAACCCGGGAAGAAGAGAATACAAAGTAATACATCCAACTCTGACCTCAGGAGGATGCTTGAGCAGGTAAAATGTTCTGTCCCTTCCTCTGCAAAGCTTCGTTGTCCTCTAGAACATGACACATTTCATCAGAGAGCACTTTGGAGTTGTTGCTTGTTTTCTTTCCCTCTCACCACTGTGGACACACACTGTTGTATTTTCTCTTTATTTGGACACCCCATGGCCTTCACAAGTGCATTTCACACTGATGCAGCCTCCTTACCCCAGTGACCCCAGACACACACTTGTCTCTCTTTTGTAGCCCACACCGAGTGCTTTTTGCCCACAACTAATGGTCTCTGAGCAGAGATCTCCTTGTCCTGCCGTGCAGAAGTCATTCTGCTGCATTTGGTGGCAGATTTCTGTCACCTTTTTTCACATCCACCGGGTAGATGGAACAGGAAGGGAGAAGCCTGAGGAGACTTCTCTGAAAGTCTGACCAGCAAATGAGCTGCTTCTATACAGGTGCAAACAGGATCTTCCCTGCTGGGAAGAGGCTCTGGCCATGCACTTATAGTGGCGGCAGCAGCAATTGCCAGACTTGTCCCTGTACTTTCATGGCTTTGGTGACACCCTGGTCTCTCTGAGGAGGTGAATCTTCACAGGCATCAGGGCAGAATACGTGTAAGATTTGTGTCAGTCAAGTACAGGATGCTGAGCTCTGGAAAGTGAGCCAGGACTGCTGCTGAAGGTACAGCTGAAGGCTGTTCTCACCTGGAAGCCTGTGACAGAAAGCAAACTGAACTCCTTCCCCGTGGGGCTTGTGGCTGCCTGTGCTGTGAATCTACTTCTGCAGTTCAGCAGTGTGTTGGCTTTGCACAGCCTGGGTTTTGGTAGCCAGGGGGCCACAGAGGTGGCTCCTGTGAGAAGCTGCTGGAAGCTTCCACCGTGTCTGGCAGAGCCAGTCCCTGAGGGCTCCGAGGATGGATGTGCTGCTGGCCAGGGCTGTGTCCCTCAACCTGACCTGCCAGACACACCTTGGTGGGTTGGAGAAAGAATTTTATAGAAACAATAAACAACCTTGAGACTGAGAATAGAAGAGTTCTGACTCCTTCTTCAACTGCCAGCCTGGAGAAAGAGACTTTCTAACGCATCTTGGGGTCACTCTGACCAGCAAAATCCCAAGAGGCAAAGGTGGGCACACCCAGGGGACAAAGTGTAGCAAAAACTGGCAGGAGCCTCGGGGGGCTGGGCAGACATGAGGTGTGGGGTGAAAGGGCACTGAAAAACCCAAAGCAGCGGCAGAAAACAGCCGGGCTGGGCAGCAGGGAAAAAATTACAAGTTATTTTATTCTTGTCCAGATTTAAGGCAAGCACAGAGTGTGTCATGACCTGTTTTTGTGTGTCTATGGCCTCAGCAGTCTCCAGTACTAATTACATGGGACTGGTGCTTACCATGGGCTGTTCTTTTCTCCTTTCTTTCTCTAAAATTTGGCACCAACTTTCACTATCTGTTTTAACAGATTTATTGACATAAGTGATTTTTACTGAATCCTTCAAAAAAGAAATAGATTACCAAAACAAGCTTTAAGGTTCTTAGAAGAGTGGCTGCATATGATGCCCAAAAGATAGGCTGGAAATAAATCCCCACAGACCAATGTCTACAGAGCAGGTGTTTGTTTATTTATGAATTTTTAGTAATAGTACTACTCTTCATTAGTATTATATATATAATTACTATTTTTTATTAGACTATACTTATCTATTTCTAAAGCTATGCACCTGTTGAGGGTTTTTTTCTTTTCTTTTTTTTCTATTCAGCATTAAGCAACTAGCAAACCATATACCAGCCATTACATTGTATAAAAATTTATATCAGTTTACTAGGTATAAAAGTTATGATTCATGTTATATAGGTATAAAAAGCTATGATTCAGGTTATGTAGGTATCAGGTTATTTAGATATATAAAAAGTCATTATTTAGGTTATATTGATACCAGGTTATATAGCTATATATATTATAAGTTATATATTGATATAACTTAAGTTATATAAGCACTTTGTAATTTTGGTCTAAGTTATAGAGTCTATATAACTAATAATAGTTATATAGTTTATATTTCCTTAGAACTCAGGATCAGGATTTACAGCTCTGACAGATTTTCTACCCTTCAAAGGTTTTATACTCACATTTTCAATGGCAGAATGATTGTTGTGTCCTATTAATCTTGCCATCTACGTCCTTCTCCAGGGAGAAACAGGGAGGGGGCAGCATTAAGCACCCAACAGCCCCATTTGAGCTGCTTTTTGGCTGGCACTGTAGCAGAAATGTAGCAGCAATGCTCTTGGGCTCCCTGATTTTCATGGGATTTTGAGCTCCTGCTTCACAATCCAGCCTTTGGCAAAGAATGGGGCCCGCCCAGCAGGGCTGGGTCTGCAGCCAGCGCCCTGCCCCAGTGTGTGGGGTCATCCCTTCTCTTCCCAGGGTGTTCACTGACTGATTCCTCCTGGCCTCCTTTACTGCTCCGTGGGCTCTCCAGCTGAGAGAGAAATCTGTTCTCTGAGCACCCTTAGTAACAGAAAGAGAAAGCTTTTCCCAGTCCCTCTTACTTTATGCTCTCAACTAAGCATGGCTCTTTCAGTGATTTCAGCAGCAGTGCTTCTGCAAGGACACAGTCCTTGGGGAGGCTCCCAGATTTCCTCAGTCTCGCACTGGCTGCCCCACAGGATCAGTTAGACATGAAGCACTAAGTTTTGCAAAGTATAGAAACGGGAGGTCCTCAATCCCTCATTCCCTTGATTTCCACTGCTTCTGAGATATCAAAGATATGACATATAAAGTTTAGAAACCAAACAGAGAAAATTAGTCCCAGTTCTCTATAGAATGGCTGAGACACCAGAAGATGATGCTGCAGCCTCAGGGACCTCAACAAGCTGGAGAAATTGGCTGAGGGAACTTCCTGAAGTTCAACCAGGGGCTGAGCAGAGTCCTCCTCATGGGGAGGTGCAGCCCCAGGCCCCAGCACATGGCATGGAAACCAGCAGGGACCACCTGGAAGGGATCTGGGCAAACACTGAGGTGTGCAGCCCACTGCCAGGTGGGCTGTGTGCCACAGGATCTGTCTCTGTGGATGGGGGAGCTCCTGGCTGTGCCCCTCAGAACCCTGTGATGTCACCAGGGCCAGGATCACTCACCTGCAGTGGGTAACCATAAACAAACTGTAACCCCCAGTGCTGGGCAGTGCCAGAGCGCTCGGGCTGTGACCCACAGCAGCCGAGGAGCCTCTGAGTGCTGCCAGAGACCGAGGAACCTCTGAATGCCAGCAGCGACTGAGGAGCCTCCGAGTGCTGCCAGCGACTGAGGAGCCTCCGAGTGCCCCAAGTGGAAGCCGAGCCTTCGAGTCCTGCCAGCGGCCGAGAGCAGTCGAGGCCGGGAGCAGCAATGGCCGAGGTCAGGGAGGAGCCCCCAGCGCCCCGGGCCGTGCGGGTGTGCCGCATCTGCGTGGATTTCCTGCAGAGCCCCGCTGCCGCCGTGGAGCCCTGCGGACACGTGTTCTGCCACGCCTGCATCCAGCCCCAGGCCGGGCCCGACGCCGCCGCCACCTGCCCGACCTGCCAAGGGCCCATCGGGGGCATCCGCGTGCTGCAGGCCCAGGAGAGCCGCGCCGGGCTGGCCCCGCGCCGGCCCCGCCGCCGCCTCCATCCCTTCGTGGTGCGCTGGCGCCAGCGGCAGCAGCGGCAGCAGCAGCAGCAGAACCAGCAGCAGCAGCAGAACCAGAACCAGCAGCAGCAGCAGAACCAGCAGCAGAACCAGCAGCAGCAGGAGTAGGCAGCTCCTGGAGGTGGCCAGCACTGCACATTCTCCCATGGGGACAGGGCCCCGAGCCCCCCCGGGCTCCAGCAGCGTTCCCAGAGAGTGTCGGAGGAGCTGGGCAGAAACAGCCAGGGCAGGCCTGGCCTCGGCACCACGTGCACCTCCTCCCCTTGATCCCTTTTGATGTGGATCCTCCATGGCCCCTCTGAAATGAAAACCAGCATGCTGAGAAGGGCCTCGCCTGGTTTCTTCTGCTCCTTTGCTCATTAGAGCAGGACTGGGGGAGTGGGAGCTGTGGGATAGGGAAGGATATGGCTGTGGGAACTTGGGCAGAGGGTGGGATAAGGCTGAAGAACTGGTGGAGAGGAATAATGTGGATGTTGGAACTGGAGAGAGACTGTCCTTGGTTGATTCTGTGCTGCTTTGCTCATCCTTCTGGGTATGCAGCAGGGAAAGGGAAAGGCAAAGGGAAAGAAGGGAAAGGGAAAGGGGAGTCCCCCAAGACACTCTGAGCAGATCCCAAAGGGGCCAGTGCCTGCTTTCCTGAAGAACAGGGTGGGAAAAGAGGCAGAGATGGAGGCTTAGGGCAGAGCCTCCTCTCCTCTCATGCTCATGCACACCCCTGCACTGTGGAAAGCTGAAATCCTGGGAGATGCTCTCCAGGCTGGGGGAGACAGCCCTGGCACAAACCTCTGCCAAAGGGCTTTCAGCACATTCCCCTCTCCTACAGCAAAGTATAACCTGCACTCGTCCTCTATTGCTGGGCAGCATAAGCTTATCCTCCCCATGAGAGCTGGGTGTCAGCCTGCACTGGAGCCAGGGAAGCTTGGGAGGCTGACTCTGTAATGGATCCTCGCCAGCTAATCGGTGTTTATAGGCTTAGATCTGCTGCTTGTTAATTTTATTCCAGCCCCTCGATTGAATTTCTCACATGTAAGTGAGCCCACGAGTCCATCCTAGCCATATATAATGGATGGTGGTGGAGGGAAAGAACACAAATGTGGCTGAATGCCAGTAACCGATGCCCAGGCAGCAGATCCCTGTGCTGAGCATCCCCCGCTGCCAGAACCTGCCCTCAGTGCCCTGTGCAAGATGTTTCCTTTGTCCCCAGCACCTGGCCTCGGCCATTCTCCATTGGCCCCGAGAGGAGGACAAGGCTTGGAGCCAAATCACCAAGCCACTATCTCCAGGAACGGCGCCAGTTCCACCCACTGAGCCCTGGTGCTGCCACTCGATGCCCCATCAAATATTAATACAATGCTCAATGCCTCTGTGCCCTGCCCCAGCGCTGCAGGGCTGCCCGACCACTCCATCCTCCCTCCTGCCCCATATCGCTCACTGCTCCCCGCACAGGGACTTTGGGGGTGCAGCCTCACCACCGCTGGGCGCTCCCTGAGCAGGGCACGACAGGACCCGGCTCCCTGGAGCAGCCAGCTCAGCCCCCTGCGGCAGGTAAGAGCGCACTGGGGCTGGGGGAATGGGCACCCCCATCCCCGAGGAATGCCAGCCTGCCACCCCAGGGAGCGGGAGGAGATGCCCGGAGGAGGGATGGCAGCCATGAGGCGGCCCCGGGCTCGGTGCTTGGCTGCAGGGGGATAGCGGCAGCAGGGATTCCTCAGCTCCGTCCTGTCCTCTGAAGGAATCAGATCCACCCCTGGCTGTCCCCCGAGGAGGGTTCTCCCTGAGCTCCGGGGTGATGTGTCGGGTCACCCCTCAGCTGGGGGTGCCCTGGAGGGGTTGGGGCCCACCTGCCCTTGCTGCCGTCCCCCAGGAGGAGGCCGGGCAGGGATGGAGCCCGGCAGGTCGGTGCCGGCCGAGCTGAAGCTCCGCAAGCCCTCGCAGCGGGCCAGGATCCCGGCGCCCTTCCTCGCACACTCGGTAGGTCGCTGGCTCGGCCCGCGGCCCCCGGCTCGTCCCTTCGGCGGCCGAGCCCCTTCGAGCCCCCCGTGACTCTGCCCGCACAGGACGGGGCGCCCGGGCCGGCGGGGCCCCCCAGGCCGGACCCCGCGGAGGTGGACGCGGAATCGCTGGTGCCCACGCACGATGAGCGGGGCCGGCTCATCCCCGAGTGGAAGCGGCAGGTGATGGTGCGGCGGCTGCGGGCCCGGCTGGCGGACGAGGAGCCGGCGGGAGGGCAGGTACGAGGGGCACGGGGAGCACCGGGGGAGCGGGCTGTCGGACCGCTGACCGCCTCTCTCCGCAGGATGCAGGCTCCTGGAGCTTCTCGCCGTCCCACCAAGGCGTGCTGGGCCCGTTCGGGGAGCTGCTGACCGAGACGGACCTGTATCAGTTGGAGAGGGCAGTGGAGAGCCTGCGGCTGCGGCGGCGCGGCGAGGTGTACCAGAGCGAGCTGCGGCGCCTGGTGCGGGAGCTGCGCGCCCTCCTGCCCGCCCCGCTGCTCAACATCTCCGTGCGCAGCCCCCCGCCCGCTCCGGGCCAGCCCCTGCCCGTCTGGTGCGGCCGCCTGGCCGTCGCCGTCAACAGCCTGGCCGCGCTGCTGGGCAACATGGAGGGGCTGCCGGCTCCCCGCGCCGCCGCGGCCGTGCCCGCCGCTCCCTGCGCTCTCCCCGCGGCCGCCGGGCATCCCCGGGAGCCGGGGGGCAGCCTGGCGCAGCGGGAGATCCGGCAGTGCGGGGTTTGCGTCCGCAGCCTGCGCGGCGCCTTCGAGCCCGCCTGGGGCGCCGCGGGCAGCGCTCCGGCCGGGCCCCGCGAGGCGGAGGCCGCCAGCGACTCGGGCATCAGCTGCGAGGAGGCCTTTTCCGACGGCGGCTCCCCGCGGCAGGGGAAGCGGCAGGGGCCGGAGTGGGGCAGCTTGAGGAAGGAACGGATCGTGATGCTCTTCCTGAGCCACTGGAGACGCTCCGCGTACGCGCCCTTACGGCCCGCCGGGGACCCTCGGGAGACAGCGGGGAGCGGGGCCGGGGCTGCGGCCCGCCTGGCCCGGCAGCGAGCGGCCATCCAGAAGCTGCTGAACGGCTGGAGGGACGCCGCCTCCCGCCGGCCCCCGCCGCCGCCCCCCGCCCGCACCCTGCTCTCCCCGGAGCAGTTCGTGTCGGCGGCGGGCGGCGGCCCGGCCGAGTACGAGAGCCTGTCGCTGGAGCTGTTCATGCTGGGCTATTTCCGCATCTTGGAGCAGGACCTGTCCCCCGAGGAGCGCCGAGGCCGCCACCTGCTCTGTTTCGAGGTGTTCGAGCAGCTGGGCCGGCACGGCTGGCGGGCGGTGCGCGCCTTCCACCGCGCCGTCATCGACGAGATCGCGGCCGGGCGGCGCGGCTGGCGCGACGGCTTCGACGACATCAAGGCTCGGTACTTCGGGACTCCGCACGGCCCGGGCCAGCTGCCGGGGCTGCCCGGCGACGAGGGGGACGAGATTTGTCGCTACATCGATCGCAGCTTCGCCTTTTGGAAGGAGAAGGAGGCCGAGATCTTCAGCCTGGAGGAGTGATGCCGAGGGGCTCCGGAGGCCGCGGGCTGCAATAAAAACCTTCTCGGTTGTGTCCCGGCTGAGCGAGGCTTTGGGGGCGGTGGAGAACGCTGCTGAGCTGGGCGGGCCGCCGCAGCAGCCCCGCTCCCCCTCTCCCCGGGCGGGTGTTTCAGCCGCGTGTTTTCGGCTGCCCCGGGGTGAGATAAAGGCCTCTATTTATAGCGGCCCCGGCAGGGCGAGCCGGGGGAGCCAGGAGGGGCATCGCGGGGACCCCTGCTGCCGATGGGGTGCAGCGAGGCTGCTGCGGGAGCTCGTCCCTCCAGGCTCGCTGCCCCGCCGACCCCTCCGCGGGGGAGGCTTTCCCAAAGGCAGCGAGCGAGGATGGGCGGCGGCGAGAGCTCTGCCCGCGCGGTGCCTTTAAGAGCAGGGAGCGGTGTCCAGGTGCCGCCTAAAAATAGCGAGTGCCCCCGTCCCGGCTGATCCCGCGTCATGCGGCGTGTCCCTGCCCAGCGCCGGGAGCGCGGTCCCTTCCCTCCCGCGGGCCGGCCGGGCTGGGGAGCGCAGCTGAGAGCGGGAGCGACCGCGCCGAGAGGGCTCAAATCGCCCCGAGAACCGTCCCCGAAAGGCCGGGGCCCGGCGGGGCAGCCGCGGCGCGGTGAGGAGAAAACGCGGCCCCCGTGGGAGGGGAGTGTGGGAAGCGCTTGTGCAGCCGCTGCTGTCCCTGACGCGGGCGCGGGGAAGGCGGGAGGATGTCGCGACAGGGCGAGAGGGAGACGCCGTCGCCTTTTCCTGGCAGGGACCCCCTCGCCTCCCGCTGCTCGGGCGGCGCCCGCCTGCCATTCCCCGCGGCCATCGCCGGCACCATGGTGAGGAACATGGACGACTTTGACTTCTGCCTGCCTTCGCACGCCCAGGGCGTGCTGGAGGGGCTGCAGCAGTTCCGCACCAACCCCAAACTGGCCGACGTGACGCTGGTGGCGGGCGGGCGGGAGTTTCCCTGCCACCGAGGCATCCTGGCCCTCTGCAGCCACTACTTCTATGCCATGTTCTCCGGTGACTTTGCCGAGAGCATCGCAGCGCGGGTGGAGCTCAAGGAAGTGGACCCCAGTGCGCTGGAGATGCTGCTCGATTTTGCCTACACGGGAAAGGTCACCATCAACCAGGGCAACGTGGAGGGGCTGATGAGGACCTCCAGCCAGCTCCACTTCCCTGCCATCCAGAAGGTCTGCAGCCGCTACCTCCGGCAGCAGATGGATGCCACCAACTGCCTAGGTATCTGTGAGTTTGGTGAGAGCCACGGCTGCCCTGAGGTCTCCTCCAAGGCCTGGTCTTTCTTGCAGGAGAACTTTGAAGCCGTCTCTCTTCAGGAGGAGTTCCTCCAGCTCTCCAAGGAGAGGCTGGCTGTCTACCTGTCCAATGACCAGCTGCAGGTGCAGGAGGAGCGGAGCCTGGTGGAGGCTGTGCTGCGCTGGGTACGCCACGAGCCGGGATCCCGAGCCCAGTTCCTGCCGGAGCTGCTGGAACTGACCCACCTTGGGTTGCTGCCTGACCAGTACCTGCAGAACCTCCTGGCCACTGAGCCTCTCCTTCGTGACTCAGATGCCAGCAAGGCGCTCGTCGCCCGCTCCCGCACCATGGTGGGTACCCCCTTCCCTAAATGCCACTCCCTGAGCCGGGAAGGAGGAGCCTCATGGTCCCATCCTGACCTCTTCATCAGGGACAGAGTGGCACCGGTGCCCTGAAGAACCCCCCAGCCCCACCACAGAAGCTGGAGGAGGTGCTGGTGGTGGTTGGTGGCCGTGTGCTGGAGGATGGCGAGGATGAGGAGAGGGGGCTGGAAATGCCAACTGCCACCAGGAATTTTGCCTTCTACAACCCCAAGAGCAGTAAGTGCCCCCCACTTCCTCCAGCTCCCTCCACGTTAATTATGTGTCTACCCCCAAGCCACCTCTTTCCCAACTAGTGTCAGTTCAGAGAGAGACACTGGTTGGGATGGGATGGGCTTGAAACAGGGGTGGCTTAAAAAGTGCCATTGCTGGCTGTGGGGTCATTGTGTGTGGTTTTTTTTTTGTTTTTTTTTTTTCAGGGCGATGGATGGCTCTGCCTGACTTCCCTGATTACAACAAGTGGGGCTTTTCCCTGGTGGCTCTGAACAACGATGTGTACGTCACAGGTCAGTGCCAGGGCTGCTGGGACAGGCTGGGGGACAGGGGACAGTGATATGAGCATGAGGCACTGGTGTGGGGCCAGAGGCTCCTCTCTGAGCAAAATCCTCTCCTTCCTCTCGGGCAAGGAATAGCCAGGGACAGCTGCCCTTGGAGAGGGTGGCCCACCTGACCTGTCTCTCTCTAGGTGGCTCCCGGGGGTCCCAGAATGACACGTGGTCAACGACACAGGCCTGGTGTTTCTGCCCCAGGGACGGGGCCTGGCGGCCCATCGCTTCCATGCTGAGAGCCAGGACAAACCACACCAGCGCCGTCCTCAACGGCGAGATCTACGTGATCGGGGGTGAGGCTGCAGAGACCCCGGGGAGCTGCTGGGGTGGGTGCCCCAGGGTGGCTGCAGTGTCCTGTCACCCTGCAGGGACAACAGTGGACGTGGTGGAGGTGGAGCGCTACGATCCATACAACAAGAGCTGGTGTGCCATCAGCCCAGCCCTCAAGTACGTGAGCAATTTTGCAGCTGCCAGCTGCCTGGGCAAGCTCTACCTGGTGGGCTCCTGCGCCGTCAAGTACAACGCGCTCACTCTGCAGTGCTACAACCCCGTTCAAGGTGAGAGCTGAGCCTGCTGCCACCCCCCAGTGCTGTCCCTGGGACGCCCAGGCAGGTGACAACCCCTGGAGGGCCATGCACGGTGCTGTGGGACGTGAGCAGGTGCTGGCAGGGTGTGGTGATGGCTGTGGTGGGGCTGTTGCAGCACGGACCTGAGTCACAGGTGTCTGACACAGCCCAGAGCTGAGCTTTGGTGGAGTGGAATCTCTGGGGCATTGGGATGGGGCAGGCTGCCTGCCTTAGGGAGAAACTATCACCCTGTGACGGTGCCACCTCCTCAAGCAGACTCTTTTTCATCCCACAGCACCACTACAAACCATGTCCCCACCCCACACTGTTTGTTATGCAAGACCCTTGACTGGGATGGGGCCTGTGGTGCCTGTCTGCCTGGCTGGTCTGCCCCCTCCCTTTCAAATTCCCCCTGAAATAGCAAAGCTTTTTTCAGCAATGGCAGCTGCGTGGAGAGCCAAGGGTGGGGTGCACTGCTAATGACTGCTCCTTGCAGATCTGTGGAGTGTGATCACATCTCCCTTCATCCCCAAGTACCTCTCAGCCCCACGCTGTGCCACCCTGCGCGGGCTCATCTACCTCATCGGGGATAACACCAAGAAAGTCCATGTGTACAACCCAGAGGCCAACATCTGGCAGAAGGTGGGATGTGGGGCCAGGCACGATCAGCCTCCCAGGGATATGGGGATGGTGTTCCCAGCTGCTTCCCCTCAGTGCCAGCACCTCCCTCTCCCTCCTACCCACTCATCCCTTGGTTCTATTAACACCTGCAGAGCTGAGGGTGCCCCATTCCTTCCTCCCCTGCTCCCCATCACACACCAGAGGCCCCCAAACCCCACAGAAAGGAAAGATGGGGTAGGGAGACACGTCTGGGGCATCACTGTCCTCTGTGGTGGGAGTAGGAAGTCACCAAGGAGTCCCTGCACATCTCACCCTGTCCCTCACACAGGTGCAGCTCCTACACACCCTGCATGAGAACGGGGGGATGGTGGCCCTGGGTGACCGGCTCTTTGTCACCGGCGGCCACTGGAAGGGCATGGACGGCGACTACCGGGTGGAAATGGAGGTGTACGACTGCTCCAAGGACCTCTGGACACGCGAGGGCTCCCTGCCCTGCCTCTGGCTCTTCCACAGCTCCTCCTCCATCTTCATGGACACCTCCAAATGGACAGAACCTTTCCAGGGTGACCATGGGTGGTAGGAGAGCCTCAGTGATGCCTGTCACCCTATGCAGACATGCTCCCCTTTTTTCTGCTGCCTGTTCAGGCTGCTGAGTGGGAGGTGGAGAGCCCTGTGCCAGGCTGCCTGGGGCACCAGGAGCGTGTTCTCCCCCACCACTGCAGGGAAAAGGCTTTTCCTTATAAACATGCTTTGGTTAAAGCTCTCTTCTTTTGTGAGTTTGTGGGTTTTTTAGAACTGCATTTCTGCCCCCCAAACCCCAAAGATTTTAGGGTATTTCAGGTGTGGTTGATCCCATCAAAGCCTGACATTGCTGCTTGTGCATAATCCTGGTTTCTATGCTGGGATGCACAGCACGCACCCAGGGAAGTGATCCATGGCCATGGTGAAGCTGCTGCGGTCACTCCTGCCCCAGCCCATCTCCGGCGGTACCAGTGCCAGAGGGATGGGCCAGCACAAGCTGAGGTTTCTCCACCGGCTGGGCCCGCAGCCAGCCCCGCAGGACGGCCCAGCTGCTCCCCCTGCGCTTGTTCGGTGTCTCCGAGGCGCTGAGGAGCCCCGGGCCGGGGCGGGACCTCCCTGGGCCCACGGGAGCATTTCCCGGCGGGGCGGGCCCGAGGGCTGAGGCGGGCCCGAGGCGGGGCCGGGCCGCCCTCGGTGGCGGCGGCGGGATGCGGCTGCCGGAGCTGTGCCTGGCGCTGCTCTGCGCCGCCGGCACCGGCACCGAAGCGCCGCGGGCAGCCCGGGAGCGGCCGCTGGCCCCGGAGCATGGGGAGCCCGGCGCGGCCCGCGTGGATCCCCGGCAGGCCTGGATGCTGCTGGCCGGGAGCCCCGGGAGGAGCAGCGGCGAGCGCGGCCGCGGCGGCTCCGCGGCTCTCACGGCCCCAGCGGGCCCCGGCACCCCTGGGAAATCAACCGCGGGAGCCGGGGCTGGCCCGGCCGTGCCCGAGGAGCTGCTGAGGGAGCTGCAGCTCCTGCTCAGAGGTACCGGCTGGGGACACAGGGCGGGAGCTGTGGGGACAGCCGGACAAGGCGAAGCTGGGCTGGGCAGCAGAGCCAGGAGAAGTGAAGGTTCCCTTGCTAATGTCACACTCCGGTGGGGTTCGGGGTCAGGCACGGCAAAGGTGTGCAGAACAGCTGGGGAAGGGTCTAAGGAGGAGGAGAGCAGCGAAGGCAGCGCCCAGCGTCGTGTGGAAGCAGCCTTCCATTGCCAAACGCGTGCAGACCTCGCTGTGGAGCAGAAGACGTGGCTGGAGCTGGGGCAGTTCTACATTGTGAGTGCCCATCCTGCCCCTTTCCCTGTCTGCAGGGGCACCCCCCTGGCACAGGGACTCCTCCTCTAACTCAGCCATTCCCCACGCCAGCCTGAGAGGGAGGAGATGTTCCAGCGTGGCCCGGGGCTGAACCTGACCAGCGGGCAGTACACAGCCCCCCTTGCGGGATTCTACACCTTCAGCAGCACGCTGCACATCGGTGAGCCCTCCGACAGCGCCGCGGTGCTGCCGGGGCACGCCGGGCTGGCCTCACTCCCCGCTCTGTCCCAGCGCGCAGGGAGCCGCGGAGGAAGAGGCAGGGATGCCGCGGGAGCCGCCTGCGGGTGCTGATCTGTGTGCAGTCCCGCTGCCAGCACAACAGGTACCACAGGGCAGGGCCAGGGCCAGGGAGGAGCCCAGCATCGCTGGGAAAGGAGGGGCTGCTCCTCCCATCACTGCCCTCGCTCTTCTGCAGCCATCTGGAGAGCGTATCCCAGCTGGAGAGCAGCGGGGAGCTTTTCACCATCTCTGTCACAGGCACCCTTTACCTGCAGGTGAGTGGGACAGGGCTGGGCAGGAAGGTGCCTTCCATGGCCTCAGCCCAGGGCTGGGCATCCGGTCCCAGAGACAGCCAGGGCAGAGCTCTGCTAGGGCACAGACTGTGGCTGGGCTGCCCTAAAGCTTGTGCTGCTCTTTTCCCGTAAGGAAGGGCAGGGGCAGCTCCTCCAGCTCCTGGTTGCTGTGTGCAGGGAGAGCTCTCTCCCTGGCCCTGCCAGGCCATGCCTGGTGCCCAGGGGAGGTGTCCTGGCCCTGCTAACCCCTCTCTCCCCCCAGGCTGGGCAGCATGCCTCTGTTTTTGTGGACAACACGGCAGGCTCTCCCCTCACCGTTCAAAGTGGCTCCGATTTCAGTGCTGTGCTGCTGGGAGTGTGAAGAGGCTGGACCACGCTGAACTTGTGCCAGGAGCAGCCAGACCCTTCTTCCCTCTGCCAGCCACCACTGTGCCTCCCCGGCTCAGCACCAAGCCCAAGGAAGAGCATTTGCTCATGCAGGGAGCTGCAGTCTGGTCTGATACTGCTCATGCTGAAGATGGACAAAAGATCACGAAGGTGATGATGATGATGATGATGATAGTAATAAAGCAGCCTGAGCAGGACCTAAAGGCATTCACTTTTACCTAAAGGCTAGGCCTAGAAGTTTATCTTGGGAAACACTGCTGGCAGTGGCAGCAGATGGCTGCCCAGGGCTCAGCTCCCACCGTGATGGTACAAAGCCCCACATGTCCATTATTTTCCTTGGTGCACTTCCCTTCCCTGCCCAGACTCAGTCTCGGCAGCCCAGGCCAGATTCTGCATTGCTTTAGCCCCTGCAGTGTGTGAGCAGGGGCTTTGCTGGAGCCAACATCCCTCACACCAATCATCAAAGCAAAGTCCCAACAGTGCCACACGTTGGATTAAAGCAAATTCCTGCCCTTGGCGTTGCAGAGCAGGCACTCCCTGGCTGTGGCAGCCCAGATAGAGCCCAGCTCTGTGCTGTGGCTGTGATAGCTCAGCAGGGCACAGCCTGCGTGACCCAGCCAGGGCAGCACCAGGAAGGGTGAGCACCTCATTTCCCAGTAGTGCTCAGGACTGGGCAAGTGGTGCCAGCAGCACTGCAAGATAGCCTCAGCTAACAGCCCCACCTTCTCCATGGATGTCCCTGCCCTTCTCCCCGGGCTGCATCTCCTTGAGGAGCCTGCTGAAGGAGCTGTTAATGCAGCAGTTCATGGGTAGGGGTGTTTGGGTCTGGAAAAAGGGGCAGCTGAGAAGGGAAAGCAAATTGCCTTTCTGAAATTTGCCATCAGGGTTCATTTTGCCACAAACAGAAGAGAAGCAACTCCATGCTGCTCTGTCTGGGCTCTCCAAATTTGCCTTTCAAGAGCAGAAAACAGGAGAGTGTGCTGCTAACAAAGGCATCCCCTCTCAGCTCATCCTGCACTGCAGCCTCACATCAAAATACACAGGAATGGCTGGGAGCAGAACAAGCTGGCAGAGGATTCACCAGCACTACCCAAAATCTGTGCCAGAGGGCCACTTCCTTCCCCAGTGCTCTGCAGGAGATGCAGAGAGTCAGGGTGCACCCTCAGACTAAGCCCATGAAGTGTAACTCACTACTGCTGGAGCAGAAACAGGAGATGGCCAAGCCCCCTGTCCCAAACAGCCCAGGAGCTGGGACAAATCCCAAAGTTCCAGGGATACAGAAAACAGAAAGGAGCCAGGGAAGCTCCTGCACCACCCTGCCCTTGTCCCCTTCCCTGGGACTGCAGCTGGGCCTCAACAGAGCAAGGAGGCAACCACAATGCACAGCCCTCAGCCCCCTCACACACAGGGTGGGAAATTGGAAACTTCAGGGCTTAGGTAGCCCAATCCATTTAGCTTTCATTCTGTCACTTGGTCTTAGGCCAAATTTTCTCTGGAAAACAGCACACTGACTGCAGCAACAGCTGGCAGAGGCACTGAGACAGGATGAGACACCAGACACTAATTAGTACCTAAAACCTGAGATGCCTTCTCCTCAGATAGCACAGACAAGCACAGAGCCTGCCTGCAGCTCAGCTGCCTTTTCACCAAGCCCATTTGGTGAAAACACTTCTTCCAAAAAACATCAGGGGCAAATTCCAGCCACTTTTTCCATACCAACTTTGGGGTAAAACTCCTGCAAGCACAGGGCAGGTATGCTGCTGTCCTGCAAGGGCTGTTTGTGTCCCTCAGCTGCAGGCAACCTCACAGCCCAGCTTCAGAGCCAGGTTTCCTACCCAGTGTGAAGGACAGCACATATCACATCCCAAACTGGATTTCACAGTCTGTATGGTACAGCCTGTGTGAGTCCTGGAACTCCACTCTCCCAGGGTCTTGCACAAAGCTCAAGGATGTGGACAGCAGAACTGTCCCAATAAAAAGCTGGCAGAGCTGATGGCCCCAGATCCGTCCTGGCAGCACCCCTGTCCAGGGAATTCACTGCATTTGCAGAGACATTCAACCCTAGCACTGAGATAACCCTGTAGGAAAGGCATTTTGTGTTCTTCTTGTGAGCCAGCAAAGGCTTCCTAAAGATAAGGAAAGCCTTGTATCTCTCTCGAGGAAGACACCAAGGCTGTGACCATGGTGACACAATGGAGGAGAGAATGTTAAAAGATACAGACTTTAGCTGGCTCACAAAATGAAGGGGCTCCTTGTTCACCTATTGAGAACTTTGTTTCTTTCTTATGACCAATGGGCAGTGAATGTGTCTGTTAAGTAAATGTAAATATCTTGACAAACTATAAAAGCAACATGCTGCTGTAATAAATCTCTCTTATGCACCCTTCTGATGGAGCCTTGGTGCTTTGCTTTTGCTTGGTGTTGTGCTCTAGAGCAACATCAACTGTCACAGACACATTTTCTGAAAAATCCTTTCCTTAGGATTTTTCCTCCTGAGAAGCTGGGAGGCCTCAGGAACAAAATGCAAACAATGGTTATCTGCTGCTGTGGAATGCAACAGGTGCATCTGTGATTGTTCTCTTGTGGTTGTTTCTAATTAATGGCCCATCACAGTCAGCTGGCTCAGACTCTCTGTCCAAGACACCAGCCTTTGTTATCATTCCATTCCTTTTCTATTCTTAGCCAGCCTTCTGATTAAACCCTTTCTTCTATTCTTTTAGCATAGTTTTAATATAACATATATAATAAAATAATAAATCAAGCCTTCCAAACCATGGAGTCAGGATGAGGAAAGACACGAGGATCTGAGACCCCTGCGAACACCGTCACGACCAATATTAGAAAAAAACCCATCTTTATTTACACTGGAGAGCACGCAGCAGGAGCCAGCCTCCTGCAGGCACACAGCATGCACACAGAGCTCTCCCCTGGCTCAGCAGCCCCCTCGGTGCTCGATCCTGACCAGCATGACGGTGACGTTGTCGGCCGAGCCGCGCTGCACGGCCTTGCTGGCCAGCCTGTTACACGCGGCCTCGTAGCGAGCGTCGGCCTCCAGCCTCCCCTCTCTCGTCTGGATATTCTTATCCTGTAGGGACAGAGCAACCTCACTGCTCCCAGCAAAGCTGGGATTGGCTTGTATTGTGATCTTGTATGTTTTAGCTGCATTAAGATGTACTTTGCTTTATCCCAGTTTCCCCCCTGCTGCCTCCTGCGACGGTGGGGTTGTGTTTTCCAAACATTGGGAAGCAGAACAAATGCACACAGCCTAGGGGATAACTAGAGGGCACTCTGGCAGTTCATTTTGTGCCCTGTGCAGTGACAAACCCAGCCCCCACATGCCACCTTCTCCTCACCTCCAGGCAGGACACAATGAAGTTCACAGCTTCTTCTGGTGTAAACACTTTAAAGAGGCCATCACACGCTATCAGAATGAACCTGGAAATCAAGCGGAGACAGATTCCAAGGCTGAATTTTTGGCTCCTCAGCTACAACAAAATCACTCCAATCTATTTTATGAACATCCATGCTCAGATCCAAAGGGAAGATGCTGTGAAAGCTCATCTGAAAATCCCTTGGGAGCTACTGTTCATGGCAATTCAAAATACAGGGCAAAGAGCCAGGCAACAAATGTAAGACCTTGATCAGGACATCCTGGCTGTGCTACAACACTGGCAAGATCATATTATCCTGATCACATCTCCACTGTTTCTCTAAGAACTGCTTCTTTCCTCTGAGTCCTTTTCATTCATGTATTTTCCCTGTGAAGCAGCTAATGCAAGGAAATACAGAAACAAAGCTGTTTCACTTTACATTTCTAGACTCCTGAGGCATGTGGTAATTTAAACATGCAAATTCAAAAAGAGAAGTACGTGACACAACTGTGAGCAGAAAACTTGACACAAAATACTGCCACAGGCTGCAGAAGGTTGAGGAGATACAAAGCCCAAGGCAAGGGCAGCACCCCCCTTAGGATGGGGAGGCAGCCTGCTGTGCACTCCCTGCCTGCACAGGGAATTGTATTAACCAGGAGCCCTAACCAGAGTCCCCAGGACAAGGAAAACTAAACAAACCTACAGAAGTGGTCAGTCTGCACATGCCTCTGAAGACATCACTTCAGTGCATGATACTCACGAGTATCTTTAGAAATATTTCAGTGGATCACTTGATATGGAGCTCTAATCCCAGAAAAAGCAGCAGTACTGGGTTACACTCACCTCTGAGAGTCTGCAGGGCCATACTGACACAAAAGCTCACTGCAATTTGTTGTTGCCAATCATATCATGGAAAAGTATCTCAAATCTTCAAATATCACAGATGAAGGCAAAAGTCTTTATTGCCACCACAGCTGCTAAAAACAACTCCTGGACAGGATGGAGACCCAAGAGAACTCAAGCCTCAACTACCTGCTTGAATACTGATTTGTGAGCTTAATCAGAGCTCAGAGGACATCTAAGGCCTGTGCATGCTATTGCTATGAGGCTGGCTCCTCCAGAGGAGCATTCACAGCATCTGGGCAGAGCAGCAGGTTATCCCACTGTCCTAACCAGGAACAGAAGCAGAGAGACAGCAGCAGTAAGAACATCCTCTGATTCTGGAGGGATCAGCCTGAAGTGCCTTGGCTCTCAGAGCAGAGCAAGCAGGGCTGGGACAGCCCCCCCCGTGCCAGGGCACCCGTTACCTGTCATTGTGTGTGAGCTGGCAGCGTTTGATGTCGGGCACAGAGATGACACCACAGCGCTTGTACTGCCCGTCCCCGATGGAGCGCGAGACCTCCAGCACTCCCAGCACTCTGCCGTCCCTGCACGAGGAGAGAAAGCACTCAGAGCCCTCCCCACGTGTGCATTCCACTGCACTGCCTGCTGGGGACATGGTGCACCCATCTGCTTGTACAAATAATGACCCACTTCCCCAGCAAGCTCAAATCTTCCCTTCAAAGTCCCCTTGCCTTTCTGTGTGTTTGTGTGAAGCTCTGGGAAACAGCTGAGGAGGAAATAAAGTCAGGAGACTTAAAGGCTGTTCTCTGTCACCCTGCCCTAACTCAAATCCTGCTTAGCCTAGCAAACTGGGGCAGTAAAATTATATGTGAGCTGAACTCCCAGTGGCATAGTTTGAATAGAGATTATTTTTTGGCAAGATATCCAGCAAACTGCTCTTCACTAGAAGCAGAGTGGCAGAGGCAAGAGGTGTGAGTCAGCAGCCCCTCTGAGGACACCAACCCCTACAGACTGGCCCAGCTGCAGGCAGCTCCCAGGAGTGAAAAACACAACATGTTCAGCTCCTGACCACTTTAGTAACACTGATTGCAGCATGCAGTTTATGTGAAACCCACATTACATCACCCCTCAGGAAACACCTCTGGGTTGTCAAGCTTTTTTAACTAACCCAGCTCCATAGAGAACAGCTTCCCACACTTCACCTATCCAACAATAAAGCATCTTCTCCCCAAAAAGGCTCTTCTGTGCTCTCTGAGAATACACAAAGCTCATTCATCTCATAGTCCAAGCAGCCCCGCTTGAGATAAAAGCCAGAAGCAAGGCATGTCATGGAGAAGAGATCTGACACTCACACACTTTGTGGCTTATCTCCTGGGCCCAAAATATTGAAGTGCAAGCAGAGGGAGAGGCTCCCAGGCAGTCAGGGACCAGTTCTGAAAGGAGCTAACAGACACTGGGCCATCTCTTTGCCACGTGCAAAGAGAGATCAGTGCAGAGTGCAAGTGGCAGCATGTGCTCCCCAGAGATAAGGGGAACAAAGCGCTCCAGTGCAGTGTAACAGAACTGAGCCCACCCCTCTCCAGCCTGGCTGCATTTTGCTTCCACAGGCATGAAGATACTTCACCTGCACTGAATCCTTTCTTTGTGAAAATGCCACTAAATCAAGAAACAGCCCTCAAAGAAGAGAGAGAACCTAGCCACGGAAATAGGACACAGTTGTTGTGTTTGGCACCCGCTCCCCAAACAGCCATGAACTCCTTTTTGCACAGGAACATTAAGATAATCACATTTTGGCTCTAGAAAACTCCCTCCTAACGCAGAGAGGCTCAGTGCATACAGTAACCCCAGGGGAGAACACCAATGGACATTGAGGGCTTTCTGTGCTCTCTCAAACCATGCCCCCTCTCAGAGGACAAGGACAGAGGAGTCATGCTGCAAGGAGATGGGTTCTGTTCAGCACCACAGTGTGCAGAAAGCAGCAGCTTCCTCAACAATCCAATCCAGCTCTGTAGATCCAAATCTGTAGGTCAAGCTTAAGCCTGCCTATGCTGGTATCCCACTGCCAGGCTCTCACAGGGGTCCTGCCCTGGCCTCTTAAGGCTCTGGGAACCACCAACCAACCCCAGTAACTGAATCCTTACAGGCCTCAGGTATATTCCAACTAGGATGCATACTGTGCTCAGAGAGCTTCAAAATCTCAATGCTCAAGCCCCAAATCAGGCTGGGATTTAGATCAGCTCATTCACACCCCAGGCACTCACCTGACATTTCCCCCAGCTTTCTGTATCCGCATCCTCTCCTCGTACTGGGTGGGGTTGTGCTCCTTGCTGAGGCTCAGGGCTGTGTGCTTCTGGCTCTCCTCGTTGTACCGACACAGAACGGCCTGTGCTGACAAAACACCCCCATCAAACAACAGCCCAGCTGCAGCTTCTGGAGACAGCCCCACACTGCACTGACTGGAGGCCAGGGGTGACTCTCAGGGCTCATTCCTACGCAGGAGGTGCTGCCTCAGTGATTTTATCACTGATCTGGATGCAGGAGTTGAATGCAGCATTGCCACGTTTGCTGGTGATACCACACTGGCAGTGCTGTGGGCTCTTGGGAGTGATGAGACCTTGCAGAGGGCTCTGCACCCAGGGGGAGCAAGGCTGAGCACGAGGCTGAGCTGGGAGAGGAGAGGCTGGGGAGCAGCCCTGGAAGGGTCTGGGGGTGCTGGGGCAGCAGCTGAGCAGGAACCATGGCCAGGAGGGCAGGTGGCATCCTGGGGACACCGACACAGGAGAGGGCAGGGCCTGGCTGTGCTCAGCTCTGGGCAGCCTCACCCAGAGAGCTCCAGGGTCAGAGATGGGGAAGGGGCTTGAGTGTGCCCAGAGGAGGAGACCCAGGCTGGGGCTGGGAGGTGACCTGGGAGGGGGCTGAGGGCTCTGGGCTTGTCTGCTTAGAGAGGAGGCTGAGGGCTCTGGGTTTGTCTGATTTGAGAGAGGGAGGCTGAGGGCTCTGGGTTTGTCTGCTTTGAGAGGAGGCTGAGGGCTCTGGGTTTGTCTGATTTGAGAGAGGGAGGCTGAGGGCTCTGGGTTTGTCTGATTTAGAGAGGAGGCTGAGGGCTCTGGGTTTGTCTGCTCTCAGAGAGGGAGGCTGAGGGACAGCCTCATCCCCTCTGCAGCTTCCTGAAGAGGAGGCATGGAGAGGGAAGTGCTGATCTCATGGGAATGCTGCTCTCAGAGCAGGGCCAGGGGAGGCTCAGGCTGGACATTAGGAAGTGTTTCTTTATAGAGCACATAATCAAATACTGCACCAGGCTCCCAGCAGAGATGGCTGATGCCCCAGACTGTATTCAAGAGGCATTTGAGCAGTGGTGAAACTTTAGGGCAGCCCTGAACTGGTCAAGCAGCTGGACCAGGTGATTGTCCTAAGCTCCTTCCAACTGAAATATTCAAATATTCTCTTCTTGACACTGTGAGATATTTAACACCAGCAAGAGAGAGCTTTCACACACCACTGCTTTACACTATGGGAGACAACACAGAAATACTCTGTACCCACCCAAACCAAGATACTTTGTGGGAACAGTTGAGTAGCTCATGACAACTCAGACATCCCAAACAAACAAACAAGACCCCCACATAGCTCTGGGCAGAATGAAGATGCCACCAGGGGTCTCCATTCTGCTTACCCGGCTGTCCCCGAGGTTGGCTATGTAGAGAATATTGTCAACAGCCAGGACACAAGTGGCTGTGGAGCCATCCTTCCATGCTGGCTTCCTGAAAGGAACAGAAATGAGATTGCTCAAGGGAAAAACAACACTTAAGAAGTTACAGAGTGTTCCTGGGGACTCAAAGAGTGTCCAGCAATCAGGTGGCACAAGCCCACAGCAGCTGCCTGCCAGCAGCTCAGGTTGGTGACAAACAGCAAACTGGAGAGGGACAGAGAAGCTACACACACTGCAGATTCTGAATCACAGAATCACAGAAGTTCAAGACTGGAAGAGACCTATGAGATCATCAAGTCCAGCCGATGTTCTAACTGTTCAACTAGATCATGGCAGCAAGTGCCACATCCAGTATTTTTTTGAACTCTTCAAGGGATGATGACTCCACCACCTCACTGGGTAAATGAATGCACAGTCCATGCCCAGCTGGGGCAAATGCTGCCAACCACAGCTCCCACACCAACTCCTCCTGACACTCAGCTCCCAGGAAACCTCGTGTGTGAGCAGACCAGGCTCAGCCCTGATGGCTGCCCAAAAGCTACAGCATCACGAGCAAACAAAAACCCCACACTCCTCCTTGGGAAGCTGCTTCTTTGCAGCAAAACTCTACAGCAGAAATTCCTTCTTTTTTGCTTACACTTTCCTCCTTTTCTCACAGTGTCCCTGTTCCCTGCTCCACCTCAGCCCTCCCCACCCCACCTCAGCAGCAGCATGACCACTTGCTCAGTTGCTCTCCTCCTGTTTCACTTCCTGTAGTTAAGCTTTTATCTCTAGAGCTCTAGGTAAAATGAGAAGCATTTCTTAGATTACAGCTGCCAGACTAGCCCTGTCCACAAAAAAGCATGGCTATGATGCTATTCTTCACTGAGAGACTGATTTCTAGACATATTTCACCCAGTTTTTCCTTACTTTGAAGGTGTGGCTGCATGAACATGATTCATTTCACCATCAATACAGCTATTGCTAGCAATCCTTTATCATAAGTCATGTTTCTGACCAGAGGCTGGTTTGAGAAAGACACTACTGACAGTTCTTGACAGACTCAAGAAAGCATCCTTCTTTTGCCTGGTCAAACTTGTTGTTTGATTAGGCTTAAGAGACTGAGCCAGTTTACAATTTACTTAGAATTGGAAGTTTCAGGGAATCAAATGCACCAGCAGTGTCTCCATCTGTGAGAGAGGTGTCATTGTGAAACAATAAAAATCCCAAACCAGATGTGTGTGAAGGACTGGTAACAAAGTGACTGTGTTTGAAATGCAATCTGTATCTTCCCTAGTCCACACATTTGGGGTGTCAGCTCAGCAGACACTGAGAGAAGGGTGCTTGGCAGGCTGGCATTTACCCCACAGAGGGACATTCTTCATAACATCTCTGTTTTCTAAAGAGTTGAAGAAAGCAAGATTTAAATTTACACTGGGAGATGTAGGTCTTTCAACACAGGGCATTAAAAGCTGCCTCAGGGATGTGTTCCAGCCTGACAAGCAGAGCTCTAAAGAAAGCTCAGTGGCCTCTACAGAGCCCCTCCTGCCACACACTGAAGCCATCAACAGAGAGATCCCACCTCAGGCAGCACAGGACAAGTCCCTTCAGCAACATGGCAAGTCTTTAAATAGAAATCAAACAATCCTGATAAAGATTTTCTAAAGAGTTGAAGAAAGCAAGATTTAAATTTACATTGGGAGGTGTAGATCTTTTGACACAGGATTGTCCCTATTAAGGACAGAGGTGGTCCTTGAACCTGTTTTGCTTCCTTCCTTTGTAGAAACATTTCAGTCTAAGGGATCCTACAGAGCACTTACCACAGAGTAAGGGTGGAACATGCCATGATCCAGTTCTCAGCTGGCAGAGGCACAGCCTGGCACAGTGGAGCTGTGTGGAGTTTTGCCAAAGCACAGGAATGACACAAGGAAGGTTTCCTCTGCCCTGCTCACAACTCAGACCTCAGAATGCACACTAAGAAATACAATTAACAGAAAGCATTTGTACTTACTGGCTGGATGCCTGCTTTAGAAACTCCTCATCTGTGTGTTTGAAGGTGTCCAAAAGGCATCTCTTCACAGTTTTCTCCACGCTGGCCACCTCACCTGTCAGAGAAAACAGCAACTAAGCTCCAAGTGAAACATATCTGATCTATCCTAGTCTGTCCCTTTGCTCATCCAACATTCAGTCAGGCAGTGCATCTCTTGGACCCTACAGAGCAGTTGTGGCACAGCCTGGGCTTACCCTACCAGAAATCCATGCAGTAGTGTATGTGGAGAGTTTATGACATAAACCTCTCCACCACAGGAGGATTTTCATATTGGATGCCAAAACTGGCAACAGCACATCCCACACTTGTTTAGTGAGTCACAGTTGGCTACTTGCACCCTTGTGGGCAAAAGGCTTCCAGCCCTCTTGCCCAGCAGACACAGCAGTCTTGCAAGCCCTGTGGTAATAAGTGCCAAGGCAGAAAAGGTGATGGTTGTCATACAGCCCTTATTCCACCCCTCTCACCTTTAGGAAATTTCTTGATCAGGTTTTGGTGCAGATTCTGTGCTGCAAATTTGGAGGCTCGCACCCCGCCGTGGCCGTCAAAAACAGCGAAGTACGAGACACGTGTGCTGTGAGGGAACCAAAGGCAGCAGGAGGAGCTGAGAAAGGCCACAGGGAATGGGAACAAGAACATCCCTCTCCAAACCAC
Source organism: Melospiza georgiana (assembly GCF_028018845.1). Classification (NCBI taxonomy): domain Eukaryota; kingdom Metazoa; phylum Chordata; class Aves; order Passeriformes; family Passerellidae; genus Melospiza; species Melospiza georgiana. The sequence goes on along the minus strand of NC_080439.1, from coordinate 21,735,551 downwards.
CCTGCCCTGTGCCAGCCACTCCAGAAATCCTGCACCCCAAGGCACAGAAGGCAGCAGGTGTCTGAGCTCATATATTCAGCATTTACATGGTTGATGTGTTGTAACACTCAGCTGAAAACTTTCTTGTAATTTTCCACTTCTCAAGAAAATGAAGGGCTAAAGGGTTTACAGGTTGGCATAAAAGTAGATAAGCATTTTACCTCAAGGATACTGCAACTCTCCAGGCATCACAGACATCAGTTTAGCCAATCCTACAGTCCCTTCCATGCCTAAGCTTGTTCTAACAATGCTACAGACAAAAAAACTTGGATCTCTCAGAACACAAACCTCTTGGGACAATACTAGCTCAGAAGCAAAATCCAGTATCAGGGTGATGCTTGAGCACATTTCTTTCATTTTACATACCCACTTACATTTGGGTAATACAGGATCAAGACCCAGTGTTATCAGGCCCTCATTATTTTAATTTTACACACCCACCTACATTTGGGTAATACAGGATCAGCATCCAGAGTTATCAGGCCCTCATGGTGCTCATTATTTTAATTTTATATATCCACTTACATTTGGGTAATACAGGATCAGCATCCAGAGTTATCAGGCCCTCATGGTGCTCATTATTTTAATTTTATATACCCACCTACATTTGGGTAATACAGGATCAGCATCCAGAGTTATCAGGCCCTCATGGGGCTCATTATTTTAACTTTATATACCCACTTACATTTGGGTAATACAGGATCAACACCCAGTGTTATCAGGCCCTCATTATTTTAATTTTACACACCCACCTACATTTGGGTAATACAGGATCAGCATCCAGAGTTATCAGGCCCTCATTATTTTAATTTTACACACCCACCTACATTTGGGTAATACAGGATCAGCATCCAGAGTTATCAAGCCCTCATGGTGCTCCTAAAGCCAGTGACTGAATCCACTAAGCACCCCTCCAAGGGGGGTGTTTGCACACAGCAGCCCTGTGAACTGCCTGGGAACACAGCTAGCTGATGCTTCACCCCAGGTGTCCCATAACAAGCCCAAACCATGCACCACAAGAGGCAGACAAGAGCACCAGCTGTTCCAAGCAGAAGGGATCATCCCCTGGGTTTAGCTGAAGCAAGCTGGGGCTCCCTCAGCCCCAGGATGGCTGCTCTGGCCCCTGGGCTCACTCACATTTGGGAGGGCAGAGGCCGGCACTCCTCGGTGATGTCGTTTAGGATGACGTGTGCATCCTGCATGTCTTCCCTCTCACCCTTCCTCTCTGCCACGTAACCCTTCAGGCCAAGAATGCCCACTGATCCTAAAGGGGAACAAAGCAGACACACACACACATGCAAATCAAACTCCTCTGTCCCCTCAGCTCAGGCTAAAACCAGAAGTTCTCAGCTTTCAGAGCCCTTGTCCTGGCAGCGCAGCCCTCGTACTGCAACAAACGCTCTGCTGCTGAGCAGGACATGTTCACTTTGTGACATGGATTTTATGTGCTCCCAAGGCCAGCAGCTCTAAAAGCAGCCTGCCCTCATTCTGGCAGGCAGCTGCAGCCAAGCAGGACTGCTGGGCATTGGGCAGGACTCTAAAACAGGGGCAGGGGACAGGGACCTGCAGCTTAACAAAGCCCAGCTTTAAAGAGTGCACTAAGGACTGGAAACCCAGGTGTGAAGCACCCAGGACATGTCCTTTCCTTTGTACCCCTGAACACATCTTGCTCCCAAAGCTGCAACACAGGCACTGGAGCCAAAGGCTCTGTCTGTAACAGGCCTGTCTGTCCCCCTCTCAGCAGCCAGCACAGATTTGTGGATGTGGCAAAAGAAAGTGATGTGGATCCAGCCTCACAGAAGGTGCACACCAATGCCCCTCTGGGCAGCACAAGCACTTATCCTGCCAGTGCTGAGGGCCTGCTGCCCAGCTCCTGCTGCTCCAGCAGGGACAGAAACAAGGCCCAGGTGAAGGAGACACACAGAGCCAGGAAGCTCAAGGAGCTGCCACAGCCCCCTGCAGCAGTTTGTTGTTTCCTGCAAGAAGCTGGAAAGGCAAGCAGACTGAAAAACCAAAGCTCAGCTTTGTTCTGGACTTACTCAGCCCAACGCCAAAAGTACAAATTGAGTACATTTGTTTTCAAACTGTCTGAAAACCTTTACAAACTTTCTTTTCCACAAGTTCTTCCCTGCCATTCTTCTCTTCCTCCTCCTCCTCCAAGGACTTTCTCTTCTGTCCTTTCTCTTGGCTCTCTGCTGATGAGACTTGCTTAGTAGCACTGGAGGCTGAAAGAAAGCAAGGATGCAGGTGGCTCCAGTGTTCCAGGACTGTTTGACTTGCACAAATTCAGCAGCAAGGAATTTTATACAAAAACACACTCAGGAGTGCAGACTCACACAGCATTAAGTGACCACAGTTACTATGAACAACCCACAGGCTTTATTCCTTAGCTACCAGGCTTTTTTGTTTTGTTTTGTTTTTTTTTTTTTTTTGAAGTTAATTTCTCAGGAAGTTAATGCTACAGGCTGGAACATTTCTACATTATTATTATTATTGTTATTTTCCTCTCTGATCTCTGCCCACAACAATTCAAAGGAACTTATAAACATGCATACTTTTAGAAGGCTACAAATTAAAGCCAGCAAGCAAAAACCTGATGTCAGAACTGTGGCTTTGTCCTTCTGGAGATTTAGGCTCCCATGGGTATAGAGAATTATCTCAGCTCCTCCCAGGTGACAGCAAGCACATGGCTGCATGCATAAAGCCTTGCAGAGCACCAGGGCACTTCCCTCCCACAGCAGGGAGCTTTCAGACAACTATGGTCCCCAAAAGACAGGAATGTACTTCTGGGAACAGGCCTGATTTTAAGATTCAGGATCCTGATTTAAACAATTGGGCAACAAATTGCCAGTCAGGACTGGAGAAATAAGCACCAGGGTAACTTGCTATGTGTCCCAACACCACAGGCTGCACTGTGGGCTGTTCCCAGAGAGGCTGAGGAGGGACACAGCTCCTTACCTGGGTCACCACTGCTGGCTGGTGGGAGACCATCGAAGAGCAAAGAGCCTTCTTTTCCTGGAGCACAAAAAGAAGACAAAAACAATTAAATACCTTTGTTCCTTTCAGGGAATAATGCTTTGCCTATGTCTCTCCTGAGGTGAAGAAATTAAGCCAGTTTACCAAAGAGAGCCAAATTTCTACTTCCATTACTAGTTGGGCAAATCCAGACTTTGCATTTGCTCCAGGGAACATTTTTAAGGAATGTTTCATAGAATATATGTGGAACATCTATAACACCCTGGTTACAAAAAACCAATCAGGACGCAGCTGGTCTGCATGCCAGCACTGATAACCCTGCTGTCTTTATTCTTGTCTAACAAAGAACAGGATTTACACACATTTCATCTGAAAGAGATGCTGATGCAGGAAACACAGAAAACCAAGCTAGTGGTAGGAACAGAGCACCCATACCTGAGTCAGCACTGCTGGATGGTGGGAGATCATCAAACAGCAGAGGCCCTTTTTGGGCATCTTTCCCTGCAAGGCACCAGGGCAGAGTAAGGAAGCAATGCAGGCATTCCTGGGGAGCTGCTCTGAAGGACGGTCCCCAGGCCAGCACACGTGTGGTAAACCAGGAGAGCCCTACTTCCAGCTGTAATTTTAGCAGCTGCTACACAACCTAAATAACCACCTGCCTGGGGCTGAGGTGAGCTTTTGTCTTGAGAACAGGTTTTTGGTGTTTTTTTTTTTTTTTTGCTAGCAATCCCCTAAGCTCAGCAGCACAGTGAGAGGCAAGGCTCCAACGTGGTCTAAGCCGCGGGGAGCTGCAGTTCACACAGAACATGCAAAAACACGGTATAAACTGCAATGGGGCGAGTCCCAGGGAAAACAAAACCACAAAACCCACCAAACCCGGCATTTTCTCCAGTGATTTTTAACCCGTCCCCTCACGCTCCCCCTCGCCCCTCACGCTCCCCGTTGTGGCGGCCCGGCAGTGCGCGGAGCCACGCTGCCCACGGCCGAACTGCAGCAGGCCCGCCGCCCCTCAGCGAGCCCACGGGCCGCGGCCGGGCAGGCCCGACGGACAGCGCGGGCCCGAGCGGGTCGCGGCCTCACCCGCGGCGGCGCCGGGCTCGGGCAGGTCCCCGAACAGGTCCATGGCCGCCGCTCGCTGCCGCCCGCCGCCGCCGGCCCAACCCGCACCCGCGGCGGGCCGGAAACGGGCCCGCGCCCCCCGGCAGCGGAAACACCGCGCGGCCCCGCCCACAGCGGCGCGTGCCCGCCGCCTCCGCCAATCGCAAGCGGGGCCGCGCTGTCAGTCAGCGCCGTAGCCCCGCCCCTTGCCCCGCCGTGTTGAGCACGCCCGCGAGGGGGCGCCCCTTAGCGGCGGTGGCGCTGCCCGCCCTCAGCTCCGCTCCCCTCAGCGGCACTGCCCGCCTTGAGCGCCGCTCCCCTCAGTGGCACTGGCGCTGCCCGCCCTCAGCTCCGCTCCCCTCAGCGGCACTGCCCGCCTTGAGCTCTGCTCCCCTCAGTGGCACTGCCCGCCCTGAGCGCCGCTGCCCTCCGCTCTGTTCCCTCAGCTGCGCTCCCCTCAGTGGCACTGCCCGCCCTGAGCGCCGCTCCCCTCAGTGGCACTGCCCGCCTTGAGCTCCGCTGCCCTCAGTGGCACTGCCCGCCTTGAGCGCCGCTGCCCTCCGCTCTGTTCCCTCAGCTGCGCTCCCCTCAGTGGCACTGCCCACCCTGAGCGCCGCTGCCCTCCGCTCCGCTCCCCTCAGCGCCATTCCCTTCAGATCCGCTCCCCTCAGCGCCGCTGCCCTCAGCTCCTCTCCGCTCCGCTCCCCTCCCCTCAGCGCCAGTCCCGTCCCGTCCCGTCCCGTCCCGTCCCTGCCGCCGCCCCGCCAGCCCCAGAGATCACGCTCAGCAGCGCACGGGAGTTGCGTTAAATGCGACATTTATTTCAGAACCGAACAAGCCTCACGTGCGCACGGACGGCCAGGACCCGCAGTACCGCCCCCCTGGCACACGGCAGGGAGCGCCGGCGGGAACCGGAGGGCGGGGAGCGCCGCCTCCCTCCTCCCCTGGCCCCGGCCCGCCCGCCGGTGCCCGCCTGCCTTCCGTGCCACCCGCTGCCCTGTGCAGTTTCCCTTCCCGTTGGGCTTTCGTCGTGCTCGAAGCTCCGGTGTGCATTCCTTGCCGAGGGGATGGGGCCAGGGCCGTGCCGAGGAGCGGGCAGAGCGCTGCTGTGAGATGGCAGGCGGCCCGTGTGCCGCATCCAGCGGGCAGCTCTGAGTCCCTCGGCTTCCACCTCCAGCCGAGCCGTCTGCTCTGCAGGTTTGCTGGCCTCAGGCATGGCTCGGCTCTGGCTGGAGGGTGCCCTTCAGCTGGCTGCGTCTTGTCTGTGGCACAGGCAGCACCACACAGCCCTGGCCAGTGAACCTGTGTCTGGTCCCTGACAGACACTGGTCTCATCTCTGCCAGAAGCTGCCTCCATTCTGGAGGAGCCTCCCCTCAGCTACTCCCTGTTTGTCCACCCTGAGCCTCTTACAGTGACATCTGGGATGGTACTAACTAGTCCTTGCTCAGAGCACGGGAGCCAGGATGTTGCAGCCTGGGCCCCTGCCTTGCCCCAGCTCAGCCTCTGTGCCTCCAGGCTGGCACCTCTTCAAACAGAAAGGGCACAAGTTGGCCCTTTCAGGTCTAAAAGGATCACAGAGGGGAAGATAGCCCAGTTTGCTGGGGAGGTTGTCCTGGGCAGGGGAGCTGGGCTGAGAGGAGCAGCCCCACTGCAGATTTGGGCTGTAGTAATGGGGTAAGATGCCCAAGGAGCTGTGGCGAGGCCAGGCAGAACCAGCATGTGCTCAAGAAGAATCCCCAAACTCTTTCCGTCACCTGAAACCCAAGCTAAAGGGTGCCTGATATGCAGCAAGGGGGCCAGTGCAAGCCTCTACTCCTCTGCCACGTCCCTGCCTGTCCGTGCCCCCCACAACACGAGTGTAACGAGAAGACAGCACCACGTCCCACACACACACACCCACACACACACACACACACAATCACACCCCACAGACAGTGCAGGCAGGTGTGGCAGAGCCAAGGCGCAGCCGTGCTGGACAAGAGACAGCAGAGCTGGGGGGTGCCTGGGAGATGCACGGAGGAAGATGCTCAGCTTCCAGCACGGAGCTGTGCCAGATGCTGCTGGCCACTTGGGAAGCCCTGAACAAAAACATCTAGTCATGGGTGAGAGATGGGAGAAGAGGGAGAGCTGCTGCTGGAGGAGGTGGGAAGCAGTGATGGCTGGAGGAAGAAGGTCTTTTCAGCAAAAAACACCTCCTGTGCAGGAAGCCTCCAGATTAACATGCTGATGGAGGCAGGGTGGGGGGAGGTGGGTGCTCGCTTCTGCAGCAGAGGAAGAGTGAGAAAACACCAGCTACAACAGAAAAAAAGAAGCCCCATCCCCACCCTGACACCCTTTGATCTGCTTTGAGTTCATCATCCTGCTGGGAGAAGAAGGGATGTGCAGGCCCTTTTGGGAAAGGGCAAGAAGAATCCTGTAGGGTGGGACAGTCATTCCTAGTCGTGGCTCCTGGGGAATTTTCCTATTCCACCTGAACCTCCACACTCCCTGCAGGGTTGGGATCCTTGGCATCCTGCCCTAAGAGTGGGAAATCCCTTTGGATGAGACATCTGGGGGTCCCAGGCTGGGATAGGGGAGGTGGCCCAAGTGCTTTTTGTTGGAAAGGGGAGCCCAGCACGGGGTGACAGACAGAGCCATACCCAGAGCTCTCCTTTTCCCTCCAGTAGGACCAAGCTCCAAAGTGCAGTGACCCACCTGCAGGGACAGGGTGCCCTGGCCAGCTCAGACTGTGGGCTCCTCCCTTCCAGAGGTAGATGGGACAGGTAGGAATTGCCTTCTTTGGGAAGACATGGTGGGCTGTCTGGCCACTGCTCAGGGGAAAAGTAGTTTAAGCTGTAGGGGAAGGCAAAGCAAATATCTGGGGAAGGCATGGAGTGAGGGTGAGAGCTGCACTGCTGCCAGGCACAAGCCAGGGGTGTCCTGGGAAGGCATCTCTGGAACCCAGGCCCAGCACCAAGGCTCTCCCCTGCCTGGGGGAGGCATTGGCTGGGGGCCAGGACTCAACTTAGGGGATTTTTGTGATGTAAATAGAAATAAATACTTTATAAATATAATCTTAAAGTACTGACACCTGATCTTACTCTGCTGTCTCTTGCAGAAACACCGGTAAATTAGGGAAACCCCACATCTAAATTACCACTTTCCCTTCGCCTGAGGGCAATTCCTCCTGCTCTCCCAGCTCTGAGCTTTGCTGCATTCCCATCTCTCTAGATCAAAGACCAGCTTTTAGCCAAAACCACCCTTCTCACTCCCTCCCCTCTGACAGGGACCTTGTTTTGGAGCGTTAGATGGTGTGATATGAAGGTCACCCATGGAGGGACAGGCAGAAGATGGCACGTGCACAAGGAATCCTGCCCAGGCGGGTCCAGGCTTTTGCAGCTACAAACAGAAGTGAGTTTCCCCTGTGAAGCTGTGAATCAAGACACATCCTTCCATGGAGCAGAGAGCTGGGGCAGCAGATGGTGTGAAAGATCAGATATTAACATGGGGAGTCTTCAGACAGAATCAGCTATCTTGATCCTGTTGGCAGACGGATGAGGTGGAGGGTATTTTTCAGGTTAGATTCTCATCTGGGCTGTTCTCCTTCTGGACAGCTTGGATCTGATTTGGAAAACAAGGGACAAAAGGTGTTAAAAAATGTGGACAAGGAGAGGTGTGGACTCCCAGGCTCAGTGTCCAGGCTGATACTTGAATCCAGAGAGCTGGAGGGACATAGAATTAGTGTCTCTTTAGCCAGAGCACACAGTTCTGTGCATTTATTCCTATTCTCCTAGTCCTGCCACTTGAGGTGATCTCAAGAAGTCCATGGGATGGTCTTGTTGAGGAATGAAAACATTTAGTGCAGGTAGTTTGGTGTGCAGCTGCGATTTGAGCTGCAGGGGTGGCAGCCTGAGGCCAGAGCCGTGAACTGCCCAGCGTTTGCATAACAAAGGGCACAGGGACCTGGGGCACGGCCAGGTGAAGGGCACAGGGACTAAGAGGGTGTAAAAGCCCAGGGTTCCCTTTGTTCAGGCTCCTTTCTCTGAGGCACCCGGCTCCAGCTGTTATTTTGTTATTGCACCGTGATTAAATTATTTAAAGGATCGAGATGTCTGAGACTCTGCTGTGGGAAACTGGTGACTGAGCCAGTTAGGAAACCTTGTCTGAGTGTGTGAGGTGAGTGTAGAAGTCAAGCAAGGAACCACCTGCTGTGAAGGGGCCTCAGTCCCAGCTCAGGTGGCTCCTGTGTGACTCCAGAGTGTGGCTCTGGGATGGTGAGACAGGAAAGTTTCCTTAACAGTCTCAAAAACTCCATGGGATGGTCCCAAGAACAGTGACAGGCCAGAGGCCCTGCCACCAGGCATGGATCGTGCTTTGAGCTCAGCACGACAACACCTCTGTACCACCTGGAATCTGGCCCTAGACTGAAGCATTTAAATGTGGATGAGCTGAATTCAAAATTAATCTGGTCCAAGTTCTGCCAGCTGAAAGCCTGTCCCAGCACAGCTCTGCACAGGAGATGCTCCCCACACCCAGCTGGGGCTGTAGCAGGAAAGCACTGGGAGCCTGCAGCCCCCCCAGCAATGGCTTCTGTGCGTGCCCCTTCCCCCAGGTGCCCCTGGTACCTTATGGATCCAGCCAGGAGAGGGTTAAAAGCGTAGAGCCAGTCGTGCATGTCCTTGTCACTGCTCGCCTGCAGCAGGATGCCCCGGTGCTCGGTGCACACCGCAAAGGTGTTCGGGGTCTGCGGGGGGAGAGCCAGAGCTTAGTGCTTCCCTCAGTGGGGTGTGCAGAGTGGGGCTGGCTCCCCGTGCCCTACCTTGAGCATGGCCTGCTGGTCCTCACTGTACTCCACCTGGGCCTTGGACAGGTTCAGTATGGCCCTCTCCACCGCGTCCTTGTCCGAGTTGTAGATGTAGACGTAGGGGCGCCGGACCACCACGAAGCGTTTCACCCACCCATTGGTGTGAGGCTCCAGGAAGTGCAGGTAGCCCTTTTTGGAGACGATGGGACTGCAGAAGGGGTGGGATATAGACCATGAGGAGGTGGCAGTGGTAGGGCATGGTCCCCCTGCCCATAGGTGCTCCCCTTGCTGGCTGCCCCAGTTGCTCCTACCTGACTCGAATCTCCTGGATGTCGGGCACCAGCAACCGCTGGGGCTCCTTCTCCTCCTCAGGCCGGCGGGCTGGGGACTTCTTCTGCTCTCCTTCTATCACAGGCTCCAGATCGGGGCTCTCTGCCCTGGAGGAAACCTGGGGGGGTCTAGGGAAGGAGGAGAGGATGGAATGTAGGGAGAGTGATGGCTAGGGAACATCCATAGACAGGGACCATGTCCCAGTGATACAGCTGCTCTGCTTGGGATTTGTCACCAGAACTTCCCAGCCAGCTTCTTACCTGACCTCCATGGCATTGTAACATCCTTCCACCAGTGATGGGCAGGTCGAAGAGGGGGTGAGAGTGGTGACCCCAAGAGCTGGCATGGAAGGGTCTCTCATCAAGGTCACAGACATTTCAGACAGCTGTGGAGTAATGGAGGTGTGAACTGGAGTTTCTGTGCAAAGCCAGGCACATGCAAAGGACCAGGCTCCTGCTCAGACAGGGAGAGGCAAGACCCCTGACTGGCAGGATCCTCTCCTGGCACAGTCCTGAGAGCCACCAGTTCTGGGAAAGACCAGAGCAAGCAGGGGGAGCAGACACCCCAGAGGAGGCATGACTTCTGCCGTAGTGCCCATCTAGCCCCAGCCAGGCACACATCCCTCCCTGGCCCCACCAGCCCAGGGGCAGAGCAGTACCTTGCTCTCGCTGGCGCTGATGCAGACATGGCTGTGGCTGTACTCCCTGTTGAAGGTGTGCGTGAGCAGGCGCAAGCACTGCAGAGAGAGGAGGAGGACGGTGGGGCATGAGGAACATTCCACCTCCCACTTTTCTTCGGCTTCCTCCAGCCACAACCCCCAGCCACCCTGTGGAAGCCACTTCCTGGCCTCATCCCCACAAGCTGGGTTTGCTGCAGGATGGTACCTTCACAGCCAGCTCCTTCTGCCTCTCGCTGGGGGTCTCGGGGGGAGAGGTGCGGCTTTCAGGTGCTCCATCAGCAGAGAGTGGGGAGGAGATGCAGGAGGTGCTTCGGGACTCCGAATCCTCACTGGAGCAGGGGGACAGCGTCTCCATGCCCAGGCGGTGGGTTGTCTCCAGCTTCTCACGCAGTAACAGGTAGTGTCTTGTCTTCTCCACCTGGGCACAGACACCCAGGCTCAGGGGTGGCCCTCTCCCCATACCCAGGCCTCCTTAACCCCTTTTATTCATTAGCTTTGGATCTGCTGGCACCTGGCCAGCAGTGAAGCACAGGAGTACTGGCAGCACAGCCCCATTCCTGCCTCCTCCCACAACCAAGACAGCAGTGCCATGCACTGGGAATCCCCCCAGTGGAGCTGTGAATTGCACAATTTCAGCCCATTTCTAGCCCAGACTCTCACTTCTTGCAGCAGGCTGAGTTTCTCCAGCTCCCACTGATGGTCCAGGATGAGGCTGTCACTGCGGGGCCGCCAGCCAGCCAGGTTCTCCTCTCCCCGGACATAGGCTACAGAGGTGTCCAGCACACGCCGGCGCCTTCTCTGCATGCCTGTGGGCACAGACACACGGCTGGAGGGACAGACAAACAGCCCCTAACCCGAAGGCCTGGCTGTGCCTCCCTGTCCCAGCTGAACACCTGGGCAGAGGCGTGGCACCCACCTGGGCTGCCGGCATCAGCCACGCGGCACAGGCTGAGCTCGTAGACTCCTGTCACGCGGTTGCTGTGAACAAAGAGAGGTGAGGCATTACTGGCTTTGTCCCATCCCCACACCCCAATTTTTTTTAGCCAGGCTGCTGGGATGCCCTAGAAGAGCTCCGGTCCCTAGGTGATGGCTCTCCTGTCCCCAACAGGAGCCTCCTGGTACCTCTCAGAAGCCCGCAGGCTGCCACTGCCAAAAAGATTGCGGATGGAGCGTGAGGCAGGAAGTTTGGCATCCCGCGAGTAGAAAACCATGCAGAAGTCTTTGGTGATGACGGCGGGCTGAGTGCAGTTCTCCATCTGTAGTAGAGCAGAGGGAGGCATCAGAGGTGCTGCAGGGTGGCAGCCCAGCAGGTCTCTCCCTCCCCTGTGCCCAGCAGCTTCCAGTCCCAGGGTCCCACATGGCCCCCACACACCAAGTTGAACCCTGCACCCCATAAGCAGTAGCTAAGGAAGGGCTCACGCTGGCTGCACCCCCACAGCAGGGGAAACACCAGACTTTGTTGAGGTACAGTGACCCCAAGCAAGGTCCTTGCCTCGATGTAAGCTGACAAGGTGATGTAGATCTTCTCCCGGTAAGGGGTGACACGGTTGAGCAGCAGCGAGTTGTGCATGGAGCTATCCCACGCCGCCTCAAACTGGTAGAAAGTCCTGCCAAAAAAAACCCAGCAGGTCCAGTAAAACAACCTCCCTGCAACCCCTGGCAGGGCGAGTAAAGAGATGTCATTGTCCCCCCCACAGCGCTGCAGCAGGCCTGCAAGGACACACAGACATGCATGCGCAGTGGGGACAGATGGGGACAGCCACTCCAGAGGACACAGGCTCAAGGCAAAGGGCACAAGGCACGGTGGGAAGGGGACACGGCACCCTTGCGATGGCCAATGGACCGGGGTTCTGGGGAGGCAGGACCGCGGAGGAGTGGGGGCTCAGGTGGGGAGCAGGCAAGGCACAGCAGGCTAGGAAGGCAAAGGAGGGCGAAGGAGGGTTCATGCCCCACCCCTGTGTTCAGAGCAGGGGCTGCCACCCCCAGTGCACCCGGGCCAGCCGCCACCATCCAGCCTGGGCACAGCACCTCCCAGTCCCTGCCAGGAGCGGCTGTTGATGGCCAGAAGGGAAAGGAGGGAGGATGCTCAGCACTGGGGGTGTGCTGCCAGCCCACCTCTGGGAGCACAGCCCCCCCACCAGCCAGGTCCCCTTCCCCAGGGCTGCCCCTGTCTGCCAGCCCTGGGCCCCAGTGAGAAGCTGAGGATTATGATTTGGTGGCCGGCCCCTGTCAGGCTGTCTCCCCTGGCTCTTGCTCTACCCTCATTGCCAGCCCCATTCCCACTCTGCTGCCTCAGGCCCCTTTGCTGTGTTTTCCATGGCTCCCAGGCTGGGAGAAGGAGCAGGGGACACCTGGTCCCACTCCCCCATGCCTACAGGATCCCAGAGAGGATGGCACAGCTCACCCAGATCAAGAGTGGCATCTGCCCTCCTTGGGTTGAGCAACCGAGGGTGAGGAATCAGGAGGTGGCTCTGGTGAGAGAGCATGGGGGATCCCCATTGCACCCCCTGCACCACTCCTGGGCTCCCTCCTGGGTCAGCCTTGGCTTTATGGTACACCCACTCCCCAAAACCGCCCAGAGCTGCTGTGGCCCTGGCTCCCGCCTGAGCATCCTCAGGAAGCTGTGCTTCAGCCATATCTCAGTGAGAACACTTCAGCACGTCCCTGAAGCAGCATCCAGGGAGCTGAGGAGCAATTTTAACAAGAGCCAGGGCAGCCAGCAGGAGTAGGGAGAGGTTCTCAACTGCAATTTCCCCCATGTTGGAAGAAGAGGCAGAGTGACGCTTTCAGAAGGTGTATAAAACACATAACCCCACCGGTGTGAGACACAGCCAAGGCAAAGGATTGCTTTGCAGACACAGGTTGCTTAAGAAAAAGAGTGCTCCCCAAGGAGGAGGAGGAGGAGGAGGAGAAGAGGAGCCTCAGGGGAGGGCAGAAAGAGCAAAAAGCAAAGGGAGGAGGCAAAGGGGAAGAAGAGAAAAGCAGGAGGGACCAGACCGAGCAGGTGCGCGTGAAATACCTAGTGTCATTTCCCAGCGAAATGCTATAAGTGGAAGGTGACCCAAGGACAAACACACACATGTACACACACAGAAAAACGACAGGTCAGAAGAGCCCCTCTTGAAGGGACTCGCACATAATAGCACTGCTGGCCACAGGAGCTCCAGCCTGGCTGAACCCAACGTGGGGACCAAAGGGAGCTCAGCGAGGGCAGACAGAGGCTCGCCAGCCTGGGTGAAAACCCTCTGCCTCCCACCTTCCTCACGGTCCAGCAGCTGGGAAGGAAGCACATGTGCTCCCTATGCCCTTAACTCTGCCCTTGTGCCATCCCAGGGCAGGGAGCTCCTGCCCAGTGCAGTCCCCTGGGACAGTGCCAGCTGAGGGGCTGAGATTCCCACTGCCACTCACACAGCAGGTGACTCCTTGGCCCGTCCCCTGGTCCACAAGGGAAGCATCACTGTGCTGAGAGACCACAGGCAGTGCCAGTGTGAACCCACCTCTCTTGTGGTGGGGGGGCTGGATCAATGCTGTACCCACTTTCCTGCACCCTGGGAGGGGACAGAATGCAGCTCTACCCTCAGACATCTCTGAGCACCACCAGATTTGAGTTGCTGTAGGGAGGACAACCTTCAGGCACAGAGGTATGTGCCAGGACTCAGGACACTCCATCCCTTGTCTCCTGGACATGTGCCCCTCTTCTTCTGCCACAGGGCACAGCGGTGGCCCCCTGCCCTGAGGCCTCACCAACGCTCCCATCCAGAGGCTGGTGGCACACCCACAAATCTGGCACCTCTCACACACATGAGAGGCTCACCCAGTGGTCCCAGCTGGAGCCTGCAGTCCCCAAACAGCCCCTTTACACAGGGGTACAACAGTCTGTGCCACATGGGCACCCACTGTCACACCTGCACACAGACACACGCTGCCGAATGCCGCACCTACACACACAGGACATCGTGCACAGGGTGGGCAGCTGCTGCCACACCGCCTGCACAGCTGCCAACTGCACTGCTGCCAGCATCACCAGGTGCCCAGGACAGGGCAGCACAAGCCCCAAAACTTCCACTGTCCTCACCAGCCCTGCAGCTACTCCAAGCAGTACCAGGGGCGGAGCTGGGGCTGGGGCGGGAGACAATGGAGGGTCCGGCACACTCGGTGCCAGGTGCCAGAAAAGATGGGAGAGTAGCAAAGTCCAAAAGCAAGAATAAAACCCAAACCAGGCAATGGAAACGCAGGCGTGCGAGGGGGAGCGGCAGCCAGCCAGAGCGTGGCCCACACCAACAGCAAAAGGGGCCGAGTGAGCAAGAGGTGCCAGCGCAGTGGGGAGGAGGGATGGGGCATGTGAAGGGATGAGGGGCCGGATGTCCAAGTGCTGCCTCTGGCGGGAGTGAGCGTGCCGAGGCAAGGGGGTAGAAAGAAAGAAAGGAGAGAAGAAGGAGGGGTGGAAAAAAAACCAATGGAAACAAATAATACCTAGGCATATCCGAATCAAGAAACTGCCTGCGAAAACACAAAACAATCACATGGTTAGTGTGGGCTCAGATGGGCAGCAGCAGCTGAGGGAAGCGAGGGGGGACACCAGGCGCTGCCCCCCGCGCCTCCGCCCTGGGCGCTCGATGCGGGGATGGATGGCGCCGAGGAGAGAGCTGAACCACTCTCCCAGCCTCTTCCTGAGGGGCTCCGGGGCGCTGGGAGGCTGCAGAGGGGAAGCCAGGGCTGCTCCAGGCAATGGAGGCTGCGTGGCACAAGGCAGCAAAGCGGGGAGCGCAAGCGGCTGGGAGGAGGGTGAAGTGGGCGCTGGCTCTGCTCTCTGCCTTCCTCCTGCCTGTCCTCACAGCTGCAGGGTGGAGCATGCATGGCTGCATGTGGAGTGGAAGTGGGGGGCACTGCAGCAAGCGCCCTGCACGCCCTCCTCCCCCTGCCTCACCATGGGCAGGCTCCATGGAATAGATATGGGACAGATATGACAGGAGCACTGTCTGTGCCCCCAAAATGGGCCCCCAGTCTCCACGCTTCTCTCCACACCCCAAGTATCCCCCCAGCCCAAGCCGTGTCCCCTTGTCCTGCAGGACTTATGGGGTGGAAAGCAGAGCAGGAGGCACATCTCTCCTGCCAGGCTACCTTAGGCATGCTGAAGATCCCATATGGCTGCATCTGAGACCAGACAATCCAACAGATCAGGAGCTGATGAAAAACTGCACAGCCCCAAGAGCCCACAGGTGCTACAGCCACCCAGCTCCCAGCAAAAAAAACCACCACTGCTCCACTGGGCTGGGCTCTCCTTGTCTGACCATCCCCATCTGGCCTCCTTCTGTACCCCCAAGGCTGTGACAAAGTCTCCTGCTCCGACACTTGCACGTGTGCCAAGCCCAGGACTCGCCTCTGCTGCTCAGATGCTCTGTGCCAGTTGCTCTGCCAGGTCCAGGAGCTGCCATGAGAGTGCTCAGGGTACCAAATCCTATCCAGACCCCCATCATTCCCCCAAAACCACCCTGCCTTGGGACAGGCCTCCTTGGGACAGTGGTGATCAAAAGGCAGATGAAGGAAAAAGTGTTCCCCATTCCTCGCCAGGATGTTCCTACACCAGTGACCACAACACACACAGCCAAGGACCAGTCCTGCTGCTCCCAGTGCTGGCAGCAACCATCTCTGTCTTGTCACAGCTGCCTGCATGCACACATTCTGTCAGAGACCCCCACCAGTCCCCTGAGTTCCACCAGTCCCCCTGGTGCAGAGGAGAGCTGTGCCCTCCATACCCACGACTCCCCCTGCCACTGCAGGACTCACACAGGGAGACCTTGGAGAAAACCAATCTTCAGGTCCTGCTTCTTTCACACCCTGCCAAACCTACAGTGGGGACACCTTTAAGCAACCTGGTCTAGTGGAAGGTGTCCCTGCCTGTAGTAGAGGGTTTGGAATGAGATTATCTTTAAAGTCCCTTTCAGCCCGAGCCACTCTGTGGTTCTGTGACAGCCCCCTGGGACAGGGAACAACAGGTGGTCCCCAGGCTGGTCCTGCTTGCACCATGGGCATCCCTGGAGTCACCCACAGGGGGTGGGAATGGCTTTCCTGCACTACTCACACACAGATAGGGATCTGCCATGGGTGCCAAGTGGCCTTTCCAGCAATTTTGCTGGGACACAGGACAAATAGTACTCCCCTCTAGCCATGGAGTTGGGACATCCTCCTGGCACCAGCACCAACTGCTTCCCTGTGCCAGCCCATCACAGGCAGCACCAGAGAGCAGAACCCACACACAAATTCCCTTTAGTGCCCTCCCCAGCACAGCAAGGCCTTGGGGAGGAGGAGGAGGAAGGGGGTTGGCAGCCCTGTACCCCAGGACCCCATGCAGCTTCAGAAACACCCTGCCTCAAGGCAGCAGTGGGTCAGCAGAAGGGTCAAGAGCCTTCCAGGGGACAGGGGGGCTGCTACTCAACCCCTCCATCCCTCACCACAGCAGGGGAAGAGCAAGGAAAAAGCATCACACACCGGTCATCCTGGGAGGGGTGGATGTAGCCGGAGGAGAGGATGTTCAGGGACAGAATGTTGGGGTCGATGAGAGACTCGTCTGCCTCTGGGGTGTTCCTGATTCGACCTGCAAACACAGCACAGTTACCTCTGAGGTGACAGCAGAGGGTCCCTGTGAAGGCAGGGGCAGACTGCCTGCCTGCAGCCCCCCCTGGCCATCCAGCACCAGAGACCGTGGACACGGGGACAGGGGCTGAGGTGTCCTGCCCATGCAGTGTCCCAGTGTCACCTGCCAGGCAGCCACTGCTTTACTATTGCAGGGCAGAGGGGACACAAGGCATAAAGCTCCATGTGGGGACATGGGAATGTGGGCAAGAAAGAAGAGATGAGTCTGAGATGATGCTGGGACTGGGGGCTGGCTTGGCTTACCCACAACCAGCTCCCGCACTTCCTTCCAGCGGATGAGGCTGCCTGTTTCATGCACCAAGGTGACACTGATTCTCCTCTGGATGCCCTGAGACCCACCAGGCCAGAGAGAAGGGACAGCAGTTAACACAGGTCCCAGCAGGGGTCAGCTAGGACACCACTTGGGCAGAGAGTACCTGGTGAAGGAGGAAGGTCCCGTGGCACGGCATGCCTCCACGGTGGTCCACAACAGCAGGGATGTAGCTGGAAGAGAGGATTGCAGCATGAAACCGAATCCTGCCAGCCTGCCCAGAGGTGCTGAGCACTGGGCAAATCCCTCATTGCCTCCCTCTCCCAGCAGGACTTACTCTCCATTGGCCTCCAGCTCACAGATCTCAAAGAAAACCATCAGGTCGTACTTGCACTGGCAGGGGCCAGCACTGGGCCGAGTCATGGTGCTCAGCTTTGTGGCAGGCACTGCAGTGGGGCAGAAAAGACAGGTGAGAGGTTCAGCCTGCTGCTGGCACTCAGAATGAGGAATATGATGGCAGAGGAAGGGCAGAGCAGGCAGGGACCTCAGGGCATGCATAGAGGCAGCAACAAGGGCCTCATCCCAGGGACCTTGCTGGTCACTGGCAGTGCTTTCTCCCTTGCCCAGCATGGGGTGTCAGCAAGAGACTGGCCTCAGCCATCCCCAGGTGCACACAGTGTGCCTGCACATCCCAAATCACACAGTGCTGCTCCAGGCACTGCTCAGGAACCACCACAGAGAGGCTGCTCCCCCTGAGGTGCTGCTTTGACTGCACAGCCAAACTCCCACAGCTGGGTCTCTCAGGGACACTTGGGCTGGGGAGCCACCTGAGCCACCCAGGGCAAAGAATTTCCCCCTGCTGCTCTGCAGGACATGAGATGGGAGCTTTCCATCTGTTGAGTACTGGGAAATGGGTGTCTAGGGCTTTAGAGTGCCATGGCCCATAAAAAATAAATCAAATTGTGCATTTTGTGGTGCCTCTGGGGAAGGGGACACCCACTCAACATGGGAAATACAGGTGGGCACAGGAGTAGGAGGCTGGGCTCCCTACCTGGTTTGGAGAGTGGCATCACACGGGGGAAGTGGCGTCGGGATGGCCTCAGTGGGCTGCAGGCAGAACCAGCTTGGTTATAGCACCCCCAAAAGCAGGCACCCCAAACCCAGCCAGCCCCACGCTGGGTCCCCAGGCAGCCCAGAGCACCCACAGCACAGGCAGGGGCTGGGGGTGGCCCAGATGTACCCACCTCAGGACATCCTTGCAGAGAGGTGGGAAGGGGTGCTGCTGGTAGTGGCCAAACACCTCGAACACAATTGGCTGGCTCTTGATGTATTCAATGAAAGATTTTGTCACCTCCACAGCAATCTAGAAGAGAAAGAGCTTTCATGGTTCATCTGACAGGGCAGTTTATCTGGGAAAGGGGAGAGAGCCAGCAACAGCATCTGGGATGTGGAAGGGTGTAAAACTGTCAGTCCCCTGCATCCCTCACCCATCCTCCCTCTCTCCACCAAGACCACTGCAGTGAAATCCCAGCCTTTTCAGGTGTACAACAGTGGCTTCTGGTGTTTTTCCTGCATGTCCACCCCATCTAAGCCTGGCTTAGCTGGGTGTCTGTGAGGGGCTGGGAAGGGCAGGAGGAAGCTGCTTCCCTGGGAGAGGATCCAGGCAAGGCCCTGCAGAGATCCCAGCAGGTGCAGGAGCAGGAGCAGAGGGGTGCTGGGAGAGGGGTACGCACATTCTGGACATGGTAGAAGCCCAGCGGTGGCCCCCGTCCTGTGTTCTTCAGGGGTTCTGTTGAAAAGGCCTCATCATGGCGATGGATGAAGCTGTGGAGGGAAGGAAGGTTGTTCAGGGGCTGTTCAGGGATGGGGATGTGCTGGAGCAGGGAGGGGAGTGAAAGCAAGGGACCACAACAAGAGCCTATTCCCCCCGGGCTGCTGCCCGCACCCTTGGCTGGCACAGGACCCCCTGAAGGTGATGGGAGCCTCTCCTTGCCTTTTGCCAGTGACTAAACAAGTGCTTGGGCAGATTTCACAGCCCTTGGTTTTGCCTCCCCATCCACAAAGGGCTCAGGGGTGGAGGAAACATCCCAAATTCACCAGAAGCCCCCAGGTGATGGCTGGAGCTTGGTGGAAGAAGCAGGGCTGGGGGGCACTGAGGGCTCACTTGAACTGGCAGAAGATGTCGGCGTATTCTGCAGAGATGCTGGAGGCCTGCAGGACTGTCACACGGAAAGTGAAGATGCTGCCCAGCTTCAGGTGGTCCAAAGCCACCTCCAGGGGCCCGTCCTGTGCAGGCTTCTCTGGGCTGTCCAGGAGATCCTCTGGGGTCACTGCAGGGAGGAGAAGGACCTTAGCAAGGCAGGGTGTCTTCCCCCCAGTGTTAGGAACATTTAGGAACAATGTTGAGGTGCTGGAGCATGTCCAGAGAAGGGCAACAAGGCTGATGAAGGGTGTGAACACCCTTGTCCAACAGAGCTGGGGGAGCTGAGGGTGTTTAGCCTGGAGAAGAGGAGGCTGAGGGGAGACCTCATCATCCTCTGCAACTCCCTGAAAGGAGGTTATAGCCAGGTGGGGGTTGTTCTCCTCTCCCAGGCAACCAGTGACAGGACAAGAGGACACAGGCTTGAGCTGCACCAGGGGAAGGTTAGGCTGCACATTAGGAATAAGCTGTTCACAGAAAGGGTGATTGAGCATTGGAAGGGGCTGCCCAGGGAGGTGGTGCAGTCACTGTCCTTGGAAGAGCTTAAGAAAAGCCTGGCCGTGGCACTCAGTGCCATGGTGGTTGACAAGGTGGTGTCATAGGTTGAACCCAAAGATCTCCAAGGCTTTTCCCTCTGACTCTGCTCCAGCAGCTCCCCACGGGAGCAGTGGGCTGCCAATGCCAGGGAGGTGCAGGGAGCCCTCCCACAGTGCCTGCCACCCCTGCTCACCTGCACAGGTGTTGTTGTTGACCTCATCAGCGGACGGGCCCACGTCGCTGACCTGGCCCTGCCCCTCCACAATGCGCAGCTCCTCCTGAGAGGTCCCCGAGCGAGACATCCCCACAGCTGGGCACGACTCCGACTGGAACTGAGCCACCAGGGGACTTCAGGCATTCTGGTGGTCCTGCTTGCACCACCACCAGCATCCCAAGCACCCAGGCACCTGCAGCTCTCCTCTCCCACCCCACTGTATTCCCCCTGGGACTTGGGTGAGAGCAGGATGCACCGGTGGGTACCCAAGGCTTGGTGGACCAAGAGCACATTCCTTTCCCTCCCCCTCTAGGAGCCTGGGGGTCCCCATGGGAAGCACTGAGGTGACAGGCAGGGATCTGAGGTCCATGGGCATCCACCAAGAGCCAGCCCCACCTTACCTTCTCAAAGTGCTGGTCGTCAAAGGAGATCTTGGCTGTCCCCGATTGCCGCACTCCAGAGCCATAATCAGGGGCTTCTTCATCCGCTGGAGGAGAGATCGGGGTGAGCCAGCACAGAGGGTGCAGGGGATGCCAGGGGCACAGAGGGTGCAGGGGATGCCAGGGGCACATTGCTGAGGGGGATTTCCCTCCTACCTGAGATGGCCTGGACAGCCACGCGCAGGAAGCCCTTCACCTCACCCTTCTCGCTGACGATGGCCACGCGGTGCACCAGGGGCACGGGGTACAGGAGGTTGCTCAGGTAGACAAAGGCCCTGCCAGAGAAGGGGGGGACACACAACAGGGGGGACAGCGGTCACTGCTCCCACCCGTGGGTGCCCAGGCACGGCTGGCGTGGCCGGCAGTGGCCGGGATCCCAGGTCACTGCTCAGGGCGCGACCGCAGCGCTGCAAAGCAAAACTAAAGAGAAGGCAGCCAGGGCCAGGCGGAGGGGCTGGGGCAGCGGGCAGGCAGCGTGCCGCGGGCAGGAGGGTGGGCAGGAGGGTGCCACACGCCATGGACAACACCACAGAACACACCAGAGCTGCAGGCCTCTCCGACCGGTGCCTCCGTGGCAGGCAGGAGGGGAGAGGGCTGCGCTGGTGCCACCGTGAAGCCGTAGGGCGGGAGGACCTTCTGTGTGCTAGAGAGCTGGAGAACTTGGGCAGGAGGTGCTGCAACATGACTGGGGGGTAGCTGCAGAGTCACCACGGGGAGGACAGGGGCAAGACAGGGGGGAGGAAGGGTCACAAGGGAGATGGAGGCTGTCAGGAGCGAAGGAGATTAGAGGACAAGGTCCTGGACCTCCAGAGGTGAACCTGCTGGGGGCTCCTGGCCCTGGCTCTGCCCGCCGTGTTGGAGACCACTGGGAGGGAGGCTGCATGGTGTGGCTGCCAGCATCAGGTTGTGCATCCCCCCCTCCCCATCCCTTCACACAGATGGCTTCGGGGTCCTGGGCCACCTGCCAGCAGGTCACAGGGGTGGACAGCACGCCTGGCAGGTCTGAGGAGCCTCCCTGCTCTCCTCTGCAGCATCCAGGTCACCGACGCCACCACGGCGAGGTGCCACACCGGAGTCCAACACGATGGCTGCACCATGTCTCTGTCAGCACCTCCTGTCAGGCCCCTGCTCTCTGCTTCTCAAGCATTTTGGGTCCTCTTGCTGCCTCCCTCCGCCTCACGGTCAGCTTGCAATGGTCATCCAGTTCTGGCCATGGTGGCAAGCTGTACCCTCCACGGTGACAAGTCACCTTTGGCACTGAGCTCCCTGCCAAAGGTGTGAGCTGGCAGCACCACTTCCAGCAAGATGGGGCGTGGGGTGCCCGCCACCTCTCCCTGTGGCACCCACCAGCATCTTGAGGTGTGGTGTGGTGGGATGGTGCTGGGGGCTGGCCAGGACATCTCTCCTTCAGGAGGCTCCCATGAGGGCTGCATCTCTGCTGTGCTGCTCAGGGCATCCCAGCCTCACAGGAATCTTCAGATTCAGTGGCACCCCAAAGTGCCCAGGGGGCTCTTGCAGCCCTGCCCTTGCACCCCCAAGTCCAGAGATTCCCCCTGCTCTGGTGACTCCCATTGACCTTCAATGCTCCTCGAGGCTTTTTCCACCCAAAGCATCTCAAAGGACTCAAGTCGTGGAAGCAGCTGATGCCAAATCATTATCTCCTGATGGGTCCATCTCAACCCATCTCTTCTCAGATGGCACTGGGAGCAGGAGGTCAGACCATGGCAGGGTTCCCAGCAGGACTCGTGGCTGGGGCAGAGCCCACAGGGAACTCTCGGAAGCGCAGGGATCTGTGTGCACCCACCCACCCAAAATCACAGGGCAGCTGGAGTGGCAGCCGAGGACTGGAGAGGGCAGGGAGGAGTGGGAGGGAGGTGGGGCAGGCAGGGAGGAGGGGGACAAGTGTGTCACTAGAGGAAGGAGGGCAGGGACACTAACCACAAGATTGGTGAGGTGCAAAGATGGCATGCTCAGATCAAAGAAAAGCCTTTCCAAAGGAAGATAAAAGTGAAAGGACCCCAATTTTTGCTAAAGCTTTGAAGAGATAGAGCCAGCAGCTAAAAAAAAAAGAATAAAAAAAACCTTAAAATAACGAAAATTTAAAAAAAAAGAAGAGAGAAAGAGAAAAGAGAGGGAAAGAGAGAGAGAGAAGAAAAAAGAGAAAGAAGGAAAGAGAAAGAGAGAGAGAAAGAGAGAAAGAGAGAGGAGAAGGAAATAAGATAAAGAAAGAAAGAGAGAAAGAAGGAAAGAGAGAAGGAGAAAGAGAGAGAAAGAGTGAAAGACAAAAAGAGAGAGAGAAAGAAGGAAAGAGAAAGAGAGAAAGAGACAGGGAGAAAGAAAGAGAGAAGGAGAGAAAGGGAGAGGAAGAAACAGAGGAGAGAAGGAAAGAGAGAGAGAGAGAGAGAGAGAGAGAGAGAGAGAGAGAGAGAAAGAAAGAAAGAAAGAAAGAAAGAAAGAAAGAAAGAAAGAAAGAAAGAAAGAAAGAAAGAAAGAAAGAGAGAAAGAGAGAAAGAGAGAAAGAGAGAAGGAAGGAAAAAGAGAAAGAGAGAAAGAGAGAAAGAAGGAAAAAGAGAAAGAAGGAAAGAGAAAGAAAGAGAGAAAGAGAAAACCAAAGACAAGGATCCAATCATAAACCAATCCAAGCACACTTCACAAGAAATGTGGCCGGCGGAGCTGCTGCGCGGGGAGCCAAACCCAGGGCAGACTCAAAAGAAGTCAGGAGGCACCAAGCTCTGGGGAACACACCCCTGGCGTGGAGTGGGGCTGCTGCCACAGGGCCTCAGTTGGTTTTTTGAGGTGCCCTTAAGAGTTTTGGGGTTGTTTTGATATGTTTTTTGTTTTCTTTTAAATAAGGAAAAATGAAAAAAGAAAATAAAAGGGGAAGAACCCAGCTCTTTCGGTCTGAGGCTGCAGGACTCTTACCCCACCTCCACCCTCTCTGCCTGCCTTGCTCCCTCCTTCCCACCACCTGCCTGGCTCTGGCACTCTGAGGAAGAGCTCACCCTGGTCAGGGAGCCCCTGCCTGAGGCAAAGGCTCTCAGAACAGCTCCTGCTGCACACCCCCTTGGGAAAACCCAGAGAAAGCTGGCAGCTCCTCAGACCATTCTAGGGATGGGCAGATGGCTCCAGGTTTGTGGCACAGCCAGGTTTGGGGCAGCTGGTGGGCTTCTCCACCAAGACTGGTGGAGTCCAAGGGGTCTCCAGCCAACAGGTATGAGAAATTAAAGTTTCTTGTCCTTGGCTCCTGCTAAAGAGGAGCTGGAGCCTACACCCACAACTTCCCTGGACATCTCCTATGCCAAGTTGGCAGGTATGGCTCCAAGCCAAGCACTGGCAGGAGCTGGAAGAACAAACACTGCTTTTGGCACTCTGTTCTGCACCCAGCTCTCCCCTCACTCCCCTCAGCTTCATCCCCACGACCACTTGGGGACATCCAAGCCTCCAGATTCAGGGGGCTCACCCTGACCAATGCAGTGCCAGAGGCACACAGGGTTTTGCAGTGCCAGTGGCACCATAGGGTCATCCCAAGCTGGGTGGGAGGTGCTCCTTCCTGGGACAGAAACGCCCAGGACCAGGTGGCTCCCCTGGCTCCTTTGGTGTTGGAGACACAGCAGAGCTCCCTTTTTCAGTGGAAAAAGACAATGTGCCCAAAAAGGTGCCCACATAAGGCACCATCCACCTTCCCCTACCATCCCTTTCCCCCGCTATGCTTCTTACAGCCCTACCTCAGTGGGGACCTCCCCACCCTGCCAGGCACCCGGGCTTGGTGGCAGTCCCAGCCCAGCCTGCACCTCCGGGATGCCCCGGAGGTGGGAGTCGTGTCCAAAAGCAGCTCCCTCATGCGAAAGAGCTAGGTCCTTCCCGGCATGCTCTCCTAAAACCTCACCAACCTTCCTACTAAACTGAACAGGGGGAAGCGGTCGTAAAATGGATCCCGGCCATCACACAGCGGGCACTCCGGAAAGATGTCTTCCTCCAGGTCCTCCTCCTCCTCCTCCTCCTCCTCCTGCCCCTGGTGCTGCTCGTCAGCAGGCTCGGTGATGTCGGAGTCGGGGTTCGAGAAGGTAGGGGAGGGGGTGAGATCAGCCATGCGCTCGCTCATGCATGTGTTGAAAAGAGGAGAGCTGTTGCAGCCAGAGATATCTGAACTAAGGTTAGTACAACAAGATAGAAGACATGTTAACACCAGCTGTTCCAAACAGAAAGAACAGGAATTTTGCTTTTTTTTTTTTTTTTGGTTTTTCTTGGTTAGGTTTTGGGGTGGGTTTTTTGTCTGCTTCAATCGAGGGACATTGGGAACAAAGACCTGCCCATCTGGCGCATCTCTAAAGCCACCAACAGCCAGACAAAAGAGCAACCCACGGAACCATGTGAATGCTGGGGACACCCTTTGCTGGGTTTGCAGGGAACGAAGGGACAGAGCAGGTGGCACAAAGGCTCGCCACCATCCCTGCTGCTGGAGAGAATCCCTCCTTGTGCTACAGCACGGGGGAATGCCTCCAGGCCACACAGCTCAGCCCCCTGCTCCCCCTGCCCTGCCCCAGCCTTCTCCAGGGTGGCCCATGCTCCTTGCTGGCCCTGCACCCTTCCATCCAGGGCAGGAAGCGCAGGGGACACGCGGCACACACTGCACAGACAGACGGACGCTCAGACACCGGCGCGTGCACAGGGACACCGCATGCCCACCGCGTGGAGCCCACCACGGCACAGAATCCCTGCCTGCTGAACAGCCACAGCCCCCACACCCCCCGAGCTGGAGCCCGTGGCTCCCAGCACTGGGTGAGGCAGGCAGCAGCAGCGTTGCCAGCAGCTCGTGTGCCCCTCGGGGCGCTGGCAGGAGAGCCGTGACACCGCAGCTGTCACACGGGGGTCAGCACCCCGCACGCCGTGGGTGGCACTGGCAGCGTGTCCTCCTGCAGGACCTTCTGTGGGTGCCAGCCACGCTTGGAAGGAGCCAAAGCGCTCACCTGCCCACCAGCCTGAACCAGGGAAAGCGGTCGTAGAAAGGGTCTCCGCCTGTCACCACATTGTCACAGTCCTCGATGACGCTGGAAGGCACTTCTGCCGCTCGGTCATACATCTCACGCATCAGGTCCAGGCGCTGCCTGCAGGCACAGGGGACGCCCATGGTGGTGGTGAGACACAGGGCTGTGGGCAGCCAAACCCTCCTGGCACAGCCATCTGTCACCCACCTCAGCTTCTCCAGGGTCCAGTAATGCGTTGCCCCGTTCTTCTGGTCCTGCACCTCCACGGCCACGATGGTGCGGGGGAACGGCCGCTTCTCGCGGTCCTTGGCAGCATCGGGGGGCAGCAGGTCGGGAGGGAGAGGCGAGTACAGCGTGTCCGTGAGCAGCACAAACTGGAACTGCACCTGGGGAGGGGCAGAGGGGCTGGTGAGACACCTGGGAGGGCAGGAGGCTTCATGTGCTGGTTCTGGAGAGCTCTCCTCAGCACCTCCTGGCTGCCTGTGCTGTGGGTGCTGCAGCCAGGCAGGAAGGAGCCCAGGCACACCCACCTTCTTTTTCAGCTCCACGCTGATGGCATTGGCTTCCTTGAGGAAGATAGCATTGCCCCAGAGCAGGTCACGGAGGGAGGTGAACTGGTACCACTTCCACTTCCTAAAGGCCCAGAGGGCGAGCTCGAATTCTCGCTCCGTCCACTGCACTGTGGGCACAAGGAGGGACAGTCACACCACTGCCAGGACATTGACCCACAGTTCACTCCTCATGCTCCCACAGAAAGCATCAAAACCTCCTGGTGGTTCCCAGCCCTCACCTTCATCCTCAGGTTCTTCCTCCTCTTCATTTGCCTCAGGGTAATACCTAGAATCCATCTGCTTCTGCAGTGCCTCCAGTTTGCTCTCATAGTCCTGGGGGAAACAGGAAAAGAGGTGATGCAACCCACTGATGTGACCTTCCTCCACGCTGCCACATCACACCCCTCTTCCCTGCAGGAACACAGCCTCCTCCCTCCTCTGGATCAGTGCTCATGGTGACAACTCCAGGAACAACACATTTGCCCTTATTTTTAGAACACAGACCCACCCCACACAAACATCTGCCAGGATTTCAGTCATGCCTGAGAAGGAGCCACGTCCCAGCCACCTACCAGCCTCTGCTGCTCCAGAAGGTAATTTGCCTCTTCCCTCTCCCTCCGGTACTGGTCCTCCAGCTCCTGGAGCCTAGGTGGAAATGGGGAAGTGAACCAAGGTGGAAGTGAACCAAGCTGGAAGTGAACTCCCCAGCCCCTCAGGCCGTGCTCTCACCGCTGCTCCATCTCCTGTTTCATGTCGATGCCCTGCTTCTCCAGCAGCTCTCTCTGGGCAAAGGCCCAGTCCACGGGCTCCGCGGGCGTCTCCGCGCACGGGGTCCGCTCGCGCTCCTGCCGAGCCTGCTCGGGGTGGTTGAAGCGGAACACGTGGCTCTTGCCCATGATGATGCGGTTTCCTGCAGCCGTGGGCACGGGGAAAGGTGTGGGTTCAATGTGGGACAAGTGCAGGGCCCCCAGGGCAGGGAGGAAGGGGGGTTGGAGCAGCTCTGGCCTGCCAGCCCCAGCACCCACCTGAGCGCAGGATGCTGGGCTCCGTCACCTTTTTGCCGTTCACGTAGGTGTCAGCACCTTCACAGGGCTCCAGGGTCACTATCACTGTGGAGACAGAGTGGAAGCAGGTGGATGAATCCTGCACGTGCTGCTCCCCTGCTCCAGCAGCCGTCAGGGAGGGACACCCACCCCAGCCACATTTGGTACCCACCAGCAGCACCCACCCTGTGGGCAGCTGACAGGAATCAGCCAACCTGATGTTAATCAGAGCAGTCCCAAGGAACTAAAGGCAGCTGGAGACTGCATGTGGGAGGAGACCCCAGAGCTTCCCCAGGCTCATCTCCCACAGCTCATTCACACCCAGGTTCCTGCCATTTTGGGGAGTGGATTCTGCTCCACATCTTGAGAGGGGGAACGATCTACAGTCCGCTCAGCCATCCTGCCCTGATCTCTGTCGCAGACATCTTTTCATGAAAAATCCTTTTCTTAGGATTTTTCCTCCTGAGAAGCTGAGAGGCCTCAGGAACAAAGAGGTAAACAATGATTATCTGCTGCAACAGGTGCATCTGTGATGGGTCTCATGTGGTTGTTTCTAATTACTGGCCCATCACAGCCCCAGCTGGCTTGGACACAGAGCCCAAGCCACAAGCCTTTGTTATCATTCTTGCTGATTCTATTCTTAGCTTAGCCAGCCTTCTGATGAAACCTTTTCTTCTATTCTTTTAGTACAGTTTTAATATAATATATATTATGAAATAATAAATCAAGCCTTCTGAACCATGGAGTCAGATCCTTTGTCTCTTCTCTCATCCAAGAACCCCTGTGAACACCCTCACAGATCTCCTCACCTTGCTTCCTTCCCACATGCCTATGTGCGAGCTCCCTCCCAGCCAGGAGGGATGTAGCTCGTCTGGAAGCATGGAGCAGCCATGCAGTAAAGCCCAACTAGTTTGAGGAGGGCAGGACATTAATCTGGGGGCAGGGGGCTGAGGAGATGCAGAGGGATGGGTCCCCAGGGCAGGGAAGCCCCTCCAGACAAGCAGTACCTTCACCACCAGATTTGGTGTCACTACGAACAGGCAGTGCTCTTCTTTAATGAAGTGCCCGCTGTAGAACGATGTCCTGCCTCTTCTCAGCATCTTCCCGGCCAACCCTGCAGGGGGAAATCCAGCTCAATCCTCCCTCAGAGCACCCCATCCTGAGTCTCCCCCCCAGCCCCATCCGTGGAGCTAACAGGAGCAACGCTTGGTGCACTGCAGGACCGAAATCTTGGGGATTTGCGCTTTGGGGATGCCCTGGGAACAGTGCCCAGCCTGGGGACAGCTGTCACCCCCCTGCCCACCTGGGGAAGTCAGGCACTGAGACAGGGACATTGCTCCCACCCCTCCATCCTTGGAGGGACCTGGCCTCACCTTGTTATGCCATCCTTGATGTAGTAGAGCAGACACTCGGACATGAGCGGATCCTCGTTCAGGTTGACCAGGTGCGGCGTCTGGGAGGGACAAACACGGAGCCATCCCTGAGTGCCCTGCCTGCCGGGCACTGAGGGGGCTCTGCAGCAAGGAGGGAGCTCAGCAGCACTGCAGGCTGCCCTGCACAGCCTCTCCTGCCCTCTGCATCCTCAGGGTGACACATCCAGGCTTTTCCAGGGGCTGCACAGAGAGGCTGCCATGAGGATTCCTGCTTCCACAAGCCTCCTTGCTTTCCTCCTCACAGAGGCTGAGTCCTAGCTACCCTTCCTCTGACCTCCTTTGACAATTCATGTTCCAAACAGGCCCAACACAAAGCCAAAGCTTTCCCTGATATGGCTCAGAGTCTCCAGAGGGCAGGACCCTTCTCACTTGTGCGATATTCTCACTATATTCTCACTGTGAGAATAGAATTCCATAGTATAGAATCGTGGAATGGTTTGGGTTGGAAGGGACATAAAATCCACATCTGCATTTCACCCCCCTTTCCATGGGTAGGGACATCTTCCAGTAGATCAGGTTGTTCCAAACCCTATCCAACCTGACCTTGAACAATTCCATGAAGGGGGCACCCACAGCTTCTCTGGGCACCCTGTGCCAGGGCCTAATCACAATCCCAGGGAAGAACTTCCTCTCGATACTTGATCTAACCCTGCCCTCTGCCAGGTCAAAAAGGCAGTAACAAGTGCCCGTTTTCCTCCACTGACTGTGCACCAGATGATGCATTCCAAAAAGAGCAGGTCCCAGAGGTTCACCCAAAAGCAGTGCAGACCTGAAGCCCGACCTGCAGGCTGAATTTCACTCTCAGGTCTTCTTCCTAACAGTCCCTCACAGCCCTTTCCTACTGTGGGTCACAAACCACTTTGTTCTTGATAGGAGGAAAATTTCTCACCTCAGCCAAAGGCCTCTCAGGCCAGAGCCAGCTTAGCTGCTGGATTACACCTTGAGGGAACAGGGTCATCCCCAGGAGTACCAGTGGGAGAAGTTCTGAGTTTATCAGATAGAAACAGGCTGTAAGGAACACCTTATCAACCTGCTGAGACCCAGCATGCAGAGGGGGCCCCTCAACATGGTGCCACAAGCCTTGGCTGGCAGCAGAAACTCACTGCAAACAGGGCAGCAGAGCTGAAGTCAAGGAAAGGTGGGCTCTTCTCCCATGGTGGCTGGCAGAAGTTGGCTGCAACATTTAACCTCTGGCCCCACTGGACAGACATACAGCCCTGGGGGTCTTGAGACCTCCTTCACTTGCAGTTTTTGTCCCAGATTTGTAAAGCTGGTGGTGACCTTCCACTGAGCTCCTGGAGCTGTGACCACCCCAGCCATGGCACACAGCAGGACAACAAAGTGCAGTGCCCATAACAAAATGGATTTGCACACTATCAACACTAAATTTCCTCACCAGCCACTGGAGAAGTCAGAAGAGTTTCCACCTGCCAGACAGCTGAAGAGCAAGGAGGCACACAAGACCACCACAGCAATGCCCCACCTCCAAGACCAACCTGCTTTGGGGAATAAACCCCCACGCTTCCTACCCAAAGGTCTGGGCTCCTAACAGGCAGCAGCTGGGACAAGAACACAAAGACAACAGTGCACAAGTTCATCCCAAAAGTCAGATTGCCCATGTAATGGAAAGGCTGTGAAGTCTTTATCACCACCTGAGCTGGGGACACACAAACTTAAGAGGTTTGGCCAAGCCAAATGCTACAAGCAATAAAGAGATGGAATATTTGCCCACCCACATTTGTTAGCAAGGACTTGCTGGCTTCAGGGGCAGCAGATTTTAAATATCTGAAAGTATGAATTTTTATGAGTTAACACTGAAGTCCAAGACAGTGATCATCAGCAAATCCCCTCATGAAGGGGCACAGCATGCCAGCAGTGGGGGTGGACATTAACCCACATATTTGTACCCATGCTTGTGCCCAGCAGGCTCAGTGCTGGATTTCCCCCACGGGTTCCAGAGCCAAGAAAAGGATATTGAAGTACATGGGGCTGGCCAGCTGTGACAGAGTGGATCAGAAGGGAGCTGCAGAGGTACAAACCAGTCCCCAGGAAGAAGAGAATAGGATGATCCTACCTTTTTAGGAGAAAACACACCCAAGGTTGCCTCCATCCTCCCTCATGGCCACCCCCATTTCGGCCAGCAACGCTTCCCTGAAGGAGCAAGAGAAAGAAGTGTCTGTCAAAACTCCATGCACCCCCAGGATGGAAGCCCTTGGCTTGTCCCATGGATTGTAATGCAGGGCTTGCCACAGCTCTCCTCACAATCCAGGTGGGTTTTTCAGAGCAGCCCATCTCTGTGCAGGCTGATATGGGGGGTACTGGGGTCCCCAGGGGCAACCAGGGTCCAGCTGGACATCCCAAACTGTTTGGCTGCCCCAGGAACCCAAGTGCTCCAACAAAATGCCCAAGGAATGCCACTGTGCCATGCCATCCTGCCCCAGCCCCTCAGCCCACCCACCTCTCCATCCGGATCGCTTCTGTCCGGCGCAGCTTCTCCTCCCACGTCTCGTTCAGCTCTGCGATGATCTTCTCTGTGTCTCCTGCCAGGGGGGTTAACAGTGCCGTTGCTACACCACCCCTGGGGCAGCTCCCCTGCCCACTGTGCCCAGCGTGCTCCAGTGGGACACCAGTCCCAGCTTCAGGCTTGTGGCACAAGCTGCAGCACATTTCACCCCATCTTTCCATCAGCCCCCACCTTCAAAGAGTGAGGCACACCACAGCACCCTCTCCACTGCCTTGCTGCCAGCCCACTGCTGCACCGTGCACGACCAGGGAGCCACTCTGCCCATCCCAAGCCCAAAGCACCTGTGCCACAGCTCCAAGGCAGCACCAGGAGGACCCTACAACACCCAAACCCTCAGGCGTGGGCGAGCTCTAGGTCTGTCCACTCTGCAAGGGCACATCTGGGTATTGCTTCACATGAGGATCACGCTTCAGTGGGGCTCCAGAAAAACACTGAGCCCCCTCTGCAAGGCTGCAGGGCATGAAAGGAGAAAGGGGAAAGGGGGAAAAAAAGGGGGAAAGAAGGGGAAAGAAAGGGGAAGGGGAAAAAAAGGGGAAAGGGGGAAAGGGAGAAAGAAAGGGAAAGAGGGAAAGGGGGAGAAAAAAGGGGAAAGGGGGAAAG